>NC_133553.1:21519342-22144342 GCF_048773025.1 Camelus bactrianus | reverse complement strand
AGAGTGTTATCCTCGGTTTACAGACATAAAAACAGGAGTTTAAAAATGTTGAGAAACTTGCCTGAGGTAAGCAAAGCGGAAAACTAGGAAGCTGGTTTTCCCAGTTTGCATCGTGTTTCTTCATATCCAAGCTGCTTCATGTGGTGTAGATAATAGTCACAGATAAATGTGGATTTGCATATGTAATTTATGACTTTTATTTTTGGCTGCACCATTATGCAATCTTGTTTGGAGAAAAAGATAACAGTAGGAAGCACACAAGAGTAGCATTAAATAAATAAGTGGGTAATCCAGAGTTTTATATAGAAATAAATCCTATATTCTGTGTTAATATGTCACTCACATTAAGTCTGCATTCTTTCTTTCTTCCTAATCCTATTAAGCATAGGATTTAAGGCACATCATGGATGCAAATGTAGAAATGCTGTTCTAGACTGCATTAACTGTGAGGTTAGAACCTTACCCTTGGCCTAGACTTACACCAGGATATTTAGTAAGGCCTCTAGTTTTGTCACGTAACAGTTTATAAGCCCTGGCCCCCTTGCTAGAGGAGGGAGATATTTTTTTAATGAAAACTGCTATGGATTCAGACACACACTTTTAATTGTAGTTTACCTCTTATTGTCTGTGTGCATTTGGTCAAAATATGAGATCTCATTGAGCCTTAGTTTTTCTATTAACAATGTCATGGTGTTAAAGATAGTAGAATAAAGCCATTGTTACTCTACTCAGTATAATTAAAACACATAGAAAACAAAAATACGAAAGACAAAACATAGAATAAATTAAAAGAAAAATTTTCTAAACCCATGCTGCAAATTACAAGCCACGTTTACAATTTCCTGTAATGATTTCCTCAACGTAAGGAAGCTTGCAAAAAAAACAACAGGCATTTCTCAGACCTCTAGTTGAACATGGATATTAATAAAAGCAAGGATTTCAGGAAATGTTGGTCCAGCAATCATGTGACTAGAGCAAGGATGTCCAGGACTGGAAAAGACATACAGACAGAGCAGAATATGCTTGAAATGATAAATTGCAGGAGTAGGAGAGCTGTGATTTAAACAATGGTGCTCACGTTTGCCCAGCCCTTCTCCTGGCTGCTTGAGGCTGCTCTATAGGTCAGGTGGGATTGAGGATGGTGTATCCGTAAAGTTTAGCCAGGAGAAGAGAAACTACTCTTTATTTTCCAGGGCTAAAATGAATATTTAAGAAGCAATGCTGCCCTTGAATCTAGGTTTCAATCAAAGCTTCTTCTGTTAACTTTGAATCCAGATTGGTCAGTCTATCCATCTTAATAAATTCACACTGATCCAAATTTGCATAGGAATGCAATTCATCAGACACCCTTGGATACATTCTGATACATTTCCCTAGTGCTTCTACATGAATGAATTGGCAAAATGTCCTATAGTTTTTTCATGTTTAGTAACTCTTCTCAGACTTTGTATTTATGCTTCTTGGGATCCACTCGGATTTGAGTTGAACATTGGATTTGAAGCATGGAGAGGTGTGGAGTTGGTTTTTAAGGAGATTCAGCTTGCTGTGCAAGACAATTACCTCTGACAAGATTATTATTAAGATCATTAGTTAAAGGGAAGAAAAAAAAATCTCGGATAGGGAGAGAGATCTGTTTTAGTTGTTTTGCATGTTTTCATTCCATTTTGCTTTTCCCCCTGGGATTTGGAAATTTATAATCCCAATTCCAATTCTTAAAGTTCCACTCATTCCTGATAATAACACAAGAGACCTGGGGAGGCTACGCATTCCATTTGTATTCTAATTCAGTGACTTGTTGGAAAGGACTTTAGATTTGGTTTCTGGCAATATTTGCCCTATGGCAATATAGTAAAGCTGTCATAGAAAATGTCTATTTTCTATCGATGCCTACAGCTGAAATGTGAAAGTCCCAACCTTACCACTTTTGTTCCCTAAGATCTTTAGCGTGTTTGGGAGCAGCCTGTCCACCCCACAAAACTGTGCACTGTATTTCTACCACAACTTTCTATTGCTGAAACTACACAGTATTGCCAAGGTCACATTCTACATGTATTTGACTCTAAACAACTTCAAAAAATATGTCAAGAACTGTGTAATTTACTGGTGATTATTGCTGAGTAAATACATATATATATGTATTTTTTTTCCTTTTTAGTTGGTGCGTGTGATTGTCAAGGGCTGATCCTCTCTTTTCACTGCCCCAGTCATAGGCTCGCCCTCTGCTCCCTCCCGCTGCTATGGAAGATGCCCTTATTTGCATCCCCACGCTTTCCACACCACCTCATCATCACTCTCCCTTACCTGGCTTCCAGTCCAGCTATCTTTGGATGTCAGAAGGTTGCCATTTTCAGTTCTCTTCCTGTCCAAATGCAGGGTTTTTTTCAATGGGTTCATAAATGGTTCTTTAAATTTTATCACATCATATCACAGGGTAAAAAATTTCTTTCCCTTACAGTAGAATTTAAAACTTATGACTAAAGGGAAAGAATAATCACAGAGTTGTCTCCCATTCCAACTTCACCCCGCCCCAATAAATGACACCTGTCTTCCACAGCAAGTAAGTAAAGAATGAAATTGAAATAGCTTTTTCATACCATACACAAAAACTAACAAAAAAGGATCAGATACCAAAATTAAAGGGTTAAATCTATAATACTCATAGAATAAACTATAGGACTAAATATTGGTGGATTTAGGTTAGCCAAAGATTTCTTAGATATGAAACCAAATGTGTAAGTGACAAAGGAAAATAATAGATACATTGTGCTTCATCTAAATTAAAGCCCTTTGTGCTGTGAGCCATCAATAAACTAAAAACAAAACCCACAGAATGGGGGGGGGAGATATTTGCAAATAATATATCTGACGGGAGACTTACATTCAGAAAATATAAAGAACACTTACAACTCAATAAGAAAAAAAGACAACCCAATTTAAAAATAAACAAAGGACCACAATAGACATGTTTCCAAAAAAAAAGGCATCCAAATGGCCACCAGTAAACTCAACCTTCTCAACCATCTGAGAAATGCAAAGCAAAACCACATGAAGTACATTTCACGCGCACTAGGGCTACTCTAACAAAAACGACAGAGAGCGTCAGGTGTTGGCAAGGATGTGGAGAAACTGGGACTCTCATGTATTTTTGGCCAGAATGTAAAATGGTGCAACTGCTTTGGAAAATAATCCACAGTCCTTCAAAAGGTTAAGCATAGAACTACCATGTTACTCAGCATTTCCACTCCTAGGTATATAACCAAGAAAAACAGAACATGTCTACACAAAAGAATGTGTACACAAATGTTCATAGTAGCATTATTCATAATAGCCAAAAGATGAAAATTACACAAATGTTCATCAACTGGTAAATAGATAAATAAAATATGTTATAGTCATATAGTCGAATATTATTTTATAATAAAAAAAGTACTAATTCATGCTAAAACATGGATGAAACATGAAAGCATGATGCACAATTGTGTGATTTCTTTTATGTGAAGTGTTCAGTATAAGTAAATCTATAGAGACAGGTGGTTGGTTCAAACTTACGTAGTTTTGGGTGGGTCAGAGGGTAATAGGGAGCAACTGCTGATGGATTTGGGGTGTTTTGGAGGCGATAGTCTTTACTGTGTTTGCGGCTGCATACATCTCTAAATACACTCAAAATGTTAAGCTGTGCATTTTAAACGGGTGAATTATATGGTATGTGAATTATATTTCAGTAAAGCTGTTGTATGTGATTAATAGATGACAGGTAGGTAGGTAGATAGATATTCTATCTATATAGAGAGTGTATGTTGGCAAAAATGAAGGATGATTGATTGATCAGAAAGTTATCATCCCACTAGAACTGGTATTTATCACCTCACAGACGTTCTCTTGGCATCAACTTTTTACCCATTTGGGGCAACTCTTTTTTGACATCTTGACTCAGTTTTTCCTCTTCTCTATCAAACATCATAAAATCATGGGGCATTTCTAATTCTCAGGGGTGAAAAAAGACCAGGTAAGTATCTTGCCTTAGAGAAACACATATTTTCAGGTGTCTAAGGGTTCTATTAAAGGATTAATTTTTACATGAAAGTTTCAAAGAAAGCATAAAAAGATGACATAGGCCAATATATAAAGACCAAAAATGCAGAAGAAAACATATATTAAATTGGAGGGGCTTCACTAAATTATATTTGGATGATGACACAAGATTGACATCTCTTGTGTCAATATCTTGGGAGGTTTGCATAAAAGCTCATGGCACCAGATATGGGACACATGGAGTTTAAAATGTAGCATCGAGTTACACAAAAATGACTGTTTAAAAGAAACGAAGCAATCGAGAGGGCTAAGGGTTGGGGGAAGCAGTGAACAGTAGCAACAAGTCCTTTATCTTAGTCAGTGGACTTGGATTCTGCTGCTTGAGTTTTTGTTAGTTGCTTCCTTAAACATTGTCAGTTTATTAACTGGATGAATTTCTTTCCTGTGAAATCAAGCAGTAAAAATAAATTGTCTCTAACATTCTAGGATATTACTGGTAGAAGTAGAGCCTTCAGATATATTTGAAGGAAAATCAATTAGTTTGTCCCCACTTAACTGTTAATTTCTCTGTCACTGAAGATGCATTACTGGTGTCCTGCATAGATATAATAATACTCCCCCAGAATTTGATGTAATAAAATGCAATTTAGCAAATGTTGATTAAGTACCTCAATTTTCAGTGTACTAGGTCATGAGGATAACAAAACCTAATCCCAAGGGATCTTATATTATATTTATAAATAGGGCTACATATATGTAACTTGCAATCCAGGTTAATAAACTCATGTTAGAGGTATGTCCATGATGCAGGGTACCCAGAGGAGGGAGTGAGGTACCCCATTTAGGGAGATTAGAGATGATATCCTGGAATGGTTTGCTCATGAGCTGGCGTTTGAATGGTAAGTGGGAATTTTTCAGATAAAAGCTGAAGACAGTGGGGGATACAAAATACCCTGTCAGAGGGGAAGTTGGTTCTGATGTCCACAGGCAGGTATCATCACTGAATTCTGAGGGAATGCCTAGTAAACAGTTTCATATGTGATCATTTTATTTGAAGTTATTTTGTGTTTGTTTTGTTAAGTTTCTTATCCCTTGCTCTCCGCACACACACGCCAGCACCACCATCCTGGTAGCAGAGGTAAGATGCTGACAGGGATGGAGAGAGAAGCAGGAAGTTGGTGCCACTGTCTTCTCTTTCATTATGTTCAACAAATCGGTCTGTTCGAAACCCTGGTAATTAAATTACTGTTCTGATATCGAGCACTCAATTAGATAGAACCTTATGGCGACGTTTTGAGGGTATTCGATAATCTTTTTCCTCCAGTTCTAAATAATCAAACCAAATAATAAAGCCTGTTCACAATGATGGTAATAATAATATTAAAAACAACAATAACGGTTTGCATTGTCATAACTCTCACCGTGTGCCAAGCTTTAAGTCGACTCGTGTATTTATTTGCTTAAACCTCACAAAAACTTGCTACTAGCATTATTCCTGTTTTCTAGGCAAAGAGATGGAAACATTTAAATAATGAATCCAAAGTTGCACATCTGAACCACAGCAGGGCTATGACTTCCAGACCAAGAGCACTGTCTGTCTCTAGAGCCTGGGCTCTGACCCTTGGTGCTGCACCACTGCAGAACATCAGAGTGTGGAGGGACTGACCAGGGTACCAGGTGGTGGACAGATAAGGGACTGATCATCAGGAGACTCTGCATGTCATGACGAACCTCTTCTCATTTCCTTGGGATGGAGAACCACTGAAGGGTTTATGTAGGGCAATGTCCTGCTAAATTCTGCATTTGTTAAGAATCACAGTGCGAGGATATTGTCACATTAAAGTTTATAGCTATTCTACTTTGTTTCTCATTTTCAAACAGAAACAAAACAGAAAAATAAGAGATTCTGGCAGAAGTGCAGAAAGTGGACTGGAGCAGGGAGAGGACTAGATTCAGGGCTGGACTAATCGTTCTGACAAGAGATCAATGGAGAAAAATTTCCTGGTCAAGTGAGAAAGGGCTTAGGGAGTGTAAGTGATGAGAGTAAATCAGAAAATGGTGGCAAATAGAAAGGCTGCATCATGGTTTAGTGATTGCTGAAGGTCTCACAGTGTTGTGTTGGTTTTGTGACAATGTGACCATAGGAGTCACTATTTCTAACACTGTGAGTCATGTCCATGGCCTCTACCCAGATTTCCATCCAAGGGTAGAGTAACATGATGCCTAAGAAAAGTAGAGGAACCAAAAACAAACAAACAAAAGACTCTCTGAAGGGGAGGAGGGAACCCTGTGGACAGCCTTCGTTGGTGGCTGTAGTGTAAATACACCCCCATGGTTACTTTCAAGATGGCGACCTGACATAGCTGAGTGTGGGACTGGGAAGAGATGCCCATAGCAGACTCTCGGGAGTGAGCCAGTGGGTGTCCAGAGCAAGCAGGGTCACAGTTGGCAGAAGCCACGCACCTGCCACCATGGCACTTGGCTTCCTGCAGCCCGGGAATCCAACAGGACTATTGTTACATTTAGTAGACGAATGAAATGAGCTCAAATTCTCATCCTCTTGAAACCTCGACTTCCTCATCATCAAACTAGGGATAAGACAAATCGAGAGAGTTGTTTTTAAAATTAAATTATATAACACCAATAGGCCTGTGCTGGGTACAGTGAGTCCTCGGGGGAGACATTGATATTATTAGCATCACCCTTCATGAAGCAGGGGAGGGTAGAGACTCTACAGTGATGGTTCCAGTACCTCCATGGTAGTGTATGCAGGTAACTAAGAGCATGGAGCCTGGGGGTGAAGTGTTTGGATCTGAATTCTGGTTAGGCAACTTGCTAGTTTTTTTTTTTTTTTTTTTTTTTTTTTGACTGTAGGCTATGGGTTAAACTCTCTCTGTGTCAAATTCCTCATTTACAAAACAAAGTAATAACAATACCCACTGCATCAAAACATTGTGAGGATGCAGCAAGTTAAAGTATAGAATGCACCTAGAACGGTGTCTGGTACACGGTTAGGACTTCATACGTGTTTAATATATTCATTCTTATTTAAAATCCAAAGCAGTTCCTGATTATTCTTAATTTAGCCTTTTCAAGACAGGGCTTCAACTTCTAACTCACCAATGGTATTAAACACATAACTACTGCTTTTCCCCGGTGAGAAATTGGACTGAAGAATGAAACACATTAAAGAAAGGGAAAAAAAATTCACATTTTTAACAGAATATAAAAATGGAAATTTGAACAAGAGAGCAAAGATAATAGATTTGAAATTCCTGAACCAAAATACATTTTAAGAAGTAATTCCACAACTCTTGGACCTGCAAGACCCATCAAGGACATAAAGAGAATCAGAGAGTGGGAAAAAAAGTTATTTGAATCCTGCAAAAATGTCTTTGGCAGAGGCTGTAGTCAGGCTGTAGTCAGCCTCTTCCCCTGCCCAAAAGGCTGGGGTGGGTTCTGGCTCATCTTCATTTTTAGGGCCCGCTACAAAATGAAAACACAAGCATCTCATTTAACAAGCAAGAAGATAGTTATTTTTTCCCTTTTTCTTCAGTCTTCCTCTTGCGGCATCACGGAGATCTACACTTGTTTTTTATATTGCACTCTATTGCATACGGGGTTATCTCTGCGGAAGTGCAGGCCACCCCCCAGGGCCCTGACCCTGTCCCCTGACACTGCACATGGGTACACGTCCTTGACCCTGACCCTTCCAGCGCCCATGCCCGGCCTCCTGCTGGGGTCAGAGAACTCAGGCCAGGGAGGCAGGGAGGGAGAGAGACATGGGAACTTAGGTGACTGTGGGTTCTGTCCCCCCAGTGCCCATTGTCTCACTGAACGTCACTTACAAAACACAGACTGAAAGATAAAATTATCAAGCGTTTCAAAAGAGCCCTGACCCACAGAGTATTGACCTCGATGCATGGAGCCCCCTCTGAGCGTGGTGTCCGGTGCAGCCGCACTGGCCACACATCCATGAAGCAGACCTGGGGGGATGTGTGTGGAAGAGGTCAGTCTCCTTCACATCAAGCCATGTGCGCGCGCGTGTGCGTGTGTGTGTGTGTGTGTGTGTGTGAGAGAGAGAGAGCAGGATTAGTGAAGTATAATTTATATCACCCTTTTTAGGGATACAGTTCTATGAATTTTGCTAAATGTATCCTTTTGTGTAGTCACCACCAAAATTAGATAAAATCATTTTCATAACCTTCAGAGTTCCTGCCTGCTCCTCTGTGGTGATCCCAAAGTATTAATGTACTCGGTGCTTGTCTCCACCACTGGCAAGTGCTGATCTGATTTCTGGCCCTCCTGTCTCACCTTTTCCAGAAAATTATACAAATGAATCATAGAGGAAGTAATTATTTTGCATCTGGCTTCTTTCACTTAATGCAATGCATTTTTGATCATCATGTTTTTGCAGGTACGTATCTGTGGTTTGCTCCTCTATAATACTGAGCACTGTCCTGTTGGATCTGACTCGGTTTTGTGACAATGTGACCACAGGAGTCGCCATTTCTAACACTGTGAGTCATGTCCATGGCATCTACCCAGATTTCCATCCAAGGGCAGAGTAACATGATGCCTAAGAAAAGCAGAGGAACCAAAAAACAAGCAAACAAAAGACTCTTGTTTTATTCTGCCCTATGAGTCATACATAGCACAGTTTTATATTCTACGACTTCCCACTTCCTTCCCCAAGCTGTGTCCCTTGGAAGTTATCCACTGCAGCGAAAGGCCAACATTAGCAATTGCATCTATACAGATCAAGGTTGTGAAACTTCAGGAGATGAAAATAGTCTGGAAAGTACACAGTTAACAATTAAAATAACACTATTAATAGTTTACATTTATTGAAGCTACACTGCATGCTACATATTATGCAGAGTATTTTTCCTACTTTATAAAGTTTGATCTTAATAAAATATTAATCATAGACTTGTTTAATATATTCTAATTTTACAGATGGGAAAATTGAAACTTGAGAGATTTAAATCACATAACCGGGATGTCTGAATTTTAAATCAGAATTTGTTTGGCCCAGAACATTAACTCTTTTAAAGCCCTTTATCATTGACTACTTTTCTTTTAAATAGAAAGGCTGGGACTGAACTCTCCTGCCATTTTGTTTTTAAATTGTGTCCTTTTCTTTTATATGGCAAAATAGTAAGACACAGCCTGTGCAGCAGAGGAAAGTAAAGGGAGAAACATGTAGTGGTTTTATATACACACACACACACACACACACACACATACACACACATATACAAAAATAATTGTGTGAATGAGTGTGTGTCCATGATTATATACATATGTGATAATAAAATCATATACATACATATGATTTTTATTCTGTATATTATGTTTGTTTTTTGTCTCAAAGTATTTTTCAAAGAATTAGGATACTAAAACTTAGTATATTCACACTAGATTAATAGAAAAACAATTTTAATCCTCAAAGAATCTATGAAATATCAAGACTGGTTTGTTTCACAGCCTCCCCCGCATTTCCTGTTTCACTATTAATTCTAAAATTGAGAACTCGATTTGAGAGCTGGTGTAAGCAAGACAGATAATCAGTGCTCACCATCTGGTGACCTGAACGTTAATTGGTGTGGTACCTTTACTTCATAGCTTGTAAAATGATAAAAACTCCAGTTTGAGGTGGGATCTTTGTGTACTTCTAACTTGTCCCCACATACAACGCCCATTATCCCTTGATGGAGTCAACTTCCACTTGTACAACAATTTAAAATCCTCTTGAAATTGCTGTCGCTGGTACGTGGTCTGTGACAATTGGCCATGTTTTATTTTTATTAGGGTACTCCAACTCAATACTTCTTTCCAAATATTTCTGTAGCCTATAAAACATACAGATGGATGGGAGCATGTTCTCTTATTAAACGTTTTTCGTGTGTGTGTGAATCCTTTTGCTACTATTCTTGGGGGTAAGTCATAAACTATGAACAATATGCTCTGTGGCTTTGACACTGCCCTCACTACGTTAGTTTACACACCACCAGGAACTGTGCCTATTTAAAAATAAAAATAAAGTAAAATGAATCTACTGATGGCAAGATTCCCTGTTTGTCTTCTTTATAAGGGCTAGTAGAATAGTTTAAAATTGCACTGCAGTTTGGCCTTTTTGCTTCCCCATCTCAAGCACTTCCAGAGACCCAAAGTCCCTTGTCCTCCAAGTTTAATTCTTCAACCTTTCATATTTTCATGTTAAACATTTTTTAAACTGCAGATGGTTAAAGAACACATTTTTGCTTTCAACAGCATTAAGTCACTTCTCATTTAAAATACTAGGCAATATTTAGCCAAAGCTTCTCCCAGACAAACAGATCAAGAAAGCCACAGGGACAGAGAAGTCGCATTTGAATATATTTTGTGTCTTCAAGGAAAACAAACGTCCACCCAGCTGGACACTGAGACCTGGAATGTAGTGGGGTGGGGGGACAAAAAAACCAACAACCTGACCCAGGAGTTCAAGTTCCTGCCCCAGAACTTACGGTTAGAGGGTGGGGATCATCTCTAACTAGTAGAAGGCAGTTTGTTCATCCAGATAGTTAAGTTAGCTGCTGCTTCTCCTGTGCAACTTATAGGGCAGGTTTGAAGCTTGCATTTTTGAAAGTATGAGAAATGTTTGAAATTTTTTTAAAAACTCTATAAGAAAATGTTAATATTACTGAGTGGGGGATGCTGTTACTATTCCGTTGTTTTATATTTCCTTTAAACTAGAATCACAGGCACATTGTTCCTGATCAGACTGATTCTTTTTTTTTTAACATCGTCCAGAAGAAGTGACTATAGTAATTGACCTGATGCCCCCAGTTGGGAATGAGGCCACACGCTGCACTGGCAGCTGCATGTCCTTTCTGCATGTCTCTACATCCCTCAGAGTCTCAGATTCCTCCTCTTGTGAAGCAAGGGATTGAATTATACTTTATTTAAATTTCCGTCATCTCTGTTGAAGGGTCTTTGACTCAAATCCATGAACAATACCACCATCCCTTCAAATCAGTTGGTACCCAGCAGTAGAAAGTCTTGCTAATAATCTCTTAGACTAAATACAACGGGGAGACACGGTGGAGAAGCAGAACAGCCACTAGGATTTATGGTTGTGGAACTCCATGCCTCGGGCTTTACTCAGGGTCCCTCACTCATCTTACAACTCAGGGGCAAGTATCACCATCTCAATTTAAAGTGGATAAAACAGACTCAAGTTGTTGGGCTTCCTTGCTCAAGATCACACAGATAAGGGAACGGTAGAGACAGAATTAAACTCTGGTTCTCTTTGGTTCACCGTTTGGTGTCTTTCCTTTCTAACGGGTTCACTCTAGCTAACCTCTATTGTAGATTCCCATTATTTTGAGAATTTCTCACAACTTGCAGATGATCATTTGCTTTTTTTTTGCTTAGATACTCCATAAAAACGTTGTTTCCAATTATTCTAGCGTTCTTGCAAGACAGATATATCATCACATTTTATATATAAAGAGCAAAGATTCCACTAGATTAGGAAAATTGTCCTAGATTGCATAATAGACAAGTGGTGCGTCCCAACTTGAACACAGATTCACGTGACTTGGAAGCCCGCGGCATCTGGGCCAAGCCGTCCTTCCCAAAGCCTGCTTGCTCTGCCCACGGGTCGACCAGCTGTCCTGCATTTGCCTCAAGCCTCCTTAGCCAGAGCTTAGAAGGTGGCGAAGCAACTCTGCCCTGGGGTTACATTCCCTGGCGCCACGCCTCATCCTTTACCATCAGGACAATAAGAGTACCTGTCGCAGAGTTTAAATGAGTTAAATCCATGTAAACCCTTATGACAGTGCCTGGCATGTAGGGATCCTTCAATAAATAATAATTGTTATTGTTGTTGCAATTATTTTTTTCTTGCAGAGCTAGTAGCAGTAGTAATAGTATATGTACATTTGGAGATAGTTTTTTTTAATTCTATTTACTATGTAAGACTTACAATGAGTTTTCTTTTTATTATAAACATATTTAAAGTTTGTTCTTTTTTATAATTTTATGCATTTCAAATTGGATTATGTCTCCAATTTCAACAGTTACCTTTACTGACACCATTAAATATTAAACATATTTTGCAAACAAATGTGTGCCTTTGTGCAGTATTCTTAATCATAAAACATTCATTTTGTCAAAAATGACATTAAGTATTAATATCTTCAGTCATCGATATTTAATATATTCACATCCTACCTAAAGATGAGATTATTTCCATGAAATATTTATGATGCTTTTCACCTGTTCTGTGTGAACCTCATTGGAGACCTGGAAGTTAGAGTTGTCATCTATTTCTACAAGGCTTGTGTAGACATAGTACTAAGTTACATTCATTTTGCATTGTTTTTTATTCAGATTTCACAAATTCGACTCTAAATATCAAGGTTTCTACACCTACATAGATGTTTCCAAATTCATCTGGCGAAGTAATCACATCGTCTTCTGTACTCCTGTCATATGCTGTGCCTATAATGATTTTAGTACTAGTTCTGATAGATTATGCTGTATTTTGTCGGTTCTAAAATGCCATTGGTTGACTGATTGATTTTCATGGTTTCACATCTCTGCACTTGGGATGTTTCTTTTAATCAATGGCATCTTATAGTTGCTGTCAATGGGACATCAGTCACGATGTCCCTGCCGTGGTCTGTGCACGCACATCAAAAGCACCACCACCGGAATTTAGAAGAAACTTCCAGAAAGGAAATGTGGAAATATTTCTAACCCTCAGCATCAAATTAACTGCAGGGAGGGGAGGAGGGAGGTGAAAAATCAGAAATTTTGAGTAACATTTGAAGAGGAGGAATAAACATTTCAAATCGAGATGAACGGCTTTTAGTTCCTTATGAACTGTTTTAAGTTCGGCAACAACATCAAGACTGATGATGACACTGACTGGATAAACACAGGGTTGGCAACTCCGAGTTGAAAAGGGATTCAGAAGAATCCAACTACAAGTGTGAAGAAATTTTAAGGATCACTTAACCAACTTAATTTTGAGTAGATCTTAAAAAGCTCTTTCAAGAATAACACAGTAAGAATTCTATATAATAAGTGCAATGTGTTGCAACTGTCACTACACCGGCTGTATTTTATGTCTCGGCAGCACACAGCACAGTGGCGCATGTGGTGATCGGTAATGTCCTGGCCTCACTGCGATGAGGTATTCACACGCCTGCTCCTCCAGACCGCGAGCTCCTCCAAGTCAAGTGCCATGTGTTACTCATCCGTGTGTTCTTCCCGCCAAGTACAACATTTGGCTCAGGGAGAAAGGTACTAAATAAATATAGGAATAAACAAATGAAAGATTCATTTTTGTGTGTACAGCTTGTCTCCCTCAACTGAGGCACAGACTCTTGGATTGATTCTTTGATTTATGCATCAGGAACTTACTGGGTTCCTCTTGTGTCAGGCATTAAAAATGTTTAAAAAAAAAAAAAAAGACATACAGTTCCTGCTTTCAAAGATCCCATGGACTAGTGAATAGTTATAGGTACAGAAAGACATCCAAGCCTGCACTGAGCGCTCCCGATTCAGTGGAAGCGTACAAAAGGGTGAAATGAAGTCAGCAGACTATGCGAGGGAAAGGGAGCTTGAGCTGACTTGAATGAGGAGAAAAAATATTCAAGACGAGTGAAGTAGGGTAGCTCTTCTAGGTACACAGAGCAGTATCCACAGAGCAAAGGGAACAGGGAACTGCCAGGAGCCCAGTGTGACAAAGAACCAAGTATATGTTTACAGGAAGTTAGAAATAGTGGGGCATGCAGCTGGAGAAAAAAACGGGAGGAAGTTTGTGGAGACTTTTACGCCATGATTAATCTGATAAGCTTACAATTCATAAAAAATATTCTGCAAATGATATAAAGCAAAACCTTACACAGACGTAACTCCCGATGAATCATGGAAAGATGCTATGGGCTAATGTCTGACATGAGGGACCAGCGTAGAGAAAGGAGCTAGAGAGACTTTCTCCCCGGTGGGCTGATGGGACAGACAGAAGGAGATGAGAACAAACTACCCACCACACATCAAATAGACAATAGTGCATTGTGCATTTCCCTGGGAACCATTTCTGTTTCTTTGTTTATCCATTTGCTATTTTCAGGAGTTTAATAGCATTGCTCATCTCCAAGGTATGCGAGTTTGACCCTGGAGGGGACAGGCAATTTAACTTTTGAATTTGAATAGAAGATTAAGGAAGGGGTTACTGATGTTGACATTTGCCTGCCAATAAGTGTGTCAGCAAATGGAGGAGAGGTTCATTACTGGAATGTGACCCTTGAAAGTGTCATATTGACAATGCCAGAGAAAATCACTGCAGTGTGGACCAGGAGTCAGACAATCAGATTAGGTTAGTTAGATCCCAGCAGAAGTCAAAGATCCTGCCACATCTATTTTAATTTATTCTCTCTCAACATTATTTCCTCTAGTCTTCATAATAGATTCCATTATTTACATATTGATCTCCCCATTAGAATCCAAGACCTCTGAACCATGCCTCCACTGTCAATCATTTCTGCATTTTCCCACAATGTCACTCAAACAGGTAGTGTTAAAATAGTAACTCTGGAAATTGTTTGGATTTGTTCAGGTTCCGCGTCGTTTTACCATTTTAAATTTCCTAAGTATAAAATCCCAGACATGATGCATGATTACTGTGCCTGGTGTGTGTGTTTCACCTGGTCCTTCTTCTGAAGACTTGTGTTAGTTACTTTAAGTGTCTCTCATGATTCAAGTGAAATTTTAAGTATATGCTGTGGTTTTAATGGTTTTAGGTGAGGCGCACATGGTATATAGTGTCCTGTATATTATTTTGTGTGACAAGCTGAGGTTGCTTGCTGATCAATAGTCCTTTTATATAGTTTCCTTTTATTTTTTTATGGTCATATAGACAGTGTGCATTTTCCAGCTTCTCTAAGAGGTAGGTGTTTTGTAAACAAAAAATATAGGTATACACAACTTGCAGGTTTGAGAGATGATAGTTGGTTTGTAAGAGTAGCAAAGGTCTTCTTAACCCCTCCTCCGCTTACAAAAGCACGTTAGGAAATTCTGACTGGAAATAGAAAGCCAGGGATACCCAGGGGAATAGTAACCAAACTTACGAGGAAGACAGGCCAATCAAAGGAGACGTCAGGAGTTGAAATTGCAAATTCAGAGTCATGGCAAGTCTGATGCTTCTGTCCTGCTGTGTTCAGAGTCATGAAGGAGGAAGAGGCCACATGGGTCCCGGGCTCTTAGAAAGCGAATTCTCCTCCATGTGGGTGGCTCACTCAGAGTTCAAGCACAGAAATGTGGAGCAATATGCAGTTACAGGGAAAGAATTCCAGACTGAGCCCATGGAAGAGGAATTGTTTGAAAGTAACTCAGAGAATGAAGTTCCCAGTTTACCTGGCTGGAGCTTACAGCAGTATCCAGATTCAGTGAGGAACTGGAGTAAAATTTGAAATTCAGACGGAGAACTGGTGAGGCCATGTTGTGTGGAGTGAGGGAGAGGGAGGCCTGGAGGGTGCGGGTGGAGACCCTCAGGGCTCAGATAGCTTCATGCACTCGCCCTGGGGAGGCTGCAGGAGGCCACGTCCAGATCTCACCCTTTACATCCTGACTGTTGAGTTCTCACTGGCGGCAGACTGGGAAGAGCAGGGTCGACAAGCGTTGGCCTTTAGAACCTCAGATGCGTCAGTCAAGATGGGCCAAGACCAACATAGTCAGAGTCACAGCACACAGGGGGAGCTTTATCCATTAAACTATGAGCTCTCCACCACTTTGCTCTTAACAGACTTAACATTATTTGTGAGATATTATTAAGAGAATCCTATAAAGATGGCTTGTTTGTAAGATGTATTTGAAAATACTCAAAACTCATGTAATAGTAAGGCCATACAATGATCCGTTCTATTAATCACAGATTACAAAGTAATTATTTTTAGAACACTGGCAATGATTAGAGCAATGGGAGAGGAACAGGTGATAAAGTGAAAGTCGGAGCCAAATTAAAGATTTGGAAACTCAAAGTTAGGAATGTTAAATGAGGCTGAAACAAAACAGACTGGCGGAAAACAAGGTTCCTTTTTGTTAAAAGCGATGGGACAACATAGGTACGTCAGATCCTCAAGAGAGGAAGGAGGGAAACTGAAGCAACCTCTTCTGAATATTTATAAGTTTTCTCTTCAATGTTATTGAACTGAGTACAATAACATGATACATGCATTCTTGAATAGCTTTGTCTTTAGGAAAAAAGAAAAAAACAGGACTATGGGAGAAATAGAGTTTTGGACAAAATACTAAAAATGAATATATCTTCATGAAAAATACAGTGTGATATCAATATAACATCAACAACAACACAGTAGAAAAAATTGAAAATTGTACAAAATGAAAAAAGAGGTAGAAAATATCTTGGAATTTATCACTAAAATAAAGGTTAATGCTCTCAGTGCCAGAGGGATGTAAACAGGTTTGAAGCAGCTAAATTATAAAGACGAGGATAAAACACACAGAGAATAGGGAGAACTACGTGGAGAGAATTTGCAAGATGGGACAGGACATGGGCCCAAACTGAGCCAAGGCCAAAAAAAAAAAAAAAAAAAAATGAGCTGAATAAACATCACACACAATAATCCATTCCTCTGTGGTGTGTGTTCAGCTGTCTCTGTGTAGGCTGCTTTTAGCTGCTCTAATTTGGAACATAACGACACTAATGGAAAAAATTGTGACTAAATCAACTTGACTTCTGTATTATATGGACATCGGTCCTCTGTATACTAATTGGATATGAGCCATTTGCATTACAGACACATGAACTGGAGCAGAAACAGACTTTAAGCCCATTAATAAACACTTTCTGGTTGCCGGTATCCAGTTTTTTACATTTTTAGGCACTAGTTCATGTGCACACACACATGAATTGTTTTAATAAGTTGAAATCTACTATAAGATACAACCAGATGTAAGAGTGGGCCAGGCTTATGGAATAGCATATGCAATCACATGAGACTTGGAAAGCCATGGCATAGGTGACTCTACTGAGATTGTACATTACAACGAGGGATGTAACTGAGTGTAGAAATGATTAAGTCCAGGTGAATTCTATGAACAAAACCTTGTGATATTTCTGCAAAATGAAGAAATGTAATTGTCCCAGTGACTTAGGAAGTCAAATCCAGGGACGGAGTAGATAAAAGAACAGTCAGGCGGCTGCTGCATTGTTCAGAGTTGAAGCTATGGTGAGTGTGAACCATAGCAGTCCAGCAGAGATATAAACTTTGTAACAGATAGAAGAGCTGCTGTAGAAACTAGAAATTACAATTAGGTTGCAGTTCTTTGGGTTTTTCTGATCTATTCACGAAGATATAAAAATTCTGTGTTTATAAGCAGAAGGCCGGTGAGAGAAAGGAAGAGAAAACAGATCAATGGTGCTGATATATTTAAACAAGAACAACAAACTCCTAGGAAGTACTCCGCATACAGAAATTAGGTGCAGTTTCTTTCATGATTTGCATGGTAAACCTAGAACGTGAAGTACTGACATGCAGAAAGATCTTAAGTTTCTCCAGAATGTTCTGTGAAGTTAGTAACCACTGATGATCACTGTCTAGATTCATTAGCCCATTGCAGGTTGAAAACTGGTAATATGCCATCATCTTTTCCTCACTGTCAGCTATAATGTTTCTATACACAAGAAATTCTGAAATCAGTTATTTGGTTACCCTGCTGGCAAAGGCATTATAAATCTGTTATATTTTTAAAAATAAGTTACTTGCTTAATATGCTTTTTTTTTTTACTGTTATTATGGAGTCCTCTATTTTAAATTCCATGTTTTCTATTTCATTTTGTTAGCTCCTCACTTTTTAAAAAATCTTTTGGTCCACAAGAAGTTTCCTTGAATTGGCTCCTAAGTCTTTTTGACATGACCTTTCTACTCTGATAGCTTCTGGAATGACAAGATGTTCTGGGTTTATCGTATCCCAAACAGGAGTCCTGGTTCCATGCAGAGGGAATTGTATTTCTCGAGAGTGAAATCTAGGCAACAGTAGACCAACTCACTTTTAAAATGTAAATCATTGAAAATCTCATTTGAGTTGATGCTCTAATTCTGTTGCTGAGTTTCCTCAGACAAGTTTATTTTCAGGATCTTTCATTTGGTTGAGATGCAAGAGTAACTCGTAAGACAATACTTCTTGAAACTTCCCAAACCTGAAGAAAGAAACAGATAAAGAGATCCAGGAAGCACAGACGGTACCAAAGATGACCACACCGAGACACTCTGCAATAAAAATAGTAAAATTTGTAGATAAAGAAAGACTATTACAAGCATCAAGGGAAAAGCAACAACTTATACACAACAGAACTCCTGTAAAGCTCTCAGCTGACTCTTCAGCAGAAACTCTGCAGGCCAGAAGGGAGCGCCACAATTTATTTAAAGTGATGAAAGGGAAAAACCTGCACCCAAGAATACTCCACCTGGCAAGGCATCATTCAGATTGAATGAAGAGATCAAATGTTTTACAGACAAGCAAAAGCTAAAAGTGTTCAGCCCCACCAAACCATCTTTATAAGAAATGTTAAAGGGGCTTTTTTCTAAGTGAAAAAGAAAAAGGCCACAATCAGAAATATGAACAATTGTAAAAGGCAAAAATCTCGTTGGTAAAGACAAACAATAAAGTCAGCAAAATCAACAATAAAGCTAACAGGAAGGTTAAAAGACCGAACACAGTAAAATCTCCTATACCCACCATAAGTACTTAAGGAATACATAAAACAAAAAGATTTAAAATATCATGTTGGATATAGTAAAAGTGGGGTGGGAGAATGAAAACATACTGGTGTCAAAATGCATTGAAACTTAAAATATCAGCAACTACTTTAAATAAATATGTATATGTAGAGATTTCTATATATAAATCTCTGTAACGTTGAGTTTGGATTCTGAAAGATATTTGTAATACTAAACTTGTCAAATGTTGTGAATAAGATATTCTAAATACAAAGAAAAAAGGTATTATTTAAAAACTAAAAAGATTGTTGGCAGCACATTTAACTTGTAACTGGTTCATTATCTAGGTAAAGAGGTCTCCGGGGAAAGAGCATATACTTGCTGGGTCAACATGTCATAGAACGGGCTGTATGAGGTCATTCTTTTTGAACCGACTGTTAATATTTAAAGCAGATGATGATAAAATACTGATATGCATATAGTTCAAAATTCACTGAAGTAAGATATCATCAAGTTTCTTTTAAACTCTTGATAATTATACAAATGCAACGCACATACATTTTTATGAAGTTACATTTGTGTTCGGTTATGAAACCAAATTATAAATTGTGGGCATATGAACAAATAATTATGCTCTCTTGCTGTGGAGATGAACACTTTATCTTGGAACTGCTTATTCCTCCAGGTGTTTTCAGAGTAATTTCCAGTTAATAAAAATAGTTTAATAATATACAAAAGTGAAAATTACCCTCATATAAAGCCCTCCCAGAAAAGCAGTTGAAGGTCTTTACTTGCTCAAGTGTATGGCCAGAGGTTATCAGTACATGAATAATGGACAATAACCGAGTTAGATTTTTCCAAAGCAAATATTTTTTTCTGAGCTGGCACGGTAGATAGGCATGTTTTATGCTTGAGGCATGAACAGAATACGTTTAAAATCAAACTGATGGATTGTTACATTGAGACACTGCAGATGGCCACAGGATATTAACGTGAAACTTTCAGATAAGGAAAGAAAGATCAGGGAATGTTTAAAATTCAATTATTATGAACTCAGAATTTCAATTTTCACCCCCTTTCTAGAATAATATGATTTTTAACATCACCAAATTTGCATGTGACTCAGCACTGAAAAAAACAAACAAAAAAACAAAACCCAAAAGAGTGTCAGATCATAAATAATTCAAACTGTGCTTCCTGTTAGGTAGACGTTTTCATTTTCTCGCTATCCCTAAACACCCTTCTAGAAAAGTGACTGTACTCTAGTTTCACTCCTTGGAAACCAGACAGTGTTCGTACAAAGACTTCTAGATTAAAATTCTTTATCTATACTGGTCGAAAGACAAAATTCCTCCCCTAAGCTAACTCACTGTAACATCCCTTTAAAATAAAACTAAGTGAACATGCTCCCTTTCTCTTCCATTACTGCTTGTAAAGTGTGTGCAATCAGGACAGGTCAAGGCGTTTCAGATGAGTGCGCAGAGAAAAGCTCAGATTCTGCTTCTGCAGGTGCACTGACTCGACAGCCCTAGCAACTCATACTTTATTATGAGCAGGTAACAGGCAAAGGAGCGGGCATCCCTATTTACAGCAACAGATGTACAATGTGGACTCAGAGATGCAACATTTGCTTTCATTTTTTGCTTCTTACTGGACAGTACTTTTGAGAAAGTTTCTTAACCCCTTCGGGCCTGTTTCCTCGTTTATGAAAATGTGCATCAAAATAGACACCACTTAGAATTTTGGTGGCTTTTGACATTGGACTGAGTCCAATGGCTAGCAATGTGATTTACAAAATTATATCCTTAGATATTCTTTCTTCATCCTTCTAAGGCTTCTAAAGAAGCATTCATGCCCTTTAAAAATTTTCCCTGACCATTAATAATGATAATAATAGCAGTTATTATTCTTTGAGCCCTTATTCTGTGGCTGTTCTAAGGATTGGCAAGGATCATCTCACTATATGTGGAAGGTTCTATTGTTACCCTCATTTTACAGATCAAAAAGCTGAAACTCAAGGAATGTAAGTTATATCATCAAGTCTCCACAGTGGTACACGGGAGAGTGAGGGCTCAGATCGAGCCATCTGAGAGGAAGTCCTCCATCTCCACATTGCGGTTTTCCACCCACACTGTGATGCTCACTGCATGTGGTACTCCTCATTCATGGGATTTACTGAACTATACCGTACTTGTCTCCCTGTCTCTACATCATCAGATCCTGGAGGGAATGGACCACTTCCACATCCAACTACAGGAGGTAAGAAATGGAAGGCACACAAAGCATTTAAAAAAAAAAAAAAACAGTGCTTGTGAAAGTTTAGCATGAAATATATTTCGATAAGAAAGAGTTAAACAGCAAAACACAGCTCTCATGACTGTGAGAATAGCTGTGGTCCGCGCTGCGGGGAATAATAGAAAATGCTACCCAGGAAGTAACTACAGAAAACGCAATCAACAGTTTATGTTCCTGCACCTTCCTCTTTAGATTAAAGTCTTAGGTGGGCAAGAATGCTTTCTCATTAATTTTTTAGCCCCCATGTCTAACAGTATGTCAGATACAAAGTAATGATTTAAAGAATGTTTATCAAATTGACCACAAATTTGAAGTATTTTCTTTATTCCAAAAGTGGGGGCAGTTTATTAAGCCCTCCATTCTGCCCAAGAAGTCAAATATGTATAGATCTTAGGAAGCTGATATTAAAATTCATGAAGAATCATAAATGTGCAAGAATGGTCAAAGTAATTCTAAGAAAGGATAGGATAGTGGCTTTGCCTTACTACATATTATATACCAAAATGCTATTAATTAGGTGAGTAGGATATGGTACAGATTTGACCAACAAGTCAATGAAAGAAAAGATTAGAAAACTGAGCTTACACATGTGTAAGACCTGTATGTATAAAATAGTAACATACTTTGTATGAATAAGTATTTCAAAGATAAATTTTGAAAGATAAATTATTGAACAAATGGCTTTGGGTTAGTTGAGTATCCACTGTGGGTGGGTGTGTAGGGGATCAAGTCAGGATATTCTCCATAGTAAGTTCTAGGTAGATGAAAAAGGAATTTGTATAAATAAAACAAAGGTATCACCTCACATTAGCCAGAATGGCCAAGATTCAAAAGTCCATGAATGATAAAATGCTGGGTAGGGTGTGGAGAAAAGGGAATCCTCCTACACTGCTGGTGGAAATGTAGTTTGGTGCAGCCATTACGGAAAACAGTATGGAGATTCTTCAAAAGACTAAGAATAGACTTACCATGTGATCCAGCAATCCCACTCCTGGGCATGCATCCAGAGAGAACTCTAATTTGAAAAGATACATGCACCCCAGTGTTCACAGAAACACTATATACAATAGCCAAGACATGGAGGCAACCTAAATTGCCACTGACAGAGGACTGGATAAAGAAGCTGTGGTATATTTATACGATAGAATACTACTCAGCCATAAAAAAGAAGAAAATAATGCCATTTGCAGCGACATGGATGGACATAGAGATCATCATTCTAAGTGAAGTAAGCCAGAAAGAGAAAGAAAAATACCATATGATATCACTCATATGTGGAATCTAAAAAAAAAAAAAGAAAAAGAAAGAAAAAAGGGACACTATGAACTCATCTACAAAACAGAAATGGACTCACAGACATAGTAAACAATCTTATGGTTACCGGAGAAAGGGGCTGGGATGGGATAAATTTGGGAGATTGAGATTTACAAATGTTAGCCACTATATATAAAAGTAGATTTTAAAAAGTTTCTGCTGTATAGCACAGGGAACTATGTTCAATATCTTGTAATAACCTTTAATGAAAAAAATATGAAAACAAATATATATATGTATGTGCATGACTGGGACATCATGCTGTTCACCAGAAATTGACACACTGTAACTGCCTCTACTTAAATAAATAAATAAATAAATAATAAAACAAAAGACAAAACAAAGCAAAAATAAACCCATAAATGAAAATCTAGAAAGCTGTTAGGATAAAGATACTGTGTTCTCTTTAGAGTTACTAGAATATCACAAACTTCTAAATTTCATGTACTCTGTTGTTTCTGTGTGCCTCGTGTGACACTATACTGAACACTGAATGGATCTCCTGACGTCATTATTAACTGTGGTATTGTCTGAGTGAGGTGGATTGAAATAAATATCTCATCCTTCGGAACCTCTATTTTTAAAGGAGTTTATTCAAATTTATGTTTGGATGTGGATTTGGTTGCTCTGTCTAGACATGACGCAGGTGGATCTCTTGGCATTTGGGGCCTATTATAAGTGACTAGTTGTTCTTGTCACCTTTTGCTCTGACCTCGGTGATGGGACAGTATATTTTCAGACATCAGCAAAACTTAAAAATGTGGCTCGTGTTGTAGAGGCTTATGAAAAAGGGAATGCCAAGGCACAGTTTCAGAGTTGGTTTGGTTCCTGGTGAGTGAAATACTATTATTAGTGTCATCTGCTGTGAAGGAGCATGAAACATAACACATTTCAGCAAGAGAACCCATAAGTAAGAAAATGGTTTTTTTGTGCTTCAGTGAACTTGAATGAGATTAGAAAATCAACCTATGTATTCCAATGTTAAGTCATTGTTAATATTTGGCATCATTAAAAACAAAAACATGAATATTTCACAACAAAAAGTTTGGGCAGCAATTAATGAAAGATAAATAAAAAGCAAGTACATTTTGGAAGATAAGAAACATCTGTGTTGGTTTTAGTGTGTAGGACATTATTGGATCCATTGATCTGCACCATCTCGGATAAAGTTTTGTTAACTAAATTTTGCATGAAAGTTTTGCATTTGATATTAACCATGTTGTCTTAGAAGCCTAGATAATTTATATTTATTTATCAAGGTACTTCTTAGATGTCATGTGCTCATCTTCATTGGGGCAATGATGGAAGTGCAATCGTCCCATCTCTTTCCTGAGTCATCAGTTTCTCTCTTTATTGGATCCCTCTTAACATCTTATGCACAGATGTAAAAATCAATCCTTATTTGACTGACATGAATATATTCTTTACTTATGTATAGGGAAACAATAATGAACAAAGTGTCTCTAGATGTCCCCACATCCTTCCCTCTCATGTTCTTTCCTCCACTGGGTCCCCATCACTGTGCAGCTTCTTTTCTTACCATGATTGTCAGTGACCTGCTTGTGGACATACCCAATAGTCACTGATCCTACTTGACTTCACAGAAGAATTTGACAAATTGACCATTTCTTCTTGGCTTTTTGATTGAATAGCGGTCTGATTTCCCCTGACTTCACTGGCCATTCTGCATTAGATTAAAAATATATATTCGTGGCTTTTCCTCCCTGCATAAATTCCAAATATTGGGAAATTCTAGGACATAGTATAGCTCTCCCTTCCTTTTTTATCTACAAATTATCAGTAAGTGACCTCATTCAGTCTATGGTTCATAAATTTTTTTCCCAGCCTCACTATTTCCCAATTAGGCCAAACGTACATTCATACATCTTCATGTTGTTCTGTTCTTCTTTCTTAAATAGCTTCTCCTTTGATCCAACTTCTCCAGCCAAAAAATTAGTTTCTTCTCACTCATTCATCCACATGCAATCCATCAGGAAATCCTACCAACTTTATTTCCAAAGTATATGCCAAGTACAAGTAAATCACATCATTTCAATCTCACTGTGCCCATGCTGCTTAGAGCAGTCAGCATGTTATATTAGAACCCCTGCAAAAGCCTCCTAACCTTGCTTCTGCATTCATCCCCTATAATTAATTCACTTCTCATTCAAATATCTAATTATATATATATATATAAAAGATCACGACATTTATCCCCTTATGCATCTCTTGTAGTTTCACGTCTTAGTAAAAATCCTAACACTTTTTATAACTAGAGCTCAGTTTGAACACCATCTTCTTAGAGGAGACTTCCTGATCATTCAGTCTAAAATTCTACCTGTTCCCTTGCTGTTTCTTAGCATGAAGTTCCATAACATAAGAACCTTGGCTCTCTTGTTTTCCCTCAATTTTCTTAACTGCCTTTTATTTCCTCTGGCACACATTTGCCATCTTGTGCTCTCAGATTTTTCCTAGCATGAAGTAGTCATAACAACCCATTTTATCTAACCTCAAAGATTCATGCACATGTGAAAGAGCTTTGCTAACAGTGAATTCGATTTTGCAGATGGGAAGAATTGTTACAGCTGTCAATAACAACTATTTAGCAGTTTTAATAGACATTTTGATTACATTGGTGTCAAGCTTTGCAAATTTCTTTCATTATCTCTGCTTCTATCTGATTTCCAACTTCACACTACTACAGTGACCTACAGAGATAAGACTTGATGCAGACATAAAATTGAGAGGCTCTAGAAGGCTACATAATTTACATCCTCCTATGTATCCAACCAGAATTCTAAGACTATTCTGGCTAAGACTGACCAGAATAAAACAAAACAAAAACAAAAACAAAAACTATGCTTTAAACTTTGAGGGACTCAAACTTTTCACGTGGGAACACATAAACAAATTGAGAGTGCACAGGGTACAGTTTATATTTTAATATCTGGGAGATATTTGGAAGATATTTTATATTGCAGGATATTCTAGGTTTTGGATTAACTAAATACTTGCTTAATTATTGTTCGATGAGCATGTTTTGGTAAAACCACTCAGTTGGATAACATTAAGGTAAAAAATGGGAAAGAAGAGGGTCCGTATCTCAATGTGTGAATTGGCTTTGGGGAAAATGTAACTGGAATAATAGTCCTACACATTGAGGTGATTTCCGGAGACAACATTAAACAGATAATTACAAGAAACCATGAGCCTTAGTATGTCATTAATCCTAGGAGGTTACAAAGGGTCAACTGTAAGGTTTAAAATGTGAACTTAAAAAGGTAAAGTGTTCTGATTCTTTTATGAGTTCCTCCTTCTAGAGAGTTATTAATAGTTCTCACTGACAACTGAACTGATTGTTTAACTCTACAGACTAACAGAATAACAAAATACAGGGGATTGCCACAAACAATTACCTACCTATAAGGGAGATAAAGGAATTCCCCCTCCATCTTTCCCTCTCCTTCCCAAAGGCTGTCGTTTGGGCTAAAGACTAACTTGAGTCTTGGTGCTAGGGATTGGAGTCTTTAGAAGAGTGACTAAAAAGTTCAAAAGTTCTATATGTTTTGAAATACTATTTTTCTTTTGTCTTTTTTTTTTTTTGTATATTTTTAATTTTGCTGTGACGTGAGATATTAAAAGTCATTTCAGTATGTGCTGTTTGTGTCCTATTGTTTTGGCTATTCTGGGCCAGAGGAAGGAGATGAGGAAGGAGGAAGCAGGGAGGAAGGATACTCTCTGCACCAAACCCTGTGGCTCCTTTAAGAGACAAAAGTATTTGTTTGTAAGAATAATGCAGTACACCAAACTCCCTGTTGATCGTGAGGCGGGAAGCCCCATAAAAAGACTGACAGGACCCCTAGGCAGGGCCGCTGCTCTCCTCTTAGCACCGTCCAGTTCCCTGGCCCAGAAGCTTTATTTCACTTTTTGCCTCTAAAGCGGCTAACTTACACCTAGAATTCTATTGGCTCCCTGAGCTGACTCCTGATTGGTTATTACTCTCACTCCTGATTGGCTATTACTCTCACTCCTGATTGGTTATTAATCTCACTCTTGATTGGTTATTACTCTCACTCCTGATTGGTTATTACTCTCACTCCTGATTGGTTATTAATCTCACTTCTGATTGGCCCACTTCCCTAACTTCTGATTTTTTCCATTTGTAGTACTTCATTTGCATGGAGCTCATTCCTGATTAAATCGGGCTATTTCTACAAAGCTTGTTCCCTGATTGGTTGACTTCTGTTGTACTTTAGTTGCATATGATGTTGCAAAGTGTAAAACTGGCAGCCTATAAAAGGCGTGTGTAAACCTACAGACAGGGTCCAGAGCTTCCTGAGTTTTTCAGCTCTCGGAAAGCTGCTTGGTCTCTCACCCGGATCCAGGTAGCTGTCCCAACTGAGCTATAACACCGAGCTGTAACACATTTTTCCGCAACAATTGGACAGAGCTTCAGTCAACTAACCAGAATGGTGAGTGGGGCTTAAAGTCTTAGAGATTGTCTCCAAATTGTTTGTTCATAGGTGAGAGAAAAAAGAGATTGGATTCCGCGGGCGTCGGGCCGTCGGTGTCGGCAGCAGTGTCGGCGGTGGCCGGTGGGAAATGGCGGAGTACTTGGCCTCCATCTTCGGTACCGAGAAAGATAAAGTCAACTGCTCATTTTATTTCAAGATCGGAGCGTGTCGCCATGGAGACAGATGCTCTCGGCTGCACAACAAACCGACCTTTAGCCAGACCATCTTGATTCAAAACATCTATCGTAATCCCCAAAACAGTGCACAGACGGCTGGCGGCTCACACTGTGCCGTGAGCGATGTCGAGATGCAGGAGAACTATGATGAGTTCTTTCAGGAGGTTTTCGCAGAGATGGAGAAGTACGGGGAGGTGGAGGAGATGAACGTCTGTGACAACCTTGGAGACCACCTCGTTGGGAATGTGTACGTCAAGTTTCGCCGAGAAGAGGATGCAGAAAAGGCCATGATTCACTTGAACAACCGCTGGCTTAACGGGCAGCCCATCCATGCCGAGCTCTCCCCTGTGACCGACTTCAGAGAAGCCTGCTGCCGGCAGTACGAGATGGGAGAGTGCTCGCGAGGAGGCTTCTGCAACTTCATGCATCTGAAGCCCATTTCTCGGGAGCTGCGGCGGGAGTTGTACGGGCGCCGTGGCAAGAAGCGTAGGTCGAGGTCCCGGTTCCGGGAGCGTCGCTCTCCGTCGAGAGACCGCGGTCGAGGCGGCGGCGGCGGCAGACGGGAGCGCGACAGGAGGCGGTCGAGAGATCGGGAGAGATCCGGGCGGTTCTGAGCCATGCCGGTTTTATGTATGTCTGCTGGAGGCAAGTCGTGACTGGCCCAAGACTGTAGTTCTCCAACTGTGGTATCCAGATCAGCATCACCAGGAAATTTGTTAGAACTGTTGATTCTCACACCCCACCACAGACCTACTGAATCAGCCAGTGTTGAGGTGGCGAGCAGCATGTTTTTATATCTTTTTGTCTTTTGAATGATGTCACATTGTTCTTACTTTTTATCCACCTGTGAGACTAATGAGTTAAAAAGAGACCAGGGATCTCTTTAAAAAGCTAAATAAAATTTAAGTAGCCAACGTGTGAAAGGCTCTGGTTAAGTAACTTTTAAGAGTCCAGGGCCCATACTTAGCAGGCAATAGTGCATTCCATAATCGCTTTTTATGTTCTTAAAACTACGGGATTTGTGAAGTCAAGCATGGAGAATGGTACAGCCATATTAAGCCACAGCTTTAGGGTTTATGTCCTTGGTCCACTCATTCTTGAGAAGATGACTAAGTATATACAAATCTATTCAATAGTTAATACAAAATATTTTCTCATTTATAGCATCCATTCACATTTGTTTTTACAGTTGATATTAGAAAAGTCTATGAATTATACGTTAGTCTCATTTTATAGTTGAGAAGAATGTGTTGAGAAAAATTATAGACCTACTCACAGTCACTAAACCGAGTACAAATCAAATCCAATTCTTCTGTTCCCATATTTTATATCCTTTCCATGTTGAAGAAATAAAAGTCCAAGGAAGAAAATAAACAGAAGTGCCAAATATAACACTTTGTATTTACCATAGAAGAGTGATAAAAATATAATTGCTGGCGAATTGAAAATTAATACATAGGAAGAAGAGAGTACAGTAAGCCAATACAATACAAGCCAACCAACTAATAGGATTCCTAAAGCAGACATGAGAGCCCTTACATACGCAGTGTGCTCATAAAGGCTGATTGTTTTAGTGATGAGGTTTCCTAGGTTAAACTAATCATGGTTATGTATTACAGTATTCAAAGTTCTCAAATTGCCCACGAGTAATTTAATACATCTGACCTGAATGGTTGCAGGCAGTGCCAAGACACATTTGTGGAGCTGCATTATCATCTAGACTATAATGTTACATAGAGCTAATCCAAATGTTGGGTTTTATTTTTTTCCTCTCTCTCTAACCTTCCTTATGAATGTCAAACAGATAGTCTGATTTGGGTATCAATAAAGGCCTTTAAAGTGACTTCTCCAGAGAGGTTGCATCCCCTCTGTGCATGCACAGTGGTCCCGCAGGCTCACAGGTGGAGGCTGGCCTTGACTGACAAAAGTGGGAGAAATATTTTGCTGTGAAGGAGTTTCACCACCATAAAAGATAATTTGCTTGTCCAAAAATGAGATAAACTGAATCAGGCTTTTAATTACAAGTGCATTGGTATTTCTTTTTGCCTATTACTTTTAAATGAGATTTTAGTGCTGGAGACCTTCAAAGAAAAATAAAAATACAGTCAAAGCCTTACTACTCTTCCCACCAGTAACATGTATGCTTGAAAACTGCCTTTTCCAGTATGTTTTATTAAAAAAGTATCATTACACAGAAACATTACTGCCCCTCTAAGTAATCCCCGGTGATCATGGAGTTTAAATTTTGGGTTAATTTGCCTTAACCTCATCAAAATCTTTAATGTTATTATCTCTGTGTTTAATATCTGAAGTATGTTATGATGAAGCTTCATATTATTAAAGTGCTTGCTTGTCACTTTATCTTCTTTAAGTAATAATTTCACAGTTTAAAAAAAGTTCTTGTACCTAAAGGAGTGTTATGGAAAAGAAAATGATAGCATGGGTCCTCTAAGTATGGTTATTTAAATTAAAAAAAAATTATGCCGTGTGCAGATAGTTCCTTTAAAATCCAAGGGCACATTGGAACTTTGCTAAAATATGAAATGCAACATGAAACTAAGAATAACCTCTGTACCAAGTGAAATCAAATATAGAAGAATAGTATGCAATTCTAGTCACCCTGATTAATAGCTGGATGACTTTACATCGGTCCTTAACGTCTCCATTTCCCCATTGTTTTCCTCTGTTCTTCATGATGGCCAACTGTGTTTCCCTCACAGTTAGCCTGGGGTAATTGCTTATTGGGAAAAATGGAACCGAATTCAGTGCTAGGCTCATACAAGGACATAGTATCTGTCCATCTCGTTTCCTTCCCTGTCTGAAACTGAAGGTAACTTACCTGGGTTCTTTGTTTTATCTTAATTTAGGGAATCTTTGGATTGACTCTGACACATTAATGTGGATAATGTGAAACAACTGTTTATCACGATCTTAAACAGATTTGAAATTAATGCGAGAAGGTTACAGAGTCAGCCCTTCATGTCCATGGGTTCCTTCTCTGTGGATTTAATCAACCACAGACAAAACATATTAAAAAAAAATTCCAGAAAATTCCAAAGAGTAAAACTTGAATTTGCCTGGTTCCGGCAACTATTTACATAATTTCACTCACATTGTGTTAGGTAATATATGTAATCTAAGGATGATTTAAAATACACAAAAGGATGTGGGTAAGTAATACACAAATACTATGTCATTTAATGTAAGGAACCAATCTCCACCCCGCCGCCAAAAAACTATACGTTTTGTTACTGTGGACCTAACCTAGTATTTCATGTGCTAAAGCACATGTTGGAGGAGGCACTGGCGGGGGAGCCACCTTTCACCAAATTACTCAACCTTGGTAAACCTATAATTTATAATGCGGGTTGGGAACAATGCATTACACCACACTAACCGTATTATCTCATTAACAGCGTAGACACTCGGAATGTCATCCCTGAAGAGGGCTTCAGAGTGTATTTTCAACTAAAGATACTGTTCCACAGGAAATGAAAATAAGACATGGAGGAGGGAAGAAACTGCTTAATTAGTTGGTTAACGCATGAATTAGTGAGTTAGTTCATTTACTCACTTACTCTGCGCATAGTTACTGAGCACTGGTGATGTGCCAGGCAGAGTGCTAACCTACATGGGAACAATAATGATGGATGATAAAAGCACCAAGCACTACATACAGGGACGATTTGTCCCGAGAAGTCTGGAAAGAAGGAGGCACTGGAGTTTGACCTTAAGGAATAGGAAAAGTTTTGAAAGTGGAAAAAAAAAAATGTGTCCTGGGCATGGGGAGAAGGCAGAAAAGCATGAAGGTAGATTAAAAATGTTGAGAGTGGCAAGTTCTATGGATGACAAACCAAGGAATCTGAACAATTCCCGAATCTCCAGGATACCACGGAGGTGATTTCAGCAAGTGAATGTTGCGGACCAATGGTAGAAACAACATGCTGATAGCCAGGAGAAGGTACAGTTGAAAGGAGAACCCCTGGAAGTGACTCTCCTGGTACTAGCAGAGACGAAACACACAAATACTGAAATATACTCAAGGTGAAGAGAATGGCAGGAGCACACCCACCAAGCTTTAACATTTTCTGGGATTCTAGGTCCTTGTTAAGAATCTAAATCTACTTAAATAGTGTATGTTTCCTCATAATTCTATGCTATGTGCTCCTCTCTGGTCCAACAATCAAAGAATAGCTATTAGATTCCTTTTCTTTATCAGATATAACTCAAGGGTTCGTTATCTAGGTGGAAAGAGGGTACATACACAAAACATAATCAAAGCTTAAAGTGGTATCTGGATGAGGTCTAGATCCTATTTTCTACTGTTTATTTACTACTTTTTTTTCCAGCGACCTAAGAAAGCACTGTGAACTAGGGCTATCGTGGTGAGCACCATGAAGGATGCATGGTGGTACGGAACCCTGAGAACCAAGTAGAATGTAGCAGAACGGAATTAGTCTACTGTTGTACTCAGAGATTTGCTTTCTTTTTTTTTTTTCTTTAATAAAGAAGGTAATATTTTCCTTTCTTATAATAGCTACCTCATAGCATTCCTTCACAGTTTAAAGTTAAATCTGCTAATTTATATGCAAAGTGTTTTAAAAACATCTGCTGAAACAGGTGGTATTTTTTGGACACCTCTGATATGACAAGCAGATTGGAAAGGCAGCATTTTGGGGGTTCAATAGACGGTGACCTAAGACAATTAAGGTTAAGTATCTCCTTCCTAAATTTCTTTCTTCCTCTTCCCTTTGTCTCTTTTTCCCCTCTTAGGCTCCCTCATCGCTCTCCCTCTGCATCCATTCTCCTATGTGCATTTGTTGTGTACTACTCCACACCAGCCCCAGAATTAAACTGACTCCCACTTCCCAGAAGAACACAGAATACATACTAGGGAAGGAGACCAGGTGAACACATGTAAGCAAAAGCACAGAGGAGGTTAGGGAAGAATGCATTTTCCTAGGGAAAAGTGCTTGATATTGTCGATCTTTATCCTCAGCAGCACTCCCCACCGCCAAAGCAGGTGTCTGTGATTCTGTGGCACTCAGCCTGCTTGGCATCTTCAGGGTGGGAGAACAGGCGGAGGAGGGATAGAGTCCTGCTGGTGGAGGATACCATGAAACGGATGTGGATTTCCCAGGCTTATAAAGCTCTAGGTGCTACAGAACTTTGGAACTAGCATATTCCCTTCTTCCTACTTTTTTTTTTTTAACATTTTTTATTGATTTATAATCATTGTACAATATTGTGTCAAACTCCAGTGTTCAGCACAATTTTTCAGTCATACATGGACATATACACACTCATTGTCACATTTTTTTCTCTGTGAGCTACCATAACATTTTGTGTATATTTTCCTGTGCTATACAGTGTAATCTTGTTTGTTTATTCTACAATTTTGAAATCCCAGTCTATCCCTTCCCACCCTCCACCCCCCTGGCAACCACAAGTCTGTATTCTCTGTCTATGAGTCTATTTCTGTCCTGATTTTATGCTTTGTTTTTGTTTGTTTGTTTTTGTTTTGGTTTGTTTAGATTCCACATATGAGCGATCTCATATGGCATTTTTTTTTTTTGGTCCCTGAGGTCCAAATTCCTCGGGTATAACAACCCAATTACAATGCATGGGCTTCATCTTCTGATCTGATCACATAAGACACAGAAAGAATGGTCCAGTTAGTGTGATCTGGTCCACTCACGGATAGAGTCATGAAGTCACAGGTAATAAGACATCACATCTGTCACCCACTGCTCCCCTGGTCTACATCCCTTTCAGCCAAGAGGTCTAGTTAGAAAACGGCCTTACACAACCCTCTTCCTTATTTGAACATTCGACTTTCATACCAGCTTGCAATAAAGATTTCAAAATATATCTTCTGTTTATACCTCACGTATAAACTGGGAACTCTGGTTGTTAATTAAGTCTTACAGAGCATATTTTTAGGACAAATTATTTTTAAATGTGTTATTGGTACAAACTCATCACACTTCTATCAGTGCCATCTGATTCAAACACGGACAATCACTGCATCTTGAATGGAGGCAGGTTTTGATTGGTAACACCTCTAAAATTAGCTGGGAGAAAATAACAGGCAATATTCAGGAGGAATTTTCTCTTCACGTGGCACTTTACATTTTTAGAGGTATACATTTCCTCTTTTAACACAAAGCAGAGATTGTGTTCCTTTGTGAGTCACACCACATTGTGAATGATTCTACTGTTCTTAACAGATAAAGGAATGTTTATATTTTCGAGGGGGAGAAGAACACTTACATTATCCTGTTTTGGGTGCTGGAGAGCGTAGGCTTAAGGATCCATTTCTAATGACAATAGTAGCAGTTTGAATGCTCACAGCTCGAACATCCCAATGAGCATTGTACCATCTCAATTTCTGACTTCCAGAAATTTATTAATTTCTAGGTTTTTAATATCAGAATAATATAATTTCGACGATAGCCTTTGAGAAAAGGAAGTGACCTTCTGGAGTAGGACACTGAAGCTCAGGAAACTAAAATAACAGCTCAAGGTCATACCACTAGTGTCTGAAATGAATGTCTCTCAGTGCACAGACGTTCCTGTCCATATCACAGAAACAATTTACAATATCCATTTAAAAAACTTTCAGTAATAACTTGGAAATATCAAGCCTCTAAACGTTTCATTATGCACAAACCAGGACATTCCTGTAGAGTTGGAGGATTACCTGAGGTGCCTAAGTCCAGAACTTCGCAGGTCACTGAGACTCAGAGAATGAGTGTTTGGTGACCTGCCTTAATTACTTTATTTATGCTGAGGAGATTTAGGATAGGCATTTGTAATTTTGTATTTGGGGTATTTTCTCACACACACACACACACACACGCAATGATCCTCCATTTCTGCATACTTTTCACAAAGACGACTGTCTAGCAACGACGCTTGAGGATGGTCCACATCAGCTGCCCTGAACGGCAGCACTGATGCTTTCTGTCCCTTTTCATTCATTTGCTCTTCTTATGGGACTAGACCAACATTTGTCTCAAGCCCAATTTAATTCCTACAGATCTCAATCCCTGGTTTGTGTGCTAACTTTCAACAATGAGTTTAAGATCTTTAAATGATGGAGCACTTCTTTGGGGAAAAAGTTAACAACCTCCACTTGCAGATAAATAATGAACTTGGGACTTGAAGCTTGGAGAGATTTTCTCACCAAATCAAATTGTTTTCTATTCTGTGATTTTTATACTTTTCCATATAGAAAACCCTAGATGACAATCCTTAGAGAAAAGGTAGTTAATAATAGAGCACAAATCTACCCAGGTTCAAGTTCAGTTGGGAACATGTTACTTTAAATAAAATTTTAAAAATCCACTCAAACACCTACATAAATTCTTCAGTTACCTTCCCCATTTGTATCTGCAGCTGTAGTGTCCAGCTCACAGATTCACACTGCATAAGCATTCAGTGAAGTTCTGTAAATATTTTCTGCTCTTATTATTCCATTTAAAATGTATCCATTTATTTATTTACCATATATTGAGTGTTTACTCTGTATTGAAGCCCTTGCTAATCCATGAAATTGAGGAATAAATGAACCTTTGCCTTTCTAGTTACTCAGATATTGTTGAAAGAAATAGATACATAAACATCCAAGTTTAATTTGTCAAATACCATAGATTATTCACAGAACATTTTTTAAAGTGCAGACCTATAGGATGTTTAATCTGGGAGTCAAGGAAGACTTAAAATAGGAGGTCACCCATAGGAAGATCTTAAACAACAGGAGAGTTTATTTGGTCAGGGTGTGGGTAACTGATGGCTAAGGAAATCTATTCGGACCAAATGCTATTCAAAGAGTGGTAATAAATTAGTGCAGGAGGACACGAGGCAAAATAAGAAGCTGGAAATTAAGGTAGGGATATATATTCATGAAAGGACACTAGTGCTAACCTGAGGACTGTGAGTGTGTGTGTTTATGTGTGCATGTACACACGTGTGTTTAATCTGCAGAGGGGAGTGAAAAGTCACACTTTTTACTAGAAAGGCAAATATGGTATCATTAGTAACAATACTGGTAGCAGGGAGACCAGTTTGAAACTGTCTCAAGATACCCGGTGATGTTGTGATAAGCGTGTGGACCAGGCATGGTGAATTTCCGTCTAACTAGTTCTTCTCTTCTGTTTTACTGGAAAGTTGTTTAGATTTGTGACCTAAAATAATCTACCCACGTTCAGCTGTTTTATGCAAAAGATTAATAACTAACTCATAAAATTACAGAAGACAATCAATCAGATAATAGTGATGACATTTGGCATTTTCTGTGTATTCACTGTGTGCAAGGTAACAAATGTTTTCTCCTTAACCAAACTCTAGCCAAGTTCCCGTGAGCCCTCTTTTTGAATAGGACTCAACCTGACCTATAAAAACTACTCTAAGAAAAAAAAATGATTTCACCTAGTTCCCCCCTTTTTATTCACATTCAAAGACTTAAATGCTAACATAGCATCTAACAGCTCAAGGCTGCATCCCCTAGGATGATGCTACCTCCACCTTAAAGTGCCTGCCTGAGAAAGCTCAAGGCTACCAAAGAATTTACCGTTTGTTCCAGCCTAGCCCTGACTATAGGTTCCTAACCTTTCTTTCTTACATTATTTACTAAAAAGGGCTTAAAATTGTGAATCTTTCCTCTGGCACTTTGAGATGCATCTCCTACAACTCAAGAGTGACTGGAAAAGTGTCTCCTTTGAAATGTGATCATCAGGAAGGAAAGGACCTCTGTCTCCCAGTCTCTGGGGGAGAACAGAATCCTAACGTCCATCATCACCAGTGAACGGATGCAGTTGGCTGACTTGCATTTATACTGATCAGCTCTCTGTAAGTTCTCACTTCCTGAGCCCCTCCGCACCTTTCCCTGTTCCTTCATGCTCCTTTTAAAATGCTCAGTCGTCTCATTACAGATCCCAACTCAATTCAATTTATGCTGGACTCTTTTCCCTATTGCAATGTGGTATTACCGATTAAACTCTGTCCTTATCACTTAACTCGCTTTGCTTACCTTTGACACAGGCATGTTTGGTGACAGGTTTGTCCAATCATTTACACCTTTGCTCCACATAATCAGATCCTGCAAAATACTTGTTGGCTTCATTTTCCATTATTATTACCTTCTGTGTGTGATCCCAACTCTCTAGGCAATTAAAGCACATGGAGAAACTTTTAAATAGCAAAGAGCTAAAATATTTCAAGTCTAAATCCAGTTTATCCTGGCAACTGGAAGAATATGCTTCTGTGAGTTCCTAGTTAACGACTGCAGTTCCCAAGTATACAAAAAGCAAAACAATGTAGTTGTGTGGCTTCATTACCTACAATCCCCCAGAATCGGCGAGAGAAAGAGCATAAGGTGTGTACAGAGAAGCTCTTGGGGATATAGGCTCAATTTAACCCTTAGGCACATAATTCAGATTATTTCATTTATAACTTGATCTTTTGCCTGTAACGCAGATTGCTCCCAAATATGTTCCCAGATCTCACACCAGGAAAGAGCTAATAAAAATGCAGTTCTTCCTTCAGCTACTGTCTGCTCTTGATTCCATGTGGTTAAATCAAGTTTGGAAACAAAAATATTTGTTAGGGGGAAGTCATTTAATTAGGGGTCAGGAGCTGGGGAAGGGTCCTTTCCCTCCTACCTCCCCCAAGAAAGAAGTTTTTACTTTCTTATGCTAGGACCTCCTTCTTTTTAGAAGCAATCTGTTTGCACATATATGTGCAATAATTGAACAGAGTTGCCTAATTTTTTTTAAATAAATGAGTACGGTAATAATTATAGACAAGAAAAAAACATTTCCAGCAATCAACTTCCATCTTAGTATGTTGAAGAGCTCTCCAACATTCAGAACAATTAAAAACTAGAAATGATTTGCTTGGACAGTCATGACTACTACGTAATGAAAGGTATTTATGAAAAAGCCAGAATGACTTATTGGTAAGGATTGATATTTAATTAATTCATTAGACAAACATGGCCTTCTTCATTTGTTAAACTCCACTATCATTCTGAGTTATTCTAACAGTATAATCTGTGATAATCCTTGCAGAAACTTTCTTTCAACTGTGTGATCTCCTGAGCCCTAATGACCTTTACAACTTCTCCATTCCATTCAAACAATCTCAGTAGCCTTACCACCTACACACTTGCAGGTAAACATAATTAGGCTGAGGGCTGGACTTGTCATCTTGTGATGAGCTGAACTAATGAATGTGGATGACAATCTCCCGTATTTCTTGGAGGACAAAAGCCTAACCAGGTTCTAATAATTGCATATCTTTCCCATCTTTAGCCTGGACTCCATGGCTAAATCTCTTCCACGATTTCTGCACAGCCTCCCCCCCCACCTCCTCCAGCTCCTTTGCCCTTGTCACTTTTCATCACCCCCTCTCAGTTACACCATGCCCTCTTCCCCAGCTCTGGATATTTTTTCTGCTCTTAATTTCAGGAAAATTAAACACAGCTTAAAAATACCAAAATGGAAAATGTTAAACTAGGTTCTCAATTAAAATCCCAAGGGAGATTTCTTTCAAAGAAGAAATTAGCTAATGCCATGTGCTTATGCCCTCGTGACTAGTATTACTCTGACTTCCTAAGTGCTTCATCATGACACCTCGTCATGGTGCTTGCTCCTGCAGTTAGAATTTTGTCTTAATCTTACTGGCCTGGGAGCTGAAATGTGAATCCTCAAACTCTTTCACCTTTTCTCCCAGCACAGTCATAGGCCAAGAGGAGGTCTGATGGCCTGCCAGATGGTTCTCAACTCTCAGGGCGAGAATACACATTAAAGTGTTCCATGGCATCGCTATAACTTCCAGTGGTGCAATCTCATTATCTCTTAATTTCCTGCCCTTTGCCCAGTACCTGGTGTCTCAGAGTATCCATCCTTCGGTAATACATGCCATCTTGCCAATCTTCAAACTATGCTTTTATGAGAACACATTTCCATATTGCATATTCAGAAAAAAAAATTGTATCAATCTGTCAGAAAAATGAAACACTGAATTTTTTCCCTTGTTAAACCTGTACTAGAAGAGGTGCCCTGAAAGTGACAACTGACTATTCCAGACGACTTCACAATGTCTCTGTTACAAAAACCTTTGGTCTGGGTGAATTCAAGTGCGAGCATGTTTAAAGTCATTCTAAGAGAATAAAACTCCTATTTCAATATGGCTCTCATGTTTTAAAGGGTTGCTGGTTTTTTAAAATTCTCCAAATTTCGTGAGAGAGACTAGAAGAGGAAATTGATTGTAATTTTTAACTTTATTAAAAATACCAATCTAGCTTTCATGAGCGTGATTTATGAGAGCTTCTTCAAAACTGCAAGTAAAAGAATCTAGGAAACACAGATACATAACACAATATGAAAGCTGAGAATCTTACACATCCCAAACATATAGTATTGTAGAAAAAATAGCATGTTACTTCAAAGACACATTTATTTATTTTCAGAAAGTAAGAATATGAGGACTTCAGCCATGCTATGTTAAACTTAAGAAGGCTATTATGTAGGTTGAGGTAGCATTCTGCTGGCCTAGACATTATTTAATTTATATTATTTGTGATCTCATCACATAGTATTGTAAACAATAAATTCTGAAATATGAAATTCATATAGAGGTTAATCAAAATCAAATTGTATATTATGATTATACATTTGAGGAAAGTATTTCAGTTAGTAAGTACCCTGTTGATTTTTATCTAAATGCACAATTAAATACTGTAAATTATAAAATATTCTTAAAACAAAGAAATTAAGTCTAGGAGGGAAATGTACACTAGGGAGAAATAAGATGGCATTAAGCCATCCAGAATACTTACAAAAGCATTGAAATGTCCCCTACTTTTATATATAAACAAGAGCCATAAATTAGATCACTTGAAATACAGAACATACACATCTTCAAGGGCACTGGAGTAATTCAATGCTGTGTAGGATTAGTTTTTTAAGAATGCATTGGAAAGCCCCTAAGGGTCTCATACCTTACTAAATTCAAACTTCTAATGCTCTCATTTCAACTTTGTCCTAGACCCTAAGCTGGGAATATGCTATTTAGAGGAAAATAAAATATAAAAGCACACCAATGTGCTGTAAATTGTAGATGTATTGTATGGGCAGAAAACGTTTTAACCTTTAATATAGAATTTAATTTAAAGGCAGTAATCCAAAGAGGAAGAATAAGAAGTTACTTTATGGAAAGGAATCAAGTTGTTTCCTAAACAAAGATCAAACTTGACTTAATCTTCTTTGGCTAGGCAAACAATGCAAAAGTCATGGCTGCAAAAGTTGTTGAAGCTTACTGAAGTCTATATAAAACCCTACTAAACTATATTGCTATAATAATAAAAAATATGACATTGCCCAATATAACTTAATACTATTCCCTCCATAAGACCAAGAGAGTCATATGATTTCATACTAATACATATTATAATATTCTAGGTAAATGCATAACTATTCTTTAAGTTAGTAAATATCATATTTGAATTAGAATCCAAGGTTTATTTCATGAATTCAAAAACACATATTTAAATATAAAAACTTATATATATATATATATATATACATATATATGTATATATATATATACACAGAATCTGTATTCTGAAAACTACAAAGCACTGATAGAAGAAATCAAAGAAGACTTAAGTAAATGAAGAGACATATCGTGTTCACAGATTGGAAGGTTCAACATAGCAAAAGTGTAGTATCTCCCCAAATTGATCTATAAATATAATGTAAAAACAATCAAGACATTTTTGTAGGCATAGGTGAGTTGATTCTAAAATGTATGTGTGGTAGGCTGAAAAATGCTATCCCCAAAATATCCATATTCTATTTTCTAGAACCTAAGGATGATACCTTATATGGTGGGGGAGATCCTTGCAGATGTGATTAAGGATCTTGAGGTGGAGAGATTATCCTGGATTATTCAAGTGGTCCCAAATGCAGTCACAAGTGTCCTTGTAAGTGGGAAGAGATAGACACTTGACACAGACACACAGAAGACAAGGCAATGTGAAGATAGATCAGAGATATTTGGCGATGCTGGCCTTGAAGATGGGAACGATGCAGACACAAGCCAGAGCAGCCACTGGAAGCTGGAAGAGGAAAGGAATGGAATCTCCCCTGGAGCTCCTGGAAGAAGTACGGCTCTGGGAACACCTTGATTTTGGCCAGTGATACTGATTGGAGACTTCTGGCCTCCAGAACTGTGAGGGAATAAATTTCTGTTGTTTTAAGCCACTGAGTTTGTGATATGGTGTTATGGCAGCTCCAAGAAACAAATGGAATAAGGAAATGAAAAAGACCTAGAATAGACAAGACAATTTTGAAAAAGAAGAAACCAGGTTGTATGTTTTATAACTTCTCTGCTTCTAAAAAGTGTTAAAAACAAGAAAAAACTCTAGACTGAAAAATACAAAATACATTGTATTTGACAAAATAATTGGATACGAAAATAAATGAATAATTGTCAAAACTAAACAATAATAAGATAGCACCCTAAAAATGGAAATATATTTATAAACAAGCAGGTGACCACATAAAGATACAGATTTTGTATAAGCACAGGAAAAGCTGTGTAAGATCATTAGTCAGGGAGAGGCAAATTTAACCATGTGCAACAGAAGATCACAGCTATTGAACAGATAAAATACTGACAATACTGTACTTTTTTGTATTATTACTTTTAATGTCCTATAAGAAAAGAAAGTCCAATTTCTACTGAAGAGTCCTAATGTGGTCAAGAAAAGACCATGTGCCGTGGGATAGGCTGCATTCTGATGGACCCCTGACAAGAATGCAGAGCAACTGGAACTTCCATACATCAGTACTCAGAATGCTACGTAGTACAGCTCTTTTGGGAAGACGTTTGGTATTTTCTTATCAGGTTAAACGTATACAAAGACTCAGTACTCCCACTCGTAGACATTTACCCAGGAGAAATAAAAGTATATGTCCATAAAAAGATATGTACTCAAATACTGAGAGTAGATTTATTCTCAGACACACACACGTGGACACACACACACACTGGGAACAACCCCCATATCTATCTTAGTTTGAAAACATTAACACACTGTGTTCATACAATGAAATACTAATCAGTAATGAAAAGGGTTTGACTATGGATCTATGCACAATATTGATTTTAAAAAACCTATATGCTAAGTGAAAGAAGCCAGAAACATAGGCAGATGAATTGTGTGGTTTAATGTCATGAAATTCTGGAAAAAGGCGTAACTATTGGGACAAAAATCTGTTTAGTTATACTCACGGGTGGGGGTTGATGGGACAATTGACCATAAAAGACATAAGGAAAGTTTTGGGGGTAGTGAAAAAAATACTCTATTTCTTGTTCATGGTGGCATTTTCATAACTATATACGTTTGCCACAATTTAGAGAACTACACATAAACAGAATGGATTTTTATGTTTTTTATCATCCTGGTAAAAATAACTACTCTGAAATTCAAACAAATATTTACAGAACAAGTGGCAAGTATTAGGTTTTAAAGGATGTTTATATTTGCTTCTGTATGAGTGTGCCTATTTGACTGGCAGTAATTAATTTTTTATTTGCAAACAAACAAGGTGGAGACAAAGTGCCTTATTTCAGGCAATATGCTAGGCTGGAATGTATTTGGTAGCAGTAAAGTTGGCCAGCTTTTGCCTGGGCATCTCACAGCGTCAATATTCACTGCATCAGTGGTTCCCGGGATCCACTTCGTGCCTAAGGTTTTTCATGGCACACCTGACTGTACCTTTGTGTGAAAAATTCACCCTATAAGAATCCAAGCCTATCTTCAGATCCAAAGTAAGGATTCGTCGAGTTTAGTAACTTGGGCAGTGTCAGAGAGCTGCAATTGTTGGCACAAGGAATCAAACTAAATTCTCTGCTGTCAAGGTTGAAGCTTTTATCATCATGTCAGGACTTCTCCTCACCTGTATGTTATGGTCTGGTGGTACATTTCTAGAATAGATTGTCAGACTCAGGATGACTGACAGGGAAATTTCTCAGGGTTGTGACACAAGTCGTTTTAATTGATTCTAATTTATACGAATTTTCTTATTGCTTTTTTTGTGTTGTATAGTAATCCTTGTTCAGTGAAGAATAATTGGAATTTATAGCAAAGCTCAAAGGAAACTAACACCTATATCCCACTTGAAAATGTCATTTATTAATATGTTGGAATTTTTTCACGTTCTTCCAAATGCATATGTGTATAAATTTTTCAAAATAAAATCTTATTAAAAGGTTATCATTTTAATTGAATATTATGACCCACTTTCTATATCAATAAATATAGATCTCTGACAGTATTTTAGATCTTTGTATTATATTAGTATTATAGATCTTTGATGATGTTTTATTGAATGAATATGAATAAGGAAATGTGTAATTCAATAAACATTTTCAGATGGAAGATGTTTTTTCCCCTAAGATCAGGAACAAGGCAATGAATAATTGGTTTATGAAATAATTTTTAAAATACCACTTACAGTAGAACCAAAAATAAGGAAATACTATGTATAGAATCTATCTCAGAAAAAGTAAATCATATGCAAGAAATCAAAGATCAAAATAAATGGATAGATTCCCCATGTTCATAGATTAGAAGACAGTACTGTTTAGACTTCATTCCCCTCCCCCAACTTGATCTATTTATTGATTACAATTCCAATTAAAATCCAATTTATTTTGTAGTTATCAACAGACTGAATCTAAAGCTTGCATAGAAAGGCAAAAGACCTAGAACACGTAACACAGTACTGAGGAAGGAAAACAAAGTTGGGAGAGTCACACTACTGTATTTCAAGGCTTTCCATAGAGCTACAGTAGGCTTGCTTTCTAAAGTTGTTCTCCAATAGAAGGAATCAGGGTTCCTTGGAGAAATGATTGATCTATGACTAGGACAGGACATATAAAAGGTCGTCCTGGAGCATTTTGTGGTGCCTCAAAGCTGTCAAGTTTTTTGAAAACAAGGAAATCTGGGGAACTGCTACAGACAAGAAGAACCTAAGGAGGTGATGAGTAAATACAGTGTGGTATTTTGGATAGAATCCTGTAAGAGAAGAAAAAAGGATATTAAGCAAAAACTAAGGAAATCAGAATAAAGTGCAGATTTTAGTTAATAATGTGTTAATACTAGTTTCTTAATTGAAACAAATATATGAATGGAAGATGTTTAATAATAGGGGAAATGAATATGAGGGATGCTGGAACTTTGTACAACCGTCACAATTTTTCCTGTAAGTCGAATTCTACCCTAAAGTAAAAATAATTAATACAAAACAAGGCAGGGCTAGAAGAATAAAGGGACAAAGTACACACAGTATGAACAAAACAAATAGGAAGATGGTACACTAAAAATCAACTCAATCATTAACCAAATTTGACTAAGTTAACCATATCTTTCTTGAAAAATATATCTTGGTTTGGTTTTGTGATACTGCTTTTTAACTCAGCAAACTTTTTTTGTTACTTCTCTACCCACCTTGCAATTATTGAAGAGCCACAGAGCTCAGTGTGAGCCTTCTCTTCTGAGGTGGTAGCATCCATTCCTCTAATTTTCAATATTGTGCTATATACACTTGAATTAATGCCATAAATCAGACTTCTACCCTGAGATCCAGAACATATCTAAGACTTTAGCTATCTCCTCTTGAGTGAGTATCTTAAATATATTTTAAACTTCACATAAATAAATTTGACATTTTTATCTAGTCCGCCAACCTTTAACATTTGTTCCCCCCAGATTCTGCCATCTTGATCAATGGATCAATGTCTATTTAGTTATGTCAATCAGAAATCTAGGAGTTACCCTTGATCCTTCTTTTCATTTAATTTCCACATCCAATCTGTAGGCAAGACTCCTGAACTTTGCAACAAGAATCTCATATTCATTAATTTTTTTTTCCATTCTGCACTATTACCATGGTAAATCAAGTCACTATCATCTCTCATGGACCACTGCACTAACCTTTTAACTGTTCTCTTTTTTTTCCGTGGTAGGCCACATTTCCTTAATTATCTAAAAAGAAGCTGAAGTTATCTCTTTAAATATAAATCAGATTATGTTAATATCGTACTTAAATTCCTCCATTGACTTCCCATTCATTAAAGTAATATTCAGATTTTGCAAGGCTTATTCTGTATTATCACATGTCCCCTTTTTTCCTTTCCCTCTTTTATTCATTGATTTCTGCTCCCCCCAATCCTGCAAATATTTACTATGTTCCAGAACTACTATAGAGTCTTGGAATCCATTATTCCAAGATGACAATACCTTTTTTTATGGAGTTTACATTAGAGGGGAAGAGGGACAGTACCAAGAGAAAAAACAAATTCACAGAAAATCTTTGCTATTCATGGTAGCATCAAAGCAAAAAAGTTAAAACAAAACAAAATGTGAAAACGAATATATGTATGTATATGTACGACTGAAACATTAGTTTGTACACCAGAAATTGACACATTGTAAACCGACTGTACTTCAATAAAAAATAAAATAAAATAAAATAAACATGCAAACTAATATATCTTAATAACCAAAGGAAAAATATGATTGCTCCATGAACTTTAAATACTTTGTCAAAACAGTAAAAACTCTTATTGTCAACTTAAAAAATATAGGGAAATGTTTTAAAAATTAAAAAATAATATTTACCTAGTGTACTGTAATTTAAAATATTAGCAACATTGAGAACTAGAGTGGGGGTTTTTGGCTTGTAAAAAATTTACCAGAGGTAGTTTGAGCTATGTTCTTGACTTCAAGTTGTATAATTTATAAAAGAGTAAGCATGTTTTCTATGACTTGGAAAATTGTCATACCCCTTTCTAAGTCTGTATCATTTCTGAACACTTCATTCTCTTTGTTTTTTGTGTCATGAAGTATGGATCCTCCTTAATAAAGTTACATACCAATAAATCCAATGTATGTTGAAAATACAGCATATTTAATAGCCTAACCTACCAAACATCATAGTTTAGCCTAGCCTAAGCTTAGCCTGTCTTAAATGAGCTCAGAATACTTACATTTTTAGCCTACAGTTGGGCAAAATCAACTAACACAAAGCCTATTTTAGAACAAATTCTTGAGTATCTCATGTAGTTTATTGAATAATATACTGAAAGTGAAAAGACAGAATGGTTGTCTGGATACAGTATTGTTGAAGTGCACCTTGCTGACCCTTGTGATCCGTGGCTGACGGGCAACCGCAGTGCACAGCGCGACCCAGCATCACGAGGAGGCTCCACCGCGTATCGCTAGTTACGTACTTGGCAATTCACGCACTCAAGGGATAGCCATGAAGTTTCTACTTTATATAATTATTTCCAGTGACTATTCTTTATAGTCATTGAAATTTGAATCATGTAGTTGGGGGAGTCTGGTGTTATCTAACTAAATGACAGTAATTAAAATTTATGCAGATCAGAACCATGCAAAATGAGGACTGTTCATGCAACGAGTCTGTGAGTACTAGGAAGACAACAAAGGCGCAAACTAAGGAGAAAGAGAGTGTCTCGCAGCTCAGGCAGCTGTCACAAGCCACCAAGACTAGGTGGCTAAAACAAACATTTATTTCTTACAGTTCTGGAAGCTGGAAGTCCTAGCCTAGGGTGCCAGCATTGCTGAGTTCTCCTTGGTCTGCAGCACGGCCATCCTTGCTGTATCCTCATGTGTCTGAGAGAGAGCTCTGGTCTCTTCATCCTTTTATATGGACACGAATCCCATGATGGGGGCTCCACCCTCATGACCTCATGGAAACCTAATTCCCTCCCAAAGGTCCTGCCTCCAAATACCATCACTTTGGGGGGTAGGGCTTCTGCATATGGATCTTAGGGACACAACTCAGCCTGAAGCAGGAAGTCTGAAGCAGGGAGTGACAGAAGAGGTGCTAACTTGACAGAAGGTCAGGAAATTTCTTGGTTAAGAGGTGATATTTGAGAGAAGTGGAAAAGAGCCTTCAGTCAGATCTCACCTTCCTGTCTTCCATGCTTTTCCCTTGGCCTTTCCTCCTATTTCTGCTGCTGCACCTTCCACTTGCAGTTTTTAACTCCCACGTCTACAGAAAGACTATTCTTGAGACATATCTGATGTTGCCCCAGAGAATTAGTATATAGTTTATCACCCTGTCTTCCCCTTCATGGATTCTATCAGAATTTGTAATTATGTCATTTGTTTAGTTCTTTATGTCTTTCTCATTAGAATAAATTTGTATAAGAACAAAGAACTTGTCTGCCTTATTTGCAAGGTATGTCTAGCCCCAAAGTGTGTGTTGTATGAGATGAGGAATACTTAATAAATGTCTTTTGAGTAAAGGAATAAAATTATTTCTTATGCTTTTGTACCATAAGAAGGAAGTTATGCATGCTTTATCTCTAGCCCATGATAAGGATCCATCCTACATTAGACATTTGGTATTGGTTGACTGATGAATAGTATTTCCATATCTTCTCTAGATGTTCCCTCTTTTTAAATGAACGTCCAAGTTTAATTATTTAAAATGTTTATGAAATACTTATAATTTATTTGACATTAAAAAATAAAATATTCTCTTTGTAATATTTTCCATACTGCCTAATATTACTCTCAATTCAAATAATTTGAGTTGTCCTTAAATCAGTGGTATTTATATTTATTCTCTTAACATGAATTCTCAGTCCTTCTATTACAGCATACCTTCTTATAAACATTTTCTGTAAAAGAGACATTTTTACCCTCAAAATTCTAAATACATTCTTCCCTTTATCTTCTTGAAAAAAAAAACCAGTTCAAATGATTTTCTTAAGACATCGTTTATCAGCTGCCTTTCTTGTACTGGAATGCAAAGTTTCATCTACACATATCTGGCTTTCAAGAAATAAAGGGGGAAATCTTTATAGGATGTGGTGAGAAAATAAAATATCAATGTATGTGTGTTTGTATAGACATGCATGTTCACAAAATAACATGTATGGATATATTTATACCTATGTCTTTTTATATCTACCTTATAAATAATATTATTATGGGAAGAGTGTGGTGTTTTATATATTTGCTTATCTGTAGAGTTTTACACTTTTTTATAATGTGAACAAGGTAAGAATTATTTACCTTAAAGATATAAAAGATATGATTAAAAAGATATGATTAATATTAGATCCAGGTATTTTTTAGCATATGTACATGTACCTGTAAAATTGTTTCGACACAGTTTACTAGAAATTTGGAGTAAGTAGAAACCCTTGCTCTCATGTTATCTAAATTCAATGTTTTTTAAATATATAAAACTTAGTCATTGTGTTAGGAAGTGACTTGCCCCAAGGCTACACAATGAATAGTAATAAAATTGATACTAAAATAATATTACCAGTACCACCACAAATTTAAGAGCCATCTGCTAATGAAAAAATGAAAATATGAAAGCTGTAATGGGTTCATAAGGTTCCAATATTGCTTTATGAAAGAAGTAAACAATGAAAACAGTAACAGAAATAGCATAAGGCCACAGCAATAAAGATTATTTATTAAGTGCTTTTTAGATGGTAAGCATCATTCTAACCACTTTATATATGTTATCATGCTATGTAATTTTCTCAACAAAACCCAGAGATTTATAGCATCATCATATCCTTATCTGTAGAATAAAAATGAGTCAGAGAGTTAAAATTGCCTGAGTTCACATAGACAGTAATATTTAAGGTCCAAATAATGTGATTCTAGTACTATTAAAGCTTTGTACCTGATTATTTTTTATTAATCCCTTTCACTAAAGAATGTAATACAGTCATGAATCATAAGCACACACAAAGTTGACAAACTCATATAACAACAGCAAGTAGAAAATTACTAGCCCTCCAGGGACTGTCCTCAGCCCCTTTATAAACTACCCTTTCTTTCTCTCAAAATGTAACTACTATCCTGACTTCTGACAGCATAGCTTAGTTTTGACTTTTTTTTTAATTTTATAGGTTGAATCACATAGTATTTCTTTCTTTCTGGCTAGCTTCTTTCATTCTTTCTATGCTGTACATATCCGTAGTTTGTTCTTTCCCATTGCTGTATCATCTTCCATCACGTATATATTCTACAACTTACTGGTTCATTCCACTCACTATTGCTGGATATTGGGGTTGGAGCTGTTATCATCAGTACTGCTATGAACATTCTGTTATATTATTTCTGGGTATCCCATTGTTCCACCACCATTTGAAGAGATTGTCTTTTTAGTGCTACTTGGATTGCCACCTACTATACAAACATGTTAAAGAACTCACACACCTCCATAGAGGTCTATTTGCTTATACTTGCACCAATATCAAACTGTCTTGATTCTTAATTTAATGATGAAGTTGACATCTTGTAGTGTAAGTCCTCTGTGTTCTTACTCAAAATTGTCTTGACTATTTCTTGCATTTTTATATACACTTCAGAACCAATGTGTTAATTCCCACACATATCAAAGTTGTCTCTTGATCGAGAATGTATTGAATCCACACAATAACGAGGCTCCTAACCTGTAAACACATTCCATCACATATTTGTATATTCTTTATGTTTCTTAATTACATTTTATAGTTTCAGTGTCCATGTCATGTATATCTTTTGTCAGGTGTATTATACAGGTTTATTTTTATGAAATTCATGGTGACTGTAAATATGACCCCCAAATTCTTGGACACTCCTTTCACTGACGGATGGGGTCTATGTTCCTCCCCTTTAAATCTGCATGGACTTGTAACTCACTTGTAACCAACCGAGTTGAGTGACTTTGGAGGCTATGTTAGTAAGGGTTTTAGCTTCTACCTGTTTATGGGAAATTTATTTTTAAAGTCTAGAGCCAGCTATCAAGTAGAAGGTTCAGCTATGCTGAGAACAGCACAGGGGAGGAAGGCCAGGCCACACAAAGATGTCACAGTGGGTGCAGCCACCAGCCAGTATCGACTGCCAGTCCTGTGAGTACAATGCTACAAATGATTCCAGTCTACAGCCCTTAAAAGTTGTCCCAATAGAGCCCTTGATACTGTGGATAAAAGAAAAATCAGTCCTGCTGTGTCCAGTCTAAATTCTTTATCCACAGACTCCATAAGCACACTAAAATAGTTGTTTTAAGTTTGTAAGTTTAGTGATAATTTGTTACACCAGCACCAGTAACTGGAACAATGTTAAAACATGTTATAAATATTTATATATTTAATGCATAATATAAATAAATAAATATTATATATATTTATGGAGATTGTATAAATATATAATATAAATAGAATTATTTATAATAAATACTAATTAATAATGTAAATCAATATTAATAATACTAATAATTATTGATATTAAAATTTTAAAATAAAGTTTAAAATTCTTTAAATGTCTCAACTTTTTTTTTTTTTTTTTTTTTTACTATTTTATAGTAACGGAATAGATTTTTGTATATTGGCCTTGTAGCCAGACATCTGGCTAAATTAACTTGTTAACATCCCTTACAGTTTGTTTGGGCTGCTATAACAAAATACCACAAACTGGGCAGCTTGTGAAGACAGGAATGTATTGTTCGTAGTTCTGGAAGCTGAGAAGCGCAAGGTCGAGGCGCCGGCGTGGTTCTGCTTTGGTGAGGGCCCTTTTCCTGGTCCATAGCCTGTGCCTTCTTGCTCTGTCCTCACATGGTGGGAGGGGCTACAGAGTAATGTGGGGTCTCTATTATAAGGCACTAATCCTACTCATGAATTATCTTTTTATTTCTTCACCTGAACATGATTCGAACTAAACCCAAATAATATTTTAATATAAATATTTGCATGCTATTTGTGTTCACAGGGAAAAAAATTTAAAACTATTAAGTGTAATAGACTTCAGTGGAAGAACAAAGGATATAAGTTTTTAAAAGATATAGTCGTGTTTAAGGACGATTGGTTAAATTTGGCCTAGAACAGTTTATTGTTAATACCTATGGGTTATCAGAACTCAAGAAATAAATTCATGCTAACTAAAATTTATATAAGCCAGCATAAATGTTTTAATGCTATTTAAAATTTTTACCTTAAGGATATTCAAAGGGAATGAGAAGACAGGCAATAGTAACAGGTATTCAGTAAAGACTTACTTCGTATCAAGGACTATGCTGAAGGCTTTATATACATTCTAATTCAATTCTCATAAAGCCATTTGAAACAGTTATTATAATCTAGTTTTTACAGATTATCAAACTAAGTTTCAGAGAGTTAAAGTAATTTTCCTAGTATAAAACAACTTGTAATTGGCAGAAAAATAACAAGAATATTCTTCTGTCTGTGTGTAGAACTTATCTGAAGACAGTCTATTTCCTTCCATCTCCAGTCACTTGCGATGGTGAATCATAATACAAATGAATGCACTACATATTTATTTTAGTAAACCACTTGACGAAGAAAACATAGTTTCTTCACATCAATGGACTCTCCTAGACTGAAATAAATTGAAGTCAGAATGTTGTTAGGTAACTGTTACAAATATAAAACCATTACAAATATGTTAGAAAAAAGGAAATGTTTTTAAACATTATTATTGATTTTCAAATAAATGTTCCTTTTAGCACAATTATAGAGCTTGTACAGCATGATGCAGCTTAAACAGTTAAAAAAAAAAAGTTCCACAATGCTTATTGAGAAAAACAGCCATCCTGTTCTCCATCCCGTCCCTCTTCAGTTCCCACTCCCCAAAAGAGTAGAAGCTCTTTGGTTGTACAGAAGTATGCCTCAGGCAGGCTTAAATCTTGAGTCTGATGGAAGATGACTTCTGGGAAACTGACCAATGCTTTTTCAAGTCTGATATAGGTCTTAGGACTGGGTGGTGGCTATTTATGCATGAGTTACTTGCCCCTGACTGTGCAGGAAGAAACTGAACAAGAGACTCCAGCAGAGTTAGGCAAGAATCCAGACAGCTATAAAATCAAATTTTCCTTAGGAAGGTCAAAAGGAGCTTCTCATGAGTGGCAGAATTTTCACTTTACACTGTAATTATCATTTCAGAGCTCCATTTCTTTCCGTTTATAGTCTGCATGGAGCAAGGCACACCCAATGGTCCCTTTCCTTTGTCTCATAGTGTGATGGTTATTGACAACAGCAACCTCTATAAAAACTATTTTCTAAACTTCAATAGTTTACCAATATCTTTTCATCTCCTCATCTAGATATCATAATAACTTTAAATGAGGCAAGGGGCATGTCTTATTTATTTTTGGCAGATCACAGTGCTTTGTTCATAATAAGAACCAAATAAACATTGAATTTATTGGAATTTTTGTAGCTTGAAACTATTTACTTAACTTGCATTAAAGCTTGTGGCTGTTTTATTTGTTAATGAATTTTGGTAGGAATTTCTTAACAAGAGGAAATATGCTAAGGCCCTGCCTAATGAATGGAATGTAATAATACTTGTTTTATTGAATTTCTGTTCTTTGGCTCTGCTTTCCAAAAATCAAATTTATTGGTAGAATCATCACTCATATGAGCTGTCCATTAGTAAAAAGCTTTCATGGACATTCTTCTTTTAAAATATGTTTATTAGGTTAATTTAAATGTTTAGGGTTTCTTCTATATAATTATTTTGGCATTCGTATTTCAAACATAACATTCACTACTAAATTAAAAAATATATAAAAGATTATAATAATAGAATGATCATCAGAGGAATAGTTTTTAAATGTAATAACATATGATAAAGCAGGAAATTTAATTAAATACAAAGCAATCAATAATCATTTAATATGAAGATTTTCAGACATGTCAATCTCAGTGACTTTCTGATGGTCAAAAATAAGCATAAGGATTAGAAACACACCTGCTATACTCTGTGCCACTACTCAGGTAGATAGAAGCAGGGTAGCTAGAATCAAGAGTTAAACTTACATGAACTAAAAGTAGTAGACATTTATTTGGATTTGCATCACGTCTGGACAATCTGTACAAATTTTCTTGAGGCGGCTTAAAACTCCTAGGCTCATCTATTCAGACTGAGAGATGTGAATTAAGACAGAGTTTACAGCAGGCACTATGATTTCTAATGGACTGAAATTTTACCTTGTAAAGTGTTTTGAAAGTTTTCCAAGCCTGTGTGAGATTCCCAGAGCAACAGGAGATAGCTAACTAGAAGGCAGAGGATTGAGAGTCATATTTATTTTGCACATTTCCTCAATGTGGGCATTATCTCTTTTCTCCAGTCCAGCACAGTTTTGCTTCCAAAACTTCCACATTAATGGGAACTTACTATACTACATCCTTCAGTGTGGATCAGTAGTCTCCATTCTACCTTAAGACCAGATTTTTTAGGGCGTGGATATCTTATCAAATCTTCTAGGGTTATTACTCATTTCCACCAAATTAACACTGGTAAACTCTCATAGGGCTACTGTGCTCTAAAATTAGACATTTAACTACAGAATAATTAACTAGAGCCTAGGAATTTATTACGCTGTCTCAAGAAAATGTGTATATGTTTGGAGGTGATGGAAATCCAAAGAAATACATCTACCACTTTAACTGCATTTAAATATAACTATTGGATCTAGATGCTTTGTGTCTATTTAACAAGTTTGTGATACAGGATATATGACAGTTAATGCTTTTAATCATTATGCTTATTTTTGACTGTCAAAAAGTCACTAAGGTTGAAATGTCTAACAGGTTTCATGTTAGATGACTATCATTGATTGCTTTTAATTAAATTTCCTGCATTATCATGTAAGTTGTGTAAACAAAAGTGGTGCCTCTGATGATCATAAAGTCCCATTTCCTCCCATTTCCATACATATTAAGTTTCCTCTTTGGACCTCAAAATAAAAAACAAATCTTTATATATTTAAAGTGAAGGTGAAGTAGAGAGGAGAGGGGGAGAAATGAAGATATTAGGAGAAATATGAATTCGTCAAGAAACTACTATTTGCAGGTGCTTTGCATAAATCATACAATTTCTCCACAGTAGATATTACTGTTTTCATTTCCAAACAATATTAATGCACAGAAAAGCTATGCAAAAATAACAAATCGCATACCTAATAAGTGAATGAATTAGCATTTTAATACATATCTATTCAATTTAAATCCTATCTCCTTCCCATGTATGGTATTTTCCCAGTGTCTTTGATAGGAAACATAAAAATAAATAACTATTTAGGGTTAGGTGTAAGTATAAGAATGACCAGATTAGGTATGGAAGATAGAACTGATATGAAAAGGAGGCTGATTTTTGTTATTGCTTTTTTTTTTCTCTTTTTCAACAGTGCAATCTTACGTAGGCTATCCATGGTTATCCATACATTAAAGTATCTTTTTTTTCAAGTGAAAATCAACCTTGCTCTTATAAGTTGTGTCTTCTTTGGTGGAGAAAGCACTGGTCTATTTCACAGAAACCCAATATTCTAATACAGTATAAACTTAAGTGTGACATTTTATCTCCTTGGTGGGCAATTACCTATTTTTTTTTTTAAGAGGGAAATAATTACTGTTCTGTCTACCTCACTGGTTTGTTATGAGGGTCTCATGAGCTACTGCATATTAAAGCACTGTAAAGAACATAAAGTGTTGAATGCATGCAAGAGATATTTAATGCTATTTAATGAATCATTAGACCACAAGTCTCTGCAAGGAGAATGATATAGTATTTTAATTTATTTATTTATTTGGAGGGTTCTTCATCAGGCAAAAATTGACCAGGACAATGAATTTATTTCAGAGGAATTTACTGAGTGAATTCTGATCTAAACTTTATGCATCCTGTATCATATTAGGAAGAATGTTAGATACAGAATCATATTTATTTATAATCCCAACAACCACCTTGTCAGGTAGTTAATATTCATTCATTAAAATATAAATGGAGAGAGTGATTGAGAGCATCCAGCATCAATATCATTATTTAAACATTAACCCAAAGTACAAGAATATAGCAATTTGCTCACAAAAGAGAGGGAAGAACTAACACTTCTGTATACAATAAAACATCACAGAAAAGAATATCGATTCTCTATCCAAACAACATGAGACCTGCCAGGATGTTTTTTGCATCTGGCCTCCTGGCTGCAGCCAGAGAACCCAGGTGCAGAGCAATTCTTGGCAAAATCGGAGATTAAGTTCTGAGAGCTGCAAGAGCCAATATGATATGACAGACACGACTCTAAGCCAAGTTTACGAAATGTCACTTTAGATGGTATTGGGATGATATTAAAACTTAGAGGGAAGTCACTTAACCCATTGAAGTGAAGGGATTCGGAGGGAAGTTTCCTCAGGCAATTTTCATTTCAAATACATTCGCTTAGCATTTTATAGCATGGAGTGTCTAAGGAACCCTTTATAGAGCTGTACTGCAGTAGAAATAGATGAGTGAGACATCCTTGGAGTGTTTTATCCATTTTCGTCCTAATTGGTTTATAGCACAAATTGAAAATAGTACAGTGTAGTTAGGCAAACCTGAAGCTCAGGAGAGGCTCCCACACTAAAGTTAAAATCTGGGGGTCAATAGCCAATTGCTATTATTTACAGACATAAAACTGGGTGAGATTATACAGGGAGGGGGTGTGTCATTCGACCCAAGGACACCTCATTTGGGATGAAGAGTCAATTTTCATTTGTAACTGATACTTTGAGGAGGTTTTAATGTAAAACAAATGCCATTCATTCAGAAAAGGAGAGGTCATGATAAAGATTACAATTTTAAGCCACTAAAACTTTCAACATCCTGCAAGTATATCCTTTGATCATTATTTAAGAAGTTCTTGAATACCTGGTAATGATTCCGAAGGTAAATAGATATGTCTTAGGAAGAAAAAGTAAAATATTGGAAAAATCACAGAAATCAGGACAGATAGTCTCTGCTCCAAATTTCTCATTTCAAAAATAACTTCTCACACTTATCAATGGCTTTTCTTCAGGAATACTTGAGCAAGTATACCAAGATTTGTGCTCAAAGCTATTATTGACTGTGATTATAATTGGAAGAGACTAAGTCACTGTATTTTCTTAGTAAATATTGGTAAATCATAGGTATATTGAAATGTATGATTGGTAAAGCACATTAACAACAATGACGTGTGTTTAGTTATTCTTACACAATAAACACTTTGCATTCATGCTCACTAATATTCAAAACAGAGTTGTTGGCGATTGCAAAAAAAAAAAAAAAAAAAAGCCACAAACTCTTTGAAGCTATTCCTGTGAAGAAAGGGAGTTTATTTCTCCAACTTATTTGGATTTGGCTGTGTGTCTTAACTGGCCAGTGGAACATGGGCATCCCTGACAAAAGCATGTTGCTAGAAATGCTTGCACATTAGGGCTGGCCCTCTCTTGCTTCTGGGGAGTTTTCCATCATGTATATACATCTGAGCTAACCTCCTGGAAGGAGGAAGGCCATCACAAGGGAGGCTCCAGCTTCACCTGACAGCCCAGTTGAGGGCAGACATGTGTCAGACTGTTCTAGATCATCCAAGACCAGAAGGGCCCATTCAGACCAGAGGAACCATCTGGATTCTCCACAGAATAAGAGCTAATTAGATGATGTTTTAAGCCATTACCTTACAGGTTATTTGCTTTGAGCAATATTGATTGATACAAGTCCTATATTTAAACTAAGAACTACCCTAAGTTACCCGATCAAACAGCTGAATTTCATGTTGCTGAAGTGACTTGCTCAATGTGAAAACGCTGAGGCTTAAAACCATATGTGTGTCAATCCATACATTTTGATGTGTCCTTTACACATCACTGACTGCAATCTGGCCCATCCAGTGTTCGAAAGCTTGGCATAGAGGGTTCGCGCTTTGTGACATTTTCCCTCAGTCAGTCAGTCACATCTGGAGCTCTCCCATTCTACTTGAAGGTCCACAGAACAATGAAAAGAATGGCACTGAGAGGGAAAATTACTGTAATTAATGATGCACCATAATACCAGGGCTATAAATGAAATCGTGCACCAATACGCTACTGCTAAAATCTAGTGAATCTCAATGAGTACTTTTAAAGCTCACTATAATCTGTATTTAGTCTGAAATACTTTTTAAAAAAAACCCTCAAAATTGATCCTGGAGTGATGCACTGAGCAAAATGGAAAATTAAATTGACTTCTAGAGATTTTTAAAAGCAGAATAAAAATAAAGTGCTTTATCATTCTTAAATATTGATGCAAACAGTTGGTGGCTATATTCCACTTTTGTCCTGCTGGGCAGTAAGTGAAGCTGAAACTTAAAACTGATAGACATTTGCTGTCCTTATTGACTGAAGTCGAACGCTGCATTTATTAATTCACAAGTTCATATCACAGCAGAGATCCAAACTTAAGTAATTCTGGTGATAATATGTGGCTATGGCAAGCGTGCTGTCAGCCTTCTAAACAGTTTCCTCACTAACTCATACTGTTCATGTGCTCTTGGACTGTCATTTAGATTTTCTGAATCTTATTTATTATTTGTGCTTAATACATATATTACGGATCTTTAAAAACTAAGTACTAAGACATTTGCACATTGTTTCATTAAAAATATTAACCTTATGGCAACTCCACCAGTAGCATAATAACCCACAATCAGTTGCCTCACAATGTTCCTTAGATTTGTCAGTTTTTCAAGCTAATGGGTTGTCTCGCCACTTTCTTTTGCAGCTACCCGATCACCGGTGACCTGTGTCCACAGTTCTGCATCCTACAGGTGCTTTTGGTTAGATGGCCGCTGCTAATATGTCCACAGTTAACTCAGAGAGGGGAAGCTGCTTTCTCCAGCAGTCAACAGCATAGCTGACAACAGGATACAGACACGCAAATCAAATAATTTCTGACAAATATTCCTAGAAACAATCACTCTAGGGACTGAAGTTAGATTTCAGGATCACAAAATTTCTTGCTCCTTCTCTATGTCTTGAGTCCCATGAATGTGAGCAATTTGAGAAGACCCACATGCATGAAGACTCCTAGCCTCTCCCCATTTCCAGGAGGGAGTCTACGCCCTATAGATACACAAGTCACAGGAGGCGAGAAATCATCTTTCTAGGTCCTGCTTCAGTATCAACCTCTTTATAGACTGACTGACGGCTGAAATCCTGTTGCTCAGAAAAATGTCACCGTGTTTCAAGGGCACATGCCAGAATCCCGGATGGAAAGGCAGTTTCAACACGTGACAGTACATTTTCTGCAGGTGAGTCTTCTTCAGTCTAAGGCACCACTAAATGTGCAACAGCAAAGCCCCGTTCACGTAACGCTGCACTGGGCACAGGGCACTTCCTTTTTTACAGCCTGTCCCCCAGTATGTGCGAAGAAAGGCCCTCCCATCAGATCTGATCCCCTGAGAGCAACTGTTTAGATGAGAACACACACACACACACCTAGAAGTGTAATAAACACATGAAGTTTCCAAATGTAAATGATCATCTTTATAGTGTTAGGGACATCATCATTTTTTACTTAAAAAGTGTATCTGCCTCTCTTTTTATTTTTCCTTCTTATACAAAGGCATTAAGTGAAAATTTGTGCCATGCTGCTTGGGATCAAATCTTAACTTTACAATATTAGTTATATGAACTTGGATGTGTGACTTAAATTTTTTGTGTCTCAGCATGTAACTCATAGGTTTGCTGTGGGGACTAAGTGAAACAATGTAAGCAAAACACGAAGCATAAATGCCTTGCACAGAGCAGTCATTAACTTTCGTATAAATTAAGTAAACTAACCACCAGTTCACATTTTTAAAAATTAATTATAATCTATGTGAAAATAACACTGATTAATCAGTAATTCATTTATGGATATTTATTCAACACTTACTATGGGTTTTATCAACAGAACTTTTTATTATTCTTGATGACAACTGCAATTGGAGAATGAATAATGTTTTCCTCTCATTTTTGCATTTCCTCAGGATGAATTATAGAGACAAAAATATTTATTTAAAATTATATTTCTCTGTAAAATAACTGAGTAGCTTGGCTCCTGGTTTGTCTTGCACTTTAATCATATCTGATTATTTTTGTCACAAATATGTTCTTACTATTGTTGGCTGCAGATTCTAGGACAGATGTGACCAAGTCACTTGTCAACACAATTTTCAGCTAAGTTTATATCTCAAATGTTTAATTGCTTATGAGGTTAGAAGGTGCCAAGAGAATGCTATTGATTTCCAGATTGCAGATTGGAAGTGGTAAATTTGGTGCCTGAAAAAAAAAAATCTAACTCTAAATTATGTAAATGTAGTAGGGAAGTTGTAACATAGAATATGTTTTTTAAAAATATCATTATACCCTTCACTGTATTTTCAGAACAAATGTAAAAGCTTATGAATATGCTGTGGTAACACGGCCAGGTCTTCATTAACTTCAAGACTTGCGTACTCATTGCATGGCCTACATTCTTATATCATAAATCAGTTTGACAATCACACAATAGATAATGGATGAGACCTTACGGCAATAGGAGTCTCCATCTCAATGACTCCAGGTGTCTTACACCTGAGTGATCACTTAAGTTGACTATTTTCACAAATGTGAATTTTAAAAATGATTTAATCATCAAATTACATCTAAAACATTTCACGTGTATTTTGTAAATCACAGTGTAATAAGATAAACCTATTAAGTTTTAGAGGAAAAAAGGCTTGCCTGAATTGCATAAACACTCCCTTAATTTGAATATTATATAATACACACAACTGATAATTACTTACTGGCCATTTAATATAAATGTAGGGAATGAGACCTTTGAGAAAAAACATACAGCAGCATTTTATGAACAACTTACCCTTTTATACATCACCTTCTTTAATCTTTACAACTCTGTGGTTTATACTATTATCTCAATATTATAGGTTAAGAAACAGTGGCTCAAAATGTAAAGTAAACTTCTAAGATCTCTCTCTCTCACAGGCACACACAGACACACACACAGACACACACACCGACACACACACACACACACACACACACACACACACACACACACACACACACACACACACTTTCTCTTTCTGGAAAAGTGATGGACAAAATAACTTGAAAAATCTCCTGCTGAAAATACCTAAGGATGCTAGATAAAATATAACAAACGACTTTTTACAAACACAGATAACCTCCCCACAGGCTTTGAGGCCACCCCGGGAAGCAACAGAGGAAGAATGAGAATGTTGTAATCCTTTAAATAGACGGTACAACTCATCCAAGAGCAGGGATTAGCCATGGAGTGTCTCCTAACCACAGTAATCTAGGACCTAGAATTTTCAGATCTAAACTGATAGAGGGGTCAAGGTTTACTGTCACATACATAATGAATTAAAGTGAGACCTGCTTCTAAATCCAGAGTCCTAAAAGTACTACTACACCCAGAAACAGTGGATTAAAAAAATCCACCCACTGTCATTGGGAAACAACAAAAAAGCCAACGAAAAAAAGTTTTAGGAGCATTTTATGGCAATAAAGTCCTTAGGAACACATATACACAAATCAACGTCACACACGGGTTCTCACTATCAGCAATATTCAAAAACCACATAAGAAATTAATGTAAAATTCTCCTAAAGATAGTAAAATATACTAAATGAAAGTGGTGTGTTAGTGCTCATTGTATTAGTGTATTCCCACTTGAAAAAAAACAAACTTCATTTGCAATACCTTTTCCTCAAACTTCCATTTACTCCCCATCTTAACTCTCTTTTAATGATGCTGCTTCTTAATTCATGAGACAAATAAAATTCTGGGAGGGGAAACTAATAGTCTTCTGCTTCTCAAACTTCTCACTGCCACACCTACCAGTGAACCTGCATTTGTGTCCAGACACTCTGATTTCCTCCGATAACTACTAATGAGTTACCCAGACTCATGATCAAGGACTAACTCTGCAATTATCAGCTACATTCCAGCGGCTCATTTCCTCCTTGTCTTCTCCCAAGGATGCCACTCTAACAATTCTTTGTCTCCTGCAACATCCATCTCTTCCCTTTTATTGCAGCATTCCTAATAGCGTAGAACGTCCTGTAATAGTTCCATAATCTCAGGAAAGTATCTTGTTCCATTTCCCTTTCCAGCTATTGCCTCCTTTCTCCATTTATCTTTCCAGGATAATTCCTCCAAAGAGTTGTTAATTACTAATGCCAACCATACTCTTTTTAAAACAATTCTGTCTCATCCTGGCAATATTCTTCTCTTTAAGAAACTAATGAATGATGAATTCCTAAATCAGATGGTTAAGTTTCAAAACCAACTTTCTTGACTTAAGAAGAGGCATTGGCCCATCTGATATTTCCCTTTGAAATATTTTTCTTCATTAATGATAGTTATTTATTTCTGTCAGAAAAAAAAGCCCAAAACTCAGTGACTGAAAAATCAAAAAATATTTATTTCTTTTAAGATTTTATGGTTTAATACGGTGGGTTTTCTGGTGATCTCACCTGGGGTCTTCCATGGAGCTGAGTTACGCTGACGTATTAGCCGTGAGATGAACACAAAGAGGACTATGGCTAGGGTGCCTCAAGTCTCTTCCACAGGGCTTCTCTAGGCACCTCGCTGGGCATTCTCACAAATGAGAGTCTCAAGTCAATGGTCCAGAATTAAGCACTTATAGACCATGAAAATACATACTCTTTTTAAACTGATCTTCAAAAGCTAGACATAAGAAATTTTGCTAAATTCTATTAGTCAAACCAAGTTACAGATCCAACACAGATACAAGCTGAGGAAATATAGAATCAACTTTTTGATTAAAAAAAAAAGTAATGAAGTTTCATTTTTAAAAATCACAACTAAGCTTCTAGTCAAAACTAGAAGTGTAAACTTTTCTGGTTTACATGACTCGTCATTCATTCTGAGACTTTTTTTGCTGGTTCCTCTGACATCCTTGACTTTTGACACTGGAATTCCTCAGGGCTGAATCTTTTTAAATAATCTCTATCTGAACATACAAAACTCATTTATTCTCATGACTTTAATTAACATTCTTATGATGGTGACTTTCAAATTTATATCGTTAGTCAAGATAACTCATACACTTGGAGGAGTCATAAACCTAGCTTGACATTTGGATTTTAATATGTATGTAAAAATTAACTCACAATATGGTAAACCAAATTCATCGGATTCAGCTAAAATGGTATTTAGCAGGAAATTCATAGCCTTCAATGCATATATTAGAAAGAATAAACACTGAAAATATGAAAGCTCAAAAAAATGATATATCAAATCCTAACAATGTAGAAAGAATTATCAAGATGAGAATAGAAGTCAAGAAAATAGGAAACCAATGTTCAACTGAGAAACTAAGTTAGAAGTTAATTCATTGAAAAGGTTAATAAAATTGTAAAACCTAAGAAGGAATAGAAAGGGTGACATCATCATAGATCATGCAGATATCTGAAAGTTGAGAGGCTATTTTAAAAAATGTAGCCAATATATTTAACAACTTAAGTGTGCTTAGCAAGGTTACAGAAATAGGGGTAATATATAAAAGTCTTCATATACTATCTTTATATCCTAGCAATAAGGATTTGAATACAGTATCATTTACAATAGAAAATAGTAAGTATTTACACAGTAAGCTAACAAAATATGTGCAGAAATCGTGTGCAAAAAAACTACAAAACACTGATGAAAGAAATCAATAAAGATCTAAATAAGTGGAGATATATAACATGTTCATGGATTAGAAATCTCAACATTGTTAAGACGCCAATTTTTCCATTTGTTATATAAATTCAGTGCAGTCTCAACCACAACCCTAGGAAGATTTTTTTCTTAAATATAGAGAATTTGATTCTAAAATTTACATAGAAAAGCAAAGGTAGACTAGCTAAAATACTTCTTAGAAGGAAAACTAAGTTCAGAGGGCATCAAATTACCTGATTCCATTGCTTAATATAAAATTAAAAGAATCAAGAAACTGTGATATTGAACACAGATAGATACACAGAGCAATGGAATATGACAGTCCTAAAATAATCAAACACACACTTAGGCAACTGAATTTTGATAAAGATGAAAAAGTAATTAAATGAAGAAAGAAGAGGTATTTTAACAAAAGAAGCTGAAACAATAGGATGCATAATTTAAAAAATAGGAAAAAGACTTTACATATAACCTATATCTTCGAGAAAAAAATATAATTAAAATGAGTGCATTGAACTAAATGTAAAATAAATAATTACTAAACTTCTAGAAGAAAATGCAATAGAAAAAATCTGTGGCCTTTGGTTTGACCATTAGTTTCCAGATATACAACCAAAAGGATGATCCATGCAAGAAAAAATTTGATTAATTGGATTTATCAAATAAAAACTAATGTTTTGGGAAAGCCACTATTGAGAGTATGAAAATATAAGCCACAGATTGGGAGAAAATCACATTATCTGACAGAGATCTCACATCCAGAATATATTTAAAATTTAAAAATTCAACAATAAGAAAGCACTCTAATAAAAACATGATAAAAGTTCTGAACAGACATTTCAAAAATATGGTATGCAGACAAAAAATAACATTTAGAAAGATATCATCATTTGTCTTAATGAAAATGCAAATTAAAATAATTGGATATCACTACACAACTATAAGAATGGCAGTTTTTTTTTTTTTCTTTAATGACGGTACCAAATACTTAGAAGAATACAGAGTAACAAAAACTCTCATTCATTGCTGGTGAAAATGCAAAACGAAACACAGCCACTTTGGAAGCTTCTGGTAAAGTTAAACATAGACTTATCATACAACCCAAGGTTTACACTTCTATGTATTCCATTCCTCCAAGTAAACTTAAAATCTATGTTTACACGAAAACATATATGCATATTTATAGCAGCTTTATTCATAGTGACAAAAAATGGAGCAATCCAGATTTCCTTCAACAAGTAAATAAATTATGATGCATCCATGAAATTTAGCAATAAAAAAATGATCAATTGATTTACACACGTGGATATCTGGAATATATTTTTCTAAGAATTATAAGATAGGGATGGATGCAGGATGGTAGTGACTGACTTACAAAGCTGGAGAAAACTGAATCCCAAGCTCGAAGTGAGAATTCTGAGGAACAATTCTACACACATCGCAGGATTCCCCCAAAGGTTCAAGACTGTTGGCGTCAGCTACCTCTGAAACCAGAAGTGTGAGGGTGCACCAAAAATTAAAAAACTCAGAGACTGTTAAGACGGAGTAAGACTCACAGATTCCTTCCCCTGACATCATGTAAACAAGCAACTACAGTTCCACTGCGACAGAAGACAGAATGGTAACCCTTTGGAGGAAATTTTTAAAAGGTGTAACATTGAGGGAGGTGGTATCATTCTAAAAGCCAGGTGATTACATCAAGGTTTATATGATGTGTAAAGGATTTGAGTTTTTCCAGAAGCAGAACACATGATAAGGCATTGGCATCAGTTTCTGTGGGGAAACCTTTAAGGAGGTCATGTGTTAGTAAAGACCATAGAAGAAAGGCTCTCCTGTACAGAACTTCCAAGCAGCTTTCAGATGTTTCATTTAAATGTGAGGTGATAGCCACAGATCACCAGGCTCTAATAGGAATGATACAGAATAAACCCCCCAAAATAATAATATTAACTTGTTGGTGGAAAGAGGAACCACTCAGAAGAAGACATTTTTTAAATGCAGTTTCTGTGAAATGGGGACAAGTTGCTTTAAGTAAAGACACTTAGAAAACGGAAGAATTCTTGGAGATTAAGAGTAACAGACATGGAAAACTCAAGAACCACCAGTCTTGATTGAAGCCAGTGAGAAAGTTCCAGTCGGAAGATACAATGTATAGGACACATTGTGGATTTGAATGTACAGAGAAAGGATTTACACAATAGGGGGAGAATTTAGAGTAACTGTGTCATAAGCCATATAGCTAAGTCAATAACAACAATATCAGAAAATTATTATTATTATAACCGAGAATCATCATAAAATAATGGTTAAATGTACAACTAGATGTTAGTGCTAAAATCCTTGAATTCAAATACCACTCTAACATTTTCCAACCATATGACCTTGGCCAATTTATTGAGCTTTAGTTTCTTCATCTATAAATTAGGCATAATACTACCACCTCATAGTATTCTTGTGAATATTAAATGAGTATACATATATTTATTTATCAGTTATTAAAAGCACTAAGGGGAAATATAACATTTTGAGGAAAATAATAACCAAAATATACTATATTTAATAGTCAGACTGTTAACATAATTTTGTTTTAACAAAAAGTATAATTTTGTTAGGAAGATGGTGTGTGTGTGTATGCGTGTGTATGTGAGAGAGAGAGAGAGAATGATGAGGATGGGTGTGTCCAGGTGTTAAAGGAAAGTTAAATTTTCATCTTCTATCTGGAAAGTCAATAGATAAAGGGTAATACTGAAAAATCCATAAGTGGTTATCTAAGCCTGTTATTTATCAATACGGAGGTAAACACTACAGAATTAGCTAAAAGAGTTTTCAGTATTTGCCTCTGTAGAGAGTGAAATGGTTAGGACTAGCTGTTGTTTTCATAATCAGCCTTGTTGAACTAATTGAATCTTTAAACTTCCTGTATGTATTACTTTGATAGAAAGTGTATTTAATAAAACCAATACTGGTGTAAGTAAATGCTAAATTCACATGCTCTCTGATATCTCTGTGCCTTTGCACACTGTTTTGTTTCACCTGTAATGTCCAATTTCTTGAACTTTTTTTTTCTAGCTTTTTTTTCCAGAGGTAAACCTGGGTCAACTCACATTCTGGTCTAGGAAATCATTACTGAACCACTCATGCAGATTTGATAGCTCTTTTATTTGCTTCTTGATTGCACTTCGAGCTTTCCTCCCTAGTGCACTGCACTGAAATATCCATTATGTACCTGTGCCCATTTCTAGGCTGGATGCTTATGGTAAGAACTGTTTCTTAATTGTCCCTATATTTTAGACCTCAACACAGAGTCTAGCAAGTACTTAATAATTGTTTTTTAAGTGAAATGAAGTCAGTAAATTCTGTGGATTGAAGTTCTCAGAGATGTCTGGTGCCCAATAAAAGGTATGTCTTTAGTATTTTCTAGTTAGTTTCTTATAATGAAAGAAGAGGCCAAATCTGAGGTGAGTCTATATGTTACGGGTTAGTTATAGTGATTGTTTGGCCCACTCTGTGTAGTACATCAGTACTGCTAATCATAGAATTTCTGAAACCTGGTCCACATTGTCCTGGGAAATGAAAACTTTCTTCTCACCACCACCTGTTTTTACAAGCACACACATGTACATACACCCCCCCACACACAGTCTACATGGTTACTGTGAATGTTAACATATTAAATCATGCCAGAGTTGAATAGTTCATGATCATGGCACAACATTGCTTATTTGAATTGTTCATAAATGGGAATAGACCTAATTCTAGAGAAATTGGTATTGATGTTTTGGAATCTGGAATTGAAACTGAGGAAGGAAATTAGTCTCCCCAGGAGTGCCTGAAGCTTTATCAGGCTTTATCCTGTAGAATTCAGGAGTCTCCATCAGCCACGTTTCCACTGCCCAAGCTAAAGATGGGGAGGAAGGATACTCTCAGACAGAAAGTAAAGAACAAAGCATATGCAAGAAGCAGAATTATCCAGAGACCTGAGGGTGCCGAATTTCTGTTCCCATTTATTCCTAAGGCTTTGTTCTTGTTACTGGATTTCTTCAGACATCTTGGTATGATCCCTTTTTTGATTTAAGTTATTTCAAATTTGGTTTCTATGATTTAAAAATACCACTAACAAACACAAAATTCATAAAGAAAGACTTATGCATGGAAGTTGGGGAAAAAAACACCATGTGATTTAGGGTAGAAGTTTAAAGATTTAGAAGCTGATTTATCAAAATAATTAATTCTATGTTGAGCCTGGATTGTATTTGTATGCTATTTTACGATTTTTCTTTTCCATTTTCTAAAATTTCAGTAGAATATTTTAGCACATACAACTTTTTCTAAGTTCTCATAGAAGCAATTATGGACGGATCAGCTCTAAAATTTGAATTAAGTGGCAAATTTTGGATTGGACCGTCTTTCTCCAAGTCCACAGGGGCACTGGCAGTGGTGGCAACTAGTAGAAGAAAACATGAGCCATTGTGGGAAAAAAATCACACAGAGTTCCCCAGCATCAGAGGCATAATGTGGTGGCCTGATGAGGACGCTGGAGCAGTAAAAGCTCAGAGACCTGAGAACCTGAGGGAAAATGTGAGATGAGGAACTTTTTGACAGCCGAGTAAGTAGGGATTATAGCTATTAAAATGTGATTATTTTTGTTAGTATGGTGGAAACTAGTTCACTTCAATCTAATAACTATTAGAAAAATATCTGAAAAATACATAAGGCAGAGGAGACACTCAGGGAATAGTAGTTAGAAGTAATGAAGTGAGATCAGTAGTAGCCGCAGGAAAAATATTGATGAGAGATACTCAGAATATATTTTTAAAAACACTGAGGAAAGGCAGTAGTTGTTTAGTTCTCTGTTGCCATGTAACAAATGACCACAAAGTTACTGGCATAAAACAATACTAATTTACTATCTCACGGTTTTGGTGGGTCAGGAGTCCAGGTGTGGTTGAGCTGGGTCCTTTATTTCGGTCTCATAAAAGACGGAAATAAAATGTCACCTGGGCTATGGTTCTCATCTGGAGCTTGAAGTCCCCTTCCAACCTCATTCAGATTGTTGGCTGAATTCAACTCCTTGTGGCTGTAGGATTGAGTTGTTTTTGTTGTTGTTACAATGCTAGCTTTCTGCTCCTGGCAGCCTCAGGCAGTTCACAACATGGTAGTTTGTTTCTTTTTGGAGAGAGGAAAAGAAGTGGGCAAGGGGTGGAATGATTTTTCAGACATGTTATTTAGCAGAGGAATACACATGGAAACTTGAAGTCTAAATGAAGAAAAATGTGTCTGCGGTTGGCGAAGTGCAAAAAAAAAAAAAAAAAAGGAGTTCTGTTTTGTTATGTCAAGATTGAGATGATATTATACATCCGAAAAAGAAATGCCAAATAGATGAGTTTTAAGGGTGGATAGATCACATGTATACATAGGAATGCAGATTTCAATGGTGTAGGAATTGTCCTTCAAAATTTGCAGATCGCCCAGGGAGAAAGTTTAGAACAAGAAGGAAATAAGCAGCTAAAGACAGACTCTTAAGGACCCAAAACATTCAGCGGTTGCATAAAAGACAAACCTGGAACAAAAGAGACCCACAGGAAGCAGAGAGAGAACTAAAACCAATACATTATGGTATTATGGAATCCAAGATAAGACATCATTAAAGAAAAGAGTTGTAAATATACAGAATGTTCCTGAGAGTTGCCTACTGCATTTGATAACACACAGGCCCTGGTAGCTTAGATGAAGCAATTTCAGCCAAGTAATAGGGATGGAACGTATTTCGAGGTGGTTAAAGACGAAATTAGAGATGAAGATGCAGATACATACTGTTTGTCTCTGCCTCTGTCTCTGCAGAAGTGCAGGAAAATGGAGCTTTAGCTACAGAGGGACATGGGTAGCAAACATTTATTTTTAGTTTCAATTTCGTACAGAAGGGTTACTGAATGTAGTGACAATACTCTATGACATCATTTATCAATTGGGTGAATACAGTCAAATTTTTCAAATGTTTGTGACCAGTTTATTCAAACATCTTGGGTTGTTGTGAGAAGCAAAAGCATTAACACATATAACACACTTAGAATTGTGTCCACGACATAGGAAGAATTCTTTTATTGTTGACTGCCGTTATGTTTGTTGATTATTGTATCTTTTGTCCCCATACCCATCTCAGTATCTTCATGTATTAAATATGTCACATATAAATTATTATGAATTCATAAGTATATGACTGATGGAATATTTTTTTGTCTCTGGATTTATTTCACACAAAAATAGAGGACCTAGCTTAGTCTGTATTCATGGCTGTAGTAATTGTTGAAGAACTCTATGTACTGAAAATCATTGAATTGTAGATATAAAACTACATGTAAAAGATACCTCAATAAAACTGTTAAAAGCAATTTAAATGAACAAGACCTACTCCCTTGCTGATGTGACTTTAATTATGTATCTGTTAAAGCAGGCAGGAGGGAGGTCCTCTCGTCCAAATTCCAGGCAAACAATTCTGATGAAAGATGAGTAATATTCTGAATGCATTTATTTGCCTTGCATAAAATTGAGGGTTTTTTTATTTCAAAAGGACTTGATTTTTTAATATGTATATTTTGTAGACTCTTTAATGATCAGTAATCCTAACGTGCTACTAATTTTTACATTTTAACAAGTGGGTTTTATGAATTTATGCATCACAAAATATTATTTTAAGATTCAGTATGATCATCTTCCCAAGATGAACTCATCCATAATTTTAAAAGAAAATCTAATGGAAAATGCTAAAGTTACATGCAGAAATTGTAATTGAGACAATGCGTTCTATAGGCTGCTGTGTGCTTGGAGTTGGCAGAGTCCTTCACAGCAACCTAGGGAGCTTGAGATAGTCCAGTTTTCTTTGCATATCAGTTTTACTTCACACTATTGTTGGTGATATCCTCTGGGCTGCATATCAAATAAAGATTTATTTAGAGCTCACTTGATTCCAACAAGGACTTAAAGTGGTTGTAGCTTAATTATTGGACCATAAATTCTGTTTTGAATGACATGTTATTGAACCCTTCTATACCAGTGCCATTCCCTGAATGAAACAGAAGCCATCAAAAGCTTGAAATAATTTCTAAAGCAATGTACTTATTTGATACACTGAATTTTTTGGCTGTAGTATGCATTCCTTAAGTATAATTTTACTCTATTGTTTCTGTGAAAAAGGCAAACTTCAGTCAATTATTTCTCAAACATTACATCACATTTCATCTTTTTCAAAACTAGGAGATGGAGTATTATATAATAGTAGTGTAAACTAGAAGTCCAGTTTTGTGATCAGAGTGAACTGGGTTCATAAGCTCAGGTCTACCATTACTTAGCTCTGTAAGCTGGCAAGGTATTAAAATACTTTGGTCTCTTAGTAATATACTGTTATAGAGACTATGAATTATTATAATGACTAATATAAAATATAAAACATAATGTAAAGCACTTCATAAAGACTAGGGTACAAAGTAAGTGTTCAATTAAGATTAGCTTTGATAATGATGAAAAAATTAAGAAATGAGTAAGGCACGGTCACAAGTGTCCAATCTAGTGCTGTGGGGAAAACTGTATCTAAATGATTACATAATTAATTCTCCATTTCCGTATCAGCTCATCAGCAATCTAAATTTTAAAAAATAAATCATCTGAGCATTTAATAACATTTCAAATATTCAAGAAATATGGAAAACAAATCTTAGACTCATTAAAGAGTCTATTCTGGGCATTTCTCACCTGATGAAATCTTTCAACTTTTCAGTTGAAGCTTTTATCTAAGAAGATAAAAAGACCAGCATGGCCACCGCAGTGGTCTAGGACACTTTGTGTTCCAAATGAGTTTTTGCCTAATACGGCAGAAAGAAGAGGAAAATGGAAGAGAACAATGGAGGTACGGTGGCACATTTTCACCATAATCTTCCACTCACTCCAGCTCATTCAGTTGTAATGTACTACACACATGCTAGCAAAGCAAGTTAAAACAGACTGATTTTAGCTTTGATTTGAAAATTAATTTATTTTAGCATGATCCTCATGAAGGTTATAAATAAATAATTAACACAAAGCAGTATTTTCCACATGATAGCCAAAATAATAAACACATCTATGCATTGGTAATTGGGGAAATTTAGCTACATGGGGAGAAGTTTTAAATTTTTGACTCTGGATAAGAATTATTGACTCTAACTCTTTTAGGTACAGATGAAGCTAGCAAACAAAAGTAGAATTGAACTCACACGCCTCTTTTTAGTCATTTTAGATTTAATTATCCCTTCCTTGATTTCAGCCCCCAGAGGTGGTATTTTTATTCCAATAACTGAAAGAATAAGATCCCCGAGAACATGAGAAGATGTGAAATCCAAAGAACAAGTAGAGAGACTGACCATTAACAGAGGAGAAACACCACCTCCTCTGGGAGTGGAAGGGAGAAAATTTAAGTTAAAAAAATACTAGTATATTTAGTGGTTAAACTTCTCGTCTGATGATCTCTCTTTCCCACTGAAATTGTATTTCAGTATCAGGAGGCCATAAAGTCGCATGTCTGAAGAAAACTGATTTATGTTTTGTTTCCTTTACTCACTCCTTCTGCAACTAATTATTGAGTGTCTATACTATGTGTCAGGTGATGTGCGAACTGCTGGAGATGGTGAAATGTAACAAGAGGAACTTGAAGCCTAGCAAGGAAAACTGACTTTCAAGAAATGAGCACATGAATAAATGTATACGGGTGTACTTGTTTTATTGTGCTTTGTCTTCTGCCTCACGGATATTGGGTGTCTTACAAATAAAATGCTTGTGGCAACTCTACATCGAGCAAATCTGTCTTTGCCATTTTTCCAACAGTCTTTGCTCACTTCGTGTCTCTGTGACACACTCTGGTAATTCTCAGAATTCATTATTATTATATTTGTTATGGTGATTGTGATCAGCAATCTTTGAAGATACTACCGCAAAAAGATTATGACTCACTGAAGGCTTGAACGAGGGTTAGCATTTTTTTAGGAATAAAGTATTTTTTTAATTAAGGTATGTATCTTTTTTTAGACCTAATGCTGTGTTGCACACTGAATAGACTACAGTGCAGTATAAACATAACTTTTATATGCACTGGGAAACCAGAACATTTGTGTGACTCGCTTTATTGTGATATTCACTTTATTACAGAGGTATGGACCCAAACTCACAGTATCTCCGAGGCATGCCTGTAATTAAAATTTTGCCTGTTTAAAACAGGGTGCATGCAAGACTTCTTTGAGTAAGTGGAACTTTAGGTGAAGCATGAAAATTGGGTAGTAGTTACCGGGCCAAAAATAGAGAAAAAAGTGCTCTGGCCAAGAAAATCACACGTGAAAACTGCAAGGTGAGAAAAATCCTGATCAATTCAGTGCAGGCAAAGATGCCAGCATGATGGTAGGTGGGGCTGGGGGGCAGCATCTTAAGTGGAGAAAGGCCCTGATTGAGTACTTGGTGTTTTTAGAGCATGCTTAGCTCTGAAAAGGATGTTTTATTTTAATGGCAGTGGGAAGCAATTTAAGAATTTATTTATCTCCAGCCCAGGACATGGGCAGACATTCATTAATGGTTTTGTAGATCCATGCCTTTGTGTTTTCCAGTCAGTCAAATTTATCATCATATCTGATGGTCAAGAACGAGTGCTCGACCCTAATGCTCACCCCCTCTACCCAGGCAGGCAGGGCAAAGGCAAAGGAAAAAAACAGTCAAAGAGGCCTTGAGGTTTTCCCCTTCCTCAGAAGGGAACATTTCCCCCGTAATTCCACTTTCAACTTATCAGCCCAAAATGTTGACAAGGTAGGTTGGAAAACTGAGTAATATCTGACTATAGCCTTTGTCGATAGAAGAAAGCAAAGAAGGAGATATGAGAGGCTTTGTGTAGCTAAGTCAGATCATCGGCCACTATCACTCCTGACACCACTTCATGTCCCTTCTTCCCAGGGTGACACTTTCTGTGGCATGCCATCCCCTCCTGCCTAGGAGAGGCAGCTTCGGCGTTTGACCTCCGGATTGCATTCAGCTGGGAATCCAGGGTTGATGGATATGGCTCTCTGAGCCATGTCAAGTCCCTGCTCCAGTAAACAGATCAGCCAGCGGAGGGCCATTCAGGCTGAGCTGTTGTCGGGGTGCGCACCTATGGAGGGGTGGCAAGATGCCGATCTCTTCAAAAGAGTCTGTTCTTATGTGACACCATTCTCTCTGGACCAACAGTTCACCAGCATCCACCGGCAGCGCTGTCCTATCATTTCTCCTTCTGACGATGGCTTTAGAAACTCTCTTCCTCTTCTTAATTTTCATACCTCCTCCTCCCTAGTACGCAGCTCAGATGACATTCAGCTGTCTTCCATATGTCTGTGATTTAATTATAATTCATCCTGTCAGGGAAGGATGCTAAATCACAGAGGTCTGTCAGAGCATGCTGGCACAGCATGGGACTTTTCCATGTTCCTCTTTTCTCTGGCTTCAGATTTATATTAATGGCCACCGTTCCTCAGGAAGTGTCCCTAAGTAGCGCTGGCCACCAAGAATGAAAGAGAAATAAACTATATATTGCCTCAAGCAGGGAATGGCTGCTGTTAAACTGCATGAATGCCAATTTTAGATGCTCCATTCAAGCCTCATAGGACAAGGTATTTTCCATTTCATAAACAAGTCACATATGTCTTATCCAACTTACCCTGTGTGGACTGGATCGTATTAGCTATCCTCCCACAAAGATAGAAATTCAGAAATAGAACAACTTCTCATGAAACAAACCAACAAAAATAAATTGGTAGGAAAGTCACTGAGAATAGATGCTTTAAGAGCCAGAGAATTTGAATTATACATAACAGAATATGAGAAAAGGCATTTGTTCAGCTAAAATAGAATGTGTAGCACATTTAGAGAGGAACAAACTTTATCTTGGGAGCATGATTTAAGAGGTTTCATCTACCTAATTCCTCTCACCCAATTCTTGACTCTGATGGAGTAGGTCCAGTCCGTGTTCAGGTTTGATACGCCTTTTCAGGATTTTATAAAGTATAGAAAGATTCATGAGAAATAAACTCACTGAACCACAGAATGAAGATGGTATAGGACTGTCTATTTATCTACCTACGGACACACACAGATGCACTGACATATAACAATCTACACAAACTTCAAAGTCGCCTGAAGGGCCAGGAGGATCTTTGGTCCACGCGGCCAGAAGAACATCCTGGACCAAATCCCTCTCCCTCCACGTTCTACTGACCCTGATCTGTGTGCCACGTGGTATCTGCCCTAGAAAATCAACTCTGTGATTTTCTTAAATGTCGGTTTGTACTTAAAAATTTTCTTAAATTTTACCTGACGCCACTCTGCTGTGAAGGTTTATTTGCTGGCTGCTCTTCAGAACCTGGCAGGTGTCACGGAGGTCTGCAGGTCTTGGTATCTGTCTCTGCCTGTCTCTGTCTTTCCCCCTCCCTTCCCCTGAACATGCTGTCTATTTTTATGCACTAGACTTTCTGCTGTGCTATGATGAAGGAATGAGAATTATAATTCTTTCAGTGGCCAGGAACAGTCACTTCTAATTGGGATCAGGTTTGACAGAGTTTTTCTCATTAAACAGACAGGAGGATATTATGATTCTTTCTGTGAAAACTCACTAGGCATTTACATCCATGCTTTTATAACATTTACAGGAGTGTTTTGTTTTAATTTTTAATCATCAAAAATTTCTTAATTTATTCTCACATATTAAGATAAAGATAAATTACACATTAGTCATGAGTAGATCCACTGAAGTATTCATCATATCCTATTCCTAGAGTCTGATATGGGGCTTATAAAAATTTAGGTGCTCAATAACGTCTATTAACTTGCATTAAGAAAAGATGGTAAAATTGATGGACATAAACGTAAAATGATGTGCACTCAACTTCCTTTCTCTCGAAAGAGTTGAATTTTGTAAAGAAAAGACTGAATAGTCCAAATAATTGACTTCTTAGGTCAAACAATTGAGTTTTAAAATATGTTCATTCTTACTCACTTGTAAATTATTTTGCTTATATTTTCTAAACAACTTTATTGAGGCATATTTGACACGTAAAATTGTATATATTTAAGGTACGCAATGTAGTGTTTTGATATGTGTATACACAGTGAAAAGATCCCCACAATCAAGCTGAATAATTTATCACCTCTACATTGTTACCGTTGTGTGTCTTTGTTGGGAAGACAAAATTTAAGATCTGTTATTACCATGCTTTACATTAGGTCTCTGGAACTCGTTCATTTTACATAATGAAACTTGGAACTCTTTCGCCAAGATCTCATTTCCCTCTACGTTCTGCCCCTGGCGACCACCATTCTACTCTCTGCCTATGAGTCTGACTGTTTTAGATTCCACGTACAAGTGAGACCGTGCAGTGTTTGTCGTTCTGTGTCTGGCTTATTTCGCTTAGCATAGTATCCTCTATCTATCCATATTCATCCATAAAATATAGTTTTTATAACCAAAGCTCTTTGATCACTTAATTCTCAAATCGAGAAACAATTATTAACCTTGATTAAAGAGCAGATGTTGGTGATTTATTTCTAAGACATAATTGGGATGGTCCAGAATAACATTTCTAAAGCTTCTTTACTGAACTATTTGCAGGAGAGAATAAAACCATACCTTGTATCTTCTTGGCCACAGCCAATCACATGTACCACCTGTCTTTCTTACTTCAATTGAGTATTAAAACTTCATATTCATTTTATATAATATTTTTCAATATTATACTTGTATTTGGTTTAGTAATACAATGGCATTTTAAATTATTTAATGCCAGGTAAAACAAATAACAAACAAAAACAAAACTAAATAAAATTTCTACTTTTCATATTAATATTTTGTTATATCAAATCTAATAATTTCAGAGGCCCTCGTGTCTGTGTTCTGGATGTAAGACATCTAATGTGACACATAAGCTTTAAGTTCCAAGTAGTTTTCTTCATGTAAGCAAGGCATACATCGTATAACCTTGATCATTATTACCCCTGGATGAAACACTTGGAATTAGAGAGATAGGTTTCCTCTGATTCACTATCCTGTTGAAATCTGAGTTAGAGTTGATCAGAGAAATCAGTGAGGAAAGGGTACTCTAAGCTGCAGGAGGGTTGAGATATTTTTGACAACAGTGTTTCTATCAAAGGTTGACTAGAAAGAGACAAGACAGTCTGCACTGGGAGAGGCCCCGTTGTAGAGTGTCTTGTTGAAGTTTTAGGACTTAATCCTTTCAACAGCGCAGAGCCATTGAAACAGTTCAAGAAGGGATTTGCATGACAGTATTACACTTTAGAATTGTTAGAGCAGGCAGATAGCTAGATATGAACAGAAAAAGGGGAACGGGGCCAAACGGCAGGAACTGGGCAGAAAGGAGGGGCACAGGCCAAATACAGGACACACCACATCATGTAAGCACCAGGGGTCCCTGGGCAGAGAAAGAAAAGCAGAAACCTCTGGGCTGATAAGCAGTCAGAACTTATGAGGTGATGAGAGGCCTAGACGAAGAAAGGTGGGAAAAGGCAGGAATCTCCAGTGTCCAAATGGAACCTTTTGCTCATTATGCCTTCATTTCAATAAAATTAGCCTTGTAGATTAGAAGTACCCATCATGCAATGACGCCATGACACTTCCGATCCAGAATAAACAAGAACAAAAATTCCTCCTCCCTTCCGGAAGGTGGAGTTGGTATGAAAATCAGAGAACATAACCTCAAACCCTTCCCTCCCCAGTGAATATTCCGCCCATTCACTTTTACACTCTATGTAACCAGCTTGCCAAAGAAACTAAGGGCAGCTGCTCACCTGAGCCTGCCCCCTCTCCCCTAGAGAGTGTACTACCCATCCTTTAATAAATCTTTGCTTTACTTTCTTAACCTCTGTGACTTGTCTCTGAATTCTTTCTGGGGTGGGACAAGAACCTAGATACCTGTTACATCCACCGGCAACAGAATCGTTTCTTGGTAGCAGCATAGATGACGTATTTGAGGCAATTGAACAAGAGATAGGAAGATAGGTACAGATACCTAAAAACCAAAACAAACAAACAAACAAACAAACAAAAAAAAAATCAAAACAAAAAAACAATTAAAAAACTCTTATTTTCTGACATCATGGAAAAGACTTACAACTGACATTGGACCTGTCAGTATAACTTGAATTTTACGAAATGTTGCCTTTTGCCCCCTTACCACTATTTCCCTCCTTCATCATAAGTAGCATTATTTTCAAACATACTTATTACACGTGCTTATTAGGTCTAATGCTGCTGCCATCCTTCCTTCCACCATGTAATCATCAATACCATACAGAAGCGTTGGAAAGATGCAGGAAAGAAATAATCCGAAGGTGAGCTCCACGATGTTCTCAGTGGTGTCTGTCATTCCAGGCAGATAAAAACCAAGGGAATGAACAGACTTCACGGAAACACACACGAGCACAGGAAAGATAAGAAATATCTGCTTTTAGATCAAAATATTTAAAGAAAACAGCCGTCTCTGTATCGGCGGTACAGGACTGTTTAAGGATCACTGGGTTTGGTGCTCTTTTGATACCACTTACTAGGCGGGTTAATTTGGATTTTTTACCTAGTCTTTTTGAGTGTTAGCTTCCTCATTTGTAAGACAAAGACAGCAATGAAAAAAATTTAATAACTTATTACAAGAGTATTTTGACTCTTACGTAATGCAAACATATATAAAACCTTCAGTATGTATAGTCCGTTTTTTCCATTGAAAATTAATCCTTTTAAAAAAACCCATAATTTCTGTAAGTGCTGATTTAAATAAACAACATGTGTTTGTTTTCATAAAGTAAAATACATCGAGATGGGACAAAATTTAAATTGTAGTTTAGCCTCTCAGTCTGTGTCACAATACAGCATAAATAAGTGGTTGAAAAACGACAATTTGGTTCAATTGATCTATGCAAAAAAGTTTGCCTGTTGCATTTAGTTCACTTGGTTTGGGTTTAGAGTCTGTTTCTAGACCAACTTTAATAAGTAGTCAATCAGTAAAGCCAATCTATTCCCCTTTTGGAAATAAAGTGTCCAAGTTCATGCACCCAGTTCAATCAGGCTACATTTACTCTATTACAAAAGGTCAAGTCCCTCAATGTTTCCACCAAGGCCAGCGTCCTAATGCCTCATAATGTGGAAACCCCCCGCAGCCCGGCCTCTGCCTGCCCATCCGGACAGATAAGCCGAGGCTCCCCCTCCAAGCACTGCCCTCAGACGCCCAGGGTCCCAGCCACACTAGAGAAAAGTCACACTGCTTTTTCAAAATGATTCTTTCCCTTTTCCTTCCTGTCCTTGAGGATTCCAGCTTCTGGTCCAAATCCTATCTGTATTCTCTCAGGTCCAACCATACGGAATTGCAGGGCATTGCCCAGCAGGACTCACGGGGGGAAAGCTGTCCTCCCTGCACCCGACTTGGTGCACGGCCAGCCCACTGCGGTCTCCGGAGGGAGAACCAGTCAAGGACTCACCCCTCCCAGGCCGGCTCATAACATACATAGCTGTACCCCTAGCCCACCTGCTTCCATCGGGAGCCAGCTGAGGGGAAGACGGGGCTCAGCTGAGGTAATTTTTAGGAACCTCTGCTGAAATCTTCCTATAGGGGGCCTTGAATACCACACTCCACTCTGCTCTGACCCAGTACTTCTCCACTCTCAGGCACTCCACCTCCCCAGCCCCGACCCCCGCAGGCCCATAAAAAGGCAGGAAGCTTTTGTTCAGCCTCTGGGCAGTGACATGACCACTGCCACCCACACTCCCTATCACGTGATTGACCCTCACCCAGAGGCTTTCTGCGGGAAGAACGGAGCACGAGGGAACCAGCACCTCTTGTTTATAGTCACAGGAAGAATGAAAGCTTGATTGGAACTTTCAGTTTGGCTCCTTGTCCTGACTACCTAGACACCTTGCAGCTCTGGCTAGCTCCTTATATGCCTGGAAAAGTCCTTTAATGCTGCGAGGCACAATAAATTGCTCTCTTACAGTCTTCCCTCCTCCGACTCATAGGAAATTGATCCAATCCCCACATATACCTCTACACATATGATAGTATCATTTCTCATATGGCTTTAAAATTGCAAACTCTTTTGACTTTTTTGCCTAAGAGACATAAGGCTTTTGCGGAGACAGTCTGTCACAGTCGTTTGCCCATGTAAACTATGACAATGTGTGACACGTTAGTGAATAATATAAATGTTCAATGAGCCAATCTTATCAAAATGCAGTGAATGTTTTAAATGTTTTAAGATCTGCTTCTTATAAAGATGTATATGATTTGTGTTGCTTTATATAACTTAAAAGAATATGAAAACAATACAATGCAACACCTAATATTATACATTATCACAAAGTGAGATGTTTAAAAAATAATTTTCTAAATAACTGAGGCTTGCATCATTAAATGCCATTTCCTTTTATTAGTTTAAGCATTTGTCCAGTGGGTGTCATTCAAATTTTGTTGCCTAACTCCTCTTTTTAAATAACTCACTGATATGGATTTAGATAATCATCAGTTTATATTCACATTTACCTTCTCCCATAAATAGGGCAAAAAAATGGTCCCTGCAGTTTAAAATATCTCCAATTCTGCACTGTTAATAAATACTCCAATTGCTGCTGTTGTTGTAGTGGACTGGTTATTAAAATTAAAATACAATTATTTATGCTATGTGGATACAAAATGAAACAGAAATAATTTACTCTTAAAAGTCACATATAAAAATTATTCGCAAAACATTTCCTAAGCATTAAAGTATCATTGAACTTAAGCTTTGCAAAAATATACAGTCACTTAAATAACAGCATTATCTTAAACTGATACAGTTAGTTAAAAGTTCTATTAGGGGATACAAAAAAAAAAAAAGGCTCAAAATCCTTGGTGTGATAGGATGTTCAGTAAAATTCTCATTTTAACCATTGAGAGACTCTTCTCCTTCTAAGATGTGGCAATGTGGGTTATAGTCCAGCCTCAGAAGAATAACAGTAAGAAAACCCTTTGGTAAATAGGAAATTCTCATGGCTATTGGGAAAAATGGAAACCCCTTGATGGAGTTTCTGAGGAATGTGTGTCCAATCATCTTCCTGAAAGAAGTTCCTCTGCTCACAAACAGTCCCCTTGGATCCTTTGTTAATGAAGACCTCAGATTAGAGGCGAAAAAAGAGAAACTATTTGGCATTGTTTACAGTGCTAGTTCAGAGGAAAGAAAAGCTTTTTTTTTTTTTTTTTTTTTTTAGAAGCAGGGTCATACACTGGCAAGGGAACATAAGTGGAAAAAGACATGGCCAAGTATTCTACTTGAAAAACTATCTTGTAATTTGATAGATTTACTTATTCTCCTAATGATTATATCAGATATTTTATCCATCAGTTCATCTTATTCTGGGCATTTAAGTCCTTCCTTTGTGCACTTTCAGTTGCCTCATCTTTTTAAAATAGAGCTCACAGATCAAGGGTTCTCTTTCTGCTTTGGGAGACTTAAAATGAGCATAATGATATTAACAATGCTCTGGTGTAATTTAAAAATGCCTGGACTCAGTCAGTTGCTTCTGAATAGGATGTAGTAGATATTTGGAAGACATTGCATTCAATAAATACAAACATACAAGCAATGAGTTAAAAAGAAAAGAAGAATGAATCACATGATCCAAGTTGTTAAAACACTGAACAGCTATGGGTGCCAAGAAGCCTTGAGGAGCTAAAATTGTAGATAGGGAAGAACATTTGCTAGCTGAGGTGGTAGGCCATTGTCTTCCCTGGGAACTCGGTGTCCAAGCCTGGGACAGGGAGAGGATCTGACTTCCTGCCAGTGGTAGAAGTAGTCTACTTGGGCAAGTAGAAAACAGTGGAGCTTGCCTCATAGCTTGAGAGGTTTGTCAGCTGCAGAATACACAACTCACAGTTTGTTTTCCCCACTATGCTTTGCTAGGGCCATGCATAAATGTGGGAGTCTGGAAAGACAGAATTAAATCTTCTAGAGTTTTTTTTTTTTGATGTTTAAGAGATAAAACTTTCTCAAGAACAAGTTATCCCCATGCAGCATCTGCTAGATTTCCAACCTGAATAGGAAAGCCGGCTAAAGAGCTAAGCTCAACACATCCGAAGGCACAAAATTTCAGGCCAGATGAGAGAGACATGTCAGGAGGAAGCCACATGGGAAAGAAAAATAATATTAAAAAACAAAAAACAGAACAGAGAAAAACCCCAGAGTCTCACAGTATAGGAAACAATATCTTTTTGGTTCCCAATGTTTCCATTAACTTTGAAGCTTTTTCAGTCATTATTTATTCAAATATTCCACCAACCCCCTTTGCAGGACTCCATTTAGAGATGGTAGACAGATTTTTTTACACATGTCACTATGTCTGCTTCATTTTGTCTTTGATTTTTCTATATTCAAGTTTGCCTAGCTTATATTGTTAGGAAATCAAGCTCACTATTTGTTTTTTTTTTTTTTCCTGTAGTGTCAAGTCAGTTCTTAAGGCTATCCAGGAATGTTTTGATTTCGGTTACTGTATTTTCAGCTTCAAGTCTTCCATTTGATCCCTGTCTTCTGTTGCTTTGCCTATAATTATAAATATATTTATTATGCTAATGTCATTTAATATGTTTTTACAGTTGCATTTAAATCCTTATCTGCTAACCCTATTATCTCTTTTACTTATGAGCCTACTTCTTTTATCTGATTTTTCCCACCTGCTTTTGTATCATAAATTCTTGCTTTTCCATGTTTCTTTTAACTTTTTATTGAATGCTTGACATTGTGAACTTTCAGCTGTTCACTGATTTTGTTTTCTTTCTGTAAATATTGCCATATTTTGTTTCAGTCGGCAGGTAATTATTTGCAGGTAGCTTAATTATTGCTGTTTTAAATCTTTTTAGGGCTTTTATTCTAGCGCCAGTTTAGCCTTACTACTAAGGTGTGTCTTTGTGGGGGATCTCCTGAATGACCAAGGTGTTTAACGAGATGTCTCTGCCCTTGTTACTCGGTACCACTCAGATATTTTTCAGGTGTGTGCAAGGTCTGAGAGTTGTTTGGTTTACAGCTCAGTAGTAGTTCCCTGCCTGACCTTGTGCAGTTTCAACTTTTGCCTGGCAGTGTAGTATTCAACAATAGCACTGAGGGACTTGCATGCTGTGTCTGGGGTCCTTTGCTGTGTAGTTCCATCATCTCCTGTACTCCACTCCGTAAAATCAAGTTCCCTCACCCTCCCCAAAGTCTAGTCTCGTTCTCTGTGTCTCAGATGGCGAACTTCAGCTTGTGTTCCTCTTCCTGCACCTCATCCCAGAAGTGCACCAGGGCTGGGAGCTGGGCTCTTCAGGGGGCTCACCGCCTTATCTCCCTGCTCTTCGAGATCTGTGCTCTGAACTGCCTGTTGATAAAGTGGGAAAATTCTTGTCTTATATGTAATGTCCAGCTTGTATTGGTTTATAGTGTTAGGGCAAACGCAATGCAAGATAATGCCAGAAGAATTCTGATTTAAAAAAAAAAATGTTCATCATCAGCTTTCTCACAAAATAGTTGTGGTTCATTTACTCTTTGTAAATAAAAAGATACATATTTTCTAATTTTGATGGCTAGAATTTGTATTTAAATTGTTGGGAAGTGTCAGCTTTTTGTACTCTCCACAACTAATTCTGAGTTTATTTGTGCTCCATAGGATTCTTAATTTAACAGGAGTAATGTTTTTAACCTAAAACTGTATCCTACCAAAAAAAGGTTTCTGTAAGAACAATATAAAAATAAATATGTATGCTTTTAAACTGAGTTCAAAATAACATTTACAATAATGTCAAGTATCAGCCTTGGAAGACTAAAGTTTTAAAAGGGTTAATTGGATCCCATGAGCCATTTGGGGGAAAAAAATCAAACTATTATTAGAATTAACTTAATTATTTGTTTTATTTGACGTATCCGATGACTCTAGCACTAGTATCAGTTAATTGCCTATAAATACTCTCTTCTGCTAATGGAGTCAAAAAATAACATTTAAAAAAATTATACCTGGGACAACTTGGACTTCAAGATGAATAGAACTGTTTAAAATAAAACATAAAGGTACTTCTGGAACTCTGTTAAATTGTCATCTTCTGTGACATCTTGTTAAAGCATCAACTAATGGTGAAGGAGATGCTGAGGCTGTCTCAGCAGGGTTGTCTGACGGGTTTCCTACCATTGGTAATATCACTGTAACTCCCTGGTGGGAAGTAAATTCAACAGAAACATTTTGTGCAAGCTATAGATTCATTATCTGCTTTCCTGAAGAATGAAAATGTAATTCTTATGTTTTCATTAAACATTTACTTTGTTGATCATTGCTGCTGGGAGGCTTTTTGCAAAAATACACAGACAATTAATATGTAAAAAAACATTGCCAACAAGATAAATCAATATATATATATAATTTCACTGTACATCATATGAGCTACAGACCACTCTCTGTAGGTTTCTGGCTGCACTGCTCAGCCTCTGTTTGCTGCACATTTCTTATATTCTTAAGCTCTAATTTTTCACATTTTCCACTGACTGCACTTATTGAAAGCTTAGTTTTGCTTGAAGGCTAAGGCATCAGCTACAGCAAAGCTGGATGGTACATTTAATGTGTGGCAGGCAGTAGTATTGAACACTTTCTGCTATTCATACCCAAGATTAGAGTTTGCTGTCCATAATCATTAGTGTCTGAATTTGCTTTGTACTATTTTTCTTTTAACACAAAACACCATATGCTGCCTAGAAGGTAGGGTGTAGGTTAGCTTGCATATGAAAGTTTCATAAAAAGAGTTGAATCACTATGATCATTTTTCAGATTAATCTGTGCTACATAGAGTAACTCTTATTTACTAAAAATGGGTCTCATGAATGAATTGATGGCAGAAGCCACAAGCACAAATGAAAGTTCTCCAAATCCACCTTAACTTACTTTAATGCAACTTTTAATTATTATACTTTATGTTAAAATTTAAAATATGGAATCATTTATAACATAAAGTGCTGGTACAAGAGGACTACACCAGAAATTTCCTAGGCAAAAAGACATCTGGTCACCCTGTCTTAGGGTCCACCATCCCCGTTGTGGATCTTAGTCAAACGTTTGAATTATTTTCCTGATTTCTGTTATTTACTTTTCGTGTACATTCCACTAGGCAATGAAAGCAGAGACTCTGTCCACTGTTCTTCGATCTGTTGCCAACAATTGATGATATGCTTAGACCACATTAAACCCATAAAAAATGTTTATTGAATGAGGAGAAAATAAGACAACACATACATAGTCTCAAAATTTAAGAGAACGATATGAAGTTCCAGAAAATGATTTGATTAGCAGTGTCAACTGTATAGCCCAATTTGCACTTCAAATGAATCTTGAAAAAACACAAATGCAAATGAAATAATTAATTTTTAAAGCGGTTTTTTTTGTGTGTACATAGAATTGTTTTAGGTGAAATGGAGGAAAATAACGACAAAACGTATACAGTCCTTGATAATTGCGATTGTATGTGTGAAACGGAAGTTGACAAATATCACGTATATATAATAAGTGCCAAGTGTTTTGAAAAGAAAGGATTCATGGCGGACTAAAGGCATCAGCGAGATGTTCAAAGAAGGAAGCCTGAGCTGGAATTTCAGAGAGAAAACTCTTTATAAAAAGATGTTCTCGGTAATAGAGGAAGATCATGTGCAAAATGCTGAGATGGGGCTGTGCCTGGCTCTGTAGAAGACGTTGATAGAACAGCTAAGCTGAGGAAAAGCTTCTGTATAAAAGAGCAGTCAGTGGAAAGTAACTAGAGTCAGGTTGTAAAAGCTCTTGAAAGGCAAGTTTGTAAGTCTAGACTCCAACTTGTCCAAAGTCATGGAAATCATATAAAGAAAGAATAAAAATTCTAAAAGTAGTTTAAGGATAAATTTGAGGAAATGGTCATTAAATTTGAGCTGGATGAGGGAGTCTTTGAATTGCAAGTGTCAGAAAACCAGGCTCAAACTAGCTTAAAGAGTAAGTGGATTTATTAGGCTATTGCAAATGAGAAATCCAAAGGTGGCTGTCTTCAGGCATGGTTCAATAAAGGAATTAACTCTCGTTCTCTAACATTCTGCTTCCTGTTATGTTGGCTTGCCTTCTTAATTGTATGGCTACATTCATCACTACAACACAGCTTACATTAGCGACTGGAGCTATGAGATTTCTGGTCCTTTCCAAATCACAATGCTAGATCCTAAAAGTAAACCTGGGTACTTTGGGAAGGAACTAGAAATGGTGAATATCCATCCACCTATTCCGCAAGCGGTGGGAGCAGGATAAATTGTGATTTTTTTCTCTATGGTTTTATTGTGCTAGGGATTACAGGTTATCAGTTATATATTTATATATTAATTTGTTAAAATTCATCAGCATAAATAAACTCATAAGATATTTTCAGTTTTGGTACCAGATAATTTTATGATAAAAATGAGCAAAAATATATAAAATTTATCTTAAGTTTCTGGGTGTCTATGCATATGAAAACAATTAGCAATTTTCTGACCCATAACACAAATTATAATTAAACTGCAGTAAAATAAAATGGACAAATGAAATATGTGGCATATTCGCAAAAACACTAAAATACGACTTTTTCCATATGACCAAGAATACACTAGCAGGGAATTTTTTTTTTTAATACTAGAAGAGCAAGTCTTTTAAAACTTCCCTCCTCGTCTGTTTGATGTTTCAATATAAACTCAGTTAACACATGGAATGGGAAGAAAATGTGCAAATTATTGAACACTATATGACAGACATAATTATGTATGACCTCATTTAATTCACCTAATGGCCCTTTGAATTATTGGGAAGAAGGTAACTATGGAAGACAGAGGGGATACATAGCTTGCCACGGTTCATACAAACTGTCCAGTAGCAGAATGAGCATATTAAAACAGACTACCTGAGAAGGCAATTCCTACCCTTTTCTGGTGGTTTAACTTATTAACTTGTCGTATTTTCAGTGGACACATTCAAAGTGAGTCTCGTTACTCTCCTAATGAAGGGTGTCTAGGTGATCGCTTTTCTGAATCCACTTCTTGGTCCGTGTCTTCCAGTAAGTAGAGCTAACATTTTTCTCCCACCTCCTCTTCACAGCAGCAAGACCAAATCTCTGCTTTTTGGTGAAGAAGGCAGTTTAGGTCTGCTTTTCCTGTGGACAGATTTGATCTTGCGTGGAGGTAACAGAGCAGGGTTAGAACTGTTGTAAGCCATCGGTATTTCCATGCCTTTTACCACCACTCATTTAATGGAGTTCAGACTTCAGCTGACTTCTTTGCTCCACAATCAGAAAGACTAAGACGGCAACATTTGCTGAGCGTGTCAGAGCCTGGTTTACAATCACAGCAAGGATTAAATGACTGGTATGCACTTTCCTGGACGCACATTTAGACAGGCTACACAGATCAGGGAGTGACAGTAAACTGGGGAGCATGGAGGGAGGAGAGTTTGCTAATTAGTAGGAAATCCTCAGAGGGGAAACACTGGGAATAGTAAAATACTCTCTCTTGCTTCCAAATACCTCTTATGATGGATGGGAACACAAGTGGGAACAAATGCTAGGGCTGCCTGTCTCTTACATTTAACTATCAGAAGCATACTATAGGAATTATTTCTAAATTCAGGGTTTTGTCTTCCCATCTGTTGTGCATACATTGCTTATGCCTACAAAATCTGCCTTTTACACCTCTTAAAATAAAAAAGCAAGCTTTCAGAGAGTTATTCCATAATATTTCATATCTTGAAATTATTGGGTAGCATTTTAAATAAATCAGGAGAGGTTTAATTAATTTTTTTCCCTTCACTTAAACACCTCATCTGAGGAACGTGGAGCTGTTTGTGGGTCCCACCTCTTTCACTTTGCGTTTCTCTAGAGAGAATATAAAACTCATGGTTGTTTTGCTTTCAGTTACTAAGAAGAAACATGAAAATTTTCTCTAACAAGGTCACTAATCATCCCTAGCAATCGTGGGATTTGTAAATGTCACTGCACTTGTTCACGTTATCTCCAGCCGCTAAGACAAGTAGGATGACCTTGCCTGAGTGCTAAGGTTTGCTTTTCTCTGACCTCTAAACTATACATGCTTGAAGGCCATCAGGGAACTGAAAGCTGGAATTTCCCCCAAGGAAGTTGCTTAATCAAACCCATTCAATGTGTTTATATTTATGTTGGTTGACCACTTGCTGTGTTACCTTTAAATCCCATTTTCTTTTAAAGTGCTTTCTTTGCCTTTTTAGTTGGTAAAGTTCTTGAGTAGGAAATTGCGGTCTCTATTTTCTAAGCAAATGACAAACTCGTTCAACTTTCTTTAGCAAATATAAACTAAATTCAACTGTATCTATATCTATCTATCTGTCTATGTATATATGTGTGAGTGTGTGTGTGTGTGTGTGTGTGTGTGTGTGTGTGTGTGTGTGTGTATGCCTAAGATATGTATTCATGAAGATATATTGAGGCATTCTTTTCTAAGTTAATCAAGTTTCTAGTGTCATAAGAACCTGATGAGTCTCTTGGAAGAAACCAGACTGACTGGTTCAGCCAGATACCCCGTATCCAACCTGACAATTAGGCAGCCTGTATAAAATCATTAGTCTTAACCTTCCAAGCAAGGATATTGGATGTGCAAATAAGTCATATTAAAAGGAAAGAGAATAAGGGTACATGCCTTTGGTTTCTTTGATAAAAAGGGATAATTTGAGGGTCTCATGATGTGGTGTCATTAAAATTGACCCTTATCTCAGCTCCTGGAGAACCTATGATAGTGTCACACAATGATCTGATGAGAAAAATCCCTGTAGTAGACCAATACGTCTTGAGTCACATTAGGGTGGTAATCATAGTATGGAAAACTTACGAGGCATCATCTGGGTGTATCTGATAGGGAAAGAAGGCAGTATTAACAAGTGCAGAACTTGTCTGATCAAAATAAGACCTCTGTCCCCTCTAAAATAGGAAAGAAGAACAGAAATGAGAAAAAAAATTTCCTGTCCATGTCGAATACCATCCTCACAGCAAATCTTCCCCAGTACAACTACATACTTGAGGGTGAAACAGTAAATTCATATAGCAAATACAGAATAAGCAACTAGAAACTCAAAGGTTGAGTGGTAGCACTAACAAAAGAAGGAATATGATGCCACATTACAGAAGGAGAAAAAAAAGACTCAGGGTTATTTTTTAAGCAATTGTATCTTTAGACGTGTTCTGTTTTTTATTTATATTTGAATGAATATAGTACCTGCTGGAAAGTCACATTGGACTCAAAGTATGTTTCTTTTATCAGGATGTATTTCTAAGTATACAGAATAGCAACTGGGGGAAAAGTGATAAAGATGACCAGTTGACAAGAGGAAAGCTGGGCAGGTGCTACAGTGGTTATTGGGGCTGAAGGAGTAAGAAGAAACTGTGATTCTGCCTGTTAATTTGGTTCAGCTTTGCTGTCTGCCCATTTCACTTCATGTCATGGGTGGCTCTGGGAGCAGCAATGGTGATTCTTGGGCTTCCGGAGATAAATGATGGCATTATTATGAAAGCCAAACCATCAACCCTTACATTTATCATGGAGAGCGACAATTTAAAGTAAAATCTTACTGCCTACTTGACTTTTCTAATTCTCTGTCTTAGTCAGCTTAACTTTTTTCCCCCCAACAGTCTCTTCCCCAGACCAATAGTTTGATTGCTCATTAAAGGAATTTTTCAAAAGATCACCAACTCTTAAATGGATATTATCAGCAGTTTGCTGTGTCCTAAGTATCATCAAATGTTGTTTCCAACAATCATGTACTTTTGTATCATAATTTGAACCCAGTCTTAACCAAAGACCTCCCTTAAAACAAACTTCCAATTCATTCATGTGATATACCGCCAAAGCTTTGTTAGATAATATTCTCCCTAACCTCGGATTGTAATACAAGCAGCTTTGTCTTATGAACAGATTGTGTTGGTAACTTTTAGAGTCAGCTTCTGACAATTTTTGAGGCCAGTTTGACAGTGATATAACCTCGATAAGCAATTTCACTTGTTTCTTATTAGCCATATCACCTTCCTTTATCTCACCTGACTATATCCGGCAATATTCTCTTTCATAGGCATAAAAATCCAATGGTACCAGTCGTGTACACAATACTTACATTTTTTCCTTCAAGAGGAAAAAACAAAATTGAAACTGTAAATTGTAACAGTTAATCTTTTTTTTCCCCCTACACATTGTAAGAGATATTACTGTCTGTCTCAAAAGTTAATTTTGGAACTTCTGCTCCCAATACGACTGCATAAACTTCTATTGGATTATTCCTTCCAAAGATAAGTACTCTAAACTCTGGGGGGAAATATAGAAAGTAAGCAGAATCTGGAAATAAATATGCATTTGTAAGAATAGAAAAGCACTGGGTGATTTTATAGATTTAAGAGCTTTTAGCCTGAGAACAAGCCAAATTCAGCACCACATGAAATGGCTAGAATTTCAAAGAAAATATAGTTTTTCTGGCATGAAGAAACAGTACAGAGTTTCAGACAACTACAGCCAGCGGAATGTAAGAGTGAATTTAGTAAAGAAGAGATCCAGTGAGGGAAGCCTGAATTCTGTGTATGTACACTGCCCACATCTCTGGCTGTGTGGTGCAGATTCCATGAATTGCAGTGAAATTTGAAACTCTCCCCAAGAAACAGAGTTGGTAGTTTGAGTTCATCCAAGTTAACTGCCTACTAAAACAAACAAACAAAACCAGTACTCTTAAGAAAAATATAACATAATTTGAATCTCCAAAACAAAGCATTCACAGTCAAGAAGGTGGAATTCACAATTATCCAACATATTAAAAAATATAACAATAGCAAGAGAAGAAAACCATGAGCCATCCTTGAAAAAAAATAAATGGGGGGTAGGTGACTTTGTGACTGTTATAGGTTTAAAATGATCTTCCAGCTCTCAACACTCCAGAGAAGGCTAAGAAAATTGCTCAAGACCAAAAAAGACATTCTCCTATAGCCACTTCAGATGTGACCAAAGAGAGTAACAGAGAAGGAAAAGTCTCACAAAGATACAGGACTTCATGTTTGACACTGTGATAGTCTAAGAGAATGGAGTGCTCACCGTTGTGCGGCAACAGGGAACCTGTTGTTTGTCTAGAAATGAAGAAACAAAAATGAGCTAAATATGTAGCAACCAAAAAGGTGGAACGTGAGTTGCCAAATATTTCCAGCTGTTTTTGTTCTACCCGTGAAACATGGATAGAATCTCACCTCCTGAAATTTTTACTGCATTTGGATGGAATCATATGTTTAATTAGAAGGCAAATTAATTACAAATCACTTATGGGACATGTTAATTACATGTGCCAATTACAGGTCAGAGTATTTAAGTGCAAGGTAAGATCATCCGTCCATATTTTTACTTTTCTCTTTAGCACAGCAAGTGTCAACATTCGAAATGGTGATTGCATCTCTGCTAGATTTCTAAATAATTACAATGAGCAGAAGACTTTTCCTAGCCATTTTGGATAAGAATTTACAGGGAGAAAAAATCTTTGCTGTTTAACATATAAAGTATTCATCAAGTATCAAGTATTAAGTTTCTGACATCGCTGGTTTATTTTAGCGAAACATAGCATAGGCTGACCATTAAGTAAACTTAGCCACCTTGTCTTGCTTTCCCTGCTGGCTATGGTGAGTCACCCAGGAGGTCTCTGTTACTTGGGGTGTCTTTCGTCTCCCACAGTTTTTGCTGCAACTTTGAACATCCTGCTGTTTTGCTTCTCCTGTTGCTAATAACCCTCTCTCTTTCATGATCAGTTAGAAATTTCTTTACATTGAGTCTTTCTTATTCTAAATTCAAAGATTCTACTGCTTTAAAGGTTTTCTCTTAATAACCCTCTGACAAAATTTTCCTCGTCTATAAATAAGGGCAATAAAAGTTTATACGAGAGTAGTTACAAGGATTAAACAGTAGATATTAAGAATTTAGACATGCCTGGAGATGTTGTCATCATCATTTATCACATCACTTCCGGCATTATTACTATCTCTGCAGTCCTGTGCAGACATGGAAATCTTAGAACAAGTCCCTGTCCTGCCTTTAGAGCCATTGGATCACCTAGGCATTATTTCCTAAGCATTTAACTCAGAGACTGTGATCACTCCACCCTTATGTAACCAAGTTTTCATTCTCTCTAGGTCTTACATTATAAACAAGACACAGACCTTATGTGTTGAAGGATACTTCCAAATTTATCTGTAAGTATTCATTCATACGGTTGGCCTATCTTTCGATTTAACTAAGTGAATCAAAGCAGAAAATTTTAATTCTCATAGAGACTCACTATGTCTGAATATTCATCAAGACCACTCTCTCACTCTTCCAACACCCACTTGGAAGCTAAATTATTTTCTCCTTTGGGTGAGCAAATGATTTTTGGTGTTATCAGGGATTCTTCACAACTTTATGGTTTGAGAACCATATATAGTCTGAGACTTTCTGACTTTTATCCCAATACACATGCTCTGCTTTTTGAATTAAAAATAAACACACCAAATGAAAACAGGATATCAAAAGCACTACCATTTTTGTCAAAGGCTTAAACTATACATTGAAATTCAAAACTGAAATAGTGAATCAACCTTTTCCTAGGGCGACAACTGCACTGGTTTAGTGTGTGAGAGACTATGGAAAAGGAGGGAAAAATGTGAAAATGTAAAACTTTAAAATCTTTAGACTAGATCTGGCTATTTTTGGCTAGGGAAAATATTTAATAATCTATATGAACACACTAAATGTGGCATTGCTCCTAGGAAAAACTATATGTGGACAAAAGTGTCTGTGTACTACTCTGTCTCTAATGCATGGTGGGTCTACAACTTCAACACCACACATGCCAGCTACAGCCTAAAGCACTTCTCCACTCATGGATTCCCTTTCCTGTGCTCTCTCCACCCCACTTCCCCAGACGAGAAAGGAAATCCAGTCCTAAATCTTCAGTGGCGCTTGCCACATTTTTTATTTGTTCAAAGGCTGATTATCCCCTATTCAGCCATGATCAACAATAAACCTCACCTCTGTATTGTCTTCTCACACAGATGCACCACTACTCCCTTTTCTAATTATTACTCCTACTTGACCTGTTATTAAAGTTATGTATCTTAAGTCTTGCCACTCAGTAAATAGGTACTTGATGGGGCTGTTGAATTTCACTTCCCCGAATACAAGAGGAAATGCTTTGTACATTGGTAGCCCAGAAAGTTCCTAAATCCCTGCACAGATATTAAAACTGCTCAAAAATATCTGTCATCAGAATTTTCCAAGCAACTCTAGTGAAAGCATCTAGAATACATCATATACTAACAGAAAGCTAGCACCAAGATTTTCTCCTTTTATTTCATCTTCTCGTTTGCCTCACAGTGTAATGTGAATATATATTAAAAACATATCAAAAAATTCAAACTTTTGTGACCATCCTTTTGATAAATTACAATCCTCAGATTATGGGTTTCCAAATGTCTAGATTCTCTTCAGCCAGGATCTCTATATAAATGGAAGATTTCCATAGATAGCTCCTGTTGCAACTAATGATAGCCACGTAAATTAACCCCAACACTGTTCTGTCGGCACATGTATTATAAGCCTGCATTTCTGATGATAATTCGACCAAATTTTTCTCCCATAATTGGAAACATGACAACAAAACGGCTTTGATAATATAAGTGCCAATTTTTCCCTCCAATGGCTCTGTATAGTTGTAAGATAATAGGCAGGAAGCCTGGGAACAAGCCAGGATGCCAAGGTTTCGGTGGCTTTTTGTTTCACAAAAATGAATTTGGTGTCCTTTAATGTACATTAGAAGAATAGCCCAGCTATTATTTGCATACATTTCAAAAATGGTGACAGAAGTTTCAAAAAATGCTAAATTACCTGAGAGTTAAAAACAACCCTGTGAATTGGTGATAACTGGGAAAAAGTTTCTGGCGGCTCATCACAGGTTTGAAGCATCCATTCAGCCAAGACGGGAAATGCAGAACTCCTATGGAAGGCACACAAGTTGATGAAAAATCTGTGTTTTTTTGCTCATAAACTAAGTGTTGCTCATAGGAAGGGATGACCTAGTTCTTCTTCTTGTTCTTCTCCTTCTCTTTCTTCTTCTTCTTCCTCCTCTTTTTTTTCTTTTTTTGAGGTAGACATTCCAGAAAAGGAGAGCCTTCCCTGTCCATGAACCATCCCCATTGGTCAGCCTGGTAACAAGAACTCTTACCCAGCAGGTCATGCTTGTGGTTCAAAATCCCTAACTCTGGGAATATATTTTTGTGTCTTTCCATCTGAATAGAGAAGGCACCTTTATACAGAATATAAATAGTTTATTTAGAGATCACTATGAACCTTTCAGTTCTACAGACAGTGAATTAATTCTTCCTAATACCAGCTTCTTTGCTTCACTGTTTCAGAGTTCCAGGTTTGGACAAGGGAGTCTGAGTGGAGTATCCAGGTCACGTGTTTGTTCCCCACTGAAGGGTTTACTGCAAAAGCAAAAGCAACGTGTTTCGTCTTCTAAGGGAGGGAGGATCTGTTGCTACCAAAGTTCATATTACAGAAAATCCTCGCTGTGTTGGAAGGAGTTCAGATACTCAGCAGCCGCTTTCCTATGCATGACAATCGACAAGGACAGACGTCAAGAAAATAAGCTGTGAAGTTGATCAAGCTTGGATTCAAACCCCAGCTCTGACGCCACTGAAGTGATGTGTCCTCTTTGGACTTCGGCTCTTCAATTAGGAAAATGGGGAGCAAATCTCCCCTAACTCATGAAAGTATCATTGAGATGAAAAGAATGTGAATAAAGAGCATAACACAGTACCTGACACACGGTAGATAATAAAAATTAGTGATAACCGGTTACAGTGATACACAGGGTTCCACTTTTCTCTTAAGATTCAGGCGGAGGATGTTGGTGCTTGTGACAAACGGCAGCAGGACTCCTGATGGCCAAGGTGCTGAAAGACACTCATCACTTGGGGACTTTCTCCTTGAACTAGTTCACCTCCACAAAAATCACACTCAAATGAAACAAAGAGGCTACTCAGCACAAGGATGGTGGGAAATGCCTTAAAGTTAAAAATAATTTTATCATTTACCCCAAAGTGCAAGTAGTAGAGCTTGAACTGAGAGTAAAACGAACTCCCCTGGCTTTGAAATGGTTTGCTTTGTACTTTAGACAACATATTGTATTAACGGACTTATTTCTAAAAGAATTGGAAGGTAAAGGAATTATGAAAATGTTGTTAAGTCACACTGTGAAAATAGAGATACATTTTCTAAATCCAAAATGGGTTTTATTTTTAAATGATAATTTATTCTTTGATTTTTAGATTAGTTGATAAATTACTAGAATATTAAAATTTGTCATCCACAACTTGATGGTCATGAAATGCATTTTATTACAAAGAGATATCTCCTTAAAATGTCACTGTTTTAAAGAACTGGGTCTGATGTTTACATTAATTATAGCTAAAGTATAAAACTCTGATGAACAGCACTCACTCAGCCTGTAGCCGTTATGACCTTCTCAAAAGGGACTACCATCTAACTTTAATTTGAAAGCCAAGAAACTCATCTACATGTTTCTACTTCTCAAATATGTTGGATATGAACACTTTGGGGGGACAAAATGCCGTTATCAGTTATCTCACTGACAGCAGTCTGCATAGATCATTGCCATTATTTTTACCTCCAAAAATATCTACTCTTAAGTTGTGTGCATTTTGCTTTATTTAATAATTTAAAACATAAAAATATGTCAATTTATATTGGATTCTATTCAGAAAAGTTTGCTTTAAACTGTCAAAAACAAATTTTGACACTATCTTCAAACACTCTATAAACTTTGTGATTTCTAAGTCACTATCATTCTGATTACTACAGCCGATTCCTTTTCAGTTGGGAGTTAATTCACTAATTCACTAATTCACTAATTCACTCAATTCACTAATAAATAGATCCAAAAAATTGCTTTGCTTCATTGTTCTCAGAATCTTTATTTACACTTTCCACATTTGTTTTTTTTTCCGTCTTCTCTACCCACGTACAACTGTATTTGTAACTATACCTGTGCAGGTATAGCATACGTATGTATATACCTAAACATACACATCACTAAGTACAAATTTTGTATATAAAATGATACGTACACACACAGACACACATCATCATGATCATCTTCATCAACTGGGGCTTGCAAATTGCTCAATAAGTTGTACTTTGGTACCTTAAATGAAACACATCCTCTTGAATGTATTTTTGAACCTATTTTCTGCTATTTTCAGTCTGTGCTACATACAATGCACTTCAGTTCTGTGTTACTTAGATGAGTTTCTTAGCCTCTCATGGATTCAGTTTGAGCATCTGTAATAAATGAAGTAATACTTATGCTTCCCATGCTTGTGCAATTAAGGCAATTATCCCACATGAACCACTTAGCCCCTTGTTAGCCCCTTGCTTGGAAAATAGCATGTGCTCAATAAATAGTATCAGTCATTTCTAAATTCTAAAATTTCATGAATTTGGTGATAACAGATTCTATTCTGATCTCTGGATTAATTCTGTTTTTTAATTAAAGTATAGTTGATTTATAATATAATATTAGTTTCAGGTATACAACAAAGGGATTTGATATTTTTATAGATTACACACCATACAAAGTTATAAAAAATTGCTACAGTCCCTGTGCTGTACTTTACATCCCTGTGACTTACTTGTTTTACAACTGGTAGTTTGTACCTCTAAATCTTCTTCATCTACGTTGGCCCTCCCCATTTCCCCTCCCCTATGGCAACCACTAGTTTTCTCTCTGTACCTGTGAGTTTATTTCTGTTTTGTTATATTTGTTTGTTTTGTTTTCTAGATTTCACATATAAATGACACCATGCAGTATTTGTCTTTCTATGTCTGACTTACTTCACTCAGCATAATACCCCCAGGTCTGTTTGTGTTGTCACAAATGGCAAGACTTCATTCTTTTTTATGGCTGAGTTATATATTTCATTATATATATGTACACATATATATAATCTTCTTTATCCATCCTTCTGTCAATGGTCACTTAGGTTGCTTCCGTATCTTGGTTATTGTAAACAATGCTAGGAACATTGGGATGCAGGTATCTTTTTGATTTAGTGTTTTTGTTTTCTTTGGATAAATACCCAGAAGTGAAATTGCTGGATTATATGGCAGTTCTATTTTTACTTTTTTTTTGAGGAAGCTTCATAATGTTCTCCACAGTGGCTGCACCAATTTACATTCCCACCAACAGCATACTAGGGTTCCCCTTTCTCCACATCCTGGCCAACAATTGTTATTTCTTATTTTTGTGATGATAACCATTCTGACAGGCATGAGGTGGTATCTCCTTGTTGTTTTGATTTGCAATTCCCTGATGATTAGTGATGTTGAGCATCTTTTCATGTACCTGTTGGCCATCTGTACGTTTTCTCTGGAAAAAATGGCTATTCAGGTCCTCTGCCCGAAAGGATTTTTTTTTTTATATTGAGTTGTATTTTTTTTATATATTTTAGCTATTAACCCCTTATTGGACATATCACTTATAAACATCTTCTTCCATTCAGTAGTTGTCTTTTCATTTTGTTGACCTCCTTCACTGTGCAAAATCTTTTTAGCTGGATTTGGTCCCAGTTGTTCATTTTTACTTCTGTTTTCCTTGCCTGAGGAGACAGATCTAAAACACATTGCTAAGACAGATGTCAGAGCGTACTGCCTACATTTTCTTCTAGGACGCTTACAGGTCTTACATTTACCTTTCATCCATTTTAAGTTCTTAATCATATTACCCACATGGGTACTAGCCTCATAAGAACAGTCTCTTGCCACTACATCCACTCAAGCAGTGGCTATCATATTTTTGGATTTTATGAATCATAAATTTAAAAACAAAGGCAGTTATAGATTTTCCATATTTATAATATTTCAGCCAATATATTTTCCACATGCACATATTCAGACTCACACTTCAATCTCCAACGTTCAAAACAGAATCAAGAAGTAAATGACAGTCAATTTAGTTTCTGTCAGTGTAAGCAGCATATGAAGTAGGTACATACAAAATTTTTCATGTGTACAGGTGTCTGGAATTAAACTATTACACATATAAATACAGTGATGGGTTCAGTGCAAAACCAATAATAAACATTCTATTATGGACTGCAATGTGCTTAAATAGAATTGGAAAGTATAACAAATTAGTGATGGATATTACACTACCTAACATGTTCTTCCACAGGAAAGATAAGTCAAATTTTATCTAGACAAATGACATTGTAACCCAGGTGACAGCAGCCTTGCAGGGCTATGGAAGGGGTGGTACAGGGGAGGAACACAAATACAGTACGTTTGCTTTTATTTATTCGAATTGAATTTAAAGCTCTAATTACAAAACCCTATAATGGAAAGTTTAAAAAAATAATAACAGCTAAAATTCTAGTAAATTAAAGAAATTGGTTTTCAATGTGAATATACTGGGAACTGGAAAATAAATCAATATAGCTTTCTCAGTGAAATAACTGAAAATTATCTGAAAACACCCTGACAATCCATTAAGAGCTTTTATTGTGAAAAAAAGTCAATTAATTCTGTTAAAATAATATTTAAATCACCCTTAAAGGATCAAATTCTGGCCTGACAGCATGAGGAGCTCTGCACACTCGCTTCCCAGTGAAACTGCTGGAAATTATTTGAAAAGGAAAAAACAATTTAAAGCCTCTGGAAATGGTCCTACAGTAATAAAGCAAATAAAGCAACATCTGTTCAAAGAAACCTACAAAAATACCGTAATAAAAGCAGGAGTCTGTGGAATCAGCCAGGACTGCACCCTCCTATCCTCCTCTTAGCTGATCTGCTTTTCACCTCTTCACATTTGTGTGCACTTTCCAGGAATTCATACAAATAAAATCTTACATAACATTCACTTTTGTGACTGGCTTCTTTAAGTCAGTATATTAATTTTGAGATACACCCAAGGAAATACCATTAGTCCATTCTTTTTCATCATCGCATAGTATTCCATCAAAGAGATATGCAATATTTTGTTTATGTTTGCACAGGGGCAATTAGATTGTTTTTAGCTTTTGGCTACAGTGAACAGAATTCCTGTTAACACTTGTGAAAAAAACTTTCTATGGGTGAATTTTTTTCATTTGGCTTAGGTAAATTTCTGAGTGAAATGACTAAGACATAAAGTAGGGTTAGGTATACATTCAAATATTTTAATATACATGAAAAACAGCTATTCTAGAGAGTGTATATTGCATCCTGGTCTTAATTGGTTTCCTGTGATGACTAATTATGTTGATTTTATGTGCTTATTGGCCATTCATATCTCTTACAAAGAGTTTCTTAAAACATTTTTCCCATTGGGCTGTTTGTCATTATTATTATTGAGTTGTGAGAGTTCTTTTCATATTCACAATACAAATCCTCTTATATATGTGTTGGAAATATTTTCTCCAAGTCTCTAGTTTGCCTTTTCATTATTTATGGTGACTTTCAAAGAGCAAATTAAAAAAAAAACCTGAAGTTCAACTTATCATTTTTATTTCAATTCACATTTGTTTGTCCTACAAATATTTTCTACCCTGCAGTGACTATTATTTTTATTGCACTTTCTTCTTTAAGTCTTATAGGTTTTTTTTTTGTAATATTTTATATTTGTTACCATGATCATAGGTCTAGCCATTGGATATAAAATAATAATTGTTGTTACTATTTCCTGTACTGAGTACCTTAATACCGGTACCAGGTATTGCTAATGTACATCAGATGCTAAAGGGACACAGAGAAATTTAGAAGAAACTTAAGTAATCAGACAATCTTTTCCTATGAGGTAATATCTAAGCCAAGTAATTAAGGCAAAATGGAATTTAGACAAAGAATAGAATATTGAATATTAGGTATAGTGAACACCAGATGCAAATGGCAAGAGAAGAGAGAGATGATAAGTGTTGGGAAAAGTAAGTTTAGCTTGATTGAATTTTAGCATGGAAGGGAGGCCAAGCTGAGAGACAAGTCTGGAATGATTAGAAAGGGCTAGATCATAAGAAGTCTTACATCCCGCGCTATGGAGGGGAGAATTTATTCTGAGGGCAGTGAGAAATCATTAAAATGTTTTAATCTAGGAAAGAATCTAATCCATTTTAATTTGGAAAAGAAACACATAGGCTGCCATGAGCCATGGATTTGAGACAGAACAATAATGAAGGGGTTCTTCTAATAACTAACAGGAGGAAAGGTGGGAGACTTGAAAGAGGTATTGAGATAATTTTGTGACATATTGAGGAGACCATTTTGGCTGATTTTGGTCATTGACTCAATGTGTTTATTAGGCAAAGGGATGAATAAAGGTTGATGTATAGGTATATGGCTTGAGCAAATGTGTGACTATTTCTCATGTCCACCAATATAGAAAAGAAAGAACAAGACAGATTTGAGAGGGAAAACATCACGATTTTATTATGTTTGAGACAACAATGAAACGTCTTAATGGAGATGTTGATTAAGTATTTGGTAGCATGGATCAGGAGCACAGGACAATATGCATAACTGTGTGTGTAGATTTACGAAAGCTTCAACATATCAGTGGTGTTTGTTTCAATAAGAGAGCACATGATTATGTGGGGGAAAGCTACTAGTATGTCTCTGAGCACAAGAGCATCCTGCACTTACATATACTACACTAGTCTGGTGGTAAGTATTTACTGGTCTGGTCACACTTGCTTTGCTAACCTGTGGTTGAAAGTCAGAATTCTGGCTCTTCATCTTTATATGCCAAGTCATGAAACGTAACAGGTATTGGCTATTCCTTATGGCAAAAATAAACAAGCAGTTAATGAAAAGATGAATACTTGAATGAATGAGATGTGAGGATTTCAAAATGCCCTTCTTAGGAGACAGCCTCAAAAGTCCCAGGGCATCATGTCATCAGCATTCTATTTGTCAAGTCATTAATACCACACCTGTTTATTCTGTGTCCAAAACATATATTTCTTAAATATATAGAAAAAAGAAATGGCGCTATCTGGGTGATAGGCATTGCCATGATCGCTGGAAGCTGTTTCCTGGCCTCCTTGGTCACTGCTTCTAGAAGACAAGTATGTTTGGCCATCATTGAACAAGGCACATTTTAGTAAGTGATTACTTCAACTAAAAAAAAAAAATACTACAAGTCACTTAAAAAAATTACTATACCTTTTCTTAATGCTTTTATGATACAATGAAAGGTTCGGGTTAACTTTTTTAGAATTAAACGTAATGGTAAAAAATAGGTCTGCAAAAAAGGAAACTTCACTCATGGCGTTCTAATTACATGCTCAAGAAAATGACCTAGTACAGTGAGTATATTATGTTTAGAGGTGAATAAATATCTGTAAAGTTGATAAATGAAAAATAATTGCATGAATGACATAATTATACAGAAGAGTTGGAGCACACCTGACTGGATTTTAACAATCAGAAAGTCCATGCCCCAACTTCTAATATTTTATACACAGGAAATAGATACATGAATGCTAAGATTATATAATTCTAACAACCCTCTTTCATGTATCCTTCTACTTTTACTACTAATCATGGATAAAATGACCTCCTATGAGTGGTGTGCAGTGATTCTTCATCCAGAGCTATCCAAATGTAGACTAAGGACAACACCAGGCCTCAAAACACTGGTTTCCAGTCTGCAATAAGGTGGATACATAACTTCAGAGTAAGTGTTAAGAAATTTTTATAGCAATTTTACTTTTTTGTAATAACCCAAGTGATAATTTTTTAATTTTTACTGTAGTTTACAAAAGGATTGTTATGAAAAGTATTTGAAATTAAAAGTAAAGTCTATTTCTTCACCACAATTTGAAAAGCAATGTATCAAGTTCACATTTTATAAAGTAAATACACTTACACCCTTTTACTTAGTGGAACTTGCCTTTATTGTTCTGAAATAACTTGTACGCCAATCATTTGCCTTTCTGGTATTTCAATGTTAGTACAATGTGACTTTATTTCCATTCCTTACGATCGATGCATAATATCCCACTGTATACATATCTTATAATATACATACAACTCCTCCACTGAATAAACATTTTAGATTATTTTCAGAATTTTTGATTTATCTTGGAATAATGCAATAAAGATCCTTCCACATGTATCTTTATACCACGTATGTGCGTTGCACTTGGGAGAGGTTTGTAGAGGCATAATTACCAGCTCAATATATGTGCATAATTAAAAGTCAGCTATATAATGACCGATTTCCTTCCAAAATTGCTTATTAAATTGTCTTTCTCTTCCAATTCTGCCTGTGACAAACTAGTTTACAGCAGAGTAAATTTCCCACCAGGAAGAACTAGAAAACAAGATACATTTTAAAATATCTGATTGCACATACTGAGGAGGAACCAAGGCAGCCAGAGAATTTGGGAAGTCGTTTCATCTCTCTGAGGACATCCTGATAGGAAAACTGCTGAGGAGATTCCCACACTCTATAATTGTTTCTCCATTTGAAACATTATCTTACTCATCAACGAAGGAAAGTATAATATGTACTTTGTTCTTTATTGTAGTGATCACGGTTTTGAGTCAAAGATCAATATGCACCTGTAGCTCATTAGAGAAGGCAACATGATATGAATCCAGAGTCTTTCACTCATGAGCTCTTGAAGAATTGGTCAACTTCCTTCAAATCTTGGAATCTCATCTTTCTTACTTAAAAAAATGTGGGTAGTAATATCCAACTCATAAAACTGTTGAGAGGAAATATGAGATATAAAGATTTGAAAGTTCTTAGCCTATGAACAGCGATCACTTGGATGTTAATCTTCTTCCTCTTCAATTTTCTAATTTCCCTTGTCTTTGTTCAAAATGATTTTACATCTTCTTTCTCTCTGCAGGGCAGTGAGCTGGACATTACTGCTTTATTATTTCAGCTGCTTAGAGAGGAGATAAGTTAAATGCCTGCTGGGTTTAGTTGTTTTCTGTACAAGAAGCCTGCTTACTCATTCTTGGTGGGAAGTTGGCTTCCTGGGTCAATAATGGATTCTGTTCCCCTAGGTTTAGTCAGTTGCCACAGGTCTGAGACAGTTTGGGCATTGATGCTAGTTGTTCAATTTCGGGCTTTCATGTTCTGATTCCATGTGGTGAGTTGGCCTGTTTTTTCACTTTGTCATCTGAGATTGTGGATTCAGGGGATATATACACGTCTAGGAGGGTTATGAACAAACCTGTTCTCATTTGTGCGCAGTTGCTAATATGTGATAGCCATTTCTCCAGCTCCCATGACTGTGAGAACAGTAGGAAGCTTCAGGGATCCTTGTAGATTCTCCTAACTATACCCGAGCCAGGAAAGCGTGTTGCCCACCTGTCCTGCAAGTCTACATATTCTGCTGAAACCTCTAGGGAGCCAGTGGTTCCTAGGATCCTGAGGCAGCATGCATCTGTTCCCAAGGAATCTGAGAGTCCACAGCCAATGCCACTGGTCCACTCCTAGGCAAGTTACTGTCTTTTGTCTTGCTAGTTCCATCTTGAAGAAACATGTACATGGTTGTCCTTTGTGCAGTGCCTTCTTGAAGGGCACTGGGATCATGTGCTTATTGGCAAAGCCAATTAAATTGGCTCAAGAAATTACATTGTTTGCTCCAATTTTTAGTTGCTGCTTTTCCAAAGCCTGTCACCTTCTTTAATACATACCTTGTGATATTTTGCAAAGACAGCTGACTGTCTTCTATTCTGAATACTGACTTCATCCCTATCTTATTCCAGAGAATCAAAATGTTTACCATTCTGACCGAAGAGGTTTCAACCCAAATTCTCATGCTCAATCAGCAAATTTGAAATAAAAATTCATTTTTCGTTTGAAAATGTGCACTACACAGTATGTATAATAACCATGTTTCAGTCACTCTGCTGAATTAGTTAATTTCTGATCTGCTCTAGGGGCAAAAAGTTACCAGGTGGAGATGCCATGTTCTTTTCCAGGACTTTTTCATTTTTACTCTGTCATAGCTTATGGTTTCATTATTCATGTTCTCTAGCAAAGCTTCCAAGAAAAATTCTGTTTGTTTTGTTTTAAAGTGGGGAGAACACTGTGGATGAATGACATTATAAAGTCCTATGGCAAGGATGGAATTTAGGCAAAGGAAAACAATAACCCCAAATATATCATTTTTTGAATTCTGAGAAATACTTCCCCAAATTGAGATTGGAACTGGAGTACTGAAATCATTTGGAAATATTCTGAGTGAAAATATGAAGAGCAGTGCAGTGTGAAATATGTATCTAAGTTAATTTAGCTTTCATTATCATCTGAGACCAAGTTGGCTTAATTTTGAGGCACAGGATGGGCACAGGATATGAATAGATCCTAGAGCAGATTGCTTCCCTAGAATTCCAGTATTTCCTCTTAATAGATACTTGACAAATACTAGATGTCTCCATGTTTCTTTGACTTGACCTCTGCATTTATTTAAATGAAATTATATGAGTAGCTATAATGTAGGATATTTTTGGTAGGTAAAATGATTCAATGCACATGAAGTACATAAAACTCTGTCCGGCACATGGTAATGGCTAAATAAATGTTAGGTATAATTTAGCAAAAAGTGTGATAATACAGGATTCATTTATGGGAAGATTACTGTCCAATCCTTTGATATTGGTCATTTAAAAATGATTCATGTTGTAAAATATTTTGAGACTTTTTTCAAATTGATGTAAGGTATGAGAAAGGGAAACAGATAATGGAAGATGCAGTAAAGATGATACACTGTTATTATTTTGAGTATCTGAATGAAACAAAATATTATTATTAGCAGTAGTAGTGGTGTGACTTTTACCTATTACAAATCTCTATCATTTGCCTAAAGAAGTCCTTTTTCATTTGAATGTATAATTATATGGATAGCATCTAAACAAGTCTCTTAGCAAAACAGTTTATTTCTGTGACCCTTTTAGCTTCAGAAATACCTATGGAACTATACTATGTAGGGAGATGTTCTGCAGGTCTTTAAATATAAGGAATATCCTCATTCAACCTTTTGACAATATCTCTGTGTCTATTAATTTCTTTCAAAATTCATGTTTCAGTTTACAATGCCAAAGAAGCTTCACTTACTACCAGCAGGCTTATTGTTATACATTCTATAATAATCTTCTGATTCATATTCATTTTTATAAGATGATATATTGTTCAGTAATACATTTTAATATTTGGACTTACGTGTGACTTTGAGATGTTGATAGCAATGACTTTTACTAAAATTTAGGTAATTTGCATTAAGCCAAGGTACAGAATAGATATTTTTTCCTCTTACTTTTTAGATTCTAAGTCTTGAATATTCAATACTACTTTAACAATTTTAAACATTTAGAAGAAAAAATACTTTTACAAGCATGAAAGAATAATGTATGTTGGGTATACGTGTGTGTGTGTGTATGTGTGTGTGTAAACACACACATATATACATACAAATACGTACCTTAAAACATTTATGTATGAATACACATTTTTGTGTGTCTCTATATATTTATATATGAAACATGTATATGTGTCTGTGTGTATATACATACATATTTATATGTAAAACATACTTCAGAAAGTTACACAAATATTGAGCATGTGGCTTGATGAATTTTCACAAAGTGAGTATATCTTACAAAAATCACCCAGATCAAGAAACAGAACCTTACCAGTAATGTGCCAGCACCCACTCAAGCTCCCTTCTAGTTACTATCCTCCAAGGGTAACTGCAATCGTAACTTCAAATATCATAGATTAATTTTAGTTTTTCTCAGTAATTTTCTTTTTTTTTTTTTTTCTTTCCACTCCATGAAGCAACAGAATTTACATACAGCCGTATTAGAGTAGGGGCCTGTACACCCCTCAGCTCTCCAGCTGTGCCTCTCCGGTCCTTTAAGATCACAGTAGCTCTGCTGGTTTCTGGATCCCCAGCAGTACTTCTCAGATGTGTAGCTGCCAGCCCTGCACCCAGAATCAGCAAGTGCCTTCTGAGAAATGCTGCTGCAGAAAGCTGGGTGACCTCCTCACCACCCTTGCCTCATGTGCACCATTCCCCCTCTCTTCTAGCCGTTTCTTCAGCAGGTGTCTGATGCCAGCAACAGCTGATGAGTTGCTTTATCTGGCTGTTTTGGTTATTCTTGATGGGATCATTGTTCCCGTACAAGATACTCTATCTCACTCAGAAACAAAAAACTAGAATAAAATATACAAAATATAATTTTGAGACCTACACTCTACTTCATGGGATGAACATTTATTTACGGTTATGGTCAGAACCAGCAATAATAATGAAGACAGAACTAATTTAAAGGATAATTGATTAGTTCAGCTTTGTCTGAAATAATTAACTGAAACATTAAGATAGGCAAAGTAAGGTTATTAAGTAAAATATTGATCATGCTGGATTCTTGTTTAGATATAAAGCAAAATTCTCTTTATTCCATGGCAAATAAAATATGAATATAACATAGTGTGCTAATAAATCTTTCTGCTCAGGTATTTCTCTTTGGGGTTGACACAGCACTCCCTGAAATTATGGTAGCTATCAGACATAATTTTAGTTCACCCACTTCTATCAGAGCTTTGGCAGAGTTGTATTTAGTTTTATAATTCAAAACTTTAAAAATGAGATTCCAACTCACACCTGTTAGAATGGCTATTATCAAAAAGATAAGAAATAACAAGTGCTAGTGAGGATGTGGAGAGAAGGGGACCCTTGTGGATTATTGGTGGAAATGTAAGTTGGTGCAGCCACCATGGAAAACAGTATAGAGTTTCTTAAAAAAAATTAAAAATAAAACTACCATATCTATAACCCAGCAATCTTACTTCTGGGTATTTAGCCAAAGAAAATGAAAACACTAACTCAAAAAGATACATGTTCCCCCATGTTCACTGCAGCATCATTTACAACAGCCAAGACATGGAAACAATCTAACTGTCCATTGATGGATGAATGGATAAATAAAATATGGTAGGTATGTATATATTATTCAGCTATAAAAAGTGAAATCTTGCCATTTGCTAGAACGTGGTTGGACCTTGAGGGAATTATGCTAAGTGAAATAAGTCAGAGAGAAGAAAGATAAATACCATATGATCTTAGCTATATATGGAATCTAAAAGAAACAAACACAAAAAGCTCATTAATATAGAGAACAAATTGTTGGTTGCCAGAAGAAGGGTGGGTGGTGAGTCAAATAGGTATAGGGTGTTAAAAGATACAAACTTCCAGTTATAAAATAAGTAAGTCATGGGGCTATAATGTATGTCATGGCAATTATAGCTAATAATATTCTATTCAATATTTGAAAGTTGCTAAGAGAATAGATCTTGAAAGTTCCTGTATCACAAGAATAAAATTTCTGTAACTGTGTATGATGGGGGATGTTAACTAGATTTACTATGGTGATCATTTTGTAATATATACAAACATCAAATTATTATTGATATTTGTACACCTGAAACTGATATAATGCTGTATGTCAACTGTACCTTCACAAAATTAAAAAAAAAGGAAAAAATAAAATTCAATAAATAAAGGTAGGAAAGGACAGAAATTCTTCAGTAAACTCACATTACAGCATGCTATTATCAGAACCTGCTAATTATTAGATAGAGCCATAAAAATTAGACTAAGTGTTCCAGACCAGAAAAGAACATTTATGATGTACTGGTTAGGGGATTATTGCCTCTCAGATTCAATTACATCTATTTTACTTGTTATATAACGATTGCTCTAGGTCTTTTAAATGTTTTTTTCTTTGCAACCTGGCTGGATCTTGAGGTTTATCACCAGAGAGCACTGGAGAAGCACTGCAGGAGGGGAGGGTTTAGCTTAGTGTTCTGGTGTGGACATTGGTAGGCGTCCGAGGTGCATGTGGCTCCAGCGCCTGGCTCCTGCACAGGAGCAGCTTCCCCAGCACCCGGCTCCTGCAGCACGTGGCTTCCACTATGCCCAGCGCCTGCAGCCTGGACAGCTCCTCCAGCCTGGCTCTAGGAGTGTGTGTGGTTTCTCCAGAGCTCAGCACCTGCAGGGCACAGTGACCTGCAGCATGCAGTGGCCAGAAGGGTCTCCCAGAAACCCATGACCAACCATCCTGGTTTACTCAGGACTGAGGAGATGCATGGGATATGGGAATATCTGTTTCAAAACTGCGGTGTTCTCTAGAAAACCGTAACAAGTTTGGTCACCCTATGGGCAACTCCTCTGCCCATGGTGGTTTAGTAGCCTCTGGTGAGCCACTTCCCCATGGAATTTTCCCTGGAACCCTAGAAGGCATACTCAAGTTCACCTAGCATGGCAGTTCAGTGACTTCCCTGCCATCCAGGGGACCACAGCTGTGACCTCCAGCAAGGTCTGGATATCAGACTTAGGGGTTGGGGTCACACCATCTCAGCCCAAGGTGCAGCGGTTGCTCCTTGTATCTGCTGTTCCTATATTGTTTAGAGTTATCTTTATGTATTATGAGCCAATACCTTGATATAGTCAACAATTTTTTATGTGAAATCTTTCCCATTCAAATTTCTGTGCGGTTTCTGTTTCCTATTTGCACCTTAACTGATATATACAATATATTCATTTTTTAATGAGCACTTAGAACATTTTCTGGCACATAGGAGGTGCCAAAAATACATATATGTTAATATATTAACATATATATATATATATATATATATATATATGTATGAAAATTTTACCAATACGTCTCTTACTGAATTGGACAATTTAAGACTATTGACCACAAGCAAAAATCATAATCCCAATCCACAGCCGTTTTGTGGAGCAAATCAGATAGTAACATAACAATTGCCTAGCAATGTGTCTGTCTTAATATACATTTTAAAATATACTAGCTGGATCAGATTCAGCTGGAATCCTGGGTGTTATTAGGTCCAGGAAATTCATTTTACAGACTGATCTTTACAAACTGATATTCTTGATGACAAAGTTTTGGGATTTCTGGGGGATTTTGGTCTATGGTGACAACAGGAAAGAATAACAGAATGAAGATGATTTGAGGGAAAGCAATACGTATCACAAAGAGTATACACCACATCACTCTAGGTATGCTGAAAGTACCACATGTATGATTGCTAAAATAAAGAGCATAAGAATAATTATAATATAATAATGATGTTGCCAACAAAAGAGTTTAAGGATAATGAAATTACTCATAATAAATGCTGACATTTTCAATGCTAGCTTTCCTAGATGAAAATATGGGTTCAGTCATTGGCAAATAATGATAATAGGCTTTACATTTTTATAACTCCTCATATCACAAGAGCTACATGCACTGTGCCATAGAAAGAGCAAGGCATGACATTCTGAGGTGAGCTTTTTGAAGGAAGAGTGATTTTTCAATTAGAAAAGAGAAGAGCTGTCAAAGGTCAGGAAACACAATAAGCAAAGCTAGGCATAAAACTGTGAAAACTAATGTCATTTGGGGAAAATGTTACTCAGTTTTATAGCACCATATTTGTCCAACAACTACTTAATGAGTTTTTTCTATGAGCTTCTATAATAGGGTAGGTCGCATCAGATGATTTTGTAGTCAGCTTATAGTTAAGAAAGGAAGAATAAAATTGGCCAACTCTCCTCAAAACTGAGGTGTCTGCCTATATCTGACTACATATTTTAACACTAGTTTTTGTTTTTCTTTAATCACTGCATCCCATGTAAAAAATGCTATTTTGCTAGTGGATGTTACCAAAGACTTTTTTTCTTACTAATGAGATAGTTTTTTGAGTCAGTTCTCAAAATAGGAGCAAGATGAATATATACTCCACTAGTTTTCATGTCACTACCATTCAGTCCAAAATAATTTCTAATTTATAGTTTTAGTTTTTCCTTGACCAATGGATTATTGAGAAGTTTACTGCTTTATTTCAAAGCAGTTAGATATTTTCCAGTTATCTTTTTATTATTGATTTCTAGATTGTTTATATATATTGTACATTTTCTATCCCTTAAGATAATCTAAGTCTTTCCTTTATAGCCCAATGTATGGTCAATTTTGGTAAATTGTTCCATGAACACCTTAAAATAATGTGCATTGTATATTTGTTGGGTTTAGTGTTTAATATGTGCCAATTAAGATACATGTGACTTTTTTTAAAATTGGATATTCTATAACCGAAAAAAGTACGTCTAGAGGTTTTTTGCACACCATCTTTCATTTGTTCTTGTTGCCTTGGTAGCAACTTGTTAACTTATTACCTATATTCAAACTGTTTTTTAAAAATACCTAGCATTATTTCAGTTTTCAGTCTAGCACTTGACAGGTATGACAGAGAAACATTTCTATTCATGTTCATGAGCAGAGGTAAACTGAATGGATGTGGTCAAGGCAGAGAGATTCATGCTACATGCTCTTTTTATAATTTTAAGTATATTGTTTCCTTAAATATAAATAAAGTAAAAATCAGAATATAGTAAACATAAATTACAATAGGTACGCTTAAACAAAATCACCTTGTTAAAGTAATAAAATGAGGTAAGAAAGAATAGGTTTCTGGTAATTTGAATTATTACATTTTATCATCATGTCTAATAAAATGGTTAACTTTGCTTTCAATGAATAAAGTAAGATGAGAGAAAAGTACTGATAGAAATATTTATGTTTAATGGCATTACAGATAATAATTACACAGGCTGCTGACATTGTATAAATGTAAATCCTGATCAATTTGTAGTTGACTGTTACACTGTAAGTGGTACTGTGACGTTTTCATGTGATTGTTCACGAACTACCTATTTACCTTGTGACTGGCCTGAGCATATATACATTAATGTAAAATCAAAAATCAATATTTGCTTTTGAAATCATTTAATATATTATTAGGGATAAAACTGTATGATGTCTCTATTTTAAAACATTTCAGCAAACTAGAAATAGATAAAGCAAAGATAAAAAATGTTAACAATTAATAGATACAATTGGCCCTCTCTATCCAAGGGCTTTGCATCCACAGTTTCAACCAACTTCAGATCAAAACAAACAAACAAACAAAAATCTAGGAATGTCCAAAAAGCAAATACCGAATTTGCTACATTCCAGAAGACAATTGTATTATTTATACAGCATTTGCATTGTATTTACAACTACTTACATGGCATTTACATTGTATTAGGTATGATAAGTAATCTAGAGGTTTTTAATATATGGGAGGATATGTGTAGTTTATGTGTTTTACACTATAAAGGACTTGAGCATCTGTGGATTTTGGCATTTGTGAGGGTCCTGGAACCAATCCCCACAGATACTGAGGGACAACTCTATAAGTAACAAGCACATGAGTGTTTGTAATACTGGTCCATTTTTCCTATATGTTTAACATTTTTTATAAGGTTAAAAAAAAAAAAGACTTAATGAGTTGTGTTTTTAAATGCACCTACCACAGTTACCACAGAGGTTTTCATACAATTTCACATTAGGTTAAAAAAAAAAGTTGAAAATGATTCAGGTAATGATTCAGATTCTTTAAGTGATGTAGAAAGCTATTATCATTTCTAAAATTTTGAAAAAAAACGCGATATGAACCAAAAACTTGTATTCAGATTTTAAAAAATCCTTATTTTTTGAGTATTTTCTTATTCATTTATTATCGCAAATATTTTTCTCCTTGTAATTCAGTTTCTCTGATCAGAAATGAGAAGGCACTTTATCCCAGAAGTTTCAGCTACTCATATGAGCTGACATTTATCCGTGATTTTTATGAGACAAGCACTACTCAGGTATACTACAGGTATCAAGGTGCTCAGTATTTAGAGCTAGTCTTAAGAAATGTTACTGACCTTCCAAAGTCGGTTCCCAAGGAGGGTCCTTCTATCTGGTGTCCTTGGAGCCAATAGAAGGAGCCCAAATTTGGTTCGGAAGCAAAGAAAAGCTTTAGTTTTTGCTCACGGCACAGAGAGGCGCGAGTTCCCGCCAAGAGCGCAAACTCCTCCCGGCAGGCTGTGCGCGGCGCTGCTTTAGGAGGTCCGGTAGGGGAGGGGGAGGAGGGCGGAGTTCTCGCGAGTCCAGCGCGGTCCCGGATCCCAGCGCTGGGCGCAGCCTCCCTGCGCACGGCTGGTCGCCGCCATCTTCAATTGCTTCTGTGCACAGCCCACCGACCTGAGGTGTCGGAGCCGCAGCCTTTTGGCTCTAGGAACTGTGGTCGCAGCCTTTCCGCTCGAGGAACTGTGGTCTGAGGACCCGGCGCAAGGCCTCTCTCTGCACGCAGCGCCGGGTGAGCAAATGAAACTAGACTGAGCACAAAGGGGAAAAGAAGGTTAGGCTTTATTACCCAGATTCTATTTTTTTTTCTTGGGGATTGTTCTTGGACTTTGTCAGTGACAAAGAGTGTCATTATCTCCATCTTAGATGTCAAAAATGAGGGTGGGTGAATTTAACTAAATTCTTGGACACCATGTGCGTTTTACGGGCAGAGCAACTTAACCTGCTTCACTGCCACAGGCAGTTAATGAAATGTTACTCCAGGATGCAAATCCTTGCTAATGGTGTGAAAAAACTGAGAGTTCCAATTTCTAAATTAAAGAAAGAAATCTTAGTCTAATTTTTATTGTAGTTTGATGTAATTTTTGTATTCAAGGACAAAAATTCTCATTTATGAAATGTAAAAATGAATATATTAATTTTTGCTACCAAAATGTCAGTGAAATTTGTAAAGGAAGGATTTTTTTCAAATAAAATTTTACTTGAAACCCAGTTTCCAAGCCGTCATTAAATATTAGAGCAGGGAAGAGGCACTAAATAGAAATGTTTTCCTTAACCATACGTGAATTTACAAAGTACTTTGTTTTGAATAATAGCTAATTCCACTAGAATTCTACTTTAATTGTAGCTGTACTGGTAGATGCCATCACTATAAAATTTGTTTCAATTAACCATTTAGTGAAAAGTATATAGTTAATTTGTATTTAGTTTCAGTTCTCCTCAGTTGATATTTTAGTACCTTAAAAGCCTTGTTAAAGAAACTCATAGATCAGAGATTGCAAATTCGTAGGCTAAGGGCAGAATCTGGCCAGCAAATATATTTGGCCTGCAGTTTTTAATTCTTGTTTGTGTTTCATTAATGTTAATGTGTTTTATTAAATATTTCAGAAAATCTGATTTGCAAGGGCTAAAGGAAGTTAGATCCCAGATACCGTTTAAGAAATGGGTAATTTAAATTAAAGATGTTTGAACTTCTTTAATTGTAAACCAGGAGATGTATCATATTGATTAATTAAAATATTATTATTAATATTTTACTTTACATTGATATATTATGTAAATATGTACATGTTTCAGAATTTCTGGAATAACCACTAAAATATTAGATATCAATTTATAATTTTCTAACTGGTAGAGAAAAATTTAAGAAAATCCTTAAAGATTGAAAGTCAATGGATGCAAAAGATAGAGAGCCAAGAGTTAAGCAAATATTAAATCATCAAGTCATTCTTTAGTTGAACATGCCTTACTTCGAGGGAAGGGTAATAGCATTGACTTCATTAAATCCATTTGCAGCGTTTATTCAGTTTTGGAAATTATTGAAGATAGTCCTAGTAGTGCAGAAAGTTATTTGTCTTTGAAATTTCATGCTTTAGTTAAAATTTTCTCTTTAGCTTGGTAATTATGCATGCACACAATTATTGCTCTGAGTCTGCTCAGGGCAATCTGTCTCTTTTTGTGTATTCTAAGCATTTATTACATAGCAGAAAATAGGTATTCTCTCAGACTTCCTTTTCCTTAAAATCGTGACTGAAATATACATGTATTTCATAGGGTCATTCAGTTCTGATATTCAACCCAGTTTTCTCTTTTATAGCTCTCCTTTTATTTTGAGGATAGACACCTTGATATTGCTTGCTTTCAACCTGCATTAACACAAGGTCAGATAAAATGCACAAGCCAGCATTTAGTGCCTTGAATCCACAGTAACATCTAACAGGAATCCATCAACTAAAGCCTGAGAGAGTGACAGAATTTATTATCACTCTTTCTCAAACTCCAGCTTTATTTATTTTGTGAGCCGTCTAAAGAAAATAGCACAGTTAATGGGTAATTCAGTGAAGAATCACTTTTCAATTATGTAGGAAACAATTTGTTAGTGTCAGAATGTGGAAGCAGTGGAAGTGCAGCCTGTTTTAAACAATCATTTTTAAAATTTAGATGACATGAGAAATTATTATGGTCGCTGGTTTAAAATGTTTTAGCTTACCATATTCACAGTGAGGTTGCCCTGCTTAAAGCAGCCAGAGTTTCTGGGTGCATGTAACACTGTATAGTCATAAGGAAACGTGTACCAGACACTACACTCATGACACTAATGTAGGTACTTGGCATACATTGTATCTTCATTTTGAAGAGTTAGTTTTCACAATTGCATCCATGTTTATATATATAGAAACTGCAAAACTAAATCCATGGATTTTCAGTCTTGAAAAACCCAAGATGGATGGAGCCAGATACAAGAAAAGTTTTATGTGACTTATACCATATACCAACTGGAGTAAATCAGTCTGAGTCTCTTATCTCCAATGAAGCTGCAACTTAACTGAGAAGAGGAGGTGGGAAATAGGAAGCATTACCTAGCATAGCAGATACAGACAAAATCAGGAAACCTTTAAAAAGAAAAAGGTATCTTGAACTGGTGGGTGAATTAGTGCACAGGTGAACACATATGAATGTGGTATACCTTCGTTTTCTATAGCTTCCATGACAAGTATCCACAAATTTAGTTGTTTAAACAACACAACTTTTTTTTATTTGACAGTTCGGTACGTTTAATTGAATATAGGGCTCACCAGGTTAAAAGCGAGGTGTTGGCAGAGCTGCTGTCTTATTGGAGGCTCTGGAGAATAATTTGCTTCCAAGATCGTTCAGATTGTTGGCATTTATAGGGTTTTGCTCTAGTGTGTTCTAGGGAGAGGCAGGGTTCCCACATTCTCCCTCGCTCCTCATCCCCCTCCAACAGTAAAGGAGCCTGAGGCTTACAAGGAATGTTCTAGGTCCTTACTGTTGAATCTCTTCTTTTTTTTCCATTTCTCCAAGATTTGAACCTTCTGTGCTTATGTCCCCAGTTGCCATCAGTCTAGTCCAGGACTGCATTACCTTTGACTTGGTTCACTTCATGGTGATCTTTAGGTTTGTTTGTAAAAACTGTACCACTTCTTCCAAAATAGAATGGCAATAAATTTCACAGTATAGGGAAGGGTCGCTATATTTTCTAATACTTCTCCTTTACAGAAGACTAAATATCTCCCAACCCTAACAAAACAATATTATCTTATTTTCTTTAATGAGATTACTTGTCCATCAAATGATAATATTTTTATTTTGAATTTTTCATTTGGAATTTTATGTTGTACCACTTACATTTCAATTATAGTTTTCATATGCCAAGTAGAAATGGATATTCTAATATTTAATACGATTTTCCAGAATGACTCACCAGGAACTCTTCTGTACCCACCTCTTATTGAAAATGATACATGCATATGGGAGTTATAGGTCACAGACCAGGGTCAGGGATTTGATTCTTGCTTAATTTATTTACTAGATTGTTGTGCTTGTTTGGGTTATATAACATCACTGACCTTACATTTCTCATCTGTGAAGTGAGAGTGATACACTCAGTCAAGTGTATAACCATGTGGATTAAATAAAATCATGTATATCTGTAAAAGCATCCGGCGCAAAACACTTTCTCACAGTGTTGATTCTCTCTCCCAGTGCTTACGTTTTAATTGTGTATGTGTTTTTATAGGAAGCTTTGTTGTTGAGTTAAAATGATTAAGTAAAAGAGATGCCTAGATTCTAATTCACTGAGAATGTGTTAATAATTAATGAAGTTTTGAAAACAATAGTGTGAAGAAAATATTAGGGTACATTTCAGAATCCTCCTGCAATTCCCCATGTTGCCATTACAATTAGATATGTTCCCAGAATGCAGTTGTAAATTTTGTAAATGGCTTGTGAATGGCAGCTAATCTTGTTTTGATTAGAGCCAGCAGACTGATGTGAGGGCAAGTTTCAAACCTTAACGTCGAATTCTTTCAAGTGTAAAGTGCAGTGAAAAAAATTGCTGTTTTAAGTGAGAAAGGAGACCACGAGTATAATGAATCATCAGTCTCATGGGAGGAAAGACATTTCTTCTTTGAAGCACAAGAAAAATACATATTTTAAACAGGAAACAACTTCCCTTTGAGAAAGTGTGAAAGTCAAATTCCAAATGTGAAAGCATCAAGCGCAGATAACGATCATCGTACTAATCATAACAAGTAAAATGCAGTGAGGATGTTCTGTGATCTAGGTAGTGACCAAGATGGTCTTGCTCTTCCCCTAAGCTTGACTAAACTGTAGACAGGGAAAACGTGGAACTGTGAATTCTGTCTCTACCCCTTTGAGATGTAAACCTTTTAAAAAGCCTCTTGTCAGATTCCCAATCCAAGACCATCTTTCTCAAGAACCTGGGAGCCATCCCCTTGAAATGTGATCATCAAGGAAGTTAGTGTCCTTGTCTCTCAGCTTCTGTGGGGAGTTAGTTGCTGAACTTTAGTTGGCACCTTGCTTCCAGTTCTAAAACAATCTCCCGTTAGGAAGCTAGTAGAAAGTTCGCTTTCCCTTTGAGAAATACCAATTAGCAAACAAAGATGGCTTATGAATCCCCCAAGTCCAGCTCTTAAAGCTCCCCCACCCTTTGTTTCAGTGGATTTGCGCTCAGGCTGAGTTCTGTCCTGTCTCTCCTATTACAATAAGCCTTGAGTGAAGTCTTCCTTACCTGTTTAACTGTGTCCTATGCAATTTTTACTTTGAAAATATCTATATGTGGTAATTTCCTTATGGAGCATATAATCACCTTTACCTTTCAAAAATTTGATAATAATGATAATAATAAATATACCTGGCTTAGTCAGCATTATATCTGGGAGGCAGTTGGACACTGATCACCAGAATGCTGGATGATATAATTGGGTTGTGCCATGTGATCTATCAGGGTGGCCTTAACATTCTAAGGGGCCCTTAGCTTCAGTATTTTCTGAGGATAAAAAAATGTGTATGTTTGGGGAAGGGTATAGCTCATTGGCAGAGCACATGCTTAGCATGCACGAGGTCCTGGGTTCAATTCCCTCAGGACCTCCCTTAAAAAATAAATAAATAAATAAGCCTAATTACTTCCCCCATCCCAAAAAAGAACAATGTGTTAACAATAACTGAAATTTCATCTTGAAAAAATACAATTTAACATACACATGGATATAAAATAAACTTTAAGAATTTGTAGTGGGTAATGATGAAACTTCACAATCCTTTCTGAGAGTTAGCTACTCAGCTGTTATTAGTCCAGTCCAAAGAGTTTCTATGAAAGCCCAGCCGTTCATCTTGTTCAAACTCTGTCACTATCAGAGAAAGCTCTTAGCCCTGGATTATCTGACATTCCAAAGAACAGTCCTGAAGTACAAAGTCCTATCAGTGATTTCTAGGGTACACGTGTCGATGTCCAAATTAGCCTTCAGTGTGCAGCCCAGGCTGTGAAGAGCAGACTCTCTGCATCTCCTACCTGGATGCCTTGTGTGTGCACACTCTCTCTGTGAGGACCCTTCACTCTTGAGATGCTGTGAGGAATATTTTAAAATCCCTTTGTTAGGAAGGCTCATTTCCTGCATAGCGCAGACTTGGGAAACAGCTCACCTCTTCGCACAGGTTGTCATGACATCCTGGGCAGCAACAGGAAACACGTCTTCTAGACTCAAAGGCAATTTAAGTGCATCCCTGATTGTTTCATTCCAAGTCTGAGCTGCGCCTGCAGCACCACACTGTGCACGTAACAATACAGGGATGCAAATGCAGTAATCCACATTTATAGGTGAGGAAGCTAATAGAGAGGTGAAGAACATTTTTTTGAGATGCATGACTAGTAAGTTAACAAGTCTGAATCCAAACCTTACGTCTTCACCTAAATCATGCTTTTCTTCCACTTAAATTTCCCCTCTTTTATAAATGTAAAGGACATCAAGTCACCTTATAGCACACGGATTACAGATGAGGAAACTGAGGGTCAGAAAGGTTGAGTGATTTTGCCCAGTGCCTTCCAGCTCCTAAGTGGCAGGGCTTATACAAGACTTCAGATCTTCTGACTCTTAAGTCAGTTTTTCTATGATAATTAATAGAATAAATATATGAAAACATAAGGCTTCCTAGTGGGGGTAAAGGTTGGGTGCATTTGGGAATTGTTTCTTTTGTAGAAATAATTACTACTGAAAAACTTTCTCCTATAGTAACTATCAGAGCTCCTATTAGAATGAATTCTAAAGCTTATTCAGTTGTACATATTATTCTTTTCTTATGGACAGAAGAAAGCCATTGTGGGAAGAGAAAGACTCCAACAATTAATTTTTTTAAATAGATCCATTCAGCATGGTATTGGTCCAGGATATCAGAGAAAAATAATCAAGTAGGATGTGGGGAGAGAGAAAGAGGTGGGAGAGAGGAGGGGAGAGGGGCAGGAAGAAGACTGATTGATTCTAAGAAATTGGCTTGAATTATCATGGAGGTTGGCAAGTTCAAAATCTGCAGAGTAGGATAGCAGGCTGGAGACACAGGGAAGGGTTGATGTTGCAGTTGGAATCCTAAGGCTGGCTGTCTGCTGGCAGAATTTATTCTTTTGGGGGGTGTCAGTCATTTTCTCTATTAAGGCCTTCAACTGATTGGATGTGGCCTACTTATATTATGGAGGGTAATATGCTGTATTTAAAGTCTGTTGATTTAAAAGCTAGCCTCAACCAAAAAGAAAAAAAAAACTTCGGAGAAACATCTAGAATGATGTTTAAATATCTGGGTACTCTGGGCTAATCAAGTTGACATGTAAATTAATCATCGCAAGTGTATACCATGAGTCACTCATTGTGTTGATGCTAATATCAAGGATGAAAAGGAACAAAACAAAATAGGTTTACATAGTCTAGGGGGAAGAAAACCAGCAACCAAGTGGTTTCAGCACCATGAGACACTCTTGCTAACAGAGGCGTCTGCAAGCTAGAAAGCATCAAAGAAATTTACTTGATTGTTGCCAAGGGAACAAGCAGAGGAGATGTCATGTTAGGAAGAGAGTTTAGCATGGAGCTTGGATGATAAATGGATATTTTCTAAGCCAACAACCAAAAAGAGGACCTCCCAGTCAGAGGAAGCTTTCCTGAGGAGCGGATACGGGGGAGAGTACTGCGTATTGGAGAAGCTAGAGATAATCTGTGTATCTGAACCGGAAAGCTTAAGGGGCGAGAGAGGGGAGGCGTCGTTCAAGGACAGGTGGGAGCTGGATCACGGACGGCCTCCCGAGCCACGCAGAGGCTTCTGCAGCATGTCCTGCAGGGTGGGGAAGAACACGAGAATTTGTCAAGAGTCTTCTTGCAGCCAGACTTTTGATACCCAGAGCCATAAAATTCAAGAGAGTAGAGTGGGATTATGACACACACTCTCTGAATTGACTGACACTTTCTGGCCCCACAACTATCCTCTAATATTAAAGATACCCAGATATCTCCCAGGCGGACTCTAAAACCTTTTCTCTCTTCTTTCAAGCTGATGGTGTTAAGACTACTCTTCTCTCCTTTGGAGCTGCCTGTTTGGCCCAGGAGTTTTTATGCGCTGAAATCAAATGACCAAAATTATCAGTGCCGAGTTATTGTGGTTAAATGACCACGTGGGAGAGGATGGGTAAGAGACAGTTTTACTCTGTGTAGCATCCTGGAAGCCTAAATATTTAGAACGCCTCTTGTACCATGTAGCTCTGAGCATTATTCAAGTTTCAACACTTCAGCACCTCAAGCAAATCACTTCTCAGGGCTTTGGTGTCCTCAGCTTTAAAATAGAGACAGAAATCTCTTCCTGGCAGGATACTATAGAGAATTAAAAATAATTTATAAACAGTACTTAGCCCAGGATTTTTTGCATAATACTTATCCTAAAACATCATCCTGCTTGGTCAGATCTTTGAAAGACTGTCTCTGCCCAGCTCTCTCCTATCTGACATAGAGTTTGCTCTCTAATGTTAAACCTTTTGCTACTGAGTCCAGCCTGACATCTTGTCCTTCAGTACGAATCTTTCTGCCTGGTGTGTCTGTAATCTGTTGTCTGGTTGGCCAACTCTTCTTATGATTAAAGTCTTAGATGAAGTGCTGCCTCCTCTAGGAAGCCTTCCCTGTTACCATCCCCCCAGCCTGCCTGGAGATGCTTCCTCACTTTGTGATTGCTGTTACCCCTGGACCACTATGAGCAGTGAGCTCCACAACTTTGCACTTCCTTGTACTTTCCTAGAAATTTATGAAGAGTATAACATGTAGTGAAGGATAAGTGCTTACAATGAAGTAAGTGAAACAGAGGTAAAAGGGCGAAATCAAACATGCAGCAATACACAAAGGAAATATTTCCCACAAAAATGTTTTCCACATTTATTGAAATATGCTGGCTCCTTAAAAACTTGTTCAGTGAATTTGGGGATGATATTTCTCCTCCTTGGTATGCATTTTCTTGTCTGTAACAAAAGATTGAACCGCATGACTGTACAGTGATGCCTGTTGTTCTGAATCTGTCTTTCTTTGAAGCAATCCAGTAGAGCAAAAATAGGTATTTTCTTAAGAAAAAAAAATGTGTGGCATTTGAACAGTCAGAAAAGAATTGCTCACTTACTGAAAGCCAGGCTGTTTTAGGTCACACCCACCTGTGGTTGTACCTCTGGATGACAGTTTTCCAGAGCATCTCTTCGTTCAGATTTGTCCGCCTCCTGTCTCCATCTCCCATGTACTTGTGTGAGTCAGTACACGTGTCCCGTTCGCACTTGCACAGTGTGGTTGCGATCTGCCTAGTTTCTCTTCTTTCTTCTAGTCAGAAGTGCTTTATATTCTCAGAGGTCCACAAGGCACCTTACATTCTCAGAAATTCAACATGTTGTTTTCTTTCCAAGTTGAAGAAATCTCCGACTTTAAAGTGTAAGCTTAGATCCCATGTAAATGCTTAACCTTATGTATACAGCAGTAGCCATTAAAAACAGCATATTTAATAATTCCTCATAACAACATCACCTCATAGCCCCACCAACCAAAATGATTAATTTTGTTTGCATGAACCGTTCAAATCTTATATATTCCATACACACTCTGTATCTGTATTGACATCAATTCATTTGATTGCGATCATAGTCAACAGACCTTTGCATATTTTGTTTTTTAAACTTAGAAGAACTTTTTCCTCATAGTTTTTCCAAATGATTTATATTTTAACTTATTGCATTAACATTGTTTCTTAAACAATTTTCTTCTGTGATTTTTGTGTAAAAAGCAGAATGTTTGAAATCAGACAAGTCTAATTAGAATTAAAGCACTGACAACAGTATGTTGGGTTCCCTTGGACACATTATTAACAATGCTAAGCCATGGTTTTCTTAGTTATATGTGTAGAAAAAATAAATAAAACAGAGGATGATCATGAAAAAAATGTGCTAATAAATGTGACAAAATCTAGTTTGTTGCCTAACTTAAACTCTTGAGACATAAATTATTTTTTCTTCTCCTGGAAAGTTGAGATTATTTTCTTTTTGCTAGCATAGATAATGTTGCAGGTAATACCTTAAATACAGGGTTACACAGTATTTGTTCTCATGCAGATATATGTATCTCTCACATGTATTTCTACATAAATCCATACATGTATTTAGGATAAGAGCTGTCTGATTAATCCCTATACTCGTTAAGTTAATGGTTCTCTACTGTGGGCAAGTTTGCCCCCAGGGGACATATGACATCTGTGGTCATCACAACTAGAGGGTGAGGTGAAGTTGGCATCTAATGGGTAGAGACCCTGGATAATGCTAAATAGCCCACAGACCACAGCACAGCCGCTCGTAAGAGAGAATTACCTTGCTCAGAATCCCCATGATGCTGAGGCTGAGAAACTCTGGCCTAAATCTATCACAAGGCTTGGCATATCATACATAACTCATAAATACATGCTTACTCTGTGGGGGTCCCTCTCCCCACTGTGTTAAAAAGTTGGGGGCATGAATTTATGATGCTCATTTTCTCTAGCATGTTAATTTTCACATTAAAAGACGAGAGTCAAGAATGACAAAAAATAATTATTATGTCAAGTAGATTTATTTTGAAACCATATTTATTTATCTGAAAATGAAGTAGAGTTTGTCCTAATAGTACTTTGTCCTCATGAAGGTGTGTTTTTTTTTTTTTCAGGTACAAAACAGATTAGCATCCACTCTTGCCCACTTTATCAAAAGCCATAATGCAATTAAAATTAATAGAAGAGGATGACCTCCATTATAAATGTTGCCAGTTACCCATCAGATCAATGAGTATTTAGATAACCTGAACAAATAACATTCTTAGATCAAAAGCCTACTTAAGGCTGAAGTATACTTGAGATTAAGTTAATTGCAACCCAGGAGGAATAGCGTTAACCAATATTATTCCATGTGATCATTAAAATTAAAGAAAGGTGGGTAAAAACAAGAGCCTTTGGGGAGCTTTACTGGGTTTTACTAATTCAGGAGCTCAACCTGCTTGATGAAGTAGAATGTATTTACAAAGAACAGCTTCACCAAACAGAGAACCATGAGGAATAAAATCTATCTTGGTGGAAAGGATGAGTTTGAATCTTGGCGTTAAAGAACATTTTCAGCTTGAAAAAACTATTAATTGCTTTATCTTCATCATTATTATATGATTATTATTTCTTTAAAAGTTGAAAAGAGATGAATAAAAGTTGAAGAGAGATGAATAAAAGAGGGAGCAGTGAAGGTAAAGATGTCTTTTTCCTTAAAAAAAGAAAATTTATAGATAAACTTCCATATATCAAGTATAGATTGTGTTAAAAGTTTACATGCATCACCCCATCCAGTTTAGAGCGTTTAATGATATACGTATTTTTAGTACTACTTTAAAGGTAAAGAAATCAAGCCATATACAATTTAAATGGATCAGCTGAGACCACGCAGGTAGTAAGTGACAGAGGTGGGATGCAGCAGTCTTAACCCTGCATTCTACTGCCCATCCAAGGTAGTAAAGAGAATAATGAGATTTAATGCCAAGTCTCCTGATGCCAAACACTTTTCTTTATTCCCCTGTTAGTGGAAGACTGATAGTTAAGCAATGATACCAAATTCAGAATCTTCCTTAAAGACTTCAGTGAGAGTCTCATGTCAGCACCTGTGTTTTTAGTCAGATTCACTCTGTGAGATACTTAATTGTGTGTAGAAACAAGTTTACATGTAATAACAGGAATGCAGTTGGCCCTCCGCACCTGCAGTTCCACGTTAGTGGATTCAAACAGCCATGGACTGTGTCCTGCTGTATATGTACTAGTGAAAAAAATCCACATATAAGTGGACCCTTGCAGCTCAAATTTGTGTTGTTCAAGGGTCAACGGTAGTTAGAATTTTGGTGCTCATGGGAAGAGAGCAAGGAAGATACAGCATATCATTAAGGACAGTGCTTTGCTCTGTTGGCTCGGAGAAGCTCTGTAGGCGGCCTCCTTGGCCATTTGGGGTCAAATGGAAGAATAAACCTGAACTGAGGCATCACTAAGATAATGCCTTCCCACCCTTAGCTGAAGTAGTCATATAGGGAGAAAAATACATTCTTTTCATTTATTCAACAAATATTTACTTGTCTGTTAACTATGTTCCAAGGCACTATATGCTAGCTGGGGAAGATAAAAATTAAACAATACAGATAAGATCCTTGTTTTCATTAAGCTTCCATTCAAGACAGAGAGACACAAGATAGACTAGTAAGAAGCATCATATGGTGTGACAGTGACAAGTGCAGCTTGGAGAATAAAATATGGTAATAAATGGGAGCATCAGCCTGAGGGGGAAGGAGTCTTCTAGAAATCTCTCCTGGGATGGATGCTGGTCAGTGCCATCTTCCCACAATCTCTCTGTGTCGCTAAAGCTGGGTGTGTGGCATCTTTTTTTTTCTTCCAGTGGGTGTCATCTTCCCACTTCCCTTCCCTGTCTCTCTCCCGCCAGCAGGTACCACCTTTGCTCCCTCTGCTGTGCTCCAGAGCACTAGGAACTCCCAGAAGAGAGCTTTTACATGTTTCCAGTCTGCCTGAACATAGGTGCTGACTGAGACTGTCCGTTCTGGGGCACTGGCAGACTTTGGCACACCCTCAAGTACTGGAGGTATTCAAAATAAAATAGGTTGCTTGGACAATCACAAAAGTTTGAGAGACAAACAAAAGCCAACCAAAAGCTAGAACAGGACTGAACAATAAGCTTTATCTTTTACAGGAGGCTGTGCCTTCAAGACTGGGGGAGGTGGCTGTTTCATCTAATACATAGAAACTAACACAGAAAATCAAGCAAAATGAAGAAAAAGAGGACTATATTTCAAACAAAAGGACAAGATAAAGCCTCAGGAAAAACCTTAATGAGAAAGAAGGAAACTTGCCCATGGGGACACAGCTACTAATTCAGTAAGTCCAAACTAATATTTATTCCCTGTTTTGCACAATTTCTTGTACTCTGTTTGTCAGTCCTGTAGTGTGATTAATTTAATTGGTAATCTGCAAAAAAAAAAAATCCCAGGAGGAGGATTTCTAAGAGGGCCAGCAGTGATCAAAGTGTTCTTTGTGGGAAGAGTGGTTTTGAGCCTCAGTGGGGCCTTTGCTAGTTCTCAGAGTGTGTTCCCAGGAGTGGCAGCGTGGTTATTTGGAAATTAGTTAGAAATGCAAATTCTCAGGCCCCACCCCAGACCTACAGAATCTGCAAGTTATGTTGACCTCAGCAATCTGTGCTTTAGCAAGCTCCCCAGAGGATCATGAGACACATTAAAGTTTGCAAACTACTATTTCAGACAAATGGTTAGGAAGAGAAAAGGTATCCATTAAAAAAGAAGCAAGGAGTTAATTTGCAACTTAATATTGCAAAGTGAAAGTCTCACCCTAGCTGATGTTTTGTGAATGGAAAATGAATATGGACAGATAGTTGATACAAAGATGATAGACAGACAGACAGACGACAGACAGACAGCTATTCATCCTATCTATACCACAAATCATGTGTGCATTCTACCTGTATCTGAACTCATTTTATTCTTATTATTTCCCTGGCTTCTTAATGCTCAAAAAAGCAGTTTGGCAATATTCCGTCTGGTAAAGAATTGGCAATAATTATCACTTTTAGTCACTTTCAGTCAACCTAACTCCAGGAATTAAAAGCATATTTTTCTGTAGAATAATTTCATGAATGTTGATATAATGCCTTCAGACTTTGCCCAGAGTCATTAAACGATGCTGAGTGCAGTAATCCAAGGTCTGAAGCTTCCTCTGTGAGTAGTGGCTTATTAGCTATTATCAGTTGCCAGTCTTAACTGATTCTTTGTAAACTATAAAATATTATTCAAATATTAATTATTGATCTGCCTGCAAGAGAATTGGACATGCACTCACATAAGTTCAGGTGGATTCTTGCATGACAATGTCATACTTTACTTGCTAATAAAATATGAGCTATTTTGGGTAGATTTGATAGAGTAGCTCCCTGGAGATTCAGCATCACAAGTCAATGAGAAAAGGAATAAAATCCTCCTTGACGGGTCGGCATGCCAGGATTGAAGTCTGCCATGGACTGAGTTTGATGTGTGGATGCTGCTGCTGTGGATTTACAGATGTGCTATGGACCCCTCACAACTCTGCTTTACATTGGTGTCATTATACCACGTTAGGGTGACAAAGCTGAAACTTGGTCTTAAAGTGGGAATCTTGAAAACTCAGACAACTGGTTGAATCCAATGCTGGTTGACTGAAAGCTCTTTTCTACTCTGTGGAGTCACATTCATAGTGCCATGAAGAAGGAGTGGTGTCTGTTTACCAAACCCTTACTACACACTTACTGGGCTGTCAAATGCTCTGTGGAGGATGTGACCATATGTTGTATATTTCTACTTTACTACTCAGCCAGTTTCAGCCCCAGCATCACCCTAGAGGAGCCTTAGCTTAATCATTCTGTGGCTCAGTTTTCTCATCTATAAAATAAACTGAACAATATTATGTAACAAATAGAGTTGGGGTGAAGAAGAAAATGTATTTCAAAGTATAATTAATATAATAATGGGTAATTTCTTAAAGCTTCTGTAGTTTCCCAATGTTCTATAATGAATATATATCATTAAAAATCAGTAAGTGCATTTATTTTCTAAAGAGAACCTACAGTGTTCTGGAAAATGTATTCAATGTCTATTCTTGAAAAAAATTATATTTTGCCTCTCCCCTCAAGTTGTATATTGTTGCTGTATATCAGATTAGAGGTAAGAATGAAACAGCAGAGACAAGTTAAGGGATCATTCCTGAAGTCTTACAATAATACATGATTAAAGAGAAAAAAACAAAGGCATGTAGGAAAGAGTTCCTTCCTTTCCAAGTTTGGAATCTGAGTCCTTGGGCAGGTTTCCTTGGCAAGTTTTTACAGAACTGTGATTTGGGGTATCATAAAAAGCTGCACTGTCAGTCTCTGTAGAGAGATGCTCAAAACGCCAACATCTATTTATCTGCAAATCCCACCCTCCGTTCAAACTCCCCAAAATTCCATTAAACCTGCCTTGGTTCTTTCAGACTAGAAACTCTGCGTACCTCCTCTGTCCTCAGTGGGTTCTTTATCTGTGCGTCTTCTAAGAGGTAAGCCTAAGGAAGTGTTGGCAAGGAGGAGAGGGTTATTATTACACTGTTAAGAAAGAAATGTGAAGAAGACAGAAAAAAATTCTATATACTCTTCTAAAGACATTAGGTATTAGTATTTTGGCTTTATTATGTTCCCTACTTTTTCAATGCTTATTTGGTGTGTTTTGTTTTACATAATTAAAAGCAACTTGTAAAAATATAAAATCAACTTGTAAAAACAATCAAGTTTTACATGTTAAATGTGGCATTACAATATATAACTTGTCTGGTCACTACACTCTTCTGGATATGTCATTTTCTAACACGTAGCCCAAGTTTTCATTGATTGTTACCTACTAACTAGACCACAAGTTGGATGAAGCTGCAAACTGTGTCTACTTCATGCATCTCCCCCAGGGTCTCCCCATGGGAGATTGCAACAAATATTTATGTACTGAATGGCTTTCTCTTTTATTGCATTTTGGAACCTGTGAAATACATTGTGTTGTTTAACAGTGACAATCCCTTAGGAAAGAGTAGACCTTTTTACTTATTTCACAGGTTATTTAACTTCTGGGAGTGAGAGGTCAAAAACACATGGCCATCCATCTGGAGTCTTTTGTCTCAAGGCTGATGTTCTTCCTACATAGCCAGCTGGCTGAAATGGGAAGAATGAATGGATTCCAAGGGGTTCTGTTCACTTGGATTTATACTCTTCATAGGATGGCCAAGCAGCTCTTCCTGGTGATGCTTAGGACAGGAATAATCTGAGAGATTGGAGGTATTTCCAAATGAATTGCTCTTCAAATCTTCAAGCACATCTGATGCCAGAAGCATTAATTTGATGAATAGGCCCTGAACCTTTAATAAATGAAGCTATGATGGCAAATATCAAATCCTTCAAACAAAATCAAATTCAGGAGTTCAATTTAAATCTTGGCATAGTTTCAGGCACATGAAAAGAAAAATTAAATCAGCTTTAGGAAGCAGAGTATTCATATTTTACCTTTATTATTAAACAATTCTTAAAACCTCTGCCTTTTTGTTTCTCCACACCACACAGGAAAAGGGGCCCTATAGCAGCAGCCTCCTGTCTGACTCCCTGTGTATTAATTAAAACAAATGGAGAGATAGGAAGTTTTTATTTTAAAAGCCATTCAAAGGTGAGGGAAATATATCCCAGGAGTAAGCAATTAGAAAAACTTACAATTTATTTTATTATTTTTTTAATCTTATAAATAAATAGAATCTCATTCCGAGAGGAAGTTAAAGAGGAATAATGTCTACTGTTTTTAAGCACCTACTCTGTGACAGGTGTAATTCTAGGCTTTTTTAATACCCTAAGTCACTACATTCTTTTAAGACTGTTATTAGTATCTATCACGCACATATATATGTGTGTGAGTGTGTGTGTGTGTGTATGTTATATATATGATAAGAAATCTTGCCATAGTTATATGCCTATTATAGAATGAATTGAGGTCTTTGATTTCAAGATGTCTTTTCTCTGTGGACTACCCAGCTATCACTAAAGATCTATAATTCATTATGCTTAAAATACAATTTTTTTTTACTATTGCCCATAATGTATCTATTTTAATACATAGTTAATATTTTATATTGCCCATCATCAGGAGAAATTGGTACTCTAGAAAGAAATGCCATCTCTCTCCTAAGAACTTTCTCTGCAGCAAATAAACAGCTGTTTAGCTCAGGAGTATGTGCTGCTAGTCTGAGAAGAATAAATGGTCTACCACGTATTCGGTGCTCTCTGTGAAGAAGGATTGTACTTTACATACGTGATTTCATTTGGTCCTCAGAAAAATCATCGAAGTGCAACCTTTTGAGATCAGTTTGTGCGAAATAGCCAATGGCTTATCACTTAATAGCATCATCAGTTTTCCTTAAACTGAGCTGAATTAATTATAAGTCACACCAAGTTTGAAATGCGCAGGGTTACAGAATCTATGTTACTGATTTTTGTTTGTTTGTTTGTTTCCCCAAAGTGTGGCAGTAGTGACAGAGAGAGTAGTAAGGGGTGAGTGGTTGCAGGCAGAGTGTAGGATTCCAGAACTTTCTAAGAAAGACCACGTCTGTGGCCGAATCTGTAAATACTATATTTCTCAGATTATATACTGTTTTATGGAGCTTGCAAGCTTCCTTTTATGTGGAAAGGAGATAGCTTTTGTGACATTAAGTATCACTAAATAGTCAACTAAAAATAAGAGGCTGAATTTATCTGAGAAATTTTTGCAGAGCAGGAAATTCATGGCAAGATGGACCGTATCACACTAGATCAAACATTAGCTTTTACTGGTTAGCCACATTTTTTTACTGTTTAAACCTTAAGATTTCTTTGATACCAAATATATTTGATGTGTACAAAACTGAATACTTGGAATAAGTCTACCGTCTCAACTACTGACGGATACTCACAGCCATGCTGGGAGAAGGGAGGTCAGCTTTTACCATTGCTGCGTTACCAGTGTGAACACTGTGGCCTTGAGGTTTTAAGGTTATTTTAAGGTCAAAAGTTATTAGTGGCAGACATTGTGCTTAAGTAATTTGACTTTAAAGGATTTCAGTTCTCAAGTTAGATCCTTAGTTTTAAAAACACAACGGATGTGATGTTGTGGCAGGTGAGCATAGATCAGGGCCGTCAGGTACACATCTCTAGTTGTAGCTGGGGATAGGGCACAGGTGTGGTCAGTGACACTAAGCTCCAATGGTTATTATTCAGAGGTCAAAGGCAATGGGCACTTTGTAAACTACTAATTTTTCTACATCTATGCTCACTTCAGGAAGACTTGACTGTAAATATAGAGCAGGTATTGGGGAGTGACAATCATTGTTCATTCAAAAGTATTCAACATAATGTTGCCTTCTGCAGCTGGCTTCCCACTCACTTTTCCAAATCTATTTTTTTTTAACATTTTTTATTGATTTATAATCATTTTACAATGTTGTGTCAAATTCCAGTGTTCAGCACAATTTTTCAGTTATTCATGGACATATACACACTCATTGTCACATTTTTTTCTCTGTGAGTTATCATAACATTTTGTGTATATTTCCCTGTGCTATACAGTGTAGTCTATTCTACAATTTTGAAATCCCAGTCTATCCCTTCCCACCCTCCACCCCCCTTGTAACAAGTCTGTATTCTCTGTCTGTGAGTCTATTTCTGTCCTTTATTTACACTTTGTTTTTGTTTGTTTGTTTTTGTTTTTGCTTTTTAGATTCCACATATGAGCGATCTCATACGGTATTTTTCTTTCTCTTTCTGGCTTACTTCACTTAGAATGACATTCTCCAGGAGCATCCATGTTGCTGCAAATGGCATTATGTTGTCGGTTTTTATGGCTGAGTAGTATTCCATTGTATAAATATACCACCTCTTCTTTATCCAGTCACCTGTTGATGGACATTTAGGCTGTTTCCATGTTTTGGCTATTGTAAATAGTGCTGCTATGAACATTGGGGTGCAGGTGTCATCCTGAAGTAGATTTCCTTCTGGATACAAGCCCAGGAGTGGGATTCCTGGGTCATATGGTAAGTCTATTCCTAGTCTTTTGAGGAATCTCCACACTGTTTTCCATAGTGGCTGCACCAAACTGCATTCCCACCAGCAGTGTAGGAGGGTTCCCCTTTCTCCATAGCCTCTCCAGCATTTGTCATTTGTGGATTTTTGAATGACGGCCATTCAACAAACAAAATAGAAATACAGAATATCATACGAGAATATTATGAAAAACTATATGGAACCAAACTGGATAACCTAGAGGAGATGGACAAGTTTCTGGAAACATACTGTCCACCAAAACTGAATCAAGAAGAATCTGAACACTTGAACAATCCGATCACTAGAAAGGAAATAGAAATAGCAATTAAAAACCTCCCTACAAATGAAAGTCCAGGACCGGACGGCTTCACCGGGGAATTCTACCAAACATACAAAGAAGAACTCATACCAGTCCTTCTCAAACTCTTCCAGACGATTGAAAAGGAGGGAATACTCCCAAACTCATTCTATGAAGCCACCATCACCCTGATACCAAAACCAGGCAAAGACACTACAAAAAAAGCGAATTATAGGCCAATATCACTGATGAACATAGACGCCAAAATCCTCACCAGAATTTTAGCAAATAAAATCCAGCAACACATAAAAAAGATTATACATCATGACCAAGTGGGGTTCATCCCAGGGACACAAGGCTGGTTCAACATACGCAAATCAATCAGTGTAATACATCACATCAACAAGAGAAAGGACAAAAACCACATGATCATCTCCATCGATGCAGAAAAAGCATTTGATAAAATTCAACACCCATTTATGATAAAAACTCTCGCCAAAGTGGGTATAGAGGGAACATATCCCAAATCTATTTTTAAACGTCTTAACTTATTTCCATCTATTTCTCATTTGAGCAAGGCCTATTTCCCAGGCGCCAGGCTATGTGCTGGTTCTACAGGGTGACAAGACAAAGTTTCTTTACTGATAAAACAAATATGTTAAGGGAGAAAGACATTCAATTGAAGAAAAAAAATTAACATTCAGTTACAAAATGAGTCACTTTATCAAAACGGAGTTCACGGGGAATCCTAGGCCTTTCTGAAGAGGCAACATTTAAGGGGACATCCGCATGAGTCCAAGAATGAGAAGACAGCATGTGGAATAGGAAAGAGCAGCCTAGATAAATGCCCCAAGGCGAGAAGTGACCTTAAATAAAGTCATGGTAGCTGGAAGAGAAGAAAGAGGAAGAGTAATGCAAGATAAGATTTGAAAGGGGAGGTGGAGCTGCAAATTACTAAAACACTTAAGCCATTGCATTAGATGCCTGGGGCTGCTGTAACAGAGTGTCACAACAGCAATGTGTTCCTTCACAGTTTTGGAGACTGAAAGTCTGAAATCAAGGCATTTGTAGGATAGAATTCTTCTGAGGGGATTAAGTAGATGAGGATTGAGTATCAGGAGAGGGTAATACAGATGCATGACCCTCTCCTAGCTGCTGGTGCTGTCTGACAGTACTTGGTGGTGTTTGGTTTGTAGATTCATCTCCAGTTTCTGCCCCTGTCTATGCAGCGTGTTCTTCCTGGGTGATTCTGTCTCTTCACATGGCCAACACTCCTAAGGGCACCAGTCATTGGTTTAGGGGCCTGCCCTACTCCAGCACGATCTCACCTTAACTACTTATGTCTGCAGTGACCCTATTTCCAAATACGTTTACATTTTGAGATACAAGGGGTTAGGACTTAATATATTCTGTAGGGGGAGAGGACACAATCCAACCCGAAACAGCCGTATTGCTGTATTAAAGGACTTTTATTTGTCTTCAGAGCAAAGGAAAATCACTAAAAAAGTGTATGCATCCCCCTGATAAATTTTTGTAAAATATAAAAAGGCAAGAGAAGAAAAAGAAAGCAAATTAGTAAGCTTTTGCAAATACATTAGGATGGTAGGAGGTAACGGTGGCTTAAACTCAGACAGCAATACTAAAGACAGAAATAAATACATATGGCATGAGCATCATCAGAGGGGAAATAGATTTGAGGATGGCAGCAGATCAATAAAGCATTATGAACTTGTTAAGCTTGGCATGCTACTGAGACACCAAGGAGAAATGAAAGTGAAAAACTTGGGCACATAGGAGGAGCATCATTCAAAAGGGAGGCTGAAGATATAACTGTAGGACTGATACATGCACAGATGGCCCTTAAAAAGAGGAGTGTGAATGTCTCTTAAGGAGCATATAGGACAGAGGACAGAACAGGGTTCTGGACTGAATTTAATCCAGATAGAGAAAGAGGGTCAGAAAAGATGACAAAGCAGTATTGGCCTGAGAGGTAAAGGGAAAAACAGACAGTAGCAATAAACACCATGAGAGAATGAGATTGCGTACATTAAGAGACGAAAGAAAGTGTTTCCAGAAAGGAGAGTTGAAAAATGTTTAATGCTGCTGAGAATAAAGGAGATGAGGACTGAATATCAGTATAGGGTAAAATAGAGATGCTATTTTTATCTTAGAAGAGAATGCCACGTTTATCAGCAAAATTTCATACATAAGGGGTAGTATACCGCTGTGTAAGGAAAGTTTTACAATGTAGATGAATAACCTTAGACTGATTTTGTTCCTGGCACAAATCTCAAAATCATACATTGATAGCGTTAAATTAATAAGGTCCTGAATACATCCCAATCTCTTTTTTAAAGACTTCTTTGAATGCTATCTAATCAGTGTGAGTCCCACAAGCCTCCAAGCATATTTTGCAGGAATAATTGAAAGCAGTTACTTTGTATAGTTTTGTATAGAAAGTACTGATATGTTTCTCAATTTTCAGAAATCATCAAGTAATCTATGAATAGTTTCAGCTTTAATTTTTGAAAAGCAATGTCTGTTTCTGTGTTGCAGCATTCAGATGACATCCCAGGGCTTTCTGTTATTTTTTTCCCTTATAATTGTCTCTTTTCTACTTCTCATAGTGAAGGATTTGCAAAGTGGTCAAGGAAATTAGGTGTAAAAACTAGTCAATTGTATGAGCTATAGCCAACACCAGCAAACATGCCATGCCTGAAATAATTCATATAAATTTTCTAAAATAGTTTGGAGGCCCCGCAAACGAACAAATAAACAAAAAAACAAAACAAGAAATCCTGCCCTAGTGTTGAAGTTTTATGCAATATCTCTATAGACTGGAACTACATTTTCATAACATTAGGAACATAGAAGTCTTAGGAAGGTTAAAAAAACTTGAATGAGCTTTTGAGTAGACCCACAGAGTCCTAATTCTTTCCACACTTCAATTTATTGGATTCATCCGACAGTATAATTTTTCTCCCTTTCCAAAGACTTGTCTACCTGCTGTTAAGAATTGGACAAGATTTACTGATCTGGCTGCCAGCTGGTGTGATGTCTTTAAGTGATGAATATAAATCTTTAATCACACTGCTAAAATGACTTCACTTCCTCCTAGCATTTCATCCATGAATAAATAAAAAAAAAAGGCAGTTGAGAACATATTATTGATGTTTGCAATACCAGGCTTTGTTTTTTTGTTTGGGTTTTTTTTTTCTGTTTAAATTTATTTTCAACAGTTTTGGAGAACATAACATTTTTTCTCCTATTAAACTGAAACCAGTGCTTACTAGAAAAACAACCTTAGAAGGAAATGTCTACTCTGCAAATATAGGCAGATATGCTAAAAAGGGATGTTACAATACAATACAAAACAAAAACTGTGCGACTGGGGATCTGACCAATCCACCTTCTCTTTCAATCTCTGATGAATGAGCATAACTGAAATCAGTGTTTGCTGGTTGACCTGACTTCACTGTTCATGTTTGTTATTATAACAGATGAGTCATTAAAAGTTTGCTGTTGCTAAGATTTCTGTGACATGACTGGAAGAGCTGGCCATCCTAAACACTGGCTTTTGGAAACACAACTAAATTTTCCCACTCCTTGAAACATATCACTTCTTCCTTTCTCTGTCTTCACTCTTTCCTTCCACAACCACATTAACTCTTTTTCTCTAGTATTGCCATTTTTGGATACAGATAATTTATTGTACTAAGTTAATTTGTGACTGAGCACCTATCTCCTTTTGCCCAACCATGAAGTACATATTGCTGAGTTTTAGTCTTAACTTTCAAGATTTTAAACACGCTGAGGAAAAGAAACAGCTATCTATATCCCTTTTAATAGTAGAGTGATATTTGGTCCTAGAAGTGTAACGGAATACTCGGAATACTGATGCACATGAACTTCAGAATAACACTTTGGAAATCAAATTCTGTTTGTGCCACTTACTAGCTTTATGTTTATAAAGTCAATTATCAATTTTCCCAGAATGTCATCTATAAAAACAGATGCCAAGATATTTAAAAAGTCTGTCAAGGATAACTGTTAAGAATTGTAAGAAATAACATGGGTGAAAGTGCTTAAAAATTAGTTTTCAGTTAATTGTTAGTTCTTCCCCTTCTTTTCAAAGAAAATATTCAATAAACTCAAATGCTATTATTTTATGAAATAAAAAGTCATCTGGAGGAAAAATAGAGGTTTCCATGCAAAAATAATATAATTAATATGCTATTTCTGATTTTTAAATATTATTATTCTTCTTATTCTTGTTATTATTATTACATCTTTAATATAAACTTGTGCCCAATGCTAGGATACTTTTATTATTCTTGAGATGTTTGTAAACTTGCTTTCCAGAAGAATTGTATTACTTTAAAAGTCATCAGTAAGTGGATTACCAATTTTTTGTTTTACTAAATTGCTTGCTATTACTTAGTCATTATTATTTTACTATTTTAAATGTAAGAGTTATAACTCTAAGATTAAGAAGGAAAGACACATGGGTGTTAGAGCAAACACTATATTTAGTTACTTTTTTTTTTTTTCCTGCATACTTACTCAAAAGGTTATTTTCCCCCAAGAGCTTTGTGTGAAATCTAAGGGAAGCTACAGGGCTGTTTTGGGCTATATTCAGGTAACAAATGTCCTTGGTAACTCCTAGTTACAAAGCAGTCTTGTTAAATAATGTAAGCAGTGCAGTGAATTAGTCGTCTGATTCCTATCTTGGGTCTGTACTCAGTTCATTAACCACACTGTGAGCAGGGGTATCGTTGACTTCTCCATCTTTCCCCACCTGGTGTGTGTTTTATCCCAGCTGAATACCTGTGGTGTCTGATACCTCCTGGCTTAAAAGTAGATATGAGAAGTGAGGTGAGGCAGACAATTCTTAATACAGCTACTTCTCATCTGCTCTAACAGGAGAGTATCTTGATTGCCACAAACTTCTCTTCTTTACCTCTCAGAATTGTGAAATAGGCATCATTGTTTATTGCCTTCCAAGTTCCAAGGGTAGACAGGCCAAGCCCTCAAAGTGGTCCATCAGAGCTACTTTCCCTGGATTGCATCTGCCTTGCATGAGTCAACAGTGGGACTCACATCTCAGCAATAAATTTTTCAAAAATGTTTCCCTAATCTTTGGATCTTTTTACAACCTTCAGTAGACTAAAAGTAAATGATAGAGGAGGTATTAAAGAATTCTGTCTATGAATCTATCTATCTGTACTTGAATTTTTAGAGTGCTTTTAGGTTCACAGCAAAATTGAAAAGTGCAGAGAATTCCCATATAAAGCTGCTCCCAATCGTGCACAGCCTCTCCAACTATCAGTATTTAAATGAGAATCTTATTTTTGTTACATTAGATGAACCTACGTTGACACATCATTATCACACAGTCTATAATGTAGATTAGGGTTCACTTTATTGTGCTTTCTATGAGTTTAGTAATATGCACTTAATGTTCTTCCATGTCTTTTCAGGCTTAATAATTCATTGCTTGTTAGTACTAAACAATATTCTATTGTCTGCATGTAGAACAAATTGTTTATCCATCCATCCACTGAATCAAACTGCTATAAATATCTATGTACAAGTTTTGGATGGACATAAGTTATCAACTTATTTGGGTAAATACCAAGGAGCATGGTTATTGGATTGTGTGGTAAGAGCATTTTTAGTATTGTAAGAAACTGCCACAGTGTCTTCCAAAGACAAAGCTGTACCATTTTCCATTTCTGCCAGCAGTGATTGAGAGTTCCTGTCCCTTCACATGCTTTTCAGCATTTGCTGTTGTCAGTATTTTTAAAATTTTGACCATTCTAGTAGGTGTATAACAGTATGTCTTTGGTTTTTATAAATCTTCATTTCCTTAATGAAATACGACATTGTGCATCTTTTGTGTATACTTACTTGTCATTCTATACCTTCTTCAGTGAGGTTTCTGTTCAGGTCTTTGGCCTATTTTTCAGTCAGGTTGTTTGTATCCTTAAAATTGAGTTTTAGGAGTTCTTTATATATTTTGATTAACAGTTCTGTGTCAAATATGTCTTTTGCAAATATTTCCTCCCAGTCTGTGGCTTGTCTTCTCATTCCCTTTACAGTGTCTTTCACAGAGTAGGAGGTTTTAATTTTAACGAAGTCCAGCTTTTTAATTATTTCTTCCCTGAGATGCTTTGGTGTCGTATCTAAAAGGTTATCTCCATACTCCAGGTCATCTTGATTTCCTACTACAACTGGTGAAGCTATCCTTCAGGAATAAGGAGGAATAAAGAAACCTCTGACAAAGGAAAACTAAAAGTATTTGTCCCAAGGCAAACAACAAACAGCACTTGAAGAGGGGCTAGCAGAAGTACTTCACAGAGGGAAAAAACCTTGTTTAGAAAGAAGGCTTGTAACTTTTGAAAGGGAAGAACAACAGAGTGGCCTAAAAATAGTGGAAAATAGAATATTCTTCTCATGAATTTAATTATATTTGATTTTTGAAGCAAAAGCTAGTATCATATAATGTGATGTGTACGCAGAGAAAATATTTGACAGTGATGCTTAAAAATTGGCAAAAGTAAAATAGATGTAAGTGGAAGTAAGGCTTTTTTTTAACAATTCTTTCACGGTAGTGAGGCGTTGATACTAGTAGACTGGTAGACTATGCACATAACTATACACCAAAGGCAACCACCACGGAAACTAGGCAAACTGACGCTGAAAAGCACTACAAACAAATAAAAATGGAATTGTAAGATATTCATGTAACACAAAGGAAGACAAGAGAAGCACAGAAATAAAAAACAGAGGAAACAGAACAAATAAAATGGAAGATTTAAGCCCTAACAAATCAATAATTAATTTTAATGTAAATGAATTAAACAATTTATTAAAATATAAAGCTTAGCAGAGTGGATAAAGACAAGAAACACAAACAAACCTAATTGTATGTTGCCTGCAAGAACAGCATAGCTATACCGAGGTAAAAAGGATGAACAACATATATATATCGTGAAATCGTTAACAAAAAAGTAAAGTGGCTGTATTAAGGTCTGACAGGTATCCTTCAAAGCAAAGAGCATTACTAGGGGAAAAGAGACACTGCATAATGATGAAAGTATCAAACCATCAAGAACAGTAACAATCCTAAATTGCACAAAGCAACAGAGTTTCGAAATACATGAAGCAAAAACTAGTAAAACTGAGAAATACAATAGAGAAATCTACAATAGAGTTGGGGACTTCAACATCCTACCCTCAGCAACTGATAGAATAATTAAACATGAAGTTATCAAAGATACAGGAGAACTGATCAACACATCAACTAATTGACATTTGTAGGACATGTTACACTATAATAACAGAGCACCCATTAATATTCACCAAGAGAGACCACATTCTGAACCCAAACCTCAACAAATTAAAAAAAAAAAAACAAACTGAACACATACAGAGACTCTTTTCTGCCCATAATGGAATAAAATTAAAAATAAATAGCAGAGAGACAAAAGTAAATCTCTAAACACTTGAAAATTAAAAAAAATACATAAAAAAATGGGATAAAGAGGAAGTCCCTAAGAAAAAATTAAAATAACCAGACGAGAATGAAAATGAGAATGCAATATATCAAAAATGGTGGAAGCAGCTAAAGCAGGGCTGAGAGGGAAAGTTGTAGCACTGCACATTGGCATTAGAAAAGATGAAAGGTCTAAACCAGGGATCGTAAGTTTCTGATTGAGAGAACTAGAAACAGAAGAACAAAATGAGGCTAAAGAAACAAAAGGAAGGAAATAGTAAGGGCAGATATCAGTAATACTGGAGAAAACAAATAACAACCAGTAAGATGAATAAGTCACAAGATTGACAGTGTGTAAGACAGAAGGTGAAATCACCAATGTCAGAAAGAAAAGGGGATATTACTTCATATCCTTAGCAAATAAAAGGATAAAAGGGAATACTGTGAGTAACTCTACAGTTACAAACTGAACAAATTTTTAAAAATTGACTAATTGTTCAAAAACTGTGAACTAACAATAACAAAACAATAAAAATTGAATAATCTGAATAGTCCTATAGCCATTATAAAACTGAATTTATAACTAAAATACTTCTACAAAAGAAATCCTCAATCCAAAATACTTTCAATGAAAAATTTTGCAACTTCTTCCAAATATATTTTACTATTTCAAAATAATAAGTTTAAAAATATAATTCATATTTTTGATATCACATGTAAAAATGATCCTTACCTGTTTTCCTAATACATTCATCCAATTTACTTAGTTCATTTTATTTTCAACTAATATAAGGCATCATAAGACTAGGTATTATCCCAAGGGTTGAATGGCTTCCTCCACTTCACAGATAGTTAGTAGTGGACCCTGAGTAGGACTTAAGGTGATGCAACTGTTATAGAAATAAATTTCATGATAAATATTTAAATATAAGTTATTAAGATATTATTGAACCTTGGTTTTCTGATTTCTCTTAGGGTGATCTGTTATGCAGGATAGTGGTCTTGGTCTCAAGTCTCAGACAAGGGGAGTTAGTTCCTCTTGTAATTTAACCAGCATATTTATTTAATCTTTAGACACTTTAACCCAAGAGGTTGTCTTTTCTCCACTATTGCTTAGCACCTCTTTACTGAAGGAAGGTCCCCCTCTCAATTTGCTCTTTTAAATGGTCTCACATGCTCCTTTAGGGTACTGTCACTTTATTTTCTGCAAGTTTCAGCAAAATTTCTCGTATTTGACTCAGAAAAAAAAAAAGTACCTTCAACCATATTTTTAAATAAATGCTTATCTCTCTACTCAAATTACATTGTGACATATATGAAAAAAACCTTCCATCTTGCCAGAGTAGTGCAGTTGCTGAAAATAGGTATTTTGTAATATAATGCATTCACTCTGCTTGACTGAACTTGAAAATATTGTTTTGTTAAATGACAAAAATAATGAAGGGACACGTAGGGAGTCCAAGCAGAAAATCATCTTTCCTGATCAAATAAACATGACACAAGTCTAACATTCTAGGTAAACACCTACCCATGGCTGAGTTGGCCTGGCTCCAGCAGTGGGCGTGCCGCAGCGAGTCCATTTCAGTGACTTGGGGGACAAACATGGGCCTGTGCTGAGTGAGTCGTTCTGTGTAGATCTGTGATTGATTCCCACGCAGAACCTACAGAGGACCATTAGTTTCCTCCTTTTACTCCAGGAAAAAAGCTTTTCAAAATCAAGTCCCATAAAGGACTTGATAGCTAAACAAAAATGGATTTAATATTAAAAAATGAGAAGTTAAGTTGAGAATTTTACAATTTAAGATATAGGAGTCAAATATTCACAGAGTCTTAATGGCGACTTGAACTTCTGTGTTTTAAAAAGTACCTAAAAACAGTGATTACAGCATGGATAAAAAATAATGCAGCTCATTATTATCTCACTGAATCTCCCCATGGTTTGTGTAGAAGGGTATATTTAAAATCTCACCTCTTTTCTTCTGTATGGTTTCTACTTTTTAGTGTTCTGGCTTTTTAAATAAGGTAGTATCCAAATAAATAAATTTATCTTGTGTTCCAGTTTACACAATGCAAATTTCATCTGTTTTGCCTTTTTGTCTTAATTTGAGGTAGATGGTGCATGAGGTTGTTAATCTCATCACCATTTCATACATGGTATAATTAAGACCCAGAAAAGAGATGTGTCCTACATCACACAGCTATTATAAGACCGATTTGAACTTCTAATTTCTGTCTTTCTGAAATTATAACCTATATTCCACTGTATTCTACTGCATTAATGAACACTTTACTCCCTGCAGTTGAAATATCTCAGAGCACACAGAGGAAAATGTATTCTCTATCTAGAGTCCTAAAAAAGCCACTGGCTTCTCTTTTTCTAATTAATCCAAGTGGTCCAAGAAGAAGGTCAAGTGTAAAAAGAAGAGCTGGAATTTAACTAAATCTTTCATGATCTAGGCATGCATTTTTTTTTTTTTTTGTTCTTCTCTGCTGTCAGTACTTATCTTAATAGTGTTGTTACTCCAGGAGCAAAAATATCAGAAGGCTTATTAAAGAGGAGTCTGGGAATTTCTGTTACAGGTTTTATATGTCATAAAGTAACATAGCCTTTGAAGGAGGACAGAAGTTTAAAATTCATCTAGTTTAACTTATTTCTCAATAATAATTTGCTTTAACAATAATACTGACTTCCTGTAAAGTCCATGAAAGAGTGTCTTGTCTTATGTTACTCTAAAAAAACCCTTTAAGATAAGGACCCTAAAACTCAGAGTGATTGAGCAGCTTAACCAATGGCATTAGGTAGTTGGCAATGTTAAGATTTGTGCTTGGGTTTCCAGGTTATTTAAAAAAAAAAAAAAAGATACCCAGTTTCCCTCTTGGGTGGATGTTCAACTTCTTAACTCAAGAAGACCCAGAGGGCACAGGCTCCCATGTGTGTGGCTGTCTCCTCCTGGTTCCAGAGGGGGACTCACCTTCTTGGTTCTAGAAGGTAGAGCCTGGGGCCAAGGGGTCTGGGTGTCCCGAGCTGAAGGGGGCAGAGCTGCTGCCTGGTGGGCACAGTGAACAGAGCATTTAGCCAAAGTGGATTATTCTGTAGCTTTAAAATAATAATAGAATTTGTCTTGCTATGTTTTGGGCTTCCTTGGGAACCTTGACCTCAAAATATCACAATATTTGAAGATGAAGGCTTTACAGATGCAATTAAATTAAAGTGAGATCATATGGGTGGGCTCTAATCCAGTAGTATCAGTGTCCTTAAAAGAAGAGGGAACATGGATAAAGGTGCCAACAAAGGGAAGATGATGTGGTGACACAGGGAGAAGACGGTCAACTCCAGGCCAAGAGGACAGACCTGGAACAGATCTTCCTTCATAGCCCTCAGAAGGAACCAACTTTTCCAACACCTTGACTCCAGACTTCTCAATTCCAGAACTATGAGAAAATACAGTTTTGCTGTTTAAGCCACCCAGTCTGTAGTACTTTGTCATGGCAGCCCTCGCAGATGAATACCTCACCCCATATGATGACTTTTTTCTGCACCTAATTTCAAAAGAAGGCTCATGAGGGGTTAAAAGAAGTTCCAGCACATGTGACTATCTGTCCATTTCTGAGACCATGTAGTTAAGTAACTATTCCTTTTGTGAATAAAGCTAATAAAATGTCAGAGTGACGTCTGCTGTTTATTCCCTTCCTTTCATTCTTTTTCTTTCATTTTTTTCCTTTCTTTTGTGTCTCTGCAAGTTTTGCAGAAGCAATTATAAATGCATGCACAGTGTGTATGATGGAAAAAAAGTCACGTCTGCCATTCAATTTGGTGAATCAGAACAATAGGATTTTAGAGTTAGTAAAACTTGAGAGTTTTATTCTAACCTGATGTTACATAATATTCTTGGCTCAAGCCTTTACTTGATAGCAAGCAGATTCTTTTTTTAAAAAAAGTTTGTTATTATAAAAAAATATTATTTATAACTTTGTATTTAAAAAAAAATCTTTAAAGACCCATATCCTAAAGTTACTTTGACAGAAGATACTTGTTTATCAATCATACAGAACTAAATGTCTTAAAAAAAATAAAACTATTCAGCCAAACACAACAGAATCATGAAGTAGCTCTTTTGGGTAAAGGGAGAGCCACAGAAGAACTCTTAATTTCAGAAATTTATGGGTATATCAAAATAATTTTTAAGAACTGAAAAAATTTATAGAAAAAAACTCTTGAAAAATGTACTGTTTGGTTATCTGAAACATTACTTATGTAAACTCAATTGATACATAATGAGGTTAAGTTAAAAAAAATACAATTTTTATTCATTAAGGAACTGATACACATCTTCAGGGTAAAAAAGTTAAAACAATCATTTCTGAACAGAACAAACTTTTGTAAGTTTGAAAAAAATGTATTTTATTTGAGAGACAAAAAGGATTCACCTTTGTGCAGCCTGGCCTCTGAGCTCACTTCTTAAGAGAGGAAATTGATAAGATCCAAAGCATACCCACTCCACAGCGAGGGTCTCTGGTGAGGTGAACAACCTGTCCTCTGGGGACAGAGGTCCTGTTTCTGTATTAATTCTGAATTCCTCTTTGTTTTGAGACTTTAAAGATCTTTTGCTCCCAGATTGTACACATCGTGTTCTTTTTCCGTGCTGTCTGCTTTTAAATCTAGAGTGGGTGTCATGGATCTGCTCCCAATAAAGCTCCACTATAGTTCTCTCCCTAGGTCTCCGTGCTTCCATATTATGCAACCCACTAGATACTTCTATTTGAATGTTAAATACATAAGTTATACTCAGGCAATTACGTCCAAAATCAAAGTTTAGCAATACCCCATACCTCCTACTTCCCTACTCCCTACCCCAAACCCCACAAAAGTTCTGCTCCTCCTCCAGGGATTTGTATATTAGGAATGTCACTGTGATTCATAATGCTTTGCACAATACAGACATGCATCCTCCTTTAATCCCAGTATCCACCCAAATCATTTTAAATTCTGCTCCCAACATGTTAGAGGAAATGTACTTTCGTTTGCTTGTGTTTTAAATTCAAATCTCACCTCCATAGGTTAGTCCATTACTGTATTTTCTGAATTACTGCCCTATCTTTGACAGTGTGTTCCCAGCTTTCCATCTGGCTTTCTTCAGTCTGTTTTCCACGTTGAATCCAGTTTGACGTTTCCAAATTGAAAATCTGCTTTTTAAAAGTTTCTTTGCTTCAAGTCCTTTCACTCACTCTCCTCAGGATGAATTCCAGTGTTTTTAATGAACCCAACAGTCACCCATTATTTGCTCCCAGTCTGTCTTCATTTATGCTGCCTCCTGTACCATAAAAGAAGCTCAACAGATTAGACTGACTTACCTGCTTGTTGATCTCTGAAGACTTCACATCTCTTTCTCTTCAATACTAATTCCTTCTCAGAACATCTTCCTTCTCTCTTTCATCAGCACCTTAATCTGACCCTTCATATTCTTTAGGTCTCAGAGTTGAGTTGTTATTACAAATAAAAATTTCTCTGATTACCTAACACTGAATTGTGGGTTTCTGCAAGGTGCTTGTTGTTCTTAAACCATAACACATTTTCTGTTTACCTCTGTTTACTTCTCTAAGCTCCTTGTTGGAAAGGAACGTTATTTTGCTTAGCTAATAGATCCAGAACCTATCATAGCTCTAAGTGCATGGGGAGCAAGCAAAAAACATTTGTTAAAAAGCTGGAAAATAAATGCATTCCCTCTAGCGTGAGTCCTTCCTGTTCACGTGACCTTAAACTGGTTTCCAGTCTTAGATGAAAATTTCCACGTTTCCAACAACAGGTTCATACTGTATAGGAAACTATATTCAGTACCTTGTAGTAACTTGTGGTGAAAAGGAATATGAAAATGAATATGTGTGTTTTCATGTATGACTGAAGCATTGTGCTGTACACCAGAAACTGACACAACATTGTAAACTGACTATACTTCAATAAATATATATATATACCAAAAAGTTATCCATGTTTCCAGTTCCCAAAATTATGGAAACTTTTATTGCATATTTTGAAATTACATTTCAAAAAATTAGAACACGCCTCAATGCCTGAAGATACATAGTCTAGGAACACAGGTGTTCCAGTTCACATAGTATACATGTGCTTATTCATCCAGTCATCGAATATCACTGAGCATGTACCATATACAGAACCTAACTTTGGAGCAGATGTATGACACAGAGAAATTAGGCCCTGTTATCAATGTGTATAGAGTGGTGTAAGTCTATGTCTTAATGTAGATGGCTTCACAAATAGATATTAAAAACTATTTGACAGTTTCAGTGTGTCCCTCCCTCCTCCTCCCTGTGTCCCCACCGGTGCTAGCACCCTGCACCCCCTTTGCCTCCTACCTGTTCCTTGAGAGGAAAACAAAACAAAACTATTTGGCATGTTTGTCTGAATTATATAAAACTGTTGCTACTTGATATATTTTTGACCTAAAATAGAACAGTTTCAATTGTTTCAACCGACTGGTTGGCCTGCAAATTTGAGATGTAAGATTTGATCGTATATGGTCTATAAATAAATTTCAGCATACATGGTTTTAGTACAGGCAGAAATCAGGAGTCATTTTTTCCCTCAAGGTTATAACCACATACATTCAAGTAAATAAATATTTATTTATCACCTAAATGTGTTTGTCACATGGGTAAAATACATGAATATTACCTGCAGTCTCCAGTGCTTATATTTGAGTTGTAGCCAAAAATATAAAACCCTAACAATACATCTGGATTTATTCCAGTCGCTCATTAGATATATTATTTTGGATGGTAATTGAAAACTTACTTCAAATACTCAATTGAAGCACCTACGGACATTCTTGATATTTGTCATTGTGTAAGCCTTGAATTACACATTCACCCTGCTCCTTGCTCCAGAATAGGTGTCACTTTGTCATCAGGGAACTGAATATGTGCCTCAATCCAAATGTAAAAATTATATTCTTTCATAAATTCAATTCTTTATTCTCAGATGTCATGAACACTTGGTGGCAGCCCATCTCCATCCCCTTGATGTTTAAGATGGTGGTAACGTCTGATTCCCTCATCCTTCTCTTTCTTGCTAGTAACCGGAGGAATGATTTTTGCACAAGTTTAGACAAGCTGATAATCAAACAGCAGTCTTCCTGTTCCAAAGGAGCAGTAAGAATGACTCAAAGATGCCATTGGGGTTGCTGTCACCAACTATGGCTCTGGTTTTCACCTCACCATCAGAACAAACAGAAACAGCAGGGAGGGCTTCTGATGCCCATGTAGCAGTCAGAATGGAGGAGGAGTTTGGTATAATCCAGCAACCCATCGTGGCCTGTAGATGGTGAGAACCTGTCATATCTCATGCATGTTCATTATGGCCTTGTTGTTCCCACAACTGCCATTTTAACTTAAAGTAGCAGTTCCTTTTGTGGAAGTGAAAGATGGTTTGAATTTTCACTGTTGTTTTTACCAAACCAGTCATGTATGAATGGTCTGAGTGCTCAAACATATAAGTATTGGTAAAAAAAAAAAAAAAAAAAAAAAAAAATCTCTTAGTAAACCTGAAGGCATTTTTTTTTTCATATTTTAAAAAAGAACAAAGATATGTACTAAGTTGTGAGAATCAGAGGTAATATTTAAGATGTTGAGCATCACGTCCGGTTAATGGTAGACTGGTTTTCTGTGACTACTAGATTCCATTTTTGTTTAAAAAATTAAAAATTATAAAAAGGAGTGAATGGATGAAGTGCTGTTTCCTCTCATCTGTCATGCAAAGCCCATTTTAAATGACATTTTTCTCTTAGAAACCTCTTCCTATACTCTGAGAGTTCTGAGTCCCTTCCCAGATAGTCTCTTAGTAGTCGCTTCATATGTATGAGGGTGAGAATGCATTTGAATTAATAATTGCATTTAAAGAATTCTAAAGAAACTGCATGGGCAGTGCATATGGCTTGTGAATATCTGGCATGTTTTGAAAAGGGCATGTAGTTGAATATAGCAAGAGGACATATTGCACAAAACTAGGAGAAAAAGGTGGGGTTTGCAATGGAAATTTAGGGGCAAAGGGCGATTAGCCCATGTGATTCAAAGTGGAGGCATTTTGGTGAGTTTGGGCCTAATTAGCATGTTTAAATTATCTTTAGTTTTCCATGGGAGATTTCTGCCCTCATGTCTATAAAGACCACATCTAACCAAAGGTAAAGTGTAGTCTGATACTGCGGAAGAGTAGGTAAAGGTAAGAGCTTAAAATTGCCACTGTGGGCTGACAGGATAAATAGAAGTGTGGCTTGATAAACACAGGACACATAAAATGAAGCATGTAGAGGACACACCGGTGACTTTTCAGAGTTCAGGGAGGGAACAAGAAGAAAAGATTATTGGATTCTGGTCATTAATCTGCAAGATTATTTGTCAGAGTGCCAGGAACATTATGGTTCTTGGGATAACACCTAATTGCATCAACCAAATAAGCATATTGTACAGAACCCTCTGACCCCAGGATGTGTAAAAAGTAAGGCATTAAAAAAAAAAATCAAATGGAAAAGGAATTATATGAAGTCAGTATTGCCTTCAAAGCATACACGAATGTTGTGATATTATTGCCTATTATACACTGGAAATTTGAAAGCTTTTAAAACCATTCAAGCACTTCTCCTAATAGCTGGAGAAAAACATTATACTTTTCCCACATCGAGGAATAAAGATACTTATAGTAAGGGCTTTAAAATTTAAATTGCAGTAATGACCCTCTATTTTCACTCTGTATTTTGAGTTCTAAATCATTCCCCAGGAATGAATTTATCTGTCTGTCTGTGTATCTATCTATGTATCTATGTATCTGTCTATCTGTCTATTTATGTAGCTATCTGTTTTTCTATCTATTTACCTATCTATTTAATATTTATTTGTTCATTTATCATTTTTATAATTTAATTATAAAAGAAAACCACTGCTGAAATTTGGATACTTGAGTTACATTTATTTGCCTAAACAAAAGTTAATGGCTTTGAGAGGCTTCTTCCAACATGCAGTAGTAAAGAGGTTTGCAAATCCACTCCCTCAAAAGAGAAACTGGACAACACTATCAAAAACAGCTATTTCAATGCTCTGAATATTAACCATAAATGACTACTGAACTTTGGGTAAGAGAGTGGGAAACTGTGTTCTTGTATGGGGCTGATAACATCCCTTCCACCCTGGTTCTAGAGGTTTAAGCTGTGAAAATCAGTGTTTTCATTGCTGGGAGGGGCCAAATTCATTTGGAGCAGAGGGGAGAAAAAATGTTTTTGAAATCCAGTATGTATTTTACCCTCATAGCCATAGCAATTCAAAAGGACCACATTTTAAGTGATCAAGACCTATAAATGCCCAGTGGATTCCTAACCTCTATGTTAATTGGCCACCGGTTCCTCTTAATTAGATAGAGCAAATACTGATGTAGTCTGACACTTCCCCTCCGTGTGCTCTTTCTCCATGGTTCTGTTCAGACCCGCAACACTGCTTGTTCAGATGACAACCACAGTCTTCGAAGAACTTTCCTACTGGTTGTTGCTTTGAAATTTCTTGCTTCCAGTCCATTCCTCCCAGGGCCTCTCGGGCACTATTTAAAAAAAAAAAATAAAGAAAATCACTTATGTTTGCGTATTTACTGTGTGAATATTTATTATGCTGTGCATTTCTCTTTATATACATTAAACCGTAATAAAACTTTACCTAAGAGAGACAAAGCCCTTCCGTACCTGGGAGTCTGCAATGGCACCACAGGGAGACACATAGTCTCTTCCTTACCCAATGCATCTGCACAAACTTAACCCCCAACACTTATGGCCGCCACGGTGACTGAAATGCAAACTGCTCCAACCACTCAATTAAAATGTGCTTTTTTCTTGTTTCCATGTAATCATATTAAGGAAACATACAGGATATGACCTTTGTGTCTGGCTTCTTAGACTGAGCTTACAATTTTTATGGTCCATCCGCATTGTGGTCTTGCTGGTTAAAATTAATGTGTATGTAAATGCTACATTTTGTCATTATTTTATTGGTCATTTCACTATTCTATCCATTATTGAAAGTGAGGTATTGAAGTCTCCAGATATTATCGTAGAACTGTCTGTTACTCCCTTTAATTCTGCCAATGTTTGCTTCACATACTTGGAGACTCTGCTGTTTGTAGTTGTTACAACTTCTTTATGAATTGACCCTTTTATCAATATTAAATGCCTTATCTTTCTCTTATAACAACTTCTGATTTAAAATCTGTTTTGTTCACTATTAGTATAAAGTCTTCAGCTCTTTATGCTTACTACTTGCACGGAATAAGTTTTTCTGTCCTTTCACTTTCAAACTATTAGTGCCTTAGGGTGTAAAATGGGTCTTTTATAAGGGGCATATTGTTGGGTATTGTCGTTTCCATCAGTTATGCTAGTTTCTGTCATTTATTTGGTGAACTCAATCCATTTACATTTAAAATGATTACTGATATTGAAAAGCTTTTAACTTTGTCAATTTGCTTTCTATATGTTGTAAATATTATCTTCCACAACTCCAGTACTGTCTTACTTTGTGTTTTATTCAGTTTTTTGTAGCACACTATTTTGATTCCCTCTTCATTTCCTTTATATATATTTTTCAGTTATCCTCTTTGTGGTTACTATGAAGAGTATAGTTAAGACTTAAATTGATACCAACTTAATTTCAATAGCATTCATGCACTCTCTCCTGCACTTTATATTGTTATTGACATAAATAACATATTTATATATTGTGTGCTAATCAATATAGATTTATAATTACCACTGGATGCGTTTATCTTAAATCATATAGAAAACTAAATGACAAAAATAAAAAAAAAAAACGTAGTTCTATAGACCAATAATACTAGTGTTTACCTATATAGTTAACTTTACTAATGATCTCTATTTCCTTGTATGGCTTTGAGTCACTATACAGTGTCTGCCTTTATTTATGTATTTTTTTCTAGCCTGAAAGACTCTTCAATATTTCTTGTATGACAGTTCTGCCACGCGTACACCCCTAGCATTTGTTTATCTGAGAATATACTAATATCTCCTTCCTTCTTAAAAGGTAATTTTTCTAAATGTAGAATTCTTAGTTAACAGTTTTTCCCCAGCACTTTAAAAATATTTCCTCACTGCCTTCTGGTCTGCACGGTTTCAGATGAGAAAGTGGTTGTTAATCTTAGTAAAGTTTACTTCACACGTCACTTTTCTCTTTCTTCTTTCAAGAGTCTGTCTTTGGCTTTTGAAAGTTTGGTTATAATGTGTCTCAGTGTGGATATTTTTTAGTTTATCCTGCTTGAGATTAATTAAGCTTCTGGATATTTAAATTCATGTTTTGCATCAAGTAATGTTTTGCCCATAATACGTTCAAATATTTTTGCTACCCTTTCTTCTCCTTCTGGGACTCTACTAATGTTAGTGTCAATGTTAGTAAGTTTAATGTTTGATAGTTCTCTAGGATCTCTTAATTTTTTTTCTTTTTTTCTTTTTTCGCTTCACTGGGTAATTGTAATTGTCCTAATTTCAAGTTTGCTATTTTTTTTTTGCCTGCTGAAATCTTTTTTGAATTCTTCTATTGATTTTTATCTTTCAGCTATTACATTTTCAACTATTGAATTTCTGTTTGGTTCATTTTCATGACTTCTCTTTATTGATATTCTTTGCTTGCTCATATACGGTATCCCTGACTTGCTTTAGTATTTTATCTATGATTTATTTCATCTATTTGGGCACTTTTAAGACAAATAATTTAAAATATTTGTCTAGTAGGTCCAGTGACTGGGCTTTCTCAGGGATGGTTTCTGTCATTTTTGTTTTCCTGTGAATGAGCCGTAGTTTCCTATTTTTGTATGCTTTGTAGTTTTTTTTGTTGTTGTTGTTGAGAAATGGGCATTTTGGATATTGCAATGTGGCCTTTGGAAATTAGCTTTCTCCTTTCCCCAGGATTGCTGTTGTTTCTTGAGGAAGGTTGTAGTTTTTGTTCAGTGACTTTTCTAAACTATATTGCACAGACTATAATCCTTGTCATGCGTGGTTAGGGAGTTTCTGTTCTATATTCTTCCTGGTCAGTCAGTGACATGAAAGAGATTTACTTTAGTGCCTGAATTAAATAATGGAAAAAGGGGTGTAGGGACTCTGTCTCTTTAAGTTCCTTGATCAACACTGCTAAGGAAGCTACTTAAGCCAGTGAGAATTGAAGTAATGGTGAGCCTCTGTGCCATCCCCTCAGGGAATGGTCAGGTACATCAAAACCTACAGCCCCGTTTTTTGTAGGGCAAGGTCTCTATTGTCCAATTTGGCACGAGAGAAATCTTACCAGGAATGTGGCCACCATCTCTATAGCTGCCTACTGCAGGGATGGAGGTTGGAAAATTGTGCCCACTACTCAGAATGTGAAACCTCCCCCAAATTTACAAGCCTCTTTCTGCATCAAGCGCTCTTTAAAATTCTGCAGATGTTCAACTAGACTTCATAGTTTCGCTAGTTTAAATAGTTGATTCAGATGATTCTTGAGCTAAATAGTGTTATTGGTAAAGGGTAAAAAAAAAAAAAAACTTGCTTCCTCTTCAGCATATTCTGTGAGATCCAAGATGTAAATTTTTTATGCTACATATTTTCATTCATTCTCTGCTTTCTTTTTTATATGTTAATTTAATTTTAATGGACTTTTTTAAGAGTAGTTTTAGGATCACAAAAAAGTGAGTGAAAAGTACAAAGGGTTCCCATATACCCTTTTTCCTATACATGCACGATCTCCTCCACTATCAACACACCTCATCAGGGTGGTACATATGTCACAATCAATGAGCCTACATTAACACATGGTTATCACTCAAAATCTGTATTTTACGTTAGGGTGCACTCAGTGCTGTACATCATACAGATTCGGACTAATGTATAATTATGTATATCCACCATCTTAGTATCATACAAAATTATTTACTAGACCCCCAGATCCTTTTTGCTATGCTTGTTCGTCCCTCCATCACCCCTAAATCCTGGCAACCATGGATTTGTAATGGCTTCATAATATATTGCCTTTTTCAGAATGTCATAGAGTTGGAATCTTGTAACATTTAACTTTTTAGATTGACTTCTTTAACTTAGAAAAATGCACTACAGGATCCTCCATATCTTTTCATGGCTTGACAGCTTATTCTTTTTGTTGCTGAATAATATTCCATTGTCTGGATGTAACACAGTTTATTTACCCATTCACCTACTGAAGAATGTCTTGGTTGCTTCCCTGTTTTGGAATGACAAAACAAGAATAAAGTTGCTATAAACATATGAATATGTTTATATAAAATTAACATGAATAAAGCTGCTATACCCATCTGTGTATATGTTTTATATGCATATATAGTTTTAATTCATTTGCTAAAATACCAAGGAGTGTGATTTTTGCATTGTATGGTAAGAATCTGATTAGTTTTGCAGGGAACCACCAAACTGTCTTCCAGAGTGTACACTTACCTTTCCCATCAGCAATGCATGAGAGTCCTTGGTGCCTCACATCCTTGCTAGCATTTTGTCTTGCCGTATTTTAGATTTTGGTCATCCTCCTGGGTTTGCAGTGGTGCCAATTGTTTTAATTTGCCTCTCCCTAATGACACATGATGTTGAACGTCTTTTCATGGTTATTTTCCATATGGTCTATTGTTGGTCAGGTTTTTTGTTTATTTTCAATTAGGGTTTTCATGTTCTTGTTACTGAGTTCGTTGGATTTTGGGTCCAAAATATTTTGATAACAGTCCTTTATCATATGTGTCTTTGCAGTTTTTTTCCAGTTGGTGACTTGTCTTATCATTCTCTTGTCAGTGTCTTTTTTCAGAGCAGAAGCTTCACATTTTAATGAAGTCCTGCTTATTAATTCTTCTTTCATGGCTCATGTCTTTGGTGTTGTACCTAAAAAGTTATCATCATATTCAATATCATCTCAAAGTTTTCCTGTGTTATCATGTAGGACTTACATAATTTAGCATTTTACATTAATATCTATGTCCCATTTTGGATTAATTTTTGTAAGGGATATAAGGTCTGTCTAGATTTTTTTTTTTTTTTGCATGTGGATATCCGGTTGTTGAGCATCATTCATTGAAGTGCCTATCTTTACTCCCTTTGTTGCCTTTGCTTCTTTGTCAAGGATCAGTTGACTGTATTTCTGTGGATGCATTTCTGAGCCCTCCATTCAGTGGTTCTATCTGTCTGTTATTTCATCCATACTGCACTCTCTTGATCACTGTATCTTTAGAGCAAGTCTTGAAGTCTGATGTTGTCAGTCCTCCAACTTGGTCCTTCTCCTTCAGTACTGTGTTGACAACTCTGGGACTTTGCCCCTCCATGCAAACTGTGGAATCAGTTTGTTGAGAATCATTAAATAACTTGTGGAATTTTGATGGGTAATGCAGTGAATCTATAGATCAAGCTGGGAAAGGAGAGCATCTTGAGAAAACTGACAGTATTATTTACTCCTCTCTATGTCCATGATACATGTCTCCGTTTATTCACTTCTTATTTGATTGACTTTTAAAGCCATATCCCCTTTTTGCAATTTAAATGTTACTCTTCTCTTCCCATTCTGTTACTACCTGAATCTCCATCTGTGCGCCCTGCAGAACTTGTTTCTGCAAGCTTCTCATTGATAGTATTTAAAGATTGCATTTAATTTGTTTAAAAATAAAAATCATGTGTTTGAATTAACCTCACTCATATAAAAATTTTATATCTTAGAGATTATCACAGTATTATCCCTGTTTTATACTTTGTCATTCGAACTATCCCATTCTTACATGAAATGACAGATTAAACACTTACTTTCTCTAACTTGTAATGATGATGTTTAGAGTATTAAAATAATATACAATTATAACATAATGTGGGAGAATTTCAAAAATAAACAGAGCTTAAAAAATATATATGTATTCTCCACAAATACATGCATATATGTTATTTTTATGTAGATGAATTAACTGAAGTCTTTCTTTGCACACATCCTTTCTCTTACTACACATAGGTAAACATTTGTTTCTTTCCTATAAAATAGAAATCTTTGCTTTCTGCATTTTGTCTCGTTACATCATGACCATTTAATTAGATCTCTACAAATCATTTAGAATATGTTTCTCCCTAAAGAATCTCATTCATAGTCATGGCTTTAAGAATAACCTACATTCAGATAATCCAGAAATGCACCTCCATCACAGATAGCTCCTTTAACCTCCACATCTATATACCAAACTGACTACTTAAAAATTCTTGGATTCTCGACGGTTTACCAAACTCAGTAAGTAAAACATTCTAATTTACAATCTTCTAAAATTCTAATTTACAGCCTTTTATTTAAAATTTAGTCATATTCAACCTTTCTGTGGTTTCTGTGGTTAATGTAATCATTCATCCAGTTACATGAGCCATCAGCTTTGAAATAATCTTTACAAATTTTCCCTCCTACTAAAATGTATAATATTTTAAATTCTCTATTTGGACTTACAACAACAACAAACACGTACTTGAAATAGGCAGATTCAATGCTTGGGTATTTATATTAGCATATACGATTATATGAAAGTAGATGAAATACCAGATTTATCCAAAACATCCTGACAGTAAACGATTAACATCATCCCAGATTTATCTGAACTTGTGGTGATACTTTCAAGTGTTTGAATAATATTTGGAGCTTCCACACTATTATTCTACTAATTGATGTGACCTTTGCTTTATGGTCCAAAACAAATTGATAAATTGCCACCATTTTTGAGAATATATTTCACTCTTTGAAAACACAGATTAAGTCAGTGCCATACTGTTACAGAAAACCTAATGGGCTTTCACGAAGAACCAATATGACAGGTAGCTGTTTCTGCACAAATAGGATTAATAATTATTTAAAAATGGAAACTATATAGAATGCAATAATAGGAAAATATTTATGTAAATTAGAATTATTATAGTTCAGATGATTTACTGCAGTCTTTGCATGGGCAGGAGATAATGAGGAACTGAATTCAGTTGGTTTAAATTAGAATGGAAAATACAGGTGCAAGAGATTATTGCAGTGGCAATCTGTAAGGCTCAGTAATAAGTTGAATGTATAGATGTTTGAGTGGAGCAAAAGTTATATTTGAAGTCAAAATGACTCTCGGATTCCTAAATTGGGCAACTGTGTCAAGCGTAATGTCAGTATGTAAGAATGCACGCACGCACATACACATACATGTACAAATTAATAAGTATTAAGGTTAAATTGATAAAGTAAGCTTTAAAAATTTTTAATATGACAGATTCATCAGATATTCAGGAAGAAGGATACAGTAGGTCATTGTCACTATGTTTCATTCTCAAATGAAAGACCATAGTATCTAGGAAATCATGTTTATAAAGATGCTTGTAAGCATAACTACTTATAAATGAGTTAACATCTCAAAACTAAACCGTATAAATGAAGACTATCGAGACAGTGGCAATGTTAATGGAAAGACAATGTTATGCCTAAAGTCTTTTCTTTCCCTGATTTGTTTTCCAGAATTTTCTTGATATTTAGAGCCTGTTATATATGAACATATTTATATATGTAGAAATGTCTCTACTAATAAGCTTTTACTGGTTACTATCAGGACTAATAGTGATCTGCACCTTAGTTTTCTAAATTGTGCTCATTAGAATCTCAAAATCCATCACGGTGGCAAGCAGGAGCCTGTATGTCTGGGACTGAAGTCCCTTCCCTTCACCCCACCGGAGCAGTTATGTTCCTATTTATTTTGCCTATTGGGATCTTACGTACATTTTCCTCTTCTTTATGAGTAAAGAATTGAACTACTCATCAATTCCTGCTCTACCACTGTACCATGATGGATTTTGACCAACCTATATTCCAGAAAGAATGTGAATATAAACATTGCTTAGTCAAAAAGAGAACACAGAGAATACCAACATATCATTTTGTTGGGGAATTACATTGCTCAACCGATTAAGAACTTACTATAGGCACTTACTAGGGGAACTTCCTTTCCAAGCCAATGAATTATGCAATTCATGTACTAAAACAAGAAAAAGAGCAACAGCGTAAGCAAGGGGATATTCCTTTAATAAAATAAAATCATTTGGAGGTGGAGCTAAGATTACTCAAGGAACTTAGATAAAATATTAGTAATGGTAATCATTGTTTTAAAGCATATGTTTTAGGTACATTGAACAAGAGTAAAATATTAAGAGATGCCTACAGCATTTTAATCACATATTCCCCTGTATGGATAAGCACCTACACACTTGTGTTTGCCAGCCCCAGTTGGCCCCATTAGAAATTTTATTTTTCAGTAGAAGATTTAGAACCAGGTTTAAATGATGAATTAAAGTAGTCCAGGGAATGAAAATAGATGGTGCAGCCAAATATGAAGATAAATTTTCTCATTATATGCTGCCCAATGTACATGTGCATGCATTCTTTAAAGTGGCTGAATGGCTTATAATTTAACATCTATGAACATTTATAAATGCTGTTAGACTATAATGACACATTTCACTCTGAATTATAGCCAATTTATGTATCTGAAATTAAAGAAGCTCTGTTTAAAAAGAAATAATCCCTCGAGTGTTGTAGAATACATAACAGCTTTTTTGAAGAAATAAAATAAAACAAAGCAGGCACACTCACTACAGAAAAGTGAATCAAGGCTCTTGCATGACATCAATATAAACATTTTATGTCTATTGAAATTTGGAAGGCCTGGAATATAACCTTTTATACCACTGCATAAATTAACCTGTTTGTTTTCCAAAAGATCACTGGCTGTAATCCTTATGTTAAATGTTTAATGGTGTTGTTTGTTCGTCTGTTTGTTTTTGATTTTTATCTCAGGAAAGATAGCCCTCAGCCTGCCAGATGGTATTCCATTTAAAGAGATTATTTCTTAGCACTTATTTGAGTCAATTTCAGTAAATATCATTGAGCACATTTCTGAACACTCACCAAGCCCACGAGATTCAAAGACGAATTTGAATGTACTTTTCCTTTGCTAATATACAATGAGGAAGACAAAGATGTAATGAGAAAATTTCAATATATTAAGTGCCATGAAAAATATATGCACAAGGAGTGAACTATGTGGAGGGGTGGTTTTACCAAATTAGACAGTTCAGGGAAGAATTCCTGAAGGAGATACTCAGTTAAATCTTGAGAGATGACTTTGTGTTCTCCAAAAAGATGTTGAGGAGGCAGAGCATTTCAGACAGAGGGGACTGAAAGAACGACGGTACCAAAGCATGGACTCCCACAGGAACTGCTAAGTTTTTGGGTTTTTTTTTTTGTTTGTTTTTTTCCTGGAGTATAAAGTTAAGACACAGGATACTGAAGAATGAAACCTATAGAAAGGAAGAAGACAGGCCTTAAGAGCTTGCACGCCATATTAAAGCTTGGGCTTTATCTCAAAGGAAAAGTGATAGCACGGAAGCAGTTAAACCCAGGGTGCGTTAGAAAGATCACCCCTGCAGTGAGGTAGACCTGGGAGGAGGAAGCAGCTTGGGGACAAACAACAGTTAGGAAAATAGTCTCTATCAGGCACAATGGTTATAAAAATGTATTAATTCTATAACTTGATCCATGCCAAAATCAAAAGTTCTTAAAAACCACTGCAATGGCCCTATGGTCTTCTTTGACATGTTACTTGATGATAAATGTTCCCTCTGTGGCTCCCACTCATAGAGGCATTCTGACCTCCAACAAACCCACTTGTTTATCAATAACTGCAGAGACTTAGCGTGGATACACACTGTACAAAGAGGTCTGTCATTACAATCTACACCCCATTCAGGCCAAAATGAGAGGCCCTTAGGCAATAATCTATGTCTGGCTCATATATTTTAAGAGGCTAGTGTGTGTCCTTCAGCCTCATGACATTTGGGCTGTTGTCTGAGCATCGTGGATCCAGGGAAGTGATACAGTTTTTTGAAAAGTTTAAATTATTCTTGGGTTAGCTATCTCCTCTCACATAGAAAGAAATCATCAGGAACTTCTCCCCAAATAGCAAAGTACCACAGGTGTCTGAGTGTTTTGTTCTTGTTGAAGTCTAGAGCAGTAGTAATTTACCCATTGTTTCCTACATTTAGTCCTTCATTCATCCATTCATTCGTTTGACAAGCAAATTATAGAAACTCCTCTGAATTAGACACTTTTCAGGCACCTAGAACACAGAATAGAAAACTCTAAACTGCCTTCAACTATCCAATAATTAATTAATAAAATATTGATATTTCTCTGTCATTGTGGCTACTTATGGAAGAAAACACCCTTGAAGATTTTCCAAATATACACAAGACTTAGCTCTGACTAAGCAGATCATTACATCTCTAATATCTCTTACTTATTTTCAGTGATCATCCCTTTTATCTCTTTTCTTGACTCTATCTTCCAGTTTTGCCAGCCCTGCTCAAATGAGTCACTGTAGAGGTTTCTAGGTGTTCACTAATGGCTAGTTAAAAACATGCTAGTTTAAAACAGGATCTCATCTTTGATTCATAGTGTTGAGAAAAGATTTTTAAAAAATCTCTTAAGCAAAATCTAGAAGAACACCTGCTGTATGTTCAGTACATTACAAAGTACCTTCCCCTCCAGTATCACACTTCATACTCACAGCAGTCACACGAGTTAAGGACTATCATCCAGTTTGATAGATGAAGAAAATGAAAATTTCTTTAAGATTTGTCTAAGACCACTCATTGAAAATGTCAGAACTAGGAGTTTAACATATGGATCTTTGTATTCTAAAAATTTGCCTCTGATAACATTGACCCCAGTTGTTCAGTCAAGTTTTTTTTTTACTTTCTGACTTTGTCTTCGACACAGATTCCTGAATCCTGCCTTCTCATTCTGTTAAAATTAATTCATAAGGACTGATAATGAAAACTGACCTGAAATTTTTCTGATTATGTTTAGCAGTTGCCAGAGCCATAGAAGCATAAATGATCTGGACTTGATAGAATTTCTTGTATAAACAGTGATATTACAGTCAGAAAATGTAATTTTTTTAGGTAGCAAGTGGCAGAATTAAAATGCAAACTCACTCTTTCATTAAATAGACATATATAAAAGATTGTCATGAAATAAAAACTGTATATATCTAGGAATAAAACATATAATTTGCATTCTGTTGAAGGCGCCTGACAAGTATATTAATGGTTATATATGGTAAGTGTTACCACCACTTTCCACTTGAGTGCTCTTTTTCAGAGGTCACTGCACTACACACATAATTGTGAAAAACGAACATAAACAGTGCATAAGAATATTATATTAAAATTAGGCTGAAGGACAGAAAGTTATTGTAATAAATTTATAAATTTAAATGTGACACATTGGCTTTGTCCTACGTTATCCTCTCTAAAATCAGACTTTGAATGTGGATAAATTCTGAAATGAAACAGAAAATCTAGAGATTGCTATTGCTTATTTTTCCATTATTTATTTTTAATTGACTGTATTTAATACTTTTTTGTGAATTTTGAAATAATTATTTATTTAAATGCAGTAGTAAGAAATAATGGAGTGATTTGTTTTAGCCTTTACCCAGTTTTCCCAAGGATCACATCTTGTAAAACAAGACTACAATAACACATAGAATACTGATATTGATACAGTTAAGATACTTAACATTCCATCACCAAAAAGATCCCTCATGTTATCCTTTTATATCCACTCCCATTTCTCTTCTAATTTCAACGCCTCCTCCACCCCTGGCAACCACTAATCTAGTCTCCTTTCCTACAATTTTGTCATTTTAACAATGTTATGTAAATGGTATTATATTGTGTGTAACCGTTTGATTTTTTTTCACACATTGTAATTGCCTGGAGACTCATCCAGACCACTGTGTATATCAATAGTTTCTTTCTTTTTATTTAGACTCATATTCCACGGCATGTATATACCATGTTTTGTTTATCCATTCACTCATCAGAGGCCATCTGTATTGTTTCCAGGCTGTGGCTATTAAGAACAAAACTGCTGTAAACATTAATGTACAGATTTCTGTGTGATGTTAAGTTTTCACTTTTCTGGAATAAATATATGCCCAGGGGTGCAATCACTAGGTTAAGTTAGTTATGTAGGAAAGTCCTAAAATGTTTTCCAGGAACGTTATACAATTTTGCATTCCCATCAGCAATCCATATATGAATGACACAATTTCTCTGCATTCTTGCAAGGATTTGGTGATGCTAACTTATTTTTTTATTTTAGTGTCTGATGATATATCATTGTAGTGTTTTTATTTGAATCTCCATAATAGCTAATGATAGTGTGCATATTTTCATGTGTTTATTTGTCATCTGTATATCCTTTTCAGTGGAATGTCTCTTTATGTATTTTGCTCAATTCCTATTGGCTCTTTACTTGCTATGGGTTGATTTTGCCCTTTTTTTGTAGTTTCCTGTTGTGCAAACTTAGATTATTGATTTGAGAACTTTTCTATTTCTTAATGTATACATTAATGTTATGAATTTCTCTCTCAACACTGCTTTTTCTCTGTCCCACAAAATTTTATATGTTGTATTTATCTTCTTTCAATTCAATGCATTTTTTATTTCCCTTGATACCATCTCTTGGACCCATGTATTATTTACAAGTATGTTGTTTACTTTCCAAATGTTTGGAGATTTTTCTGTTATTTTTCTGGTATTGATTTCCACTTTGATTCCATTTTGTTGAGAAAACACACTCTGTATTTCAATTATTTTAATTTATTGAGAATTATTTTTTTAATGCCCCGGCATATTCTCTAAGTTGGTATATGTTTGTTCTGGGAGCACTTGCAATTAAAGTATATTCAGCTGCTGTTGGGTAGAATGTGCTACAAACGTCTATTAGACTTACTGTTTGATGATGTTGTTGAATTCTTCTATACTCATGCTGATTTTCATTCTAGTTTTTCTGTCAATTGTAAAACTGTTTATTTCTTTTTCAGTTCTAGTAGTTTTTCTGTCAATTGTTTGTAAAACTGTTTATTTCTTTTTCAGTTCTATCAGTTTCTCCTTCAGATGTTTTGTGGCTATGTTGCTTTCTGCATACACATTTAGGATTATTTTGTCTTATAGCTGGATTAGTCCTTTTACCCTATATAATGTCCTTCTTTATCTTGGGTAATTGTCACTGCACTAAAGTCTTTTAACTGATGTTAATATAGACATTCCTGCTTTCAAGTTTTGCATAACTTTTTGCATCCTTTTACATTCACATCGCCTATATTATTATATTTAAGATGAGTTTCTTGTAGATGGGTCAGACATTTTAATCCACTTTGCCAATCTCTGTCTTTGCATTCGTGTCTTTAAATTATTTACATTTAATGTCATTTAACGTCATTATTGATAGACTCATTCTTAAGTCTTCCATTTTATTTTGTTTTCTGTTTGTTCCTTCTCTTGTTTTCTTTTATATTTACCTTTTCCTCCCTTCCTGTGGGTTAGTTGAACAATTTTTAGAATTCTATTTTGATTTACATCAGAGTCTTTGAGTATATTTCCTTTTTCGTAGCTTTATTAGTGTTTGATCTACATATGAGATTCTATGTCTATAATGTGTCATAGTCTACACGTGCCATTAGTATACTGGAGTGAGTGGTGTAGAAACCTTGCTTCTCTTTACATCCTTTTATGCTCCCATTTATACTATAAATATCTTAAATATTTGCCTACATACATTTAGAACCACATCTGACAGTGTTATAATTTTTCTTCAATTATCAAATAAAACTTAAAGAACTCAAGAAAAGAGAAAAGTTTATTTACCCATGTGTGTTTTGTGCGTTCTTCCTTCCTGATCTTCACAGGTACCTCCTTTTATTGTCTTCATTCTTCTTAGGTAACTTGAAATAGCCATGCATTTAGAGTAGGTCTGCTGGTGACAGATTCTCTTAGTTTTCCTTTATCAGAGTCTATCTTGATTTCTCTTTCACTTCTGAAGGATATATTCTGTGGATCTAAGATTCTAGGTTGACAGTTCTTGTCTTTCATCACTTAAAAAATGTACCGCTTTCCTTTAACCCACTTTTTTTTTTTTTTTTTTAATGAGAAATCCACTGCCATTCAAATCATTTTTCCCCTAAGGATAAGGTGTGGTTTCTCTCCCACACTCAAACTGTTTCCTTGCTTTTGGTATTCATAGAGGTTTGATTGTTCTGTGTCTTGGTCTAGTTCTCTTGGAGATTATACTGTTAGGAGTTTTCTTAGCTTCTTGAAATTGTAGGTGTCTGTAATTTTTTTTTTTTTCAAATTTAGGAAGCACTCAGACATTATTTTTCCTAGTACTTTTTAAATCCTTCTCTCTCTTTCATTTTTTTTCAGGACTCTAATGTCAAAAATTTACATTTTTTTCTTGTTTTTCTATTTTTGCTCAATTTTTCAGTTTGGGTTATTTTTATTATTCTGTCCTGACTTGACTGATGTTTTTATCCTTTTCATTATTCTATTAAACCTATTTATTGAGGGTTATTATTCTTATTATTGTATTTCACAGTTCTAAAATTTTTGTCCCTTCTTCATTTCCTTTCTGAGACTTGCTGTTTTTTAAAATTTATTTATGCATGTTTGTATCTGTTTATTAAAGTACTTCTTTATGTCTGCTTTAAAATCTTTATCACTAATCTAGGGTCTCTGTCATTTTGGGCATTAGCATTTACTAATTATCATTTCATTCATTCTTTTCGTTCTTTCTGATTCTTGGTTTTAATGGATTGGATGTTTCGGGTATTATATTATGAATCTCTGCATCTTATCTAAGCCTAATGTTTTAGCTTCCTTTTCCTGAGACTGCTCTGGCATGGGAAGGGAGGATGTCTGTTACTGCCTGGTGAGGATAGACATTCAGATTTCACTTTTGGCCTCTACTTTGTTTCAGGAGCAGATCCTCATTGCTGCTGAGTGTGAGTGGAATTTCTGGCTCCCCACTTGGTCTCCACTGATAATAGCTTGGATGGAAAGAGTTAAGAGTGCCTTGTTGCTTTTCTTGTGCAACCCTCTACTGACATCAAGTATGGGGTGGCCTCGTTACTTCAGGGAAATGGAAAAGTTTTGACTCTCCACTAATGTTCCTCCAACCCAACTCCATTAGGAAGAAGAAGGGGTGACTCTTGGTTGCAAGTGACAGTAGAAATCTCTCTCCACTGTGAGAGGGAGGCTGTGGACTTGTTATCACTTGGCAGGGATTAAAATTTCCATTTCCCATTTGTATGGGATCTGTACCTAACCAAATGTGTATGTGGCAATCACTGAAGAAGAGAAGAGAATGACTCTTTCAAATAAGGCATCTAAGCTCAATTTGAAATGTCAATTACTGAAGCATAAAGATGTTTGGAAATAGAATATAGAAACAAAGAAGTAATATAAACTTAGGTAGGGAATACTAATTAATCTAGAAATTGAAGTTGTTTTGCAGGAATGGAATTTAAGTTTGAATTGGTGAATAGAACATAGACCTTATCACATACAGTGTTAAAATACTTTAGTAGCTGAAATCATGGGTAGATATTTTAGATTATTTTGATAAAGTAGTGTTCAACACCTCTACCTATATTTTGTGAAGTGTTTCCCATTGCAGCTTGTAATTCTTATTGGATCACCAAATTAATTCAGTGGATCAAAATCATCATGTATAGGAAAACTGGAACTCAACATGCAAAAGAATGAAGTTGGGCCTTTACCTTACACCATATAAAAAATTAACTCAAAATGGGCCCAACACCCATAAGACCTAAAACTGTAGAACTCTTAGGAGAAAATGTTGAGTAAAAGTTTTATGGCATTATATTTGGAAATTATTTCTTGAATATGACAGCAGAAGTACAGAAAACAAGATAAAAAATAAGTAAAATAGACTACATCAAATTTTAAAATGTCTGTGCATTAAATGACATGATTACAGAATATAAAGGCAATGTACAAAGTGGGCAAAAATATTTCCAAATCATATATGTGATACAGAGCTACTATCTGGAATATATAAAGAACTCCTTCTATTCAACAGCAACAGAAAACAAACAACACAACTAAAATAAAATAGAAAAAAATGACTAGAATCGACATTTCCCCAAAGAAGATAAACAAATAACCAATGTGACCATGAAAAGCTGTTACACGTTACTAGTTATGGGAAAGAAAATCAAAATCAAAATGAAATACCACTTCATATCTATTAGGATGGCTACGATTAAAGAAAATGACAAGCATTAACAAGACTATGGAGAAACTGGATTCCTTGTGCACCGCTGGTGGGAATGTAAAAATGTGTAGCCATTGTGGAAAAAAAGAAGTATGGCAATTTTTCAAAAAATTAAAAAAATAGAATTACTTTTATGATCCAGCAAATGCATTTCTGGGTATATACTCAAAATAATTAAAACTAAGTCTCAAAGAAACCTAAGTGTACATTGACAGGTGAATGGATAAATAAGATGTGGTAGATACTTAAAATACTTTTCAGACTCTAAAAAGGGAGGAAATTCGTACACGTGTAGAAGTGAATCTTTTTGTTTTATCACCAATCCCTGTCTCCTTTTAGAACAAGACTTTGATGTCAAATTGGGGACTTGCTTAGACCATGAAATACGGTTCCCAGTTTGTAACTATGAGTTCAGGGCCACTGTGGCAGGGGTCTTCATAACCCTCTCATGTCGGGTTGTTTTCTAAAAAAGACTCATAGAACTAAATAAAGCTGTTATACTCACAGTTTATTTTTGTTTTGTTTTGTTTTTGTTTTTTTACAGTGAAAGGGTATAGATTAAACTCAGCAAAGGTAACAGATACATAAACTGGGATTTAGGAAAGTGCAGGCACACGCTTCCAATGGACTTCTCCCAGTTTAGTTCTATACACAGCAATTCATTCACCCAGCAATGATGTGCCACAAAATGCATGAAATATTGCCAATCAGGGAAGCTCAACTGAGCTTTGTGGCCAGGATTTTTTTATCCAGAGTCAGTCACATGTCATGGAGCACCTTAGGTAATCTCAGTCTCCACCCCTCTCCCAAAGGTCAAACTGATACAGCATGGCCCAGTTTCAGGTGAACAAAAATAAACATTCACCATAAATCGTATTGTTAGTAGCAACTATCTGGTGTGACTCAAGGTCTCAGGTATACAAAAATACACTTTTTATCAGGTAGGATGATCCAAGGGTTCTGAATTTATCTCCCAGCAACTAGTCAAGGACAGGTTATTTTCTTTGGAATGAATAGTGTTTGAAAACTCCCAGTTTGCTGAGTTAAAATTTTACTGCACAGCTGTCTACATATTTTGCAGGACTCAGTGCAAAATGAAAATGTGGCACTCCTTGATCAAAAAGCAAGAAGATAGTAGCATTACAGGAACTAAATATAAAGCTTTCTCCTTTCTTCTATTATCTCTTTTTCAAGATGCCACAGTGTTTCTTATTTGCTATGTAGTATCATTCTAATTAAAGAAGAACTACAATTTTAAACTATTAACAATGATTTTACTGTTTATCTTTATGTTGTGCAATGCCAGCTTTAAATGCATATGGGAGCATTTTGCTCGTATGTTGAATAACCAAAATTGCACAATGTGTATTTTATAGTTCATAAGGGCATATGTATTGTGTTCTTACCAGAACAATGGTAACAGTGTACAAGCTAATGCAACTGTTTGTATTTCACTTTTGCTATGCACACCTTCTATCATCATACCTACTCTGGGTGCATACAAGAGTGCAAAAGGACTGAAAGAAAAAGAACTATTTTTGTCTATCTTTGATGTCCTCCATTTTCCTTTCCTTTTATATCATTATTTTCAATGTAAGTAGTTGTCTAATATAGTCAAATATCACAAATGAACAAGAATATGTCAGGCTTACTTGGCTTTTTGACTTTCTTAGAATACCGTAGCCTTATTTTTGGGAAGTGTAGCATTTCAGGGCTGTCAGTGTGGCCCCTTACAACATTTCCCTTGTACTCACTTGGAGTGCCACTGAACTTTCATGCATCATTGGTCCACAGGAATGCTATGCTCATGGGGTATTATAAACACTGTGCAAATGAGCCAGCGAGGAACCACGGCAGACATGCCTGTGTGTATATTTTCTCTGCTCCACTCACATGCTCCACTGATCACTGACTTCACACATGATATACAAGTTCAAAGATAAAATTATTAAGAATTTCAAAAAAAGCAACAGTGGAATTTTAAACCAAGTCTGAAGTTCTTCTGATCATGAAGTCCTGCTTGATTTTTAACACTGTGGAATTGGAATGGACTATATACTAGTATATAATATAGTTTATTAACGAGAATTAGGATGGTGAATGTTATATTGTATTGTTTTCAGTGAGCTTGAAATTGATATGAGGGTCCAAGAAATGAAGCTAGCATTAGAATAAAGCATGCAAAATAGCAATACTGGAATTGTTCAGGGTTCTCTGAGAATTTCCTGGAGACACCAAATTTCATTCAGATTTCTGAAAAGTCTTTTTGAAAGAAGTAATATTTAATGGCAGCTAAGGATTGAATAGGAGTTAGTTTAAAGGACATGGGTGGGTGTGGGAAAGATAGTATTTTAGGGGAAGGAATAGTATGGATCACCTCTCCCTATGACTTTCTCTCATATACAGTCTTTGGATGCTTTTGGTTTCTTAAAAAAAAAAAAAAAAAAAGGAGAGAGAAAAAGGGAGACTTTTGTGAGGCTGTTCTATATGTGTGTTCATTTAGTCAGAAGAGTCTCCTGGGCCCAAGGGAAAGGCAGACATAGTTTCAGTGGGATTTCAAAGTAAGGACTGATACACAAACATATTAGCTGTAGTTTCAAAAGAAAACACAATATCGAATGGCCCTGTTTCAAACTTCTCAGCTTCATCGAGAAATCCTCGTGTATCAGACACAAAATTGAGGCTAATTTTGTTTTCTTTATATAAAGTTTTCAAAAGGAAGTGCACCATAGAATTACTCAATTTATTTATTTTAGATCTAATACCTACAAATGGTGCTTATGTTGGGTCTTAGGAAAGTTGTGTTTTATTGACTTCTTTAACTCTATTTTTAATTTTTAAAATTATTAATGTTAATTAAAGAGATTAAAATGGTTAAAAAGAATTGCACATAAACAGGAATTTAAATTTAATTTTACATATATATGCCTTAGCTTCTAAGAAAAGATGTAGGTAATGAGGTGACACAGCTTTATTAAATATGCCCCTAATTCACAAGTAAAATATTACCCCTGTCACTTTTTAGCATAATTGTACTTAAAACTGGGATATAAAAAATCCCAGACATTGGGATGGAACTAATAAAGTTAAAAGCCTGTTGCTTCAGTCCTGTCATCTTAGTCCTTTCCACACCCTGAAAGACACACTTCATGCAAATCACAATCTTACTACAGTTTATCTGAGGGCCTGAGATAATAAGATTATCAATTATGGATCCTGAGTGGGTTCAAAGCTTGCAAAGGGAACCTAATAGGTGTTGTAACAAGTGCACCCTGGTGTTTGAAATGCAAAATTGTACAAAATAATTGGGCAGTGATGAAACAGGACCAACAGAATCCTCATGATTGGGACTAAGGTGATGTATTAAATGCTGTCGTTAGAGGAAACTCAGTGGCAGCACTGTTGTTTGCCTGTGCGGGAAATTGTGGAATGTTGAGTGAGGGTGAAAAGAAACATTATGGAGACAATGCATACCTTTAGGTGGAGGATATACAGATATTTATATATATACATAAATATCAAGCATAATGATTGGGGTTGGGGTGGGGGCATCCAAAATTAGAATAATTAATTGTTAAGATTCAAAAGAGACACAGGGAAATGTGACTAGAGAGAGTGTTAAATAATTTTACAACGTATTTACTAGCTGACTTAGAAACAGAATCCAAGTTTCCTCACTCTTATCATCTGTGGTCCCCTTTCATTACTCTTTCTGCATCATATTCTCCATTTGAATACCTTTCTCTGGATGATTAGAGACCGTAAAGGCAGTTTTAGAGCAATATCAAATTTACCTTATATGTGTACCATCTTCTCTGGGCCCTAACCGCTGGAGCTGACTTTATAAACTTAAATAGAGGTAATTTAATTTTGACATTCATTCCTTCAACTAATCATCCATTCCCAAAATGTGTATTAAATACCTATCTGCAAGATCTAGTTAAATAATAGAAGACATGAAGAGATGAGACAGATCTGGATCCTAGTTTTAATGATTTAATGTTCATATAAGCAACTGCCTGCAATCCAAAGTAGAAGTAATAAATGCCCTAAGCATGGTATTAAAATGCTATAGTGGAATATGTAAAGATTTTTCAGAAAGGATCATATTTAAATTGGTTCCTGAGGATGTGTATAAGTTTAATGTATAAGAGATGTGGGTGTTTTTTTCAGACATTTGGAAAATGTGAGCAGACAGAACATTAAGAAAGAATGAGTGTTTGCCAAAATAAAGAATAATTTGCATGGAGGAAATGTGACATATTGGATATTTTTATGTAGAAGTTCCTTTTGAAAAGATCTGATTCCTAAAACACTAGGGCTTTAGAATGTGGAAGCAGAACGTCTTGGATTGGAGTGGATGAAATAGTTTAGCAAGCTAATAAAAATTTGGGAAGGAGTATTGAAAATCAATTTTTCAACTGTACTTTGTTTTTAAAAATTAAGGCATTATTTGAATACAACAAAATTCAGCCATTTCAAGTATACAGTTTGATACATTTAGTAACTGTACAGGATCACTTAGAAATCACAGCATTCCCAGTGGTCCCTCAGGTGGTCTGCAGTCAGATTCACGTCTCTTAAAGGCTTCAAGGAAACCTAAAGACATCCCTTGGATTTCACTAGCACAGCCTTTTCTTATTACGTATAACCATGAAGAACTTAAGCTACACAGTTTAGTGAAGTTGAAAATAAAGCTTCCTTCAAAGAAGTTAAAAAGTAAGAACGTGCAAGTGACTAGTTTACAACTGTTTGCTTTGTATGTATGGCTTTAATATTCCAGGCAGTTCTTTCTCAGAAAAAATTAAGTTAGATGTAACTATGTTTAGAGGGCTTCCTTCTCAGAAAAGTAGATTATTCAGCCATGTTTTTTCAAATGACTGTTTAGTCCACAATACTCATTTTCAAAAAATGCCTCACTATATAATACTTCCTCTAAACTATCGCACAAACATTGCCCAGTCCCAGTCAGGCCCCCATATTGAAAGTCCTGCCTTAACCTAGACCTCAAAACTTTGTAAATATCCCATCCTGACCTTCCTCTTACAAAAAAGTACTTGCAAGCTGTCAAGGTAGTGGTCTCTGACTTTGTAGTAAACCAGAACCTTGGTTTGTTGATCAGCGGGTTATTTTGGTTTCCTTTCATGGTGTCAGCAGCCAATATTTCATTTTGCTCCTAAATGCTACCCTGTCAGGAAGACAGAACAGGTATATTTTACTAGATAAGGAAACTAAGACCAGTCAGGTGATGTGACTTTCTGTCTTTTGATTTTAATCCAGGGAAGTTTCTACCATGTGAATCTACTCCTTAAACAATAACATTTCATGTTAAGTATGAGGAATTCTAGTCCCTAGAAGACCTGAAATTAGTAACTGTACATCTTAAAGCACCAACCACATGCCTTACAAATTAGTCTTCTTTTACCTTTTTTAGTTTTTTTCTAAAATTACTCACACAAGGTTACATTCATGTGCATACCTTTGTGGTCCTGAGTTCACTACAGAATAAATTGCATATTCTTACCTCAACGTTAAAGACTCTTCCTAATCTGACCCTCAACTACCCTTTGGTTTTCCTCCACTTTTCTCTCCCACGATCCTTTCTTAATCTTAACAAATGTGCTCATTCCTACCCCTCAGTACCAGGTACTTTTCAGTTTCTGTGCTTTTGTTCTCTCCTATTAGACATCACTATGGAGATAATTTTTGCATATGTCTTATATCCAGCATAAATCCATTTCACCTCTACAGAACTAAAGGGAAAAAAGCTAGTATTTCAAAATTGTTCAGTTAATGATTTGTCAACTATATGTGGCTTCAGACAAACAGATTGCTCGCTGTAATCCCAGTTGAAGAGGGGTCAGAGAGGGTCAGGAGAGGCATAAAGCCATAACTGTTTGCCTTAATCTATTTAATTTCCAGGGAACTCACAGAGGTTAATTCTTCACATTCTTCTTGAGCTGAATGCTGGTAGAATCAGACGACTGAAACAACACAGCGGTAAATTCTGAGGAAGTGAATCACTTTGTGGGAAATTCTAAACAGCGGTGTTAGAGGACCAAATGGTTTACACAGAAGGGAAACCAACTCTACTATTACTTTAATTATTCACCCTATTAACTGTGACAGTGTGGCTTTAAAATCTCTTCATTACTCAGTGTAATTAAGTGGCGCAGCAAACAACGGGATGTCAGAAATCACGTTCAGAGAAGACGTGCTGTGCGTGATGGAGGACACACTATATATAGACTAAACACTTTAAACAGAGTAATTGCTCTCACATCACTTCCCAGGATGCCTCACCTGTCTTCTTTTATGTTGCTTTAATTTTTTCAAGTGGAATGTATGCAAATGTGCTACATCGACTTAGCACGCTTCCTGGTTCGCAACTCTGTAAACATAGGCTTTGCCAGTTGAGTAGCTAAGAGTGAAGGGGGACGTTCAGGATTGTTTGTGCTCAATTGTTGGTGGATAACAATTGAAAGCAAACAAAACTCGTGGAAGGAGAAGGGAAAGTAGGAAAAGAGATTATATTCTACGGATGTAAGCCTGGTACATTTCTAATGGGTTGATTGTGGCTTTGAATTTTTTATGATTAAAAAAGAAAGAATAGGACTGGGAAAACAGAAGAAGTAAAAGATAAGCAGATTGGGAAAAGTTAGATTTTTTTTTTTTAAATACGTGTTATCTTTTTTTTTTTTTTAAAGATTTTTTAATTGAGTTATAGTCATTTTACAATGTGTCAAATTCCAGTGTAGAGCACAATTTTTCAGTTATACATGAACATACATATATTCATTGTCACATTTTTTTCTCTGTGAGCTACTACAAGATCTTGTATATATTTCCCTGTGCCATACAGTATAATCTTGTTTATCTATTCTACATATGCCTGTCACTATCTATAAATTTTGGACTCCCAGTCTGTCCCTTCCCACCTCCTTCCCCCTTTGCAATTTTAGTTTGTTTTGTTTTACTTTTGTCATATGATGTCGTGAACTGTATTACTTTCTGCTTGGGAGAAGGAGCTGCAGAGGTGGAGTAAAAGAGATCTTTATTTAAGTTTATTTTTCTTATTTATTGAGGGTGATATTCTGATATTATACAATAGCAGAATACACATTTTTCAGCACCTCCAGATACATACCAGGACAGATTCCACCCCACCATAAAAACCTCAACAAATTTAAAAGAATTGAATTATACAAAGGGTATTTGAGATCTGAGCATGAGATCTATCCAAAAATCGATAAATAAAAGATAACAGGAAAGTTTTCAAACACTTGAAACTAAGCCACCTACTTTTAAATAATCTATGGGTCCCAGAGGAAGACTCAAAAAATGCATTGAACTTAGTGAAAATTAAAATAAAACAGATCAAAAGTAGAGGGACACAGCCAAGACAGTGCTGCTGGGGCAGGCATGGAGGTACACCTAGTCGGACAGAGTCCTCTGTGATGATGGAATATTTCTGTATCTTGATTGTGGTGGTGATACCAATAATCTACAGACATAGTTAAAATATATGTAACTGCACATGCATACACATTGTTGTGATGTTAAATCCCTGGTTTTGAGAGTGTACCACAATTATGTAAGAGATAACCATTGGAAGAAACTGGGGAAAGGACTCACAGGACCTTATATGACCTTCTCTTCTTCTTCTTTTTAAGAATTATCATACCACTTCAGATATATATATATATATTTGAATATATAAATATTCAATACAAATAAAACTACAATACAAATAAAACTGACTAGCTAGCTAACTAATAGAATATTCTCCCCAGTATGGTTCTCCCACGTCCCTCATCCATCTTGATTCCTTGAATTTCTACTCTAGGGATAGAAAAAATGTATATATTTGTATATATAAATATATATTTGAAGTGATACTATTTATATATATAAACATTAATATGCATTGACTTTAATTCTCATAACAGCAATATGAGCATGTATTATTATTGCCATCACTATTCTGAGTTTGAGAAACTGTACAGGAAGAGTAAGTAAATTCCTCAAGATCATAAAAGCTAGTAAGCTGTTGAGAAAGAATTTGAACCCAATTAATCTGGCTTCAGAGTCTTTGAACTCTCAATCACTAATTTAGAGCACCTAGAATTCGGTCTAGGCTAGAATAGATTTTTTTTTTGTTACTTTGAAGTATGTTCAGTTTACAATGTTGTGTCACTTTCTAGAGTAGATTTTTAATTAATATTTGTTGATCCAGTGGAAGTGTTGAATTGGCTCCCTGGAAAAGGTGGTTATGTTTTGACTAAGCATATTATAGAGTTTTCTTACTAGATTAAATATTTTATATATAGAAATAGTTTTACTTCTGAACTATTTTGAGGGCAATAATCTACAAATTAGGACTTTATTATTTACTTATGGATGCTAATTTATTTATTAAATCATTCTTATTGGAAATTTATGAAATTATATCCTGAGCATATGGAAAATAAATTTTCCTCATCAGAGCCCATATTAATGATCACCAGTGTGATTTAACAAAGCACATCAGTATGCACTTTTTACAAATATCATAGAACCCAGTATACAGAAGATTTGCACATACAAACCTAATATTTTATAAAGTAGCTGAAAAATGTCTATGGCAATCCACAGCTTTATTGTTCAGTATATTCTACATAATTATTTTCAGCACATTTAATGTGGTGCTCTGGTCTTGGGGAAATCCAAAGACTTGGCCCAGCCTTGCCTCTAGAAAGCCTGGACCCTGACGCTGCCTCCCATGACCAGGAGCTTAGAAGCATGCTGCTTTCATTTTTTCCCCATATCTTGGATGCTGTTAATTGAAACAGAATTTAGAAAATACAATTGCCTTCTATGAATGACACCTTTTATTAAATAAAAGCAATATTAGTGACTGAAGAGCAGTAGGGTTGCTCTTGTTTTATTCAGCTGAGTCCTCTGTGTATTTGGATCTGAAAAGTGGGCCTGGAGCTTCAGTTGCAAGTATGAGCTTGAGAAAAATAAATTATTCTGCATTGTAAGTAGGAAATCTTTGCTATCCCTAGAGTAGAAATTCAAGGAATCAAGATGGAGGAGGGATGTGGGAGAGAATGGAGGACAAACAGACAGAAAGTCCAGAGGACTGAACATTGTTAAATGGTTAAATCCATGAAAAATTCCTATAGCGGGATAGCCAAAACGACACTTGGAAACAGGTGTTTTACCATCCTATATGCCTTTAGTCAATATTGCAAATGTCAGTACATATCTAAAAATCATATTAAGGAGACTATTTTGTTAGTGAGCTAGCTAGTTCGTTTTATTTGTATTGTTACCTATAAATCATGACAGTAGTTGCTTTCATAACTTTGTTGCCAGTGATGGAGAATGCTGCACTAAGTATTAGGTCTTGTACATAAAGCCTAGGTGATGTATCCCTTTAAATCTTAACAAGGATTCCACTGTATCATCTCCATTCACTAGTACATAATTGGGATTTGGTGAAACTAAGGAACTTGTGCAAGTTTACATACATAGTCATTGGCAAAGATAGGGGTGAATGCTCAATTTCTTTTACAAGTCAAATGTGAATTAAGGTCACGATTTCCTTTAATTCAATTTGCTGCACCAGATACTAATGCATATGAGCACTACTTACTTCATACCCATGAGATCTTGTAGATATGATTTGCTGTCTTGAATACCTCTTTCCCCTTTTCTTTGGCTTGCAAGTTTCTCTGTGTGCTTGAAAACAGGTTTATGAAAAAAAAAACATTTAAATACAATACTGTTTAGAAATTGCCTATAAATAAGTCTCTCTCTTCTTTATACTTTGTACGTATTTCATTATTGTGGGTACTTTTTTATTGAATATAACTCTGATTATCATCCTGACTTGTTTATAAGGCTGTGCCCTCTTGTGAACCATGAAACACAGAAGACCAAAGACTGAGTCTTTTGGTGATGCACCAGTTAAATATGTGTCAAGTTAGAATGCAGTTGAAATGAGAAGTGCCCTCAGATTCTACTCTTGTTTGTTAATTATGTCCAGAATAAAGTCTATCAACAAAGTAATAAAGCCCGTGTGTCTGTAACATTTTCCTGTGAATTCAAAGGAGAGGAATGAGTTTGTAACCATTGAAGAGCTTTGAAACAGAGGGCATAATTTTTTTATGTCTTAATATTATTTTTTCAATTTTGGAAAAGATATAATCATGTTTATAAGATACAGCTGTTAAGAATGATAATTTACTGTTAAAGGTCATTGTAAAATTTTAAGCTAATAAGGTTAGGAGAAATATTTGTGAGCACAAAGGAAAGGTAATAATATTCTCTGTAATAGTCTTTCTTCTGTTATTGTGTTGGAAAATCCTCTCAAGACTCAACTCGGTCAACATCTGTAAGACCTTGCTAAATATCCAAATCTGACACAACTTGACATATACATTTCTGTGTATTTATTTTTGGTTTTCTTCGCTAAATGTTAGCTCCATGAGGAATTTTTTATGTCTTGTATAGAATCGTTTCTCCAGCACTTAGAATATTAGTTGGCAAAGGATAAGTATTCAGTGAACACATGACTTGAAATTACATATGTAGATATGATTGTTTTCTATATAATATTTAATTATGTATTTTAATATGTGATTATATATCTACTATATGTATACCCACACAAAGTATCCACACAAGTTGAAAATTACTTTAGAACAGTGATGGTGGCCATTACCATAACCCAGCACAAGGTCTGACATTTGTAAATATGAATTGAACGGAATGAAACACAAGTGAGCATCTTATTCAGAACATTTCCCCAGTTTATTTTATGGCTCCCTATAAATCCAGTACCAAATGTAGTGTGTACCAATTGACCAAAAATATTTAATTCACTGAAAACTCAGTAAAATAAAAATATTAATATCACTGAAAACTAGTTGAAATAAACTATAACTATTAGGCATCCTGTGATTCATGAGTTGTTGTTTTATTTATATGGATGCTTTACATAATTTTCTTACAAATGCCTTTTTGTACTCATATCCAGAAAGGATCTAAGCTTAATCAAATTATTGAATCAATTGCTTTTTATATACCCCTTTTGCTTATTATTTACATTTCAAAAAGAATGATTGGCTTCTCATCAAAATGTATCACTATATGTCCATTGTACTGTTTTAAGACTCCAATGGTAGGTTAGGTTTTTCTTATGAAAGAAATGGCGTTGATTGCCTCCTTTATTATTCTTTTTTTGAGAGCATAGAGAAAAATTAAAGCATTCAATTGAAATTGATATAATGAGTCTAATGCTAAAGAACAAAAGGCATATTTTGCTGAAAAAAGCTTTTGTGCTATTAAACTATATGCTGACAAATAAATACAAATACACACATATTTTACATATAGAGATGCCCCATCAGAAGATAATGTATCCATCAGTCATCTAGTTCAGTGATTGAGACAAATTTTTCAAATATTTAGTCATAATTTGTTATGTTAAAAAGAAAAAAGGGCAATTCACAGGAAGATGGGAAAAGGGCAAATGTTTTGTAAACAAATGTTTGCTGGGCCATGTAGAAACAATGAGACACAGAGAGGGATTTTGACAGACATTGCTAGGCTCCTCCCTGTACAGCACTCCTGGTTCATATTATACTACAGATATCTCTGGTGATGGTTTCTTCCTGGAATAGGTCCTCTGATCAAAATTCTGCAACACAGTTAGGAGGAAGATCAAATTTCTTCCTAAGTCTTGTGTTTCTTAAAAGCAATTAGCCCCCAAATAATTCTTATGCCAAAGAGGCATATTTTGGGTGGCAAATTTTTCTTCCTGACAGAGGCAGGCTATGTAAAGTGCCTAGCATACTGATTGTCCATGGAATGACCAAGAAGGCTTTTTTTTCTTTTCTCTTTCTTTCTTTTTTTTTCCACCTGTAGGCCCCTGACTTCCTTTTGCTTAGAGCATTCACTTCAGAAAATGTGTGACTGCACATTTTTTCTCTGTCCCTTTGATGTACAAATCCTGTTTAAAGCCACTTGCCATTTTTACAATTCAAGACTTTCCTTCTCAGGGACCTGGGGCCATCTCTTTGAAATGTAATCAAGAGAGATCACACCTCTATCTCTACATTTTAGTATAAGGGTGGGAGCCTGACTTTGGTGGGTACCTTTCTCCAAAGGTATAACCATGTCCTGTCTTCAGGATAAGAGAGTTAACTTTTCCTTTGGGTGAGGTCAGTTAGCAGGCACAGGTGGCCTAAAATCCCTCAATCCCAGCCTTTTAAAACTCTCCAGCCCTTTGTTTTACTGGAGTTGAGCTCAGACTGATTCTGGCCTCTGTTCCCTAATGCATACCCTTAAACAGAGGCTTCCTATGTGTTTATCTTTGTCAGGAGCATTTTTTGTTTGTTTGTTTTTGACAGGACTTTCGGCCTTTCAGCTTTGGTTCCTATCCAGTCTTCTTTCTTAGGTGTGACCCTTCATCCTTTGTTCCCAGGAAATTATTTCCCAATTTTCAATCCTTGTAAAACTCTTCAGGATTTGGGAATGACATCATAGTTTCCAGAAATTTTTTGAAATTCTCTAAATCATACTTAATTCTGCATTTTCCCTAATAACTTCATTTATGCATTTTAAATAATAATGAGAGGTCATCGTAACAAACTGAATTGTCTCTGAGAGGATTACTTTTCAATGGCATTCTATTATATACTCTATTATATACTATTATAATATATTCTGTTATATACATGCATAACTATAATGCATAATTTATTATTATTATGAAGCTATTTTAGAACAGGGTCGTATATTCCAATAACATGTAAAATCAACCTCTGTTTAAAATAGAAGACACTAAAAAAAAGAAAGCATTAAAATAATCAATGGAATCATTACAAATTAAAGGATAGCACAAGTATTTAAAATGTATTCCTAAGGTGAAATTTTAAATTGGATCCCCCTATACCCGTGGTCCTCATTTTCTTTTTAACAATGAAAATACTATCTGCTTGTTCTGCTTTTGGTTTTGCCACTGTGGAAAGGGAATGCTGCCTGTCATTTCAGTGAACAAGGAATGTTGCCCACCGTCAAGCCATCAGGCACTGCAGCTGCCCGTGGTGGTGTGCCCTGAGGGGAACTCAGGATGGAGAATAGGAAGCATCCCCTGCTCTGGAAACTGCTGCCCGAGGTGCATGTCTAAGGGATAATTTCAGTGAGCCCAGATTCTTGCATCTTCCCATACTTAGAAAAGCACAAAAATCATGAATTTGAGATGTCTGTTTGATTTTGGTGATTAACAATACTCTTTTGATGGTTTTATTCTCAGCAAAAAACAAACAAACAAACAAACAAAAAAAACCCCTCATATCTCCTGGCTCCTCCCTTATCTCTTTGGAGCAGTGCCTCAGAGCTATTTGAAAGGCTGCCTCCTGGGCTGTAGTCCTCAGTAAGGTCCCCAAATACAATTTAACTCACAACTTTATGTTGTGCATTTTTCTTCATTCAGAACCACCAAAATAAGCACTGCTTTTGCTAATACAAATTTTGATCAGTTTCTGATTTCACTTTGAAGTATTTCATAAAGAAATTCCTATCATCTTCTCTTTGTATTTCTTTTGTTGATGTGTTTTCAAAGAACACTATTGACAGAAAATTTGAAGACTCACTGTCTGAAGAAAGGTTACAAGAGCACGTTTGGGTAGTTGGGTAACATTGATTAGGAACAACCTAGCATTCAGATTTCCTGGCATGGTTAAGAGCATCTCACAGAATCGTATGTCAAAACTGCCAATTTACGGACATATTTTGCTTCCAAAACTTGTAGCTTCTTGAAATACCATTTATAGAATTTCTTTAAAGAATGCTATGCATGTATTATGTTTATGTGTATTTTATTTGTAAAAAATGACTCACTGTTTGCAGCAATCATAGCCAGCTCACATCTCCTATGACAGCCGAAAGAGTGAGCAGATCAGGTATTGGCCAACCTCAGCCCCCTTATTTTTGTATGTCCTACATGCTAAGACTATTTGCACATTTTTAAATGGCTGAGAAAATTCAAGAGTAATATTTCATGATGCTTAAAACCTATATAAAACTCAAATTTCCATGTTTATAAACTTTTCTTAAAACAAAGCCACGCCCATTCACTTACATATTTTCTGTGATGCAAGGGCAAAGCTGAGTGGTTGCAGCAAGGACCATAGCCTAAAATATTTACTGTCTGGCCCTTTACAGAAAAAGTTTGCTGACCCCTGGACTAAGTTGTGTCCACTTCTCTCATGTGCTCTGTCCTTGTTCTGGGAAATATCAGCCTTAACCTTTGACTTTGCAGGTAGCTCTTCCTTTTGCCTTGACATCAGCAGGGGATTCCTTCAAAGCAGTAATGATCCTGTGTTCTTATAATAGGGAAACTGTGAAACTTTCATCTCTTTTTATAATTTCTGGACTGATTTTCCTCAGAATTTGGGATTCAGAAATACATGTTCTGAGAAACGCTGGGAAGGAATTCCCAAATGGAAGCACTGTTCTCAGACAGGCAGCCGGTTCTATTGGACCTGTCTAGATGGAGGCTTCTCTCCCCTCTGCAGACAGAATACATGCAGAACAAGAGGGGACCCTGATCTGAAGTGAACTTGTCTAATTGCTGAAGTTTCCACACTGGATTGCCTGTGTCTCCTTTAATCTTAATCACAGGACTTATTGTAAAAAAAACAAAATCAATCAATCTATCAATCTATCTATCTATCTATCTATCTATCTATCTATCTATCTATCTATCTATCTATCTCCTTGTCCTTTATTTAAGCAACAAAAAAACCAAAAACACCCATCATTCTATTTAGGTAGTGCAATAGACTGAATATGCTCCCCCAAAATTCACATTTTGAAAACTAGTCCCCAGGGTAATGGTATTTGGAGGTTCTTGCTTAGGGACATAATTAGTTCATAAGGGTGGGACCACCATGGCTGGAATTAGTGACCTTGTAAAGAGACTCCAGAGAGGTCCTCAGCCCTTCAGCCATGTAAGGACACAAAAAGATGGCAGTGTGCAGTCCAGAAGCAGCTCTGACCAGACGCAGAATCTGCCAGTGCCTTAATCTTGGATTCTCCAGCCTCCAGAAATACAAGAAGTAACTGTCTGCTGTTTCAGTCACCCAGTCCATGCCATTTTTGTTATAGTAACAAAACTGAACAGGCTGAGATAAGTAGTGAACAAACCAGGCTCAAAAGTAAATGCTTTATATCAAAATTCACCGATAACAATCTTTGAATGATACGATTACATACTAAAGGTGAGAGGTATCTTACTATCTCAACAAAAGCAGTATAAGGAAAAAATGTTTTAGCAGTTTCAAAGGCAACTTACAGAAGTAAATCCTGTTATTTAAGCAGTTTCTGAAGATGTTGAAATCTTGGTTTAAAGATCAAAGACTGTACAGGTTTTTCAAGCACTCTTTTCTTTGTCTTATTCCTCTAGCCCACTAGTCCCTGCAGCTAGAGAACTGAAATCATGAACCCGTCTGCGTCCTGAGGGTTATTGATGTCTGGTTCTCCAGCCATGTTCAGAAGATGTCACTTACATGCCGAAGTGGCAGCCTAGCCCAGAAACAAGTTGGCATGACTCCAACAAATTAAGCAGAGAAAAGAAAAAAAAACAACTTCAAAGTACATTCTAAGCCATAAAAATGTCTAAAAGAACTTTCAAACTGCATGGCTGAATGACACCAACACAAACTCTCTTCAATTTAAGGCCCCCATACTAGACAGTGTAAATCGTTTATTTGGCTCCAAAGAATTCTCTCTAATGCCATTTTTGTTCATGATTGAAAAAAAAACAAACCTTTTTCACAGCATTGTAATTTTCTGTCAAACTACTTTAAAGAGAAGGAAAGCCTTTTTCTCTCTCCCTTCATCCTAATGCTAAACCACACAGGCAGGGTGATGACATGGTGCCCTCAGGGCTCTAAAAACCACAATTCCCTGAAAATAAACAGAAGGCAAATCTTCCACATACGAGACGCCTGTACGTGTTATTTTATGGTGTTGGCCACGTGGTGATAACTTCCGTGAAGGGCTGTGAAGGCCTGAGACTCCACTCTTGGGGAGGAAGGAGTGTGCTGTAAAGTTCAGAGAGACAAGAAGAGTCGTGGATGGGTCTAATCTGGAGAGTGAGGAGGGGCCCCTGTCTATCACAGGCTCACCTCATTTCATTGCACTTCACAGATACTGCATTTTTATTTTTTTAACAAATTGAAGCTTTGTGGCAACCTTGTGTCAAGCAAGTCTATTGGTGCCGTTTTTCCAACATTATTTTTTAATTAATGTATGTTAATACATAGTTGTTTTTTTTTTAAAGACATAATGCTGTTGCACACTTTAAAGACTACAGTGTAGTTTAGACATAACATTTATATGTCCCGGGAAACCCCCACATTTGTGTGACTCCCTTTATTGTGATATTTGCTTTTTTTGCGGTGGTCGGGAATCAAACCCATAGTATTTCCGATGCACGCCTATAGTCTAAAATGACCACTGCCACCTCTAACTCTGCAGGCAGTTTTAATTGCTGTTACCGTCAGAATTTTCAAAATTACCTTCGATTCAGTGAGACCTTTTATTGGGCTAATTTTATTGCTGAAGCATCATTTAAAATTGGAGCACATAGAGAGCCTTCAGAAGTGGACCCTTTCTCTCTCTGCCTCCCTCTCCATTCTGTCACGTGCACATCAACATACACACCATGGTTTCTTAAGAGTGCATGGATACAGGTGAATACCCTTTTAACCAGAATCACAAGCCTTGTCTCTGTTAGAGGTTTGTCTGGCTAGCATTCCCTCTCTTGATCTGTATTATCATTTTTATCTTACTCCTACTTGTTTTAACTTATTCACTAATATTTGTATCATAGGACATTAAAAGGAAATGGGTGAAAATATGTGAAATAGATATATTTCAGTTTATTTCTGGACATAACCTTCTCAAAGAAGTATTTCTAATCAGAAAGTACGTATGTTTAAAATGTTATGCCTTTTTTTACAGACTGAAATGTGCTCCCCCCACCACTTTAAGTAACAGGAAGAAATTCAACAGTTATTTCACCAAGACGAGATGAGAGCAGCAAGGACATAACAGGACTCTTAATATCATTAGTCTTTAGGGAAATGCAAGTTAAAATCAAGATGACATACCGCTCACATCTTTTAGAATGCCTAAAATTAAAAAGACCGACAACGCCTGGTATTGACAAGGATGTGGAGAAATCAGAAATCTTATACCTTGCTGGTGGGAGTATAAAATGGCACAACCACTTTGGAAAAGAGTCTGACAGTTTTCTAGAAAGTGATGGGTGAACCTACCATATGCTACAGTCATTCCACTCCTGGTTATTTACCAAGATAGATGAAGGCATATATCCACATAAGGACTTGTACACCGATGTTCATGACAGTTTTATTTGAAATAGCCCCACGCTGTAAACAACTGAAATGTCCATGAAAAGATGAATGGATGAGCAAGCTGTCTGTCATATGTCTATATAATGGGACACTACTTAGTAATGAAAGGACCACTGATATATGCTGTAACTTGAATGAATCTCAAAATGAATATATTGAATGGAAGTTAGCAGCCAAAATGATATACATAGCTTTAGTATGTCATCACAGTTTCTTTCCCCAAGGTAACACAAATGCCTCTCTTTGAACAAATATCTTACCTAAGATTGTTGTATTTTGGAGGACTAGGAATCTCATTTCTATTTCCTATTCTAAGAAATCAGTAGTGTCATTCAACGTCATTAAACCAGTCATAAACAGATTAAATAAGATCTCTATTATTCTGCCTAACTTTATAGTTTCCTAAAAGAAAAACATGATGAGAAATTCCTTGAAGAAAAAGGATAGCCCCTTAGAGCTACACATTTGTAGTAACATTTTTTTTCCCATCTGAATCTATAGATTAGCTTTTAGATAATTTATTTTCTAATGATCTCCTTGCTTAGAATATCCAACAAATTCTGCAAAACTGTCATAAAATAGGCCAAATAATATGAGGCTACCTAATCATCCAGTAACATCTACTAGCCTCCACCAATTCCACAACCCAATTAAAAAAAAAATGGTTACCCTAACATCAAACCTTGGGAAAACTGTACACAAAGTGACCCATTGCATTCCCCTCCCCACCTCTGACAATTACGTCTTACATGTTAAAATCTCTTGAGCATTATTGAAAGTGGTATTTTGTGTTCTTTTTCACCTCCAGAATTCAGTTGTTGCCAGTTCTGTGTCCCCATTATCTGTGTAATTTCTGAGCACCTAAATTGTACCTATACAGGGTGTCAGAAGGAGCAATCCATGAATCCCACATGGGGCAGAGTCAGCTCAAATGGGGACTGGCAGACTCTCAGATGCCTGTGAATAATAACCAGAATTACATGAGGCCAGTCTTGTAGGAAGGTCTTGTGCCTGAAAATGGAAGTTTCTTTTAGAGCACACTATATCCATATGCTATAAGTGGACTAGGTAGGATTTAAGTAAACTATAAGCAAATAAATTAAGTTATTGCAGAAGTCATTCTAGTAAAGTCATATATTTGCATTCATATTAACATATTATGGGGTCAGGAAACTATGGCCTTTGGGAAAATCCAGCCTGCTTTATATTTCTGTACAGCCTGGAATCTAAAAATTATTTTTACATTTTCAAGTGGTTGAAAAAAATCAGAAGAAGAATAATATTTTACAACATATTAAAACTATGAAATTCAAATTTTAGTGTCAATAAAGTTTTATTGGAATACAGCCGTGCTAATTGGTTCATATGTTATCTGTGGCTCCTTTCACCCTATGCCAGCAGAGTTAAGTAGTTGTGTTAACGATAATATGAATCATAAAGCCTGAAGTATTTACCCTCTGGCCTTTTAGAGAAATGTTTGCCAACCCCTGCATTAAAGTAATCCAGGACCCTAACTCCTATATATTATACCTGGTTTTTTTTTTTTAATTTGATATAATTAATGTCTGGAACACAATCTGTATGCTAAATAAAGAACAATATGTGTATTACAGTAAAAATGGAGACTCCAAGGTATAGATTTTCCAGTAATTTAATACACTGAAGAGAGTATATTTGTAGTGTCTGCCTTTACCCAACTATGTGCCATTGAGCAAATGTATTAATAATTTTACACTGTAATAAATAACAAGTAAAATGTTGACTTGAATCAAATGAATGATTACCAAATAACTGTATTCAGCAAAATTAGGCAAAATTTCAAAATACTGTCATTTCAAATTTTTATTCAGTTTGGCATAACCTTCCTTTTTTATTAGACTCTGTTATTCTTAACTGTGGTGTTAAAATATTTTTCTTTTTATGAAGATAGCATAACAGTAGATAGAATTTTATTCTATGTTTCTGATTTGTCTTTTTAATTTCCTGTTAAAAACATAGCAACCTAATCACATGTATGTATATTTATACACATACACAGAAGTGTATGCATTTGCAAATAAATAGCCACACATGTATGTCTACACACATGTGTATTTATGTGTCAGTTATTTTTAAATTCTTTAAACTGTTTGTCTAGACGACTTTAATGTCACCTCCATTCTTAAATAATTGAATACTTTATACGTAGAGTGTTCAAGTAAGGATTATAGTCTGCATGAGTTTTGAGAAAATATTCTAATCCTTAGAGAATATTAGGGAAAATTTAAATGACTAATGCAATATTGGCTATTTATTGATGTAATGGTTATTTAACTGGAATATCTTTTAAAACATTGACTTACGTCATATGAGTAGAATCATTTATCCTGTTTTTTTTTTCTTTTTTTCCTGAGAAAAATGCTCTACCAAGGTTTCAGAATTCATTGTGATGCGTTGCTTGTGTCTGTAGAAGCGTTCTGAGTGCCCTCTCCTCTCCCACAAGCACCTCGTGAACTGACTGCCCATATTACGTATCAGAACAAACGACCAGCTGCTCTCAGAAAATAGGGCAATTCCTATCACAGCCTCCATTCTAAACTTTCTTGTCTTTATGGGCAATTCAAAGAATGTGACTTAGGAATTACATCTATTCTTTTCTGACAGTAGGTGCCCAATTACTTACAGATCTAACTTGTATCTATTGATCTCTATTGAATTTCCTTTGTCCTCAAAAACCTTCTAGGAATTCTGTAAAACTATACATGTGTGTGTGTGTATGTGTTTTTCAAAGTGTAAAAAAAATGAAAACCCTAGGGAGCTTATGTGTACAAGAGTAATTCTGATATGTTCCATCCATCTGCACCTATAAAATCCCATAAATTGTTTTATTTTGTGATCACAATTTTATATCTTTTATAAGCTTCTCAGTGAAGTTGATTTTAGTTCTGGCATCATTTTAGTCATACATCATGACCAATGCATAAAATGATGTGAATTATGAACATTGCAGAGAAAAACTCATTATTAAAGAGTAGAAATTAAAAAATAAAAATATATCTGTTTTATCTACCTCAGATATTATTAATAGAGACAGGTGAAAAATAGTTTTATCAAGATACAACTAAGAATCTTTAAAGAATAATGAATAATGGGTAAAATACTAAATTAAAAGGAAGAGATGCTATCTTATTTTTTAAAATATATGAGCAAGTGAATTTAATAAACTTCTAGACTTAGCTTCAAATTAATGTAAGACTAAAGTATATTATGGAAAAAGAATTTCTTAGATTACTTAGGAAAAGAACAGCTGACTCTAACTAGTAACATCATTTCAATAGGTTAAATTCCTATGAGACAGTCTTCTTTTTCTCCTTTAATGAGTTCTCTGACTTAGTAAAGCATGACTGGTGGAAATATGTTTGCAAGTAACTTACGTAAAGCACCCTTCAAGTTATGGGTTGCTCAGTACGATTCATTTGTGCAATGTGATTGTCATCAAAAATCTCATGTTATCCTAAATTCAATATAAGAAATCATCTGCTTAGAACAAGAGCAGTAATATTCTGCTCCATCCAGAACAGCCAAAATCACAACTGGAGTGCTGTCTTCTCTCCTCAGTTCCACATGCTACAAGCAAAATTAAGAGAAAAGAAAATGTTATCAGTAGAGTGACCAGGGGGTGAGATGAAAATTATAACAATAAAAAAAGGGGGACAGCATCAAGAACTTTGTAGCTTTTAAGTATGCCTGAGACATATTCCTTTGGATGAGGGATGACTGTACTTGGAATTTAGTTCTAACTAGACATAATTAAGTTTATTTTTGATATCTGTCTAATTGTTTTTTTGTTTTTTTTCTTAGACACAAAAGAGTTCCCCCAAATTATTTGATCACTTAGTCTTCCTCCACATATTTTGAATGCATTTCAGGTTTTAAATTTCTGTTTATACAGGAATCAATTCTAACTAGGTCAAACTCTATTACATTCACTTATTTGTCCACTTCTAAAACATTTCATTAAACTATTTTATTTAATGTAACATTGTAGTATTTATTGATCTGGAAGGATATGCTTATCCTTAGGAGTCTTGTTTATTATTTTTTATTAAAATATAGTGGATTTACAATATTGTGTTAGTTTCTGGTGTACAACAAAGTGATTCAGTTATACATATATATATATTCTTTTTCAGATTCTTTTCCATTATGGGTTATTACAAGATACTGAATATAGTTCCCTGGGCTATACAATAGGACCTTGTTGTTTATCCAATTTATATAAAGTAGTGTGCATTTGTTAATCCTGAACTTCTAATTTTCCCTTCCCCCTTCCCATTTGATAACCATAAATCTTTTTTTCTATGTCTGTTAGTCTTTTAGTAGTCCTGCTTAAAAAGAAAAATGACTATTAACATCAATCAACGTCATCAGTTTCTCCCAGTTCCCTGGAAATTTACAGAAGTAGTCAGGTCTGATATAAAGATGGTTAATTGAAGCACAAGCTTAATGGGATCAAATTCTGTAAAATAACTGCATGATCTGTGGCCATTTCCTAACTTGCCTGAAACTTAAAGAAGTGAATAATAATAATACCTACCTTGCACTGTTACTATGAGAATTTTAGGAGATGATTCACATACACAACTTGCACAGTATGTTACATCAGGCATATTCTAAACAGGTTATTACTATACAATTATCCATGATGAATTTTAGAAATAAGTTTTAAAATTTTAGAGTCTTCAGAGCGGTCATATTAATTTCTTAGGGCTGTCATAACAAAGAACCACAGACTAGGTGACATAAACATCAGAAACCTATTTTCTCACAGTTCTCGAAGCTAGAAGTCCGAGATCAAAGTGTTCCTCTGAGGCCTTTCTGCTCACCTTGAAGACAGCTGTCCTCTCTCTGTGTCTTCACATGTCTTCCCAGTATATGAGTCTGTGTCCTAACTTCCTCTTCTGACACAGAAACCAGTCATTTTAGATGAAAGCCAGCTCATATGGCCTCATTTTACCTTAATTACCTCTATAAGGACCCTACCTCCAAATGAAGTCACATTCTGAAGTACTGGGGGTTGGTACTTCAACATATGAATTTTGAGGAAACACAGCTGAGCCCCTAACAACAGTTGTGTCAAGTTCATTTTGGAAAACATAGAAAACTCTGCAATACTGAATTTTCCCATAGAAATACGCACTTTCACGTTTGTTGCAGTGGTGTTCAAAACAGCCAACACATGCAGGCAAACTAAATGTCCATCAGTGGTCAAATGGATAAAGAGAATCTGGGATATACATTCCATGGCATATTATTCAGCTTTAAAAAGGAAGGAAAGCATGCGCTCTGTGCCAACATGGATGAACCAGGACATTGTGCTAAGGGAAATGAACCAGACACAGAAGGACAAATACTACATGACACCACTTATATGAGGGATCTAAAATAGTCCAATGCAGAGGAGCAGAGAGTAGGATGATTTCCAGGGGCTGGAGGGAGAAGGACATGAGGAAGAATTAGTCAAAGTGTACAAAGTTTCCGTTACGCACATCCTACTTTTCTGCCATAAAATGTAGAGCCAATAGGTGATGATACTGCATTATATTCTTAAAAAATTGCTAAGAGGGTAAATCTTATGTTAAGCATTCTTACCACACACACACACAAAAGAGGGCAGGAGGAAACTTTTTGAGGTGATGGATATGTCTATGATGTAGATTGTGGTGAGGGTTTTATGGGTGCATACATATCTCCAAACTTATCAAATTGTATACATTAAATATGTGCAGCATTGTGTATGTCAACTATATGTCAATGCAGTGATTTAAAAAAAGACTGGTGGCAACCTATCACATATGTATGAGTTTGAAAATACCCACGGTATACATGGTACTTCAATTCTTGGGTGAAATATATTACAGAGCAAGAGTTGCAGTCTTGTTGGTGGTCTTTCTTCGCAATACTACCTCATACTATAGCCTCTGATTCTAGGAAATATGCATTCAATTTTGTATTCCATACAGAGGTGTATGTGATTAAACCAATAAAAATAAGGCATGTCCTGCAGGTGACCTGAAGGTGCTCAAAGACAAGTTAGGTAGATAGGACATTCAGAACAAAAATAGAAAGAACTTCTAATATAATAAAGCTTAAGTTAAGATTTCAAAAATGAATAAAGTTCTGCCACAGAAAGTGGCTGGTACGAGATATCAGGCCAGAAGAGAAACGGCTCTGTCCCAGACCCGGTGACGGTTTTGGAGTGCAGGTCGTGAACTAAAGCGCTCCTTCAGGGAAAGCTTTAGTTTAAGGCAGAGAAGGATGCAAACGGTAGAACGAGGGATGAAGTCACCTATATTCTTGCTTACGAGAAACGAGAACGTGACAGGTTTACAGTTCCCATGAGAATGAAATCAGAAGAAATGGTCTAAAGAGTTGACTGTGAAGATTTTTGACTACAAAGATCACTAACTCTAAGTTCATTAATAAGGAAATACTTTGCACTTTCTGCCCTTAGGTATGTTTTGAAAACCGTCTTTTATAGATAGTCTTCCCAAAAGTGTTTCTGTAGATACATCATAGCTTTCAGTTTTTCTAGAATCAGGGAAACTTGTGTACAATTTATTTTGTAAATTATTGTTAATAACTCTAGCATTCTACATACTCTGCCAGCCACAGAATGCACTCTGCTTTCCCATTTGCTTTAATATGTACATGCTCCTTCTATTATAGGAATATCCTTTATCCACGCACTGAGCTTCCTGACTAATTTCTCATTCTGCAAGATTTGATCCATCCACAATGCTCACAGCAATACTTCCCCTGATCAGCCACTAATCCTGTGCAACTGCTTCTTTGCAACCAAGTTACAGTCCTATGTAACGTTTCCTATGCAACTGCTTGTCATGTTACTACTTTCAAAATGCTTAACCAAGTTTTCTAAAATTTTGGTTTATTTGCCTATTGTTGTCATAGATTATAAACTATCTCAGAGTAGAACCACAATTTCTAAATATTTCCATCTTTTGAAATACTATCACACCTGAAAGAGTACAGCTAATTAATGAACACATGTTAAATGAATAAAAGAATGATTGAACACACATGAACACAAGACACTCTCATACCCAGCTACACACATAAACAGGCAGTATCCAAAGTCATGTGCAGAGTAGCATGGCCCTAAAATGCATAGGATTATAATTCCTTTTTAAATGTCAGTGCCATCTGAGATAAATCTGATTCTGAATGTTAGGCATGAAATGATAAATGACAGAGCATACCTCTGAACTCTTGCAGCCAGAGGGGATGCTCAACGATGCTACACATGAAGGAGAAAGCATCTGTATTCCTGCATAGCACAAGAAACCATTTTCAGCTCAACATGAAAGTTACTTTCATCAAAAGGAGAAAATTATAGTAACACTTTTGCTGCAAAGGAGTGTGGCAGAATGCCAAACACAGAGGCAGAACCCAGAATCATCACGTCAGAGAACACAGAGTCCTTAAATTGGAAAGAAGCAAAACAGAAAGCTGCAGGGCACCCTAGAGAGAGGCCAGATTTGACTCTTATTAACTGCTGAACTAATGGGTGGCCTTTTGGGAAAAAAAAAATTTAAAGGACAAAAGATGATTACTACAGGTGAAGCTGGAAGGTGCAATTTAAAAAAATAAGAATCTCTTCATTTAAACTGAGTCAAAGATGGAAAGATTAGGCATGCACCACAGAAAAAAAGACGGCAACAATTCAGTCACTCTACATCAGTGTCACAGGAGCCTGGACTATTTTGTGGAGTAATGTGAGTGATTCTAAAATTCATCTTAGGGGGAAAATGTATGAGGATAATCAGAGAATTTTTGGAAACAATGAGAATAAGATAATCTGCAAAAGGGAAACAATGCATTTTGTGTTATTTCAAAAGGGTACTATTGACATTTAAAGGGAAAGATTGATGGAATAGAAGATCAATATTTTTATCATTTCAATATATTAAAATAGTGGAATTTTAAGTCATTAATATAACTTCTAATCAAGTGGTAAGTTAAAGCTGTTCCATTCTACTCTATTCCCTGAATCACACTGGACTCAGGGCAACAACAGCCCCAATAAAGAAAGAACACTTCAAGTTCAGTAAGGATTTTAGCTGTGAAACATTACAATCTCAAATCAATGGCTAAAACTTCTCAAAGTATTAGTATTTCACTAAAATTCCTACCTCATTTCCTTTTTATTTCGATTTGTAGCATAATAAAAAGATGCTTTCAGCATCTCCCACGTGACTTATTTTTTACCACATCCCTTCTCTTCATCTTTCTCTCACTCTGTCTCTTCCTTTCTCTCTCTCTCTGCCTCTTTCTGTCTCTCTGCCTCTTTCTCTTTCTCTCTCTCTCCCTCCTTTCTTTCTCACACACACCCGCTCACATGCACAGTCATTCCTGCATTCACACAGCAGCGCTCCCTTCTAAAAACTGTCATGTTTCTTGATGACATCATATCAGCTCTCGGTGTACATTTACACCAAACCTTTTTGTCATCATTATTACAGCTGCTGTATTGTCATTCTTCATTTAATCATCTTTCTTGCTCTCATTTTCTTCAGAATAAGAAGGTCAATTTATGTTAGGTTTTTTCCCTGTCGTTGGGATACTAATTTACCTTTACATTTCAATTTTTTTTTAAATAAATAGAAAACAGAATTACAGGCTGGAACTCCTTTGGATTCTTATTTCTTTCACTTAAATGAATAGGATGAGGGTTTCCTGTACCAGTTGTGTTACAGGCAGCATTTGAGATTACAAGGTGGTCCCTGTCAGGGTAAGCTGAGCGATAGAGAGAGAGACAGAGAGAGAGAGAGATAGGGAGGGATAAGAAAAAGGAGGAGGAGGAGAAGAGATTCAAGGAATTGATGGATGTGATTTTGAGGGCTGGCAAGTCTAAAATGTACAGATCAGGCAGGTAGGCCCAGGGAAACCCAATGAAGAGCTGATGCTGCAGCTTGAGTTCAAGGCAGTCTGGAGACAGCATTCTCTCTGCCTTGGTGTCCTTCAGTCTTTTTCTCTATGGCCTTCAAATGACTGGATAAGGCCCATGCACATTATGGAGGATAACCTGCTTTATTCAGAGTTTACAAATTTAAATGTTAATTACATCTGAAAAATACCTTCACAGCAATTTCTAGACTGGTATTTGACCAAATATCTGGCATCATGCCCTAGCCAAGTTAACATAAGATTAATCATCACAAACCATCCTTTGTCATTGTGGCCTCCATATACTTCTCCTTAACACCGTACTTAATCTCCAAATAAAGACAATAATGAGGTCATACTCCAGTATAACATGAGACAGCTATCCTGCCTCCAACTGAAAACATGTAACATTATCTGCAGAAGAAGATGCAAAGTGCTTGGGTGGTATTCAGTCATCTCCTTGACACCCTATAACTTAAATATTGTAATATAAATGTAATAATATTTAAATACTATGACATAGAGTCAGCTTATTATGTTCTATGATAAGGGGATAAGAAAAGGAAGAATACAGACTTTATGCACAAAAGCACATGCAGACAAACATTCATAACAAAATAATGAAGAAATACTCATAACGATTACAGTTCTTATTTCTGTAATTGTTCATACGGTTGTAACTATTATTTATAACTACCGTCTTTCACTAACCATTCCATTTTCTCTTTGCTCTCAAGAAACATCTCAGCCAGTTGTGGTTCTTTACCTGTTGGGGTGGTCATAATCTTCATTCCTGAATGGTCTGTGCCATTGGTAGTCCTGACTTAATTGGGTTGTTATATTTGTACGTTGATTTTAATCCTAGGGCATGGTAATAAGAGATACTGTAAGAGATTTCCTGTATTTCAAACATGCTCTCTATATCTCCATTGTGGAGTACCAGTCCAATTACCCCTCAGCAATTTGGATCAATCATCTCAGCCAGAACAGTAACTCCCTTCTTTGCCTATTGATTCAGAGACACAATAAACCCAAAGTGGCCAGGTGGCAGTCTTAACTGCCAGTTCAGTGGAATCATTGTTATGTCACCTGGCGGAACCAGTTTTCCCTTTGCAACTAAGACCTTTAGGCCAGCAGAGGAAAAATTCACAGGGACAGGAAGAAAAATTTTTTTTGGTGAAATCACAAAAGATAATAGTGAGTGGTACCACTCCTGTTTCTACTCCTTGATTCGTGGACCTCTGAATCTGGCTGTCGGAAAAATAGCACCACCATGCACTGAACACCCAACAGCTTCCTGGAGAAACTTACCCAAGCCCTGCACAGCATTGCCACCTAGCTGGTGCTGTGTAACTGAGTCCGCCAAAGGCTGTTCCATCATTTAATAAGACCAGCTGCTTCAGGATGGTAGGGAGCATAGTAAGATCAGTGAATTCCATGACCATGGGCCCATATCAATAAATTCAGCCTGATCCAAATTTATATTCTTTCCGTCTTTATTCCACACCTGTACCATCTGTTACCACAGATGTTCCCCAAATTTCTGCTGTAACCGTTGGAAAAACTCATGTAGTTCTTTTGGAGTATATAGCACACTTCCTCACTTGTCACACTTTGTATCTCACCTTTAATGGGTTTCTGAGATTTGAGTCTAGTTATAGATCTAAAAGCAAACCACAACCGGGAAAGGTTCATGTTGTAATGTGAGTTGAAAAGCAGTCTGGAGACTGAATTTATGGGTCCCCTCCTCTATGGGGGGACCTCAGAGTTTTTCTCTTAAGGCCTTCAGCTGATTGGATGAGGCCTACTCACCTATGGAGGGTAATCTATTTAAATGTTAATGTCATTTAAGAAAAACCTTCACAGCAACATCTAGACTGATTTTTGACCAAATATCTGGGTACCTTGAACAAGCCAGGCTGATAGATAAAATTAACTGCCCCAATAATCATTATTTGTCATTTCTCTGTCCCTTTTCTTTCCCCATACAACAAGCAAATAGTGATACGCAGAAGCCACCCCTGCCCCCCTTAGCCTTCTTCGACTGACTGCAAGGGCACAATAATTGGAATAGACCATACCTGCACTCTGCCAATAGCTCACAGCTCTCCTTTATTTTGGGCTATAACTGAACAGTTGGTTGCCTTTGCATTCACTACTGAGAGTCTTAGTAATAATAAGTCAGAGTAGCTGGCATTCATGTCCCCAGCCATCTGTTGGAAATTACTACTTTCACCTCTTGGGATTTGGAAATTACTACTTTCACCTCTTGGGATGCTGTGGGCTGACCTGCTGGTGTTTCATAGGCTTTGTAGAATTATGGTCTGTTCTTAATTGAAAAACACTTAGCTTGTTAGTTTTGGAAGATTTAAAATTCTTACGAATAATGATGTTTGTTACACAAAGAAAAGTTCCAAAAATTTCCTAAGGCTGTAGAGTAAACTCTGGTAATTATCAGTTAATATACCAACAGATGACCCAACTTGACAAACTTCAGCCAGGGTTCCTAATAATTATTTCCCTCAAGTCCTGAAACCTGAGTGATTGGACGAGTCTCACGAGAAAAGTGTCAGAAGTTTTTACAATTTCTCTGGGGTGTCAAGGCAATGAAACAAAACTGATGACATACTAAAGATGTATGTTTTTACTATTTTAATTGACCATTTATGTAATCCATGCCTAAAATCTACAAATTTCTATTTTAGATTCTTTCAAATAGGTACTCTCATTTAACCCTCAGAGAAATTTTACAAGTTGATTAGTATTTCCATTTCAAAGACAGAAATAAAGCATTGAAGAAGCTAAGAAACTAGTTCAGAATCACGGTTACCATATGTATAAGACCTTCCAGCAGGAGAATTCCTCTATCCTCTTCTGAATCGTGTGTTCTCTCTTCATCTGTGTCTAGTCTGAGATACTGCAGTTCTCTCTTTTAGTTTCTGTATTCTCATTTATTAACATTTGAAGGGATTTGGAAGCTTCCTTGTTCAAATTTGTATATTTTTGCTTTGTTTCTAGAAACCTTTTAAAATATTTGAAATTCTGCTTTTTATCACAATGTTATTTCTTGATTTTGAGAATTATTCTTGTGAACTTTTGTGCTTACGAATAACATTATCTTTCACGTTTTATATTTTAATGTAAAATGTTCATTTTAGTGGACATATATGTGTATAGAAATTGTTTGAATTATTTGACTTCAGATAAAAATTCCTCTTGAAACAAATTTATCTTTGCTTCGACCAGGTTCCTGCAAGCACTATATGAGCTAGAATTTTTAGCTACATTTGTGGCTTGCAGCTACTTACGTTATCCACATAATTTGTATTAGGGCTCTAAACCTGCCTCAGGGCTGGAGCAAGACTACAAAAGTCTCAGAAAAAAATTAATTTTTGCTGTTCCTTTCTGCTCAGGGCCAAATTGTCAGAAAGGGTGTTCTCTCATCAAGACAATGATGCAGTTATCATTAGTTTTCTATCCAGAGTAATTGTTTTTTAAATTTTCTGCTGCATCATACATGGATTAAAGATGTGGATTTTTTTTTTTTTTTGGTTTTATATAAGCATTTTTGGTTATTAAAAGTAGAAGTTTCAGTGTAGTCAACTGGGTATGTTAAGATACATGTTCTTTCTTTAAGCACAATTTTTAATTTATGACATTTTCCTCTATTTCTAAGACTACTACCCTATTGGATCTGTTCCTATTTTACTGAAATATTATTAGCTTGTGAATTCTCTTGTTTTGAATTCATATTGCCAGAGGCTTTTCTATTTGATTAAGCATTTCAAAAAACACATCTTTTGGGTATTTGTAGTAGTTTATATTATGATTCCATTAATTGCTTTTTTTATTATTTGCTCCCTGGTTTGCTGAAAAACATGAAAAACATTGAGTTCAGACTAAGTGTGCAGCTCAGATGAAATATGATGATGAAGTCAGTCTGAGGAGCTGAGAAACAAACAGAATTTAATCACATGGAGGACCTCCTGAACTAGATATAGATAGACTGGGGGTTGGGATCCAAATAGTTCATAGGAAAAGATGAGGACTGAGGTCAGGGTGAAGCATGAGGGGGTTTTACAAATAACACCTCCTTTATTTCTCACAAATCTGTGCACGTTCAAGTAGTGACTATTTATTGCCATTTTGGGGGGAAGAGTAGTGAGGTTCAGGATCATTAACTAGTCCCAAGGTTTCATAATTTGTAAATCATAGATAGCCGGAGTCAAGATTTTTTGCTTTGTTTTGTTTTTGTTGCTCTAATTTCAAAAATCTTGGGTTTCTAGTTCTTATCCTACTCTTGAGGTAGAGAGGAGGAAGTACACAGGAAAGAGGCAGGGTGAGCCCCGCATGCCTGGTCATTTACGGGACCAGAAGCAGGAAGTGCTGGGTAAGAGCAGGAGAAACGCAAATTAAAACATTGTGAGACTCCACTGCTGGGATTCGAATGGCCCAAATCTAGAATACTGTGAACACCGAAAGCTGGTGAGAATGGAAGTAAGTGGAACTCTCATAGACTGCTGGTAAAAACCACCACCAAACCAAACCAAACAAACAAAACACCCAAAAATGCAAATGATACAGATATTTTGGGAGACAGTTTGGCAATCTCTTACAAATCTAAGCATAATAGTTAGTATAGTTAGTATTGGGACTCCTCAGTATTTACCCAAAGGAGTTGAAATTTATGTGCACACAGAACCCTCCATGTGGAAGTTTATATCAGTTTTATTTATAATTGCTATCCTTCAGTGGGTAAATGGGTAAACAGTTTCTGAATATTCCGAATAATGAAATATTATTCAGCTCTAAAAAGAAATGAACTAAGAGACCATACAAAGACAGAGAAATCTTTAGTGCATCATAGTAAGTGAAATAAGCCAATCTGAAAAGGCTACATCAACTATATGACATTGTGGAAAGGCAAAACCATTGAGGTAGTAAAAAGATCAGTGATTTCCAGGGGCGGGAGGGAAGAAGAGGAGGGATGAGTAAGTGGAGCACAGAGGATTTTTAGGCAGTAAAAATACTTTGTATGATGCCATAATGATAAATACGTGTCTTGTACTTCTGTCCAGACCCATAGAATTGACAACACCAAGAGTGAAACCTAACGTAACCTATGGACTTTGGGTGACAATGATGTGTCAGCGTAGGTTCATCAGTTATAACAAACGTACCCTCAGGTTGGGAATGTGTACAGTGAGGGAGGAGGAGGGGATATATGGGAAATCTCTGTACCTCTCACTCAGTTTTTTGAATCTTAAATTGATCAAGAAAAAGTCTTTAAAAAAGTATCATAGAGATGTTTTAGACAAAATAAATATAATAATGATAACAAGAAATTTTTCTTCTTAGTTTTGTGATATATTTGCTTTTCATCAGTTGTTAATTTGTAACAGTTAATAGTTTCTTATTCCCTGTATGATAAGATTTAATAAAATAACCCCCAAAGTTGTTCCATCCTATCCCTTGAACCTGTGAATATAATAAAGTATCTCTCCTATAATTGTGTTATGTTACGGGGACCAGTTGACTTTAAGATGGGGAGATTATCTGGACGTGCCTGATGTATCTCATGAGCACTTCTCACACTGATGCTGACGGTGAAGTCACTCAGTCCTACAATCAGAGAAACTGAATTTCACCGACAACCTCAATAAGCTTGCAGGAGGATTATTCCCCAGAGCCTTCAAAAGAAAGACAGCCTTGCCAGTACCTTGACTGGGGCCTCGTGAGACCCTGAGCAAAGAATCTAGCCACTCCCAGAATCCTGACCCACTCAAACTATTAGAATTAGTATGTGATGTTTTAAATGCTAACTGTGCGATAATTTGTTATGCAACAATAGTCTTTTCATCCTGAATTTTTGTAAATTTTCTCTTAAATACATTTCCCCTGATTGTATAATATTCAGAATGCAGAAAACACTTTTTTATTTAGAAGGAGAACAAAAGAAAATGTGTTTGGCTGCTAAGAGAGGACTTCCTAGAGGAGGTGACCTTTAAGTTAAGTGCTGATATAAAACAAGCTATTCCTTCAGTAACAGAGGGAGTGAAACACTCCAGGAAGAGAGACACATGAGAAGGAAGGCCCTGTCCAGCCTCGTGTAAAAGATTTTGTCACAGAAAACCTATCCACATTCTTTGTCCTGATGTATGTGAGGCCAGCTTTCCTCTCTCACCTGAAACAAGCAAACACAATTTTATGCTCTTGTTTTTCTTGTTTTTGCTTTGTGTAAAAGATCAGATAGATAGGTAATGTTTTAGTCAGCTCTGTCTGCTGTAACCAAACACCATAGACTGGTGGTTTAAACAACAAAGATTTATTTTCTCACAGTTTTGGTGGCTGAAGTCTGAGAACAAGGTGCCGGTATGGCCGGGTTCTGGGAAACTTTCCTCCTGGCTTGCAGATGGCTGCCTCCTGACCGTGTGCTCACGTGGCCTTTCCTTGGTGCACTTGCAGGGAGAGAGGGATTTCTCTTCTTTTCTCATGAGACCACTGATCTTACCAGATTAGCACCCCATCTAAATACAGTCAAATTGAGAGTTAGGGCTTCAACATATGAATTTGGGGGGACGCAATTCAGTGCACAGCAGATAGATGATAGGTGGGTAGGTAGGTAGTTATTAGGTAAGATGTAGGTAGACATCAGTGGGTAACAGAAATGACTAGAATCAGTCTCAAAAATTCCAAGGGGAAAAAAAACCATAATCACTAATAAAGGGATGGTGTTCTTCTAGGGAAAAAAAAAAAGAAAAGAAACAAAAAATAAAATGAAAGGAAAAATAATAAAAAAGAAACTGGACATGTTGGATTCCAGCAGATCCTGGCCAGAATGCAGCTGAATAACTACACTTAGGGAGCTCCTCCTCTGAAGCCTCTCTGGGCTGGTTCCATCCTGTGTGTCATACAGTGGTTCACATGTCCCACGCAGGACACCAGAGCTTTGATTTGATTTGTCTTGGGAGTAATGATGTGTTTCCAGCACACTGGCATGAAGATCCTGGTTCCCACACCCACACTGCCGTGCCTCCACATTACAAGTTACACAAGGGATTTGGGGTTTTCACAACAGAACTTCCACCTCTGAAGTTCTTTTCATAGACATGTAGATATATTGACATGGTATAATGTACATTATTTTTTAATTGAAATATATTTGATTTAAAATGTGTTACATTTTTGGTGTACAGCATAGTGATTCAGTTTTACATATACATATATATTATATTTCATATTTATTTTCATTATAAGTTATTACAGAATATTCAGTATAGTTCCCTGTGCTTTACAGGAGGACCTTGTTGTTTATCTATCTTATATATAGTAGTGTGTATGTGTTAATCCCACACTCCTAATTTATCCTTCCCCTGCTTTTCCCCCTTCAGTAGCCATAGTTTGTTTTTTAAGTCTGTGAGTCTGTTTCTCTTGTGTAAATGAGTTCACTTGTGTCCCCCTTTTTTAGATTTCACATATAATTGCTATCATATGGTATTTGTCTTTCTCTGTCTGACTAACTTCACTTAGTATGATAATCTTTGGGTCCACCCATGTTGCTACAAATGATATTATCTCATTCTTGTTTATGGCTGAATAGTATTCGTGTGTGTGTGTGTGTGTGTGTGTGTGTGTGTGTGTATGTGTGTGTGCATGTGTTTATCACATCTTCTTTATCCATTTATCTGTCCACGGACATTTAGGTTGTTTCCATGTCTTAGCTGTTGTAAATAGTGCCACTATAAACATTGGAGTGCATGCATCTTTTCATATTAGAGTTCTCTTCAAATATATGTGCCGAGGAGTGGGATTGCTGGATTATATGGCAACTCTATTTTTAGTTTTTTGTGGAATCTCTATACTGTATTCCATAGTGGCTGCACCAAATTACATTCCCACCAGCAGTGTGGGAGGCTTCCTTTTTTTCCACAACCTCACCAGCATTTATTTTTTGTGAAATTTTTAATGATGTCCATTCTGACCAGTGTGAGGTAATACTTCACTGTAGTGAAGTATCATTTTGCATTTCTCTGATAATTAGTGGTGCTGAGCATCTTTTCATGCGCCTGTTGGTCATCTGGAATTCTTCTTTGGAGAAATGTCTATTTAGTTCTTCTGCCTATTTTTTGATTAGTTTTTTTAATTATTGAGTTATATTAGCTATTGTGTTGTTTGTAAATATTTTCTCTTAGTCCATAGGTTGTCTTTTTATTTTGTTTATGGTTTCCTTTGCTGTGCAAAGTCTTATAAATTTGATTATGTCCCATTTATTTTTGCTTTTATTTCTATTGCCTGGGGAGACTGACCTGGGAAAACCTTGTTACAATTCATGTCAGAGAGTGTTTTGCCCATGTTCTCTTCTAGATTTATGGTGATCTCTGTTACGTTTGTCTTTCAGCCATTTTGAGTTTATTTTTCTGGATGGTATGAGGAAGTGTTCTAGCTCCGTTGATTTACATGAGGCTGTCCAGCTTTCCCAACACCACTTGCTGAGGAGACTATCTTTTCTCTGTTGTATATTCTTGCCTCCTTTGTCATAGATTAATTGAATGTAGGTGTGTGGGTTTATTTCTGGGCTCTCTTTTCTGTTCCACGGATGTACATTATTTTAAATTTGCAAAATGTTAAAGTTTGTTTTCCCCAGGATTAATGGTTTGTGGCACCGACAAGCTTCCCGGCTCCCTGATCCCTACCTCCCCGGTGCTGCGATACTTCTGGGCAGCTCAGGTCTAATCATCCTCACAGCCTTCGGGAGGGTTGTGATCACTGTCCTCGTGCCCTCCCTGCTGCATTTCTTATTTTCTCCCATTCTGTTTCAGTCATCTTTGTAAGATTATTCCTTGGCCTCTTATTTTCATGCCCAAACGTGTTAAAAAGACATTTTCATGTCTATGGAATAAAATCTAATAGCTATACAACATCATTCTATATCCTTAACAATATAGTGTCTTTAGTGCAGAATTAACATAACAAATTCCCAAGCATAGAACTGATTTTGAAATGGGTTTTCCACAAATAGGTGTTGTATGCAATTAATTTGGGATTGGCACTAAAAATATTAAAATATATCTGTACCTCTTTTATTCAGAGAACTCTAGATTTCACCTATGGCGTGATCTTAGTGTCATGACCCCCTTACTGGGTATTGTGACTCCATGAAGTTGCAGTTTAGAGAATTGTTTGGAGACATAGAAAACTGTGGTCTCTAAGCTTGACCAAACTTTTAATCCCTTTCTTCTTGGAATCTACAATACAGAGTTCAAAAATGGTAAATCACTTGAAAACAAATTTGCAGTTTCAGATAGAGCTGACTGATGCCCAGATTTCAGAATCATATAGAAATATCTCCACAAGGAAAATCTTAAGTTTTACTTGGTAACATGGATTCTTTGTTCCTTAATCTGCAGCACAGGTTTCTATTCACAGCCTAACCTAAATCCTTCTTGCTGAAACTCTAATTTATCCCTTCAGTTAACAGAAAGGCCACTGCTCGTTGTTCCGTAAGCAGTACTTCCTTCCCTTGAAGATTAGGTGTCCATTCAACCTTCTCCCTCTTAAGTGGTAAGGAACCTAGTTCTTCTATCTTTCTCCCACAGGGACAATTCCCTGACTTCTCATCACTCGACTTGTTCCTCTGTGGCGTCTCGCTCAGACTCCCACAACCATCTTCCCGTCGGGGTCTCTGCCCATCAGAGGCCTCCCGTGGTCTGCTCTGTTCCTGTTATTCCCAGTGGCACAGGTGTCAGTCAGCTACAGGAGAATCCGTATCCCTGTGCAGGTTCCTGCAAGGAAGCAAAGGAACTTCTTTCTCCGACACAGTGAACACTGTATTTTATAGATTTTTATCAAATCCACAACATATCTGCAGATGGGCCCTTCGATAAACAGTGTATCACACACACATTGGGCACCTCATAATAGGAGAACACATAATAGGAAGGCACTACTTTTCTGCTTCCTAAAATCATGGACATTCTCTAAATATTTTATTTCTTTTTAGGAAAAATTCAGACGTGGTGTTAAACATAACTCAATTCTTTTAAAAGTTTAGACTCTGTGGTTTGTCAACAGAACAAGCAGACACAGCTCCAGTGGGCCCTGCATATGAAACCACGGGCAGGATAAGGATAACCCCACAGGATGCCAACTTCCATGCTTCAGTGACAAAGCACTGCCATAATAGTTTTCTACAGAGGTATATTTTACAGTCCAATGAGCTAACAAATTCTAACCCACTGAGCTTAAAACAAGATGAAATAAAATAAAACATAAAATGTTCTTGTTCAGCAGAACTGAGCATGTCAATTTCTTGTGGCTTTCTGGGAAAAAAGATATTAAATTTCAACAGCTCTTCTCATGTGGTTGGGTAAAAATAATTTATAAATAAATATTCATTAATAGCTATGTGTTATTAAAAGGCTGTCCAAGTTATTTTTTTCCACTCATGGTCTGAGAAGATTTTATTTAAAGCCTTAAGCAGATAAATTAATGTTCTGTTCATCCCTTCTGCTGTCTTCACTTGTTTATTAATTAGCATAATCGTCTCATGTTTAGCAGGATGAAGCCCGCTGAACACTGGGGAGATATATTTGGATAAGAAATACAAAAGCTGGTAAGAATCCTACCTCATAGCCAGCCTTCTCTCTTTGTTAGTTTTAATCAAAGGAGGTTTGACTGTGAACACAGTCATTATTTCATATTTACATGTAATACTTCCTCATTAGCAACAAGAGAGAGACTAAGGGTATGGGTGATTAATCTGTCCCTCCTAAATCGTGGGATCTTGGAGTAAAATAGAAACTGAAAAACTTGAAGATACATTAGAACAAAATTATTTAATATTTGGATCACCATGGCCAGGAGAGCAGGCTGTGTTAACACAGCACAAGCTGTCCGTCTTCTCAGTAGTGGTGCTAGACCCCTTCCATTCGTAAATGTATTAGGCTGCTGTTATGTGACAACATTGGACATGAAACTGATGTACATTTTGCCTTCTGGAAGCATTGTCTAGTAAGAACAAATGAATATTAATTCAATAAACATGCAACAAATATTTAATTAAAATCTGTGAGAATTACTTAAAACCAGAGAAGTGACAGTAACAGCAACTTTATAATCTGGGAATGTTTTCCTGAGATAAAGCTTATTCTAAAATTCCAACAAGGTGAAGACAAAAGATATTTTTTAATTGTTTGTTAATTTGCTTATTGGTTTCTTATTTGATAAACAGTTATTTTAAAATAGTTTTCTGTATTAGAAACATACACTGAATTTTTAATCTTTTCCATTGAAAATATGTGCTATAGAAGATAACAACTTTTAAGGACAATCATTTCTAAGAATTAGATCAAGTTTTTAGTGACTACAGATTTTTTGATGATACTGGTTTATAAATTTCAAAACTCTTTCTATGACAATATAAAGGTTTGCAGTAAGAATGTAAGTACACACACACACAAATACACAACTCCCATTTATCAACAAGAAAATTTCTCTCTAAATATACATATCTTAGAACACAAAGAAAGAAAGAGGTCAAAATGATATCCCAGAGGGCTAGGTGTGAAACAGGTTTAGCTTAAAAAACATGCCTGCTAGTCCAGTCTGTACTTAAATGATTCAATGACATCATCTTCATGAGAGATATTAATATAATGCTCCTAGATAACAAAATATATAACATTGTTAATCTGTATTAAATTACAGGCTCAAAGGTCTTCTCATTAGAAAAATAGAAAACTGTTTCTCAATATACTTAACAAAGCTCAGACAACATGCTAAATCTACTTTTGCTAATTTTGAAAATATCCCTTTTCCGTTTCCAAGAGTTCCTCTGCTGCCCCTGTACTCCTCCACCTCCTCAACCCTCTTAATTTGTCCCATCACTTCTTTTTTCATCACTTCTTTTTTTTCTTCTTTCTCTTTCAATTTTGCTTAAATAACATGCTCTACCCCTTATTAGAAGTGATATAATTTATATCCTAAAGATAAATCTCTCAGGGGCTTGATCTAACAACACAATAATTCCTTGGTGCTTACGAAGAAAATTGACTTCTGTTACTTCATTTCCAAATAAATTTTTGATACGTTATCGAATTTCCATTTATTTCTCCTTACTACTTTATTTTGGCCACCAAATGTATTACTACTTTTCGAAATTTAACAGCCTGTTCTTTCCTATTGAAGCACCAGTTCCAGACATATATTTAATGAAATATAGAGTTATAAATCCTCATAAAATCTTGGATATCTGCCTACTCAATTCTTTGAAAATTCAAATGCCTAATAAATTTGGAAAGTGAACATAGAAATAGAAAGGTTTGCTTATACAGCTCAAGGAGTAGTAATTGTTCGACAACAGATGACTTTAATCCACTTTGGAAGTTCAAATGTTCGTTGATACTTTGGCATCAGCCCAAAGCAAAAGGGAAATTTCTGGTTCAACAGATTATATTTTCAAAGAAATGAATTATTAAATCCAATAAATGTGTTAAGAGTGACTAATTTTTCAAATGAGAATTAGAACTTACCCAGAAATGAATTGCCCGATTTAAAATAATGTATAAAACAATATGTGAATTCTTAAACTGTATTTTGTTGGGTTCAAAGTATCAGAATGAAAACAGGGAATAAGAAAAGGTATGAAATAGTGGAATTGAATAGAGGCTCAAGTAAACAAGGACAGTTGATATCAGAGAGATTGGTTTAAATAAATAAACGATGGGTAGAAAATAAGTTTAGATTCACACTCTCTTGGGGTCGGGTAGGGCAGCTGCCTCAAGCAGTTGGTCTGGTGTGGCCAGGTCCTCTCCATCTCCAGTTGCTAACTTACACTACCTTCCTCTCCTCTCCAGAGCTGAGCAGAGTTTGTCCACATTCTTATTACAGAATTATAGATAGATACTGGGTGATGAAGGTATGCTGATAGCCAGCTGGTGTCACCCACAGTCCCTGTACCAGAGTAACATCAACATTTTGAATTCAAATCCGTCTTTGTTGCATGAGGCCGTCCTATGCACTGTAGGATGTGTGACAGACCCCTGGCCTCTACCACTAGGTGCCAGTGTCACTGTCTGCCCTACCAGTCACTAGAGTCAAAATGTCTCCAGACTTTGCTAAACATCACAGCAGTGGCAAATTACCAATTTTGTTGAGAATTACTGGCTTAGCGTGTGATCACCAGGCAGGGGCAGTCCCTGAGTTGTCAGTGAGTGGCCCAGGCAGTCCTCTGCCCCCTATTCCTGGAGGAGAATATGCTGAGGTTTAAAAGCTGCACTTTGAAATGAGAGACCCTCAAGCTTAACCTTTAAGGTAAATCTACTTGTCAATCCATACTTCCTGTACATCTCTAATATAATAAGTTTAATAATTTGAATGCTGTATTTTACTTATTTGATTATATATCTGGGGGCTAACCATCAGCTTCTGAAATCAGAGAATGCCCCTTTGCTTCTCTCTGTTTTTCCAAACCATTTGAATGCCTGGCAAATATAAGACCCTTGATGAGCATTTGCTAAAATATTTCTTAGACTGAAACACTAAATTGAAAAGCAATTCCACTGACTTACTAAATTAATGAGCAATGACACTGTGTGTTCTCCCCAAAAGGATAGGGTAGCTGATGAATTATACCACAGGTGGGTCTGCCCCTCAAGAAATACTGTGAAAGAATGTTTCCCAGCCTTCATCATGTAAACATCTGTTGTTTCTCTGCCTTTTCATGTACTTACACACAATTTTGAACAAAATTTTAGTCTGTCTTTCTTGTTATCTCACAGATTTCCAGTAGTAGGGCTTATCTCTACACCCTAGTGCTGGGACCACGATAGAATCATCACCAAATGTTTCCCTCTGTGTCCAATACAATGTTAGCTCTATAGTAAATGCTCAGTAAAACCTTACTGATTTGATGGAAAAGTTCTTTTGTATACTATTAAAGTCAATACAGCATAGATTACACAAAGATCATCCAAACTTTCATGTTTTAAGCTGACTTGAATTAGTCTCCCATAGCTCATGTGGTACTTTGAGCTCCAGACGAACCAAGGACAGATATATTTCATGATGTCAAATTTTTGTTACCTATTCCTTCTGTCATTAATTAACAAAGATTATCCGGTCTTTTACTTAACTCATATTAATCATCAAGACAGCTATGGAAATGAACAGGTGCCATAAAATCACATAAATGCTACAATAAAAATAAATGGGTGAGCACAGCCTAGTGAGTAAGAACATGGACCCCGTAGACATACCGCCTGGCCTCACATGGCAGCTCTGCCACTGGCCAAATCTGTGACTTTGGAAAAGGTAAGTTATTTTCACCCTGCCTCCATTTCTTCGTCTGTAGGATGCGGATAGTAACAGAATCTAACATTCAGAGTTGTTGGTAAATACAAGATTCTAAGTTTAATTTTCCCCCCAGTACTGCAGGTGTTTTCACTCCGCATCATCCTGCTGCTGTCACACTTTAACCAGTCACCACACGGCCGCAGGGCTCGTCCTGCCCCTTCCCCCTTGAGTCCTTGTAACTCCCAGTCTAAGACGGAGGGCCTTTACCGTCCAGCACACATTTACTTCGTTGTTTACTTTCAGTACCTAGTGTAGTGGCTTCAGAATAAGCTTGACCCAGCTGGTCACACCTTGTACAGTACGGAGTTCCTGAGCAGTTCATTTTGCCTTTAGTCTTACAGGCTCCGGATGTTACTTAGAGGAGCAGCTCTCTCCCCTACTCCCCTCAAGTGAAGTTGTTTCATATATTTGCAACACAGTCTGTTTCTTTCGTCACATTGTGCATTCCGTTCCAGAATTCTCCAACCATTATCTAAAGTATATTTCTTTAACTCTAAGTATATATGTCTATTTAATTAGTATACATTAATGTTCACTCTGGGCTATAAAGTGCTATGGGATCCGACAGATTCACAGTGTCATGCGTCAGCCATTACAGCATTACATGGGAAAAGTTTCACTGCCTTAAAAAATCCCCCATGCTTCACCTATTCAACACTCCCCTGGAATCTAAACCTGTGGCAACCACTGATATGTTAAATGCCTCTATAGTTTCCCCTTTCCAGAATGTCAAGTAAGTGGGACTTTCAATGTTAACCTTCTATCTTGTGATCTTCATGTACTCACTTATTAGTTCCAGGAACTTTTGGTTGACTATTTGGGATTTTCTGCATGATCAATCAAGTCACCTATCAATAAAGGCAATTATATTTCTCCTTTACCGATCTATCTATCTATCTATATTTGTCATATTTCTCACATTACTAGTGTTGACTGAAATAAATGCACAGCCTAAAAGTTGAGAGTTATGTTTTATTTGACGGGAGAACTCAAGCCAGGATGACAGCCTCTCAGATCGATTACTCTGAGGGACTGCTCTGAAGAGGTAGGGGAGGAGCTAGGATATATAGGAGATTTACAACAAAGACCAGGTAGTTGGAACATTAGAAGATTTCTTGTTAAGTAAAGAAAACCAGGCATCTCAAGTTAAAGAATTGAGCGCTTTTCTATGTATGGGAGGAAGCAAACACTTGGGCTCATTGAATTCATTCCTTTGACAAACACCTAGCTATCTAGGGCCAGTATCCTGTCCCTTCTTATTCTGAGTGCACCAGAGTCTGGGCCGCAGGCTTGTCTTCTCTGGGAGGTAGCGGAGGCAGCCGATGACTTGATGGCTTCAGCATTCTTTGTTTACTGACATGGTTTGCAGTGTTTTTCACTCACACTAGTTAGGACTAAAGCATGATATTGAATAGGAGCAGTTGAAGGAGTTTCTCTTTAATTTTCTAAAAGTTTATCATTAATTATAATAATTATAATAATTTTCTATCATTTTGGATCTTGTCAGATGCCTTTTCTGTATCAAGTGATAAGATCATGTTTTATTCTGTGTATGTGTGTGTGTGTGTGTGTGTTGGTAGCCTGTTTGTGTGGTAGATTACATTGACTGGCTTTCGAATGTTAAAACAGCCTTTGCATACTTGAAATAAATTCCACTTTAGTACTTTGAATAACCTTTTTATGTGTTGTAGAATTCGATTTGCCAAAATTATAAGGATTTTTTTAATCTAAGTTAGTGAGATTTATTGTCTGTAATTTTCGTTTCTCTAATGTCTCTATCTGGTTTGCTAGTCAGGTAATACTGGACTCATAAAATGAGTTAGAATTTATTTCCTTTGCTTCTGTTTTCTGGAGGAGATTTTGAAGAATTGGTATTTTCTTTGAACTATTTGATAGAATTCACTAGTGAAACTATTTTTTTTTTTGGAATGTTAATATTTGTTGATTCAATTTCTTCAACACACGTAGGGTTTTAGATTATCTGTTTTTCCATGTGTGAGTTTTGTACTTTGTCTTTCAAGAAATTAGTGGATTTCATCTAAGTAATCAGTTTTGTGAGCATGGAATTATTTATAGTATTTTTTAATATTTATTGGATAAGTAGAGGTAACCCGCTTTTCATATCTGACATTCATAATTTGTCTCCTCTTTTTCTGGTTAGATTGGCTAGACATTTATTATGTTTAATGACCTTTTCAAATAACCTGTTTTTGGCTTTGTTGATTTTCTCCATAGTTTCATGTTTTCAATTTCCTTGCTAGGTTTTCTAAATTGTATTTACTTTTTAGTTTTGTCTACTTTCTTTAGGCTTAAATTCTTTCTTCTTTGTTTAGTTTCCTAAAGGGAGAATGTAAGTTATAATGTTTAGATTTTTTCCCTAACATTTGAATTTAATTCTGTAACTGTCCTTCTAAGTGCTGCTTTTGCTGCATCTCACAAATTTTGAAATGTGATTTAATTTTTCTGTTGTTGAAAAAGTTAACTTTTCCTGAGACCCTGTTGATTTCATGTGTCGTTTAGATTTGTGATGTTTAATTTGCAAATATTTGGAGGATTTTCTGCTATTTTTCTGTTATTGAATTCTACTTAATTCCATTTTGATTTGAAATCACATTTTATATAATTTTTTATTCTTTATGTTTTTAAAGCTATGTTTTTTGTGGCCCAGGATGGGGTCTATCTGGAATGTTTCATATGAGCTTGGAATGAATGTGTGTCTGCTGTTGTTGGATGGCATACCCATAAACGTCAATTAGATCAAGTTGATTGATAGTGCTGTTCAGGTCAGCTGTGTCCTTACTGATTTTCTGCATGCCTATCAATTACTATGGGGCAGTTCTTGAAGTCTCTGACAATAATGGAGTTATCTCTTTATCATTGTTGTCCCATCAGTTTTTACCTCATATATTTTGAGCTTCTCTTGTTATCTTCATACATGTTTAAGAATGTTATATGTTCTTTGAGAAGTAACACCTTTATCACTATGTAATACCCCTCTTTATCCCTGAAAATTATCTTTTTTTTTGAAAAATACTTTGTCTGAAAATAATACAGTTATTCCAGCTTTCTTTTATTGGGTTGGCATGGTATGTCTTTCTCCATTCCTTACTCTTAACCTAAATGTGTCTTTATATGTAAAGCAAGATTTGATTAGACAACAGACAGTTTATTACTGATTTTTTTAATACTTTCTGATAATTCCTGTCTTTTATTTGGTATATTCAGAGCATTCATATTTAAGGGTATTATTGATACAGTTGCATTGGTATCAAGTTAGTAACTTAATGGTTAGTTGGGGGTTTTTTAGTTAGTATTTAATATTTATTGGATTTTAAAATTTTTTTCTTCCCCTACTTTCTTCCCCCCTTTTTTGGTTTTTGTTAAACATTTTTATTTGATTCCATTTTATCTCCTTTATTAACATATCAATGGTATAAAAATAGAGTTCTTGCCCTAGAATTTGCAATATACATTTTTATCTTGTCTAAGTTCATGGTCAAATGATACTGTACCATTTCATGTGTGTGCAGGGACGTAGCTGAGTACCCCAATCTCTGCCTACGGCTCCTTGTGATATTGCTGCCTTTAGTTTTACTTATCCACGAAACTATATGGACCCAATACATTTTTAATGTAGCCACTTAAAAATCCTTTATTTTTAAATCAATTATAATTTTAAAAAGTTAAAGATTTGATGTTACATTTATTTATTCTTTAAATACTCTTCTGTTCTTTATGCAGATCTAAGTATATGACCTATGTACATTTTTATCTGCCTGAAGGACTTATCGCAACATTTCTCGCAGGGTAGGTTTAGTGGCAATGAATTCCCACAGTTTTTGTTTAACTGAGAAAATCTTTACTTTTCGTTCACTTTTGAAGAGTAACAGTTTACTGTGGATAGAATTCTAGGTTGTTGGGGTTTACTTTTTTCCTTTCAACATTTTAAGTACTTACTCCACTCTCTTATCGCTTACGTGGTTTCTAAGAACTCTTCTGTGAATGGCTCCCGTTCTATAGGTAAGGTGTCACGGAGCTCCAGCTCACTGGGTTCTTTAAAGACTTCATCTTCATCTTTGGCATTCTGCAATTTGAATAAGAAACGCTTAGGACTTTTGTTGGTTTGTTTTGGTAATGATTCTGTCTGATATTTTCTGGGCATCCTAGAACTGTGACTTGTTGTGTATCATTCATTTTGAAAAAAATTATGATTATTCCTCAAAAATTTCTTCTGTTTTATTCTGTCTCTTATTTATTTCTGGCATTCCGATTATGCCTATGTTACATCTTGGGAAACTTCCCACAAATTTTGGATGTTCTTGTGTTTTAAACTTGTTTTTCTCTTTTTATTTCATTTTGTGAGGTTTACATTGCCCCATTATTAAGCTCACTGTGCCTGTTTGCATGTAGGCTGATCATCTGTGTATGACAAGTCATGCTGTTTTTTTTTTTTACCAAGTTCAAACACTCACTCACATTAATACCTGTGAAAAAAGACTTGTAGTCATATAAAACTAGTAGGAAAGTGAAGAATAAACTCATTAAAAAGTACTTGTGAGAGTGATAGTAACATTTGAAAAATTTGAAAGCCTGAGAAGAGTAGATAGACCAGTTACCTCCCTGTGCAATGCGGACTTTGTCTCATAGAATTTATATATTTATCTATGAGCATTCAACCCATTTTGGACAAACACTTATAAATATAACTTTCAATATCAGCCAAAAGAATGATTATATATTAGATAATTCCCATGAAAATTTACATTTTCAAGCGCTGTAATACCAAGAAAGCAATCAGGATTAATTCACATTCATGTGTAATTCAAGACTTAGTTTGATCTAATTGCCTTTTAATATTCATAATTGATCTTTGCATATAGATAGAATTTAAGGTACTGCTTTAAAATAGCCATAAATATTTTCAGATGCTCTTCTTATGCATTGGAGCCTATTTAGTTTTTAATGTGCAGAAATCATGAGCTAGTGCTTTAAGGATGCAATTTCCATTGTTCAAGTAAAATGAAATGAAAACAAATTTAGTGAGAATCAGAAATCTCTTTCTTGTTCTTAATGAATTGTAATCACTGTGGCAGAGAGCCACAAACAGCAATGAACAATAAAATTATTTTTTCCACCTTCATTGTTTTGTGCAGTGGGATTCAATATATTTGTATATATTTGAATAAACAAATAATAGTACAATTTTAGAAGTATAAAATGTAAAAGTCATGAATATTTCCAGCAGTGAATTTAGACATTTACTTCTACCATATGCATTCCAATTTCATTTTAATTAGCTAAAAAGGTTGCAATTAAGACCATACATCTTATTAATTCTGTAAAGAAATGAAGTGCTTCTTTTTGATATCTCTCACAAGGAAGATTTGGAAATGTCAGAGACTGAGTTACAGGAAGAAGAACATTTCATGGCCTAGTAATTCAGGCAATACATGCCAAGCAATAAGAAGGGGAGACAGATAATTGAAGTAGGTGGAATAGAAGAAAGATAGTGGGATAAACATTATGTATGGAGGCACACTCCGAAGGTAATGTGGTGATAGATCTAATCTTTTGTAAAATGTAATATACAAACAGCCCTGTTTTCCAGAAACAGACAATACTTGCGGCTATAAAAGAACAAGTAATCAAGCATTTATTATTCTCTCGCCAAAGCAATAAGCAGAACATTATAAGAGTGAAAGAAGCTCTTTTACATTGAAGAAATTATTCAATGTAAGCTTTCTCTGACTCCAAGTCAGCTCACAGTTATATGCACTGTTGGAAGAGGAGGCAGAATGCAGGCTATTTGAAACGGCAGGTATAAACAATTACGTGATTTGGTAATGGACAATGCATATTCTGACTTGAGCCCTAAAAACCATGATGAGCTGACATCTGCTCACAGTTTTGTCCTGGGGACTCATAACCTGGGTGTGCTTTGTATTGACAGTTGAAGAAAATCTTCCATTAGGAGGTATGCTGTATTGCTAAAGAATCTGGAATTATGAGGCAAGGTGAGAAACTCTTTTTAGTGTCTCAGATCGTTAGTGTTCCCATCAGTGAAATTGTTTTAATATTCACAATATCTACCTTACATGGTCATTATCAGGTTTCAAAAAATAGGTCATGTGAAATCATTTGGGACTTATTTTATAATACTTCATACCATAAGGACAGAAACTTTGCCTTCTTTTTTTTTTTTTTTAACATTCTGTCTTCAGTATATGACCCAGTAATTGGTAAACAGTAGGTACTAACTCAGTAGTTCTTGAACCAATGAATAAATGAGTGAATAAATTCTCATTAGTATTGTTATAAATTGTAGGATAAACAGGTTTCTGATAACTCCTTAAATAAGGGATATGTTTTACTATGATAACAGTAGAGGTAATCATTTTTGAGGAACCAGTATGAATAATAATTGGCAAAACCTGAAGGTGTAAACTCGTCAGACACTTGCCAGTGATTCACTTTGCCAGAGCAGCAATGTCCTAACATTAAATAATGGGTAATGCACTGAAAAGATTTCTACGGCAGTAGATCATTTTTAAAAGCCCTAGTTAATGAGACCTAGCATTATTTGAATGTTTAATATTTGTATCAAATTGTATTTTTTATTTAAAGCTCAAAAAATATGGTTGTATCTATAGTATTATTAGGCTCAATGAACGGATAAAGAAACAAAGATGAAAAAAGCTTTAAAACTTGTCCCAGTACACAGCTAATTAGGAGTCCAGCTGAGATTTATAGTCTGCTGTGTATGACTCTGTGTCTTGCCTTTTTCCTTAACAACCCATAGCCCTTATATTAATTTGAATAACTGACTTTTTAACTTAGTCTTGGAAAAATATATAAAATATAACATTTGTGTGTTATATAAACCTTCTCGACTGGACATGCAACCATGTTAGGTAGAATTCTTCAGGGTGTCCTTTTTTCTATTTACCTCTTCTAAATCCCAGAAGACTTCACCTTTCTACAGATTTTCTTCCTTTCCTTCATGAAGTAAAATTATGGGGAGACAAGATATGGAGATGGGTGAACACCAATATTTAAAGTCACCTGAACCTTGATGGTCTATAACTTGAGGAGCTTTATTATTCATACTAGTAAAATATTCAATATTCAAAATATGGTTATGGATTACTTTTAAGGCAATTAGAAATGAAGGAAGAATTCTAAGACTTTAAAAATCATAGCTAGCCCTTAGGAATGTGAAATGTAGAGTAGAGCCCACCCATATCTTGTTCATCTTCCTTTACATTCCCCTAAACCACACAGCAGTCCCTGCAAATGATACTTGTTCAGTACATATTTTTTGTTGAATAATTAAACAAGGCCATGAACATAATATTGTAATGACAATGCAGAGGCCAGATGCAGAATAGAATCTCCTTTATCACAACTTTATTCAGTTCAACATATTGTGGAGTTTTTCTATAAAAATGTGTAATGTTAGTCAAATAGACGATGCAAATTGATGTAACATACAATAAAAAGCTTTACATAATTATTATAGCATGTGATCCAAACTGCATTTACAGATATACTTGCTTTTCAACCTTGTTTTGTTTCATCTTATAAATAAGCTGCACTGGACTAATACTTGTTAAAACTTGAGTTCTTACCATAATGAATCGGAGACTCTATGAACAGACTGCAGCTGGGTTCCTGGGAGAGCAATGGAGGAAGCAAACTAAACACTTGGACAAAAACCTTCTAGAAAGAATTACAATTATTCAGTGGAAAGCAAATGATGAGAGTGATGAAGATGACAACCATGTGGATGAAAAGAAGATAGTGTTACACAGACAAGCTACAACTGTTCCTGTTTCCTGACACTGGATTCTGAAACAGAGTTGAGTTTCACAGCAGTCAAGGAGCAAAGCCCAGGACTAATGCCTAATACCAGGAATGCAGCAGCAGACGACTGAGGACGGAGGAGGGTATGAGAGATTCTGTGATGAAAACCCCGCCCGCCTTTTCAGTCACCAGTCAGCCAAGCTCACAGGCACTCGCAGTCGGAGTTTTAAGTAGCAGGAACCTTTACATCACTGGACCTTCTCAAAGAGCTAAATGCATTATATATATGATCACATTAAACCACACAGGAGCGTTACAAAGTAAGTAGCTCTATTCCTGCTGTAGACAGGAAAAAAAAAATGGATTAAGAAAGTGTACATTACGTTTCCTAGTTTTCAGAGCCTGCACTGGACAGAGGTCCTGTACTTAATCATGACATGATCCTGACTTTCATCCACCAACCTGCTGTGTCATATATGCCCTCTTCTCTTAATAACTTTTTATTCTAATTGTCTCATTCAAATTGTGCGATTAAAGACATAGACACAGAAACTTCTTCACATTTCAAATACGCCCTGAAGTGCTATGCAGAAAGTGGGCCTGGTACTCCTGATGAACTGAGGAAAGTATTTCAAAAGAGGCAGTATTTTAAAATGCTGATCACCTGGTAAAAACATCAAAGTTTGAGTCAACCCAGGTTTTGTCTATGAATTAGAAAAATAAATATTAATTTTGATATATACATCTCATTTTGATCATATAAACACCTTAATATCATTAGGAAAGAAATATTTAATAGCCAAGTGCTTATGGGCCAGAAACACTATAAATTGCTTTGCATAAATTATATCATTAGTCATGGCAACAAGTGAATCAGCTTAACCGCTGTTAAAGTTATCTTTTCATGATTGTAAGAGATACTCTCTCGCAGTGCCTCTTTAAGTACTAGAAGTCCAAAGAAGATCATGATTACATGGTAATGTTCTGTGGAAAATGAAATTGGAGTATTCTCTATTTCTGGATAATGTTTACAAACTATTTCATATCACTGCTGCTCTGTCAATAGAAAATTCCTTCTTATTGTAAGAAGGCCAGACTGATGTGAATAGAGTGCAGAGTAATGAGATTAACCATCCAATGTCATATGTCAGCTGCCTGATTCTTTAAAACTCTCTAGAAAGCAGACAAAATTTTCTAGTATTGATAAAGAAAGAAATCATGATTGAAGATTATTTTTGTATATGTTAAAAAGTGGAACAAAGAACTATTTACCATAGCCTATCTCAAATAATAATAAAGAAGCATTCATTTATCAAAAAGCAAAATTTTAACCTAAAAATTCCATTTAAAATTTGGTCTTCTTTTCCTTAAAGTGACCTGAAAAATAATTAACTGACCATTTTATTTTTCAGATGCATATAGGGGTCTTTTAAGTCTTATAGAGCCTCATTAGCAAATGGTTTTAAACGGGCGTACATGGTTTCTGCTATATCCCTGTGCTCAGTGGGATTTGTGGGCTTTGAGTGGTCACAGTAACCAGATGGCATTCCTGGCTGCCAGATAGGAAGCATGGGTTCCAGGCAAATTCTCTTGCAAAGATTATACATGAAGCCCACCTCTTTCTCCAAAAACTGCAAAGTGCATAAGTGAATGCACACTGGTGGAATGGTTTTGTTATTTCCCTTGGGCACCAACAGTTATATGGGCACATCTACCATATTGCAGAAGTAATGGCCAGGAATATCAATTAAATAACTAGGCCAATGAGGCAAGATGTTTAGCCAATGTCAATACCCTCTGGGGATATGAAGTGGAAAGCTAGTGAAAAAGCAGCTGAGATAGCTGAACTAGCTAAATATAAATGTTCTCTAAATCTGCTTCTCAGACAAATTTCGGGGATAAGGAGAGAAAATGATCATCCAGTCACTGCCAGTGTTACATTAGAGAGCGATGCAATGATCAAGAATATGTTGTCAAGTATGTCAGTTATACCTCAACTGAAGAAGACAAAGAAAAGAAACAACCTAAATGTCTATCGACAGATGACTGGATAAAGAAGTTGTGGTGTATATATATGTGTGTATATATATATATACACACACACACACACACACACATATATGTATATATGTAATGGAATACTACTTAGTCTTAAAAAAGAATAAAAATGCCAATTGCAGCAACATGAATGAACCTGGATATCATCAATCTAAGTGAAGAAAGCAAGAAAGAGAAGGGAAAATACCATATGATATCATTTATATGAGGAATCTAAAAAAAAAAAAAGATGCAAATGAACTTATTTACAAAACAGAAACAGACTCACAGACATCGAAAACAAACTTATGGTTACCGGGCAGGAAAGTGGGTGGAAATAAATTGAGAGTTCAAGATTTGTAGATGCTAACTACCATATATAAAATAGAAACAAGTTTCTTCTGTATAGCACAGGGAACTTTATTCAGTATCTTGTAGTCAACTATAATGAAAAGGAATATGAAAAGGAATATATGTGTACACATGTATGACCGAAACATGCTGTACACCAGAAATTGGCACAACATCATAAACTGATTATACTTCAATAATAAAAAAAAAAATTGGTAGGCTATGACTTGGTAAAGAAAGGAGACGTCAAATGAGAAGAAAAACTTAGACTAAAGAAGGATATGTTGTCAGTATTGGAGGCTTTGCTGCTGGAATGAGGGCGGTTGTTGTGTAAGAGCCAAGAAATCAGGTGCTGGCCAAATCCCCAAAGGTCAGGGCCATGGATCAGGCTAGGTTCACCAACCCCAAGTTGAAAACTGAGTAGAGGTAGGATTGGGAGATCACTGTTAGCACAGAGAAAGAGTTCTTTAGTGCTTACCGTGATCTCACTGAGGGAAAATTGCAGTCCTCCTTACATACTCTTTGGCATCTGATTCCTAACTGGGTTGCACTAGCATACTGAGTTGGACGGAGAGCATGCATTGACTGATTTAAATAGTATTTATGTAATTCTCAATGATGTATAATCATTAATTTAAGAGGAGATATTATTAGGCAAATCATTTATATGTTGGTGTTCATAATTGGATTATTGTAAAATACTTCTTCCACATTCACCCTTAACGCACTAGCACATGTGAATACTGGAACAAGCTCTTGTAAATGTTATGCAGTATTCAGTAACCAATACGTATGGCTCTAGAGAGGTGAAAAAAATCACAAAGTCTCACACGCACGTTATTACAAGACACGATAATTTTTGGTCTTTTTTGTGAATAGCAATGTGAAATATATTCAAACTATTCTGGTTTTCTGTTCTCTGAAGGTTTCAAGTCATATGTATCATTAGGCTTTGATGACAACAGAAAAAGGTTCACATTCTTATTCCTCTCTCGTAAGTTATATAAATTTAGGTAGTTTAATTAGATCCTTTGAGCCTGGTTATGCCATTTAAAATGGAAATATATAATGCTAACTTTATAGGACTGATTTGGAAATGAATAAGAAAACGTATGCAAATGTTATGGAACAGTGCCTGACACGTCATAGATCTTTCAGTAGTGTTAATAATTTCTTTCTCCTTTTCTTGTTCAAAAGATTGAACAGATGGGTATATTATAGCATATAAATAAAAATATGAATTATTTTCAGCATAACAAAAATAACTATATATCCTACAGTGTAGTAACATGATATCATATAAAAATCATTGTTTTTGTAATAATGGTAAACTAAAAGCTACAAAAGGAAAGGGGAGAATTTTTTAATGGAAGCAATCGTTTGAGGTAACTACTCACTCTATAAATGTAAAGACGTAATCCCAGGAAAACTGTGTTCAATTCTTGCTGCTGCTCTACAAGAAGACTTTCAGCAGATGAATTTAAACTTAAAAGATGGCAAGGAATTTTGAAATCTGTTCATGAGAACAGTAGTAATTTTAGCCTGTGGAGCACAGAAACATGTGAGATCTTCCCATGTTGTATGGGCTAGCATGTGGAAGCAGAAAAAGAGAACCATTTTGCCTGAGGACTACGTTAATATGACTCAGAAGAATGTAAAATAGAACATAAAAACTAAAGCAAACGTAGCAACAGCAGAACAACAACAGCAACAAATCAGCTGTTGAAGTGTGGAATGGGAAACCCAACAAAGGCAGGAAACCGCATCACTGGTGGTTTCAGAGTGGAGGCAGAGCAGAGACCAGGGTTTAAGGAAATTGAGAAGAAAATCCTCAGTGTTTAAAGACTAGAGCCCCGGGTCTCTCTAATCCTTTTCAACTTTAAGTTCTCACAATATGAATGACAGATGGATCATCCAAAAGATGAAGTGTGTTAAAAATAAAACAGAAATTTGTCTTTAGTAATAATAATTCTTTTGTTCAATCAGTAGACTGGATTTTTAGGAATTGGTCACGGAGAAGTTGCTAAAATTAATTTTGAAGGTATTCTCTGATTCATAATTATTTAAAAAAAAAAGGAAATTTCTGATAAAGTAATGATTTCATCAGTTACATTCCCATTCAGAGAAAAAGTCAGCATGGAATGTATGCAGAATAAACAACTAATGTAAATATTAATCCAGTGGATACTTTTAATTCCTCCATCTCAACACCCAGCCAAACACAAAAACACAAACACATGCAAAAGGGAACTTTAGATGAGACTGAAGGTGAAGGTAAGAAGAAGCCTTTGGTAGGGGAGGGAAATTAGGATTCTTCATCCAATCTGTATTTACATCTGTTTCTTTCCTTTCCAATAATGCTTTATTTGTTTATTTTTAATTCAAGTTGACATACACTGAAATTCATTCTTTTTGGTGTGCAAATCTGCATTTTGACAAACTCATATAATCATGTAACTGCCAGTATAATCAACATGCAGAATAGTTCCATCACCCCAGTGAGACTCTCCCATTTCATGTGGTCATCAAGCCATTCTGCTTTGTTTTCTGGGCTTTACTAAATCCGCTTATTAATTTAAGAGCTGTTTTATGTAGCCTTCATGGATGATCATATGACTTAAAATAAAAAATTTTCTTTCCTATGTATAATCTCTAAAATGACTTGTTTAAACATTCATTTATTAACTTTATTGCACTGTCCAGCCCTCCAGTAGGAATGTTAAGAGTGGATACCGTTTGCCGAGTCCCAGTCTCACCCAGAGAGCACTCAGTCATCCAACAGAGTGTGATGTTTGTTATGAGTTTTGCATAGGTGTTCTTTATCTAGTTGATAAAATATTCTATTCCTAAGGTATTGAAAGTTTTGCTTTCTTGTTTGTTTTTATTTTGAGTCATGGATGGGTAGTAGGTTTTGTAAATTGTATCTACTGAGATGGTTGTATGGTTCACTTTTATTCTGGTCTGTTGAAAAGTTGAATTGTAATGACATTTTTTGAATGTTGAAACAATTTTGAATTTCTAGGATAAATCTCATTTGACAATGGTATATTTTTAAAATATATTTTGTATTCTTCTAGATTTTATTCATCAACATTTTGTTAAGGATTGTTTGTATTTTGGTTCATAAGGTATATTAGTTTGTAGTTTTCTTTCTTTGGAATGGCTAGTTTCGAAATTAGGGGAATGATGGCCTTACCAAAAAAATGAGTTGTACATTGTTTTTTTTTTTTTTTTTAATTTTGTGGTTCAGTTTAGTAGAATTGCTATCATTCTCCGTTATGCTTTTAAAGTTAATTACCAATGAAGCCATGTGGGCCTGAGGCTTCATCCTGGGAGAGTGTTTAACTGAAAACTCAATTTATTAATATGAGTTTTTCTATTTAGATTATCTGCTTCATCTTGAATAAGCTTTGTTGTCTTTGGTATTGGTATTGGTATTTTTTCTGTATTATCAAAATATTGGCATAAAGTTATAATAATACTCTATTTTTATTGTCTGTAGGCTCTGTAGTGATGGTACTGCTTTTAATCCTGGTATTGGTGGTTTGTGTGTGTGTGTGTGTGTGTGTGTGTGTGTGTGTGTTTTACCTCATCAGCCTGGCTAGAGATTTATCAGTTTTATTTATCTATTCAATGAACTACTTTTGGTTATGTTGCATTGATATTTAATTAGTTTTCTTAGTTTTTTTTAAATTGATTTTTGCTCTTATTTTATTTCCTTCCTCCTGTTTGCGGTGGATTTAATTTGCCCCTCTCCTCCTCCTCCTCCTTTCTTCTCTCTCTTCTGCTCTCTCTCTCTCTCTCTTTCTCTCTCTCTCTAATGTTAGAAACTTCAAGTAGTGATTTAAGAACTTGGTTGTTTTTTAATGTAGATATTTAACTTTATGAAATTCCTGCTAAGCACTGCTTTGATTGCATCCCACAAACTTTATGTTGTTTTGTTTTTTGTTGTTGTTGTTCATTTTAATTTTTGTTTTTTTACTAAATTCAAAATAAATGTCTATTTCCCTCGCCATTTCTTTCTTGATCTATGAATTATTTAGAGATGGATTCCTTAATTTCCAAAACCTCAGAGAATTTCTAAATATCTTTATGTTGTTGGTTTCTAATTTAATTCCATTGTGGTTAGAGAACATACTTTGTATGAATTCAATTATTTTAAATTTATTGAATTTTATTTTTTAATCAACTAAGATATAACTGAATATTCCATGCACACTTTAAAAAATAAGTATTTTGATTTTTTTTCTATTACTCTTTTCAGTTCTGTCATTTTTTGGTTTTAATTCATTAATTTTAAAGTGCAGTGTTTGACACCTACACATTTTACATTGTATGTCTTCTTCACTGTTAATAGTTCTTTCTATGCAACATTGATATGGTTGGATTTTAATCTATCATTTCTAGTTGATTTCTTTTTGTCTCACTTATTTTTGATCTTCACTTTCTGACTTTTTTTTGATTAATTGTGATTTGTTATGAATTCACCTATCTCCACTTATTAGTTACACACTTTAAAAAATTTTTCCATGTTTACGTATTTTAAAAATACATGACTTTAACTTATCACAATGAATCATCAAATGACATAATGCCACTTCATGTAGGATGAAAGAATCTTACAATATATTTTATTCCCTCCCTCTGATCCTTTGAACTATTCTTTTTATGCAATCTAATTCTGCATATGTTGTAAAGCAAAATGTATTATTACTCTCTTTGCTTTAGAAAATCCATATTCTTTAAAGAATAAAAATAAGAAGAATATGTATGTTATCTGTGTACATTTTACCATATATACTTCTCTTTTTTTCTATATATAGGTTCAAATTTACATCTGTCATATTTCTTCTGCCTGAACACATTTTTTAACATTTGTTTTTATTAGGTTTACTAGAAATTGATTGTCTTAGTTTTTGTTTGATAAAATATTTCATCTTCATCTTTGAAAAATATTTTCACTGGGTGTAGAATTCTGTGTTGGCAAATTATTTTTCCCTTTCTTCTAGTATTTAAGGATGTCATGCCATATGTCTTGTCTTTGTTCCTCTGTGTGTATTTTTTTTTCTTTCCTTCATGTTGGTTTCAAGATCCTCTCTTAACATTTGCTTCTGTGCAGTCAGACTACAATATACCTAGCTTTTTCCTCACTTTTTTTTTATTAATAATGTTTATATTTCTCTGAGCTCCTTTAAATCTGTGTTTGGTTGTCTTTTTTCTCCATTCTTTCATTCTGCTCAAAAATTATCAACTATTATATTTGAAATATTTCTTTTGATCTGTCTCTTTTTCCTTTCTCAGTCTCTGTTGCTGGACATGTGACAAATTCAAGTTTTGCTTCTGGAAACGTTCTGGAATTTTTTATATGTTTTTTGATCCACAGTTGGTTGAATCCATAGATGCAGAACCCATGGATACAGAGGGCTGACTGGATTTTAAAGTCCTGTGGGATAATTTCATCTTTTCATCACTGAGTTATCTCTTGACAGTCATTTTTATTAGTTTTTTAGCACATGTATCTTGGTATTTTTGATTGAGTACAAAATTGTGTGTAGAAATTGAGACATTTATAACTGTTTATAACTGTAAATGGCCAGCTGTTTTCTTCTGTCCAGTCATTACTGTGCAAAACTGGGTGAGTCTGATGACTATTTGAGGGGGATTTGGGTTTTGTTGTTGCTCATATTCTGTTCCCCCGTACTTCACATGCCTCCAGGTAGTAGACTTCTGTTGCTTATGATTCATTGTTAGGCTGTGGTGCAGAGAGGAAACGCTTCTTAATCCAGCCTCTGTTTTTGGTAAGACCTGTGCTTCTGGGTTCAAGGTTGGACCTTTAAGCATTCCTTCACTCTCTTCCTCTTGGAAGCCAGTACTTCCTTGCATCTGTCTTGAACGTTGGGCATGAGAAGATTTCTTGATTTTCCTCTAGTAGCCAGTAGCTTTTACTACTGCCTTTCTTCCAAAACACATCAGCAGCAGCAGCAACAATAAGAAAAACCCTGGGTCTGCACTTGGTTTTTGGGGCAGGCGGAGGGTTTCTGACGTCTGGAGGCAGAGGGTCCTGCTTGTGCTTCTCTGCCCATGCCTTTGTGAGGCAGGGGTTTGGGGGCCCCTCTTCCGGTGACTTAAATCCTTTTCAATTAATATTTACTACTATCATTGATGCTTGAGAGGAGGGCTCAGGCAGGCGTTTGTGCCTCTCATCCACAGGACTGTGCACTGAGGGAGGCTCCCCAGGTTTCTCTTGTCCCTGCTCTTTGGGTGAGTTCCCAAGACAGACCCATGGAAAAGAGCTTCTGAGCAAGTGTGAGCTCTCCCATGGCCAGTTCTATTTTAAGCTGGCATGCTAGCCCACGTTTGGTCTTCAGAAGTTTGTTAAAGTTGCAGCTAATTTATTCTTGCCTGCTTCTGTGGAGTCTGCTTCTTATTCTTCTTCCACTTGTCAGAGGTGAAACAGTTCACATATCTCTGGTCTCCTTGGAGGCATTTGGTCCTCTCTGGAATTTAGTTCCCTGTGTGGCGTTGTGACCTTGCCTCTTTGATGAGGTCAATGGAAAGGATGGTTTTGTAGATTACCTGCTTTTCCTCATTCTTAGAATGGCAGTAACACTCTCTTGCATCTTTCTCCTCTTACTCACAAGCAGAACTCTCCGTCACCTCCAGGCCTTAAACTTATGTTGCAACTGAAGGCAAACTAAGGCTCTCATAGCTGTAAAGATTCATTAACTTTTATTTTCTATTTTGCTTATTGTCTATTTCCTCCTATTAGAATAAAAACAAATCCCTTAAAGACAGGGGTTTGTTTCAGTTTTATTTATTGCTACTCTACTGGTAGCACTTAGAAAACAAATCTGCCACAAAGTTATTTCTTAATAAATGTTATTGAATGAATGAATATTTAATAACATATAGTTGAATGAGGCATTACATATGTTTTTATATTGTGTCTTCAAAAATATTTAATATAGGTAATATTATATCCCATATTTTAGAAGAGAAAAGTGATTTTCAAAGATATTAAATACATTGACCTGCATAACATAGTTTTAGTTGGCAGGGAGGGAGGATAGAACAAGAGTATTTGTATCAGGCATAACTGGGTTTGAATGCTGTTTCTGTTTACCACCTTTGATGGTTTGAGAAGGTCACTTAACTTTTTCATCCTTCAGTATTCTCTTCTTTAGGTGAGGCTAATAACTTCCTCCTCTAAAACGTTAAAGGCCTAATGGAAACATTATTTAAAGCAACTATCACAAAGTAAGAACTCAATAGCTGTGAGTATGACTCCTGATATTCCTAATATTAGTTTTGTTTTTGTATCGTTCTTATCATCTGGAGCTTGATTTTATTTTCTCTGATCCTAAATCCTGAACAGATTTTACTTTATCATGCCACCCTTAAATGTGAAATGTTTGAGGTGAAGAATAATCTAAATTTGCAGAATCAGAGTCTGGACGGATCTTAGCATGCACTTAAGAGAACTGGCTGCTGTCTGCTCTCTGACCCAGAAGGCAAGCTTAACCCTCCTTTGTGCTAAATTGAAATATTAATAAGTATGTGTAACCTATGCAAAATTATCAATAATAGAATGGTTTTATATTTAAACCTTCAACAGCTGATTTTGAGGAAATAATAACGTTACGCTTTTCTAAACAGAGATGTTTCTAAAAATGTACTTGATAAAACACATAGCATTGAGGAGAGTGTCAGGGATGATAATGATGAGTAAACAAATACAATATCAGGAAGGACTTTCTGGGCTGTGCTGGTTTGGGTTCGATTGTCAGGGTGATGGGAATATGGAAAGGATTAAGAGGGAGTCATAGATTTACATATTTTAAATTTATCTCTCTCAGCAGAATGGAGTGCTGTTTGGCATGGAGTTATAAAGAGTTCATTCAAATTCAAATGTTTCATTGTTTCATGTTGTTTGAGACGTGGAGCTTTGTATGTCTAGGGAGTGACATGACAGACAGGAGAGTAGATGGCAGCAAAAAGAAACATCATGAACGTTGTAATATAAATTGAGTTATATTGATCACATTGACTAAGAAAGGAAGTCGCCTTTCTGTTCATCTGTGTAAGTTTTCTGGGCTGCTTAGGTCTGTTGCCCAACATGCATCATTTTATCCATTTCAAAGAATGATAGATCTTTCTGTGCCACTTAAAAAAAATACAAATTCTTTTTCTCTGCATGCAAATTTCATGGTGATGATAAGAAGTTTTGAAAGTATCTTAGTGGTGACAAAACACATTTTTCTAATTTGAAGTAGAATTCTGTAGGGATTTACTTTCTGTCTCTATGGAAAACAGCCCGAGGCATTATATGCTAACTTACTGATTGACATCTATTTTTGAGAGTTCATTAGCCAAGGAAACTCAGGCTGAAACGAGTGTTTTCTTTTTCTATTTTGTTACATGTTTAAAAATAAGTGAAGCTATTCTGAAAGTTAGAAAGACATCATAGCTGAAAGTAATCTCGTATATCATCAAAGAAGTCTTACTTATTTTATAGCTGAGAAATCTAAGGCCTAAACTGAGAAACAGCATGACCAATGCCACATAATTATTGTGTTCATTGTACAACATCATTGGCTCGATGTTATCCTGAGTGTCCTGAATGCCACATCAGTATGTTTTAAACTATAGCTTACTGAATTTGAGTGAATCTTTCATAAATTATTTATCATGTGGAAACAAATGCATTATTTCACTTGGTAGTTTAAAATCTAAGTTAATAACTTTTTTGTGTTTAAGATAATGATTTATCTGTCATTATGCTAATATAAATTATTTTATTTTTAACATTATCATTTATAACTTCCTAATTACACAAGTCCTGTAAGATAATGGAAAATAGATTAAGTAACTTGTGTACAGCATATAAAGAGAAAATAAAGACTGTCCAAATGCCACTATTCAGAAGAAACAAAATTCACACTTAGGACAAATAACATTGACATTCAGTGGGACTCAAATTTTAATAAGACATGAACCCTTTCCTCAAGGAAGTTACTATCTGATAGTGAGACAGACACTAAGTGAATAATTAAACTGTTTTATTATAATTGAAATAATAGAATAGTAGTGAGAAAAGACATTTTTGGAATATCAATTTTATTGAGCAGGTGAAAAAATCTAGCCTACATGATATACTTAGGATGTAGGGTGCTTAGTTATGTGGTTAAATAATATTACAAAAAGATTCTACAATTAGGAACTTATAACTAATAGATTGCACATCTAATAACATGAATTATTAATGAAGGAGGTCTGCTCTCAGCTTAGACACTGATTAGAAAATAGCTTTTGGGTCAAAGTGTATGAATATAAGCTTTCCCAATGGACAGATAACAATAGAGAGCAAAATATTTAAAGAACCCGTAAAACTCAGAAGTACAAAACAAACAACTCCCCACCACCAAAAACTACAGTGGCAAAAACTTACACAGATATTTCACCAAAGAAGACACATGGCAATTAATCGTATGAAAAGGTGCTCAGTATCACTAGCTATTTGAGAAATGCAAAATAAAACCTCAGTGGAATGTTATTACACACTGATTAACTTTGCTACAATAAATTAACCCTCACAAAACCAAGTGTTGGCATGGCTTTGGAAAAACTAAAAATTCTAACGCATTGGTGATGGCAATGCAAAATGGTACAGCCACTCTGGAAAACAGTTTGGCACTTCTAATATGATATTGATTATACTATATTCTTAGTCACTCAAAACTAGAGGCAACCCAAACGTAGTTCAGTGGGTGACTGGATAAATAATCTGTGGTGCATCCATAAACTACCACCGTTTGACAGTGGAAAGGAATTAACTCTCAGGACTCACTCGACAGCGTGAATGAATGTCAAAGGCATGCTGAGTGAAAGAACCCAGCCACGAATGTTTCCAAACTGTATAATATCATTTATATGACATTCTAGAACAAGTGGAACTGTAAGGATGGAGTACAGATCAGTGATTTTGAAATGTTAGAGGCAAGAATGATTTGACTCCAAGAGGTAGTACCAAGGAACTTTTTTTCTGGTGATGAAACTGTTCTGCATCTTGATTGTGATGGATGTTAGGAAAAAAAAAAAGCAAAACCTATGTGCAGGTTGAACTCGTAGAATTGTACACTAAGAAAGTCTATTTCATTATATGTAAACTTATTAATTATAATAACATGAAACTATACTGTTACAACAATACACAACTAATTCAGTGACAATCTAAAACATATGATCACACTAAATGCTGTAGAGGATGTAGAAGGAGAACTCTCATAATTTCTGAAGAAATGTAAACTTTTGGAAAATAGTTTTATATCTATTAAAGCTAAACATAAGCCAACATATAATCCAACATTACTACTCCTAGACATATACCTGAGAGAAATGTGTATGTCAAACAAAAGGCACATACAAGAATGTCCATAGCAGCTTTACTCACAATAGCCAAAATGTGGAAACGACTTAAAGAACAAATAAAGAATGTCTAAATAAAGTGAAATATGTTTCCATAGTGGAGCACTACACAGCAATAATAATGAGTGAGCTATGATAACGCATAACATTTTGTTCAGCCTCACAGACATGATGTTGAATGGAAGAGTACAATCACAAACGAGTGCATTCATGTAATTCACTAGCTAAGTATCGCAAAGACAGGAAAAACTAACCTCTGACAACAGAAATAAGAGCAGGAGTTCCCTCAAATTATTGAGTGAGATGGGACAGGCGGGGTCTAGGTCTACCTGGGGTGATGAACATCTTCTATATCTCAGTCTGAGTAGTGAGCACATGAACACATACATACAAAATTTAGTTGAGTTATGTGTTTAAGATTTGTGTACATCACTGTATGTATGTTATACCTCAGTCTTTAAAATAATATTATTTCAAAAACCAAAGGAAACAGGAAAATAAAAAAGAAAGGAAAGGAAAAGATAAGAAAAAATATTTTCAGGTATTCCTTTTTATAGAACTCTTACTCAATTACTTCTAATTTAAATGCTGATCCTAGAGTAGATAAAATTAGTGAACCTCCAGCTGATCTGGGCATGTTATTTATTCTGCACAGATATTTAATTATCCCACAACCTCAGGTATTTGTCATTTGTTGGTAGATTCACATTAATGTATGAGTCAGTCTGCCAATTAAGTGATTTAATATGGAACGTAGTCTTCCTGAGGAACTAGAATCCTGTGTGCAGTTCATCACCAGCCCTCTTTTATGTCCAGCATCTGAAGAGTAATTTGATGGTGTCCTTGCATAGCTCATTCGTAACTCAAGGGGGCACGTTCACATCACAGGTCGAAGGCAATTTCATCCTCTCATTCTCTTGACTTGAACAAAACAGTGGTTCTGGGTTGTCTGATAAAGAAAATACGACGATTTAGAGAATATTCTGCCCAAGTTCTGGTGAAGCCGATGATTATTAAACTCGCTGTCACCATCAACTCCTTCTAAGATCTCCCCTGCACTGCAGAGGAAAAACCAAGGAAAGTATCAGCTATCTTCTTTGGTCCCCATTATGAGGCACAAGTGTGAGATTTGCAATGCAGAAGGGAAGCAGGGGTCCCAATCCTGTTGAGCAATTTATGGGCAAACACACATGCAGAGGGCTCGTGAACGGCACACGGAGCTTCTGGAGGGATTCCTGAGAGCCACCAACCTTGGTGCTGAAGAGATCCTAGACATGGGCCTCTGGGACCTTTGCTCCACTAGACTTGTAAATGGTTGTGTAAATATTGAATTCTCTCTATTACAACCTCTCATTCCCTGAGTACACAGAATGGCTTCTGTTTTCCTGATAAAAGCACTTACTGAAACATTTCCCAACAGTAGACACTAATTCTCCAATGCTTTGGTCGTTTGTTTTTACACAGATTTAGCATCTTTCTTTCATGGAGTCACGATGATGAAATTCTTTCTGGGAAATCAAATTATTTGACGTGTTTTTAGTAAAGTATCCTCTTGTTAAAATACCATAGACTAAGTTATAAATTATTGCAAGTAATTTCTGTATTCTGGAAATACTTACTGGTTTCTAACTTTACATTTGGCACTGTGCTAGTGAAAATCAAACAAACAGTTTTAATAAGATAAAGTACAATTTTGAGAAGCCAAAATAGGAAGACCTCATCTAAGGTAGAAGAAGCCTTTCTGGAGGAAAGGACATTTAGAATGACAAGTGGAATTGATGTTAGTTTAGTGAAGTCAGAAATTGGAATATTACAGGTTTCTTCTGCAAGACAGATATCTCATTTCTTCCCAAACAATACCTGTAGATTAATTCAGAACAACCATCACAAATATGGGAAAGTTTCTGTTATAACCTACAAACATATATGTTTTTAAAATATTGGTTTCACAAGGAAGAAATGTATTTAAGACAGGGACCAATATTGAACGTATTTGCACATTGCCCATGTTGCACTGATTATAAATTTAGGCATACTATCTGACAGGTGTCTAGGTTATGGACTGTCAACAGGACATAATTTCAAAATACATCTGTCTCCAAAGATGGCTGATAAGTTTTAGGGTATTATTAGCCACTGTTGGTTAAATACCATCTCCCAGTCTGGTGCCATGTTCGACATTCTGTGTTTGTTATTGAATCTTATTTTATCCTTGGAACAATCATATAAGTAGGCATTAATTTTACTGAGAAATATGAAGCTAAAGAAATTATACAACTTGCCAGCTGACACAGATCTAGTAAACAGCAGGTAGGTGAGTGAGCTTAGTTCTGGCTCCAAGGTCTAGGTTATTGTCCTCACTACACAACAGTTCCTAAGACTCTACCGCATGTTCCTGGATCTCTGGTAACTGATGTGAAGCAACATACTTCTCTTTTAAATTCCTGCGAGTTAGACTATCTTCATAATTTCTCTAAGAAATAACATTTCTGAAACTGTATCGTGTACTAGGCTTTATGTTAGCTATTTTATAAACACTGTATTATTTTATTGTCAAGCATTCTGAGTGAACATGTTACTTTTACTGTAAGGACAGATTAGCAACTCAGGGTGATAAAAATCCTATCAAGTACCAGTTAGTACCAGTGGGAGTCTGGATTTGACATTCAGCTAATTAGGCTTGGACTGAGCCCATTAGCTTTTTTCAACTGTCCAAAAGGCTTGATCTCCAGCAGAAAAACCTAAGAGAGTTTTGGTAGGTAATACATATTCAAGTAAAAGTAAATTTCTCAGTGACAGAATATTTAATTCAATGTGTTAAAGAAACTGATAATTCATTCTGGCAAGTTGCTGAAATAATACATCAGATTGGGCTTTGAGATTTAAATTAACATACACTAGAAATTAAATATAGGTGTTACAGCTGAGATAGGAAACTATATAAACAAACCCAGGTTTGAGTTATGAACACCAGTGGCAAATGCGACACCAGCTGAAACCTTCACAATCAGGTACCCTAGTATATCAAGGCACACCATGTGGCTTTATGGAATAATAACTAAAATTTTAGAATTGCTGGAAAGTTATTGTGGTCTCTGGCCCCATGATGGAGGTTAGGCCATAGTTGGAAGACAAAAAAACAAAAAACAAAGAATAAAACCCTCTTAGTTTTCTAGACAATAGAGGAATGATAATACAAAGAAAAGACATCTGTTGTGTTTAGACATTTTTTATAGCTGGAAGGTACCTGCAAAATCATCAGGTGAAGCCATCTTATTTAAAAACTGTGAAATTGGAGACCAAGAGAAGATGGAAAACATATCCAAAATCGCAGGGCTTATTAGGTGTAATAATTAAGGTCTCCTTTTCTCAGCCCAGTGACTGATGTCCTACAGACTACACATTAGTGTGGCTGAGGGTGAGCCTAAGCTAGGCGGTACAACTTCCAAGAAATCTTTATTGACTTTATGCACATAGAGACAATCACACTACACAGTGAGAAGTGCCTTTTCAGCTCAGACTGCAAAAGAAGTGACTCTTCTTACCAGACACTATTTAAAGTTCCCTTTTACTTCCACAACTTCAGTGATACGCTGATCATGACAGAGACAAATATAGCCAGAAAGAGGGAACACACGCATGTTGAGAAGCATCCTGATTTAGAGAGGAAGAGACTGATGTAAAAATGAAATTCCAGTCACCTGTTCCACAGATTAATAAATGAGAAAGAATCAACACTTTGCAGAGGACATTGTTGATAGTTAAAATATAGTGTGGGGATTCAGAATTTTGGGTGCTTCAATTGTAGCTGAAGTAAGTGAGTAAACAAATACTGAAATATACTGAAAAGGAGCACTGAAACAAAAAGTCACATCCTCATCCAAGCTCTGAAGACTGGAAAGAAGACAGCAGAGATTTTCTGGAATTTGGAAGACAAATGAACAAGATTACTTTAGAAAAAATAACTCCTGTGCAAATGTAATTACACATTTATTATTGAGTTAGAAAGAGAAATGATATCAAAGTTCACTTGTCTTAATTTAGGATCACCAAAAACAATCTGAAAACAAAAACCTGGATGCAGATAGATTTGGAAGGAGGTGTTGGAGGAATAACTGATTGGAGACAGTGAGACAAGAAAGGATAAAATTCCAATATGAGGTGTATAACAGCTATTCCATTTGTAGGCAGCATGAGACCTCTGACAATCACAGGGAATACTTCTCAGAACTGTCTGCCTAAAAGGCTGTAGCCTTTATCCACTGGCTGCAGTAATGATTTAAGGTTGCCCTTGGGATGCTAACTCCCTGCATTTACAGATGACATTTATCATTGGAGAAGACCCTGGAAAAGAATGCAGAAAGGTGGTCCAGGTGAATTTGAGATGAGTCATTGGCAAGAGGGAGTGAGTCTGAACCCTTCAGAGCAGTGCCTTGTAGCTGTGGATGCAGGTGAGGGGTGTGTCACCCTGCACCAGAGGTATATGGATACAGTGCTCTCTGGACTTTGTTCATAAGTTGTTAGAAGCATTTTTCACTCCAGACATTGGTCTCCTTTACACCCATAATTAATGAAGTCAAGATCTCTATCCAGGCTGTAGATATATTATTGGACTAGGCAAATTCCTCTTGTCAAAATGGCCAGACAGAGCAAATCCAGAAAAGCAGCTACCCCTGGACATTTACTCCGTCATCTGCCAGTTTATTCAGTGCTATCTGACTGATTATTTTCATGTTGTGCTTCATGTTGTACCTTTGCCCCACCACTCGACCACCCATTCTTTGTGCTGAGAGAGAAAATGACTTACTCATGAGTCACACAAGACTCATCTGATTATTCATTTAAATCGCACGCCTGTGAAAAACAATTTCAGTGATCATTTTGTTTTAAAAATTAAGATGAATTATTCTGGCGCATTATTATGAAGTTTCAAATAATGACATCAAAAGGAAAAATATGAAGTTGATGGCAAAGAGATAATGAGTTCATTTCTGAATATGCTGTTTGTTTAGGAGAGAGCAGGACATTCGATGTGCAAAGAGTAAGAGTATATCCAAAGTGAGAGATCTAGATTTGGGAATTATTGATGTTACATGAAGAGAAGATGTAATAGAAAGGTCAAAAATAAAACAGAAGCAATCTGTGGACAGACAGATCAAACTCTTCTACGTGAGTACAGGAGGAGGAAGGAAAGTTGGAGCGAGAGATGGGAATGAAGGTCAATACCTAAAAAAAAAGAGTCTGCATTTATGTTTTAGAAAGCAGTAAAAGAAAGCTTTGGTTAAAGTGTTGAATATTATAAATTTGAAATCAAGGAGTCATAAAGGACTCTACATTTAGTGGTTCCCCCACCCCTTTTTTTTTCCCTTTATGAGCACTCCCACTTAATGGATTTCAGGGTTTATTTACTGTAGAAAAGCTGGAAAGGGAGTGCCGCTGAGGATATTTTGAAAAGCTTGATACTGAAATCCAAAGTTTTGAGAGTATCTTCTATTATCCTGGGTTGATTTTTAACTTAGCTTTCATTTTATGGGATTTTTAAGGACCTGAGCGTGTTTCTAGTTAGGAAGAAAGACAAAATAGGGAAAGAGGATTTTAATCTATTAGAGAAAGGCAATCATTGATACGTAGATTGATGGGCAAGAAGTTAGTCTTATAAAAGTAACCATGTAATGTTTCCTTTTTCAACAGGGGGTGGGTAGACATGTTGAAAACACAAAATACTCTGCGCATCAAATGAAAAACACAGAATTACAGATCATATGTTCCTAATCTCAGGTAGAAAAGCATTAAAATAGTTTATTTAGGTCCAACTAGTACTTGAGAAGAATAAAATCAATTAGTGATTTGTGTAAGAATGTGTGTATATATATGTGTATATATATAATAAATATATATTATTTCATATATATATATATATGAAATAATAGTGAGAGTATGTTTCTATGCATGGTAGTAGACCGAATGAGTATAGTCTTGTGAATTATGAGTGTCACAGGATGTCAGGACCTGAGTGCTAACTATTACTTTTCCATTAACCGAATGACTGACAAATCACTTAATATCTCTGGGTCTTGGTTCTTTTTTTAATGTAAGTGCTGAAAAAAAAATGATACTTATGAAGCAAAAGTGGTGATGATATGATGCAAATGAAGGTTGACATATCAAAATAACAAAATAAGATTCCCAGAGGACTGATGCCTGAGAGTCTTGTGGGAGGGCAGGAAGATTGATGTAAACACTGGAGACAAGATAGCGTCTCTTGAGACAAAAAGCCATATAGACAGAGAAGAGATCCTTAATAGAATATTAGATATTAAGTATCCACTCTGTGCATCTCACAAGCTAGGCACTTAACATGATTAAAAAAAAAATGTAGTGGATTTGGTTATTATTTGAAGGAAGTTACCTTCTACTGTGAAAGTGCATAGCAGATAGTCCTCACCATAAAAAAATCACGTGTGGACCAGGAAATCATCATCTTTAAAATTAAAACTGGTGTTAATAAAGATAAAAAGTTTAGACATTTCATTCCTGGTCAAATTAATAAATCAAAATTAGGAAGGTATTGATATTTATATTCAACTTACTTTAAAATTAAAAGTGATGAATAATTCACAAAAGAAATATCATTAAGATGTGATTTGGGAAACAAATGCAAAGATTCTTAAGGAAAACATTGAGGAAATAATTAAATATCTGGTTACTGTAATTATCTAAGTGTAAAAGCATATTAGGGATCATCCATTCATATTGTGAGCTTTAATCATTTACCCTGGACTAGATCGGTAGCTTCCTTCCTCTCTATCCCAATCCACACGCGTTTGAATGGCAGTTTGTAAAGACCGGTTCTGGGGTAAATTGTATCAATGCGCCATGCCTTGCTATACTTGAAATCCAGAAGAATCTCCTCTTATTTGATGGTGAAGGTACTGAATACAGTAACTGCAGGAAGAAAGAGACAATTTCTAACAAGAATAGAGTTACTGATAATGTAAGAAATAACTTCCAGTCTCTGACAGTCAAAATGATTCATAATTAATTGTCTTATATTTTGCTGAATTAGAGACGAAGGAAATTATCCAGTTCCTTCTGTACTGTGATGTTTCTGTTTTCCTCATCTCAGTGGATTTATTTTTCCTACATCTTCTCCCCTCTATCATTCTATTCAGTCCTCAGTAATCAGCTCCCGTATCACCTCCACTGCGAAGGCTTACTATTCCTACCCACGTTGCACTGATCCCGCATAAATTTGTGCTTCTTCCTCATATTATTTTTCTTGTAAAGCATCTGTGTTGGCCAGCGTCCAGTCAGGGAAATAGGCACTATACTGCTTCTTTCAAATGGGGACGTTAATTCCAGGAAGTATTCATAATGTGTTAGAAATTCTAGAAGAGCAAGAAAAGATTTAAGTTCCGTTTGGAGGCTGATTCAGTCTTCTCTAACTACTTACCAAGTTAAGTGGGGGAAGCAAGCAGAGAGTATTGTGAGCCAGGAAAGCTTATCTCAAAAAATAATTGTCTAAAGAAACTGTACTAAATTAAAGGCAACACCAAATAACTTTACATTTCAAAGTTAAAACTCCACCCCAGAACAGTGGCCCCTAGGGTGTACTTGAATCTGCCCCCCTTGAGGTTTTCATCTCAGAGATGTTGAAGTGTTTATACAGAACGTCTAAACTCAAAATAGAAAAGAGAACCACAGGCTATTAAGAAAATTGTCCTAAAGCACACAGGCAATGGAATTAGACAGATGGATTGGATTGCCTATTCTTTCCACTCAAGTAAAGGAATGCAATTCTGTCTCACAGAATTGATGTTAAAATTGAAGATAACAAATGTAGAGAATAGTACATAGTTTGTGCTCAATCCCTGAAAGCTATTTTTATTATTACTATTTTTATTCAAACTCTCTACCTCCCCTTACTCTAATTCTATCTGCATAAACTCACAGTCAGGAAGCTTCATTTGGTTTTCTGGATATGCTGATTATGAAAGACTGTATCCATATATGAAACTCAGTTGGCACACAGATTCTATTTTGGTGTCTTCTTTTTTAAGTCACCATCAAGCCATAAGCAAGACTCTGAACGTTTCCAGTAACTGAGAAAGCCCACTTCTTGTCTGGACCTTTCTGATGACCAAACCTTGGGCATGGTGAGTTCACCAAATTAACCCACCCTCCTAGGACTAAGAGACAAATCTGCCTGCTTCTTCTCTGCTGCAGGCATTATTATCCCTTTTACACCTAACATACCAAATTGCTGTCTTTTTTACATTCAAACTTCACAATATCCAAGATTTCCTTGACATGACTGTGATGTTCTTTGTTCGCAGAGACCACCCATATGGTGATTAACACTGGCTTAGACCAGAAGGAATCGAGCCAGAGCATTTTACTTGTAAAGAGCAAGTAGATTTTTAATAATATTTCCATAAGATATTATGTACATATAATTCATATTTCAAAACATCCTGAACAAAATAACAGCATACAGATTATATCTATCTAATAAAAATATATGGATATAAAATACTTTTAAGAACTTACTACAATTAAATTTTTAAAACCGAAGAACAAAAACATTAAGTAAATCCCTTAATGCATATGACACGGTGATATTATAGACATAATACCCCAGGCAGATTTTTATGCTGGAAAGAAAATGAACAAAAATATAAATTAAACCACAAAGTCAAGGAATGAATATTCATAAATTTCTGGTTAAATTAAACTAAACTTTGTTGAACTGACGGCCTTTGAGCATCTATTTTTGTTTATAAAAATAAAAATTTCCCCAAACGGCAGTCGTATACCTTTTTACTTCAGAAAAAAAAAAAAAAAGATAATTCAGAATCTGACTGTACATTTGTCAAATTTATGGACAACATCTGATTAAGTGCTTAAATTTAACTATCCATGTTGCCCTTCAGATATTACTGACTTTGCAGTTTCTTAGAACATTTTTTTCCTCAGTGAACACAGGACCTTCAGTAGGGAACACACTGAAACCCACTTAGCCTTAAAACCTTTATTCATGAATTAATTCAGGAAATATACCTTAGTGTGCTCCCAGTTCTGTCCAGACAGAGCAAGACAGCCACCACCTTGTCTTTGAAGAGCTCACAGTCTAGAACATAAGTCAAGTGCTGTTTCTGAGTCACTAAAAGCCTTTATCATTTTTTTTAAGGTTTAAATAGATACTTCCTCTGTGGGAGTAACTAAAACCCTCTCTAATGCACATCATTCTTTGGATTTCACAAGAGTGATTTTCAAATCTGCATGTTGACAGACCTAGATTCTGATTTATCTAATTTCTTTTTTCTACTATGACAACACCAAATATTTGTTTTTCCCCCTCAGGTCTTCCAGGGTACCATCTGTAGTTTTGTAATCCAGCTGGCTTTTTCCTGTGACACTTTGCTGAAGCTTTCTGATCTCCTTCACTCTTGTCCTTTGTTGCTTCCTCCTGACTGGAAGTCTGGCCGTTCGGATTTCTCTATCTTCCTTTTCCTGCCTTCTTCCCCTCATGGGTGATTGATCTTAACCCTTCCTTAAATTTTGGATTTTCAATAAATAAAACGAACGTCCTACAAATTTACTTGAATTTTGTTGTGAAATTCAAATTTTCTTTGCAAGAATATTATCTTTTTGGATGACATTTAGAACCCCTCCAAACGACAATGGTTTTTCTGCTTTACAGGTAGTAATAAAATAGACTGGTAAAGAAAGGCATGATTCAGCAAAGGATGCTTCCACTGCATTGTCAATTTTCACTGCCGTTGGATTTTGCAGGATCACAGTTCAAACTATTTGGTGTGGGATGCCGATTTGAGGGACAGATTTTAAAAATTAAACAGTCACACTTTGATAAGAAATTGAAATTCATATGGACACATGAAATGTGAAATGTTTAGGAAATACACTAAATGATAAAAAGTTAACATATTTAAGTATTCATTGGGGTGTCTGTTACCTTCATCTTCACTGTATATGATTAGATTTCAACAATTTATCTTACAAATCAGATGCTATCAAGTAAACTGCTGAACATGAACGATACTACTTTCAACTCAAAGACAAAAGAAGATTCAGTAAGTCATGGAGCAATATATATATATATTATATTATATATATAAAGATTCTTCTATGTCTGATCATGACTTGGCAGCTCAATTATTTTTAGTGCTGAATACAATTCCACTGTGTGGATGTGTCACTGTATGTTCATCTATGAACCTATAGAAGGATGTCTTTGTTGCTTTCAGGTTTTGCCAAATGTGAATAAAGTTGCTACAAGCATTCATGTTTATGTCTTTGTATGAATATAAAGTTTCAACTCATTTAGGTAACACCTAGGAGTGCAATTATCAGATCATATGGTAAGATGGTATTTATAAGAACTCCCTAAGTGTCTTCTAAAGTGGCTGTACCATTTTGCATTCTCACCAACAATGGGTGAGAATTCATGTTGCACCACATCCTTGCCAGAATTTGGTCTTGTCAGTGTTTTAGATTTTAGCTATTCTAATAGGAGTGTAGAGGTATCTCATTTAAATTTTTTTCTCTAGTGAAGTATGATGTTGAACATCTTTTCATATACTTGATTGCCATTTGTCTATCTTCTGTGTTAAGAGTTTGTTCAGAAACTTTGTCATTTTTAAAACTGGGTTGTTTGATTCTTATTCTTGAGTTTTATGACTTCTTAGTATATTTTGAATACAAGATGTTTTGCAAATCTTCCCTCCCAGTCTATGGCTTTCCATTTCATTCTCTTAACAGTGTTTCACAGACTAGCTGTTTGAAATTTTAATGAAGTCACAATTGCCATTTGTTTTTCATGGACCCTTTGTTACTGTATTTAATAACTCATTACCAAACTCAAGATCAGATAGATTTTTCTCTTACGTTATTTTCTAGAAATGTTATGATTTTGTGTTTTCCATTTGGGTGCATGATTCATCTGGAATTAATGTTTATGAAATGTGTTAGGTCAGTGTCTAGATATTTTTTCTTTTTGCATGTGGATGTCCAGCTGTCACAAATCATTTGTTTAAAGACTTGCCTTTACTCCTTTATCAAAGATCAGTTGACCATACTTTTGTGGTTCTCTATTCTGTTCCACTGATCTATTTGTCTGTTTTATCACCATTATCACACCGTCTTTATTATTGTCTTTACAGTAAGACTTAAAGTTAGGTGGTGTCAATCCTCCAACTGTGTTCTCCAGTATTGTGTTAGCTGTGCTGGGCCTTTTGTGTTTTCCTCTAAATATTAGAATCAACTTGCCAGGATCTACAAAGTAACTGCTGGGATTTAGATTCAGTAAATTATTATTTAACAGTTATTGTCACAATAAATCATCAGACATGTCCTCTAATTAGGAAAATCATCAGGTAAACTTTCTTCTCCCCAGTGAACTACCTGTCATTGTGAGGTAACAGTGAAAGAATGAGGGTCTTCTGTGTTGGTGGCAGTCTCCTGGTATTCCTTCTTTACATCATCACATGAATAACCAGAGGGATAGAAGGAGCTCTTTCTCTATTTTGGTGAGCATTAGCATTTTTATAGTACTTTAAATAGCTTGACTTTCATGTTACAAAAGAAAACCTTTTAAAAAAGTAAACACAAAAAACCCCCAATATTTATTCTAAAAATTAATCACAAGTTCTAAATAACAGACATTGAACAACTTCCAACACTATCTCAAGGAATAATTTTCAGTCTGAACCATACTTTAAAAAATTCTGTGCGGGATTATTTCTTATCCCATTATTAACAATCATTGAGCTTTTTGCTGCAGGAAGTTTAAATACTGTTGCTGCACTTTGAGACTGCTGTGAAAGGTACACTTTCAGGAAAACTGAGTACTTTGTATGGCATTTATGGTCTTAATTACCATGATCTTAAAGGAAATATTTAACATAGTGGGGACAGTTTGAACAGAGACCCCAGGACAACTCTGCAGAGTGTTTGCATTTCCACTCTTGTGTTCAGAACCTCCCCATGCCATTTGGGAGTATCTGGACTTTTAAATACAATCCTTTTTCCTATCCTGAGATGATGATAATGTACGCTGGGAAAAAAAACCAAACACATGCCATTCAAGAAAGCAGTCTTACAGCAAGTGTAAGGGTAAGCTTCACTCTGAGAAGGCAAGGAACAGGAGAGGGGAAAATGTGCAAGATGTTGGCTTTCATTCACCTCCAGTGACCTCGTGCACACCACCTGGTTTTAGTAAACCTTGATGCCCTCATCTGTAAAATGAAGCTCTGGACAGTTCTTTGGTAGAATTTTAGAGACGTTAAATTAAACCACCTGGTGGTTGGTTAAGTACTTGGTATAAAATCACCTGCTGCATGTTAAGTACTTGGTACATGCTGCGTGCGTATAAAGTTTATGTGACGTGTTTACTAGTTCTCTGTTCTGCCTCTGATTCTGTAGATGAGAACACTTATCTCATCCATGAGACAAGTCCTTGAAGAAATTTCATTTCCCTTTACCTGTACAGGCTTTCCTGCACAAGTAGAACTCTTTTTCTTTCCTAAATCCCTGTTTTCAGCAAGGTGATTTTTCATTTCCTGTCAATGCCATAGGGTGTTCCCATAAAAATAAAAGTGAGAACTCACCCACAGCTATAATGAAAAGAGACCTTTGGGAGTAAAAGGCTGTGTATCATACGAGTGTCCGGTGCACACAACCAAAGGAAGTCTGAGCCGTCAAGATACGTTGTGTGCTTAACCATGACAGTTGTAAGCATCTAAATGCTGTAGACCAAAGACTAAAATTATTACTTTAAATTATTATTATTTAAATTATTATTTTCACAGCATTTTGTCTGTGAAAAACATAAAGAAATAATATATGCTGAGACATTTCCACTGTCCTGCTGATCACAATATTAGCACACCAAATAACTGGTTAGAGAGAAAGACCTTTAGGTGTCTGCATTATAGAATACATAGAGGGTACAAGTGCATGCAGTGTTTACAGGCTGATACTGCAGTCAGTTTATTTTACTTTCTAATCATGAAGGATGAATAGAAAGAATGATGCAGTTCCACTGGAATACGTCCATCAAGAAATCCTGTTTCATCTCTTTAAGCCTAAAGAAGAAAACTCTAACCAAGCAGAATATAAATGTGTGCATACACATGTGTATTCATACAAAGAGGGTGGGTTTCCCTGTACATTAAATTTAAAATCTAGATGGCTTAGTTTGCAGAAGTTCACTGTGATGAAAAGAGATTTTTTTGTTTTTGTTTGTTTGGTTTTGTTTACTTTTATTCTGTCTTCCATAATCATGTCCCCTATCTTAGTCTAAATCCCACCCCACAGGGTTAATGCTCTGCACAGCTCCAGGAGGTGCCTATTATGTGTAGTTCGTATAAGCAGCATACCCTGGACTCGGCAGTGCTCAGCTTACAAGGATCTGCACAGACTCCGCCCGTCCCTCTGTTGTGAAAGATGAGGAGCCTGAGATTAGCTCTGAAGTCGTTTCAGCTCTGCGTGTTCCAGGATTGCTGTCTTCTCTCCATTTTTCTGCTCCTTCTTTACTTCATCTAACCCTATGGGTTTATGTGCATTATATTCAGATGAACCTGAATTGATCAATGTATGTGTCAGGGATTCAAAGACCTCTTGAGAGAGTTTAATGTCAGACCTGTAAAGAGTATACATTATTTAGCCACATACTGTTGATTGGAACTCAAACCCGTGGCCCACCTAAATGTAGAAAAGGTAGGAGAGCATTGTCTGTCTGTCTGTCTGTCTGTCTGTCTGTCTGTCTATCTTTGCATCCCCAGGAAGAAAATAAAACATGACTTTTATAATATAGACTTGCTTCTGTCACGATCTTTCCTCCAATGTATTTCACATTTCTTTACATACATATAAAGATTACCCAGTGTCCCATCCAATCACACTTTTCAGTTTTAATCTAGATTCTTTGGACAATGTGCAGAATTTTCCATAAGGACTGTAAATGATAGCTCATGAATAAACAACCTTGGACAAAAAACTCAAGTAATTTTCCCCGTCTTCCATATAAATTCTCCCAATATGGGATAACAAACTGAGGATGAACACATAGCATCCACAATGCAGGAATTCTCTGGGACAGATAATTTGAAGTTTCTGTGTCCATGGCTGTAGGAGGAAATTTCCTGATTACAGCTAAGAACTGCCTTGTTTCTTTTCTCTAACTCCTGGCCCTACTTTCTGTGTCATTGTTCCTTGTCCTCTATCCTCTCCTGCCATATATGAAATATGGATTGGGATATATATGATTTTTAAAGGTCATTCAGCTTTTGAAAATTGTTTTCTGCTTAAAGAAAGTTAGTGACTCCAGATTATCTTAATTTTCTAATGATCAAAGTGTTTAATTTGGGCTTAATGTTCTCTGGGTGAAGCAATTCCTGCAAAACAGTAAATTTCTGAATTACCTGTTACTAATCAGCTCCACATTCCAAGCAGCACATGCAGAGCTATTTTCTAGATACTGTACTCAAATCAGTATTCTTCTCTCCCACCACTGTGCTTGCCTCTACCCCCTCTGTCCCAATGACAGTCACTTTGGTGATCTCAAGTGTCAGTGGCAAAACCAGGCTTTTTATCTCACCTTTGACAAAGGCATCCTCTTAATGGGCTTCGGCAGCAAAGGTTGTTCCTATGTTGGAGTAAAGAGGAATTTTTAAGTTCCTCCTCACGGTCAAATCATGATGGACTTACTGTGTTTAATTTCCTTGTACTTGCAATCTGTCCAGCTTTCTTCTGAGCTCATCCTTTTCTAGTAATGCTTTGTGAAACACAGTCCATAGTAATTAAAATACATAGTCATAAAAATATTAAAGGTCTATTTCTGCTGTAACAAATTGCCACAAACTTAGCAGCTTAAAACAGCATATATTTACTATTTTACAGTGTGTAGGTCAGAAGTCTGAAACCTAGTCTCACTGAGCTAAGATCAAGTTGCCAGCAAGGCTGTATTCCCTTCTGTTCGCCCTAGGTAGAATGTGTTTCCTTGCCTTTTGCAGCTTCTAGAGGCCACTCACTTTCCTTTGTTCAAGGACTGTTTCATCTCTCTGTAAAGCCAGCAATATCCAATTGAGTTCTCACATTACCATCTCTCTGCCCTCTTCTGTGTCCGTGTTCCACTTTTAAGGATTCACGTGATTACATTGGATGTATCTGGATAGCTCAGTAGAATCTATCTATTTAAAAATCAGCTCATTTGTAATCTTAATTCCATCTACAGTCTTTAACCCCCTCTTCCCTTGTAAAGTAATACGTTCATAGACTCCAGGGATGAGGACATAGACATCTTTGAGGGGGCCATTATTATGCCTAATATATACACCAACACATTATCTAAAATGATTTGCTCTAGAGCTGTCAGCCCTGAAGGCTCATTATCTGCTTCCCAAATTATTACAGGCAAAAGTTTTACCAAATGTTTTGACACTGCTTATCATGAATAACCAACTTTCCAGACTCTCTGATCTGATACCAATTTCTCACCACCCACAACAACTTGATAGATAAGTTGATGCAGTATTGTGCTTGTGTGTGTGTGTAATTTTGAGGTGATTATAGATTTATAGGTAGTTGCAAAATAGTAGTATGAAGAGGCTTTATGTACTCTTCGCCCAGTTACATCTTAGGTTATTATAATACAATATCAAAATCAGGGAATTCACATTCACATTGGTACAATGTGTGGGTATAGTTTGGCATTTTATCACATGTAGGTTCACGTAACCACCACCACAGTAAGATACAGAGCTGTTCCATCACCACCGTGGTCCCCCTCATGTTACCTCTTTAAAGTCACGTTCACTTCCACACACCACCCCTAACCCCCTGGAAACCACCCATCTGTTTTCCATCTCTAGAATTCAGTCGTTTTAAGAATGTAATGTAAGTGTTACATGAATGAAATTGTAAAATATGTGAACTTCTGATATTGAATTTTTTTATTAGCATACTTTTCTTCTAATCCATTCGAGACATTAGGTATATCAATAGTTTCTTAATTGTTTTTTAGTTCCCGTATGTATACAGTATGTTACTGCATGCATATTTCACATCATGGACCTACTACATTTTATGGGAATTTTTTCCAAATTTTCACAGTACAAATAAAGCTGCTATGATCAATTTTATACTGATTTTTGTGAAGACATAAGAGTTCATCTTCTCTGGGGAAATGTCCAGAAGTACAGTTTCTGAGCCCTGTGATAAATGTACATTTACACTAAATTAAAAAAAAATTTGCAAAACTATTTTTCGGCATGGTTGTATAATTTTACATTGCCCTTTCTTTGTTAAGACTTTCTATTTTCTTCATTTTTTGCAAGTGTGTTTATAATTGCTTATTTGAGTATTTTTATAATGGCTGCTTTAGAATTCTTGTCAGATATTATTTCTGTCATCTTGGTATTGGCATCTATTAATTGCCTTTCTCATTCAAGTTGAGATTTTCCTGGTTCTTGTTATGGCAGGTGGTTTTTTAGTTTTTTTGGGGGGTAACTAGATTTTTTTTAAACAGAGGTACTGGGAATCAAACCCATGACTTCATGGAAGCTAAGCATGTGCTCTACCGCCGAGCTCTACCCTCCCCTATGACAGGTGGTTTTTGATGAAAACCTTGATGGTCTGCATACCATGCTATGCGTCTCTCAGTGTTAGCTACATCATCTGTGTTGCCTTGCCTTTTATGATACTGCCCCATTAGGAGAAAGCAGGACACTGCCTCCTTACTTCCGGTAGGGTGGAGTACCACGTGCCTGTTCAGCCTTCACTGAACCCAAGAGGGAATAGTTCTGGGGAGTGGTTCTGCCTACTGCTTAGCTTCACTGGGAATCACAGACGTTTACTCTTCTATACTTTTATAGCTGAGAGGGACAGAAAAGCCTTAATACTTTTTACCACATGGGCTCTATTGGCAGTAAGGGTGTCTGGATTTGTTACCTCTGGGTGCTGTTGAAAATCCTCCTCTCCTCTAGGCCCCCTCTCACAGCACTCCAGCTAGAAGATGGATGACTGTCTCATCACCCCCAGGTGGAGGTGGAAGTTCAGGGTCCCACGTGTTCTCCCCTGACATGGAGGGTGAGGAAGGGGGTTACTCATGGCGGCATAGCAGGGAGAAAATTCTCAACTTCTTCTCTGGCCTCTATGCTGTGCCATAAAGTAACTTTTAATAAATTTCAAAATATTGATATCTTAACCTTAAGATATGAATTGATTTATTAAAATCTGCTTCTTAATGTTGAGGTTTATTTGCACATTTCAAGCTAGAGCAACTGTCCCGGTTGTTCTGAATTCAATTATGAACTTCTGGCTCTGACCTTTAACAAGCTTCTAGAGATGTATAAAAACATGAAAACATTAATAAGTTATTAGCCTTGCCTGCATCCGCCAGTGAGAAATGTCATTTTGTTTTAACATGCTATCCTGTTATCATGCCTTGAATAGTTACAAAGACTATTTTGTATTCCCCGTGCTTCTGAGTTATTTATCCCACATCAGCTGCCTTAGTCTAGCCACTCATCAGCTCCACTCTGACTTTCTGGTCTCCGGGTTTCCCACAGTCTAAAAGAACCCAAAGGTTAATTACTACTGGACTCTTTTGAATGGCACATAAGACCCTCTATTATCAACCCTGTTCCTACTGTCCTTTCCCTTGTAAGCCCCGCAGCCTCAAATATGTCCCTTCCTTCTGGTGTATCCATTCTGTTATTAAACAGACATTTTGAAGTATTCTTTCAAACTCAGATAATAGGTATATACGATATCCTGTCCTTTTGCTTAGAAAACATAATAATCTTAAGTAAACTTTTTTTCAGTCCTTGATAACTCATTTCAAGAGTTCTGAGAAAGTTTTAGTGACCCTCTCCTACATATTTCCTAAATTCACTAAAGTCCAGTATTAACTGTTAACACAACAAATGTTAAACCCTTTGGTATTTTTTTTAGAATAAACTACTATTAGGACAGTTTTAGATATACAAAAGAAAAAATGGGAAGATAGTACAGATTCCCATATATCCACACTCATTTCCCTTGTTGTTAACATTTACGTTAGTAGAGTAGTTACGATTACACACATATTATTATTAGTTAAAGTCTGTACTTTATTCAGATATCTTTATTTTTACTACTGACGCTACCCGTTCCAGAATTCCATCGAGGGATTTCTCCTTAGGCTCCTCTTGGCTGTGACAGTTTTCTCATACATTTCTTGTTTTCAGTGACCTTGAGAATCTTGAGGAGTATGGTCAATATTTTGGAGAATATTTCTCAGTTTGGATCTATCTGTTTTTATTTTTTTTCATGCTTAGAACAGGCTATGATGTTTTAAGAATGAAGATTACGAAGGTAAAGTGCCATTCTCATCACTACGTTTTGAGACCTGCTATCAGTATGACTTACTCCAGCTGATGTTGACCTTTAGCACCAGGCTGAGAGCTTGTCAGGCTTTCTCACTTAGACTTGCCCCTTTCCCTTCTTTCCATACTATACTCTTTTAAGTTCTGTTTACTTGATTGCAAGAGAGGTTGAGCACATTTTCTTGTTGTGCATTAGCCTTTTGAAATGCTTTCTCTTGAAAAGCTGCTCATAAAATTTGTGTATTCATTTTAGTGGCAAGAAATTTAAACATAGTACAAACTTCAGTTGAGTATTAATATTCCCATTGTGTTCAAGGAGAATCCGACACAAGGGAGGCAAAGATTTTTGCAATGTCACAGACATACTACCGATGAAGCTGGGGTTTTTCGGGGTTTTGCTTGTTTAGTTGGTTTGGTTTTTGTTTTTGATACTAGTCTCTTTCCTTCGGACATTGGGATTTTGATGATTTTTTTATTCAGGAAAAGATCAAGGATCATGGCTCCAGTAGCCATATGTGACTTGCGTGGGTTGGAAAAGAGTAGACAGAGCTTGGCTGTCAGGTGTTCTGAGGTCCATTGGAGCAGCGCATGTGCTGAGTACTGTTAGCATGACCCAGCCTAGAGATGTTCTCTTTGGGGATGTATCAGTCATTTATTTTCTGGACCTGCCAAGCATGGTGCTCTTCTATTGCCTAAGATTCCATAGATTCAAAAATCTCTCTTGGGTTTCCTAATTGAACACCGGCCCCTACAAATCTCTCATCACCTCTACCTCCCTGGTATAAAGCACACACCGAAACTGTTCCGGTCTGATCAGCAATGGATTGAGAAGGCATAAAATTTGATATAGCAGATTTCTCCATCCAGAATAAGATCTCTCTGTTCTTCCATCGAGAAATGAATATGAATACACACATAACTATAAGTATTCCTATAGGTTATGGTCTCTATCTGTGTTTAGTTACACGAGTCCATACTCATGTCCACCTCTAATCCCTTGCCACAGGGGTCATTCTATCCTCATCCAGTTGTTTATCTGTTTCTACCTGTTTTATTTCACTCCAACAAGGAACTGTATCCCCTCAATTCACTGCTCAGTTCAAATTAATATGTATAGTGTTTCCAAAATCGTTTGCCCATATCTCTGTGAGACACAGTTTTGTATAATACTTTTTGTTTTTAGTCTTACAGACTCCACTCATTTCCAAAGTTACATAAGTTAGTATCTTTCTCCCCTCACCTCCTTCAGCAAAACTCTTTGATACATTTATAAAACAGATTTCTTTTGTCACATTCTGCATTCTGTCCCAAAGTCCTCTGATCTCTTAAGTTATTTTTGTTTAAATTGCATACATCAAGGTTCTCTTTTAAGATATAAAGTTCTATACATTTTGACAAATGCATAGTCTCATGTATTCACTTGTATCATTTACAGAACAGTTCACTTCCCTAAAAAATTCTCAGTGGTTCATGTGTTCAATCCACCCACCACAAAAACCTTCTCTTCATCCCCTGGAAACCACTAAACTATTTGTTGTCTTATGAATTTGCTTTTCCAGAATGGCATATAGCTGGGATCAAACAGCACATAATCTTTTCAGATTAGCTTCATTCATTTATTTTTCACTTAAACATGCATTTGTGATTTACTCATGTCTTCTCATGGCTTGATGGCCAATTCCTTTATATTCTGAACAGTACCACAACTTATCCATTGTCCGATTGAAGGGTATGTTGGTTGAATCAGTTTTGAACAATTATAAACAAAATTGCTATAAACTTTCACATACAAGATTTCTGTGCTTTTGTATGTGTGAATATAATTTTCCAAGTGAATTGTTTACATACTTAGGAGAGTGACTGCCAGATTGTATGGTGTGATTATGTTAAACTTTGTAAAAAACTACCCAACTGTATTCCAAAGGAGCTGTACCATTTTCAATCCCACCAGCAATGAGTGGGAGATATTTTGTTTTGGATCCTGATCAGTATTTGGTGGTGTATTTTTTTTTTCTTTTTGGAAGTTAGTAAGTGCATTACGGTACCTTAAGGTTGTTTTAATTTACATTTCCCTTAGATCAAGTGATACTGAGCATCTTTACATTTGCTTGTTTGTTATCTGTCTGTCTTCTTTGCTGAGGGATGTCTTGTCTCTCACCTATCTTTCATGGAAGTTATTTGTTTACTTCATGTTAAGTTTTAGGTGTTCTTTGTATATTTTGGATATTCCTTTATAAGGTACACGTTTGGCAAATATTTTCTTACAGTCAGTGATTTCTCTTTTCATCCTCTTAACAGTGTTGTTCTTTCTCCTCACTCTCTCCTGAGAGTTACAATGGAAACATTTTAGGATTTTCACTGTAAGAATACAAGGTTCCTGAAGGTAAAGTCCATGAAAATGGGTCCTTCCACCAAGACTGAAGCCCCACGGGTTTTTCACTGTCACTCAGTCCACCCTCTGCTTCCATCAATTCATCAGTATTACCATGCATTGCTCCTACCAGTTTGTGCTCCTCAGCTGTGATTGTGGATAGATCTGCCTCTCCAGATTTCCAGCATCCTATTTTTGCATGTTGGAACTGAAACCAGAAGTCTATTTTTTAAATAAACGGAGTATGGCCCTTGTTATTGTTCTTTTACTTACTCTGAATTACTTTTATTTCCTTTTTTGCACCTTGATTCTTTTTTTCTGGTTTGGTCAAATTACTATTGATTCTTTATTTCCCATTACCAACTTGGAAAATTTAGTATGCTTTTCCATTCTATTGATTGTTATCTTTCTTAACCTGAAATTCATGAATTTTTCAATGAATATTTATTGATTACCCACTATTTACTGTTTCTTTTGGCATGGGAATAAAACACTGAACAAACTAGATGAGAGAAAAGAGATACTAGCAATGAAGCAAATAAATGTACAATAAAATGTCAAGTAATGAGTACTATGAAGGAAAAAATCAGGTAATGTGTTGGAAATTGATAAGATTGTCTCACTAGTCACGATGTTCAGGAAAGTTTTTCTGAGGAGAGTGTACATTTCTGATAGTGATGAAACACTTATTTTTCTTGTCTAACTCAAAAACAAAATACTAAACGGATTTCCCACAAATATGCTCTAGTACCATCACTGCCCATTACTCCCAAAATAAAATCTTCAAAACACTTCTACTTTTTTCTTCTGTTTTTTCCTTCAGTGTCCATATCTATTTACTTATATGGATTATATTTTTTTCATTTAATCTATTATTGGAATTTTCCTTATAATCTTTCATCTATGCACTTTTCTTTAAATTATACTATATTGCCAATATTTATTTTATATTCACTTACATGTTTATCCTTAGATATTTATGTAAATTATATATTGCTATATATTTTACACATTTTATTAGTCATCATTTCTTCTTTTAAAAATTTTTCCTTGTTGTAGGGATTAAAAAAATAGTTGGTCAGAGTCCTCACTCAAGTATCTCCTTTAAATCAGATTCATGGATAATAACCTCTTGGATATCCACAAATATCCTTCTTTTTCTCTAGTAAGATATTGACAGCTTTATTGGGAACATTTCTGTGTCATAGTCATTTTCTTTTGGTATTATTCCACCACCCTTTAGCTTCTAGTGTTGCAAAGGAAAAGTTATATACTTCTCTGATCTTTTCTTTTTTTTAAGAAACTGTTTCTCCCATCTTGAGTTTATATGATTTTCTCTTTATCCTTGAGTTTTTTATAGCTGGCTCCAAAGCATCTTACATGTGGTGTTACTTTTCTGTATCTGCTGCCTGGAGCCCAGTCTTTTGTTGGAATGCCGTATGGTGGCTCTACGAATGGGGCAAGGTAAAGACGGTTGACTATCAACAAATAAGGCACATTCTCACTGAGGGAGAAATACTCTTTGCTTTCCCAGCCTCTGGAGTATGTGGACACAGACACTTTGGCTCCTTGGAGACTGAGGAGATCAGGCGAACCCACACACAATCAGTGTGGTTCTTACACTTTATATAATCAGGCTCTTTCTAGAAGATAGAAGCAAACACATATAGAAATAGACATAGACATAGATACATAGACATTATGCTTTCCTCTTTACACTGAAGTTCTCTTAATGCATCCTCCAGTCCCTGCACTGGTGACAAGAACCTTGCGTTACCTCTGCTCTGTTAAATTCCCCTGAAGCCAAAGTCCTCCTTCCCACCTACTTACCCACGGGGCCCAGAAACCACTTGCCTTGGGAGAACTGGCTGAGTTGGAGTTGAAAGTGAAAGGGGAAAAAGATGCTTATGAGTTACCTGTTTTCTGGAATCTATTCCAGAAATTGTCTTTATGGCTATATATAGATATTTGGAGGTACTACATAGACCCTCAGGAAAACGCTTAGGCTGAATGGATGAAAAAAAAAAACAGAAAAACCTTAGGGAATATAATCAGAATGATTCATTATTTATCTTCTTGAAAAATACCTACCTGTTCCAAAATAAGCCTGTATGTTCCTAACAAGCAAACATTTTCAGTTTATTCATATTTTGTCAAGATTTGACAAGACTTTTTATCAATGATGTCTGTCAAAAGGATTTTAGCCAGATTCTTACATTCTTATGAGATATTCTATTTATTTTTTTTTTTTTTGGCAAGGGGAGGAGAACATACAAATTCTAATCTCTTAGCAAAAGAAATTTTTTTATTCTTTGAGGTAATTATTGAACCTCCTCAAAATAATTCACATCTTCCCTTAAATCACTGATTTTGTTATCATTTGGCTAATATTATCTATAATTACTTGTTTGAATATAAATCTCTCTAAATATTTTTCTGTGAACACTTGGCTGTATATATTGTGTTTCTCAATGTAGTCATTTGTACCTGTAGGTGGCCAATATATGATGACTTTTGAGTGTAACATTCAGTCATATGAAGATAGTTATGTGACACACTAGGCAGAAGTCAATGATCAATTTTGCTGAGGGTCCTTATAGAGAGAACTTGTCAGAAGGCTTATGGTTTAATAGAGAAATTAAATTTATTTCTTAACCTGATATCAACACAAAGTCTAGAGTCATGTGTGACAAAATCCCAAATAATTCCCAGAATGAATGAATATATGCTAAAATATAGGCTTTTCCTAGTAAATGGAATCCTATTCTCAGTTGTAATCAACCTAGAAAACTGTGCCCAGATTTGTTTTACCACATAAAGGTTGCATGGTTATCACAAAATCACTCAGTATTAACTTAGAATGAGTGTTCCAATAACGTGCGTTTACTGCGAGGTAGATCTACTTCTGTCACAAATCTCTGGAGCATTTTCTGGGGCAGGTAAACTTTTAATAAGGGAACGATCTCTCTTGTAGAAGTCTGTGAGGGAAGCACTCTAGAGAGGTAATGAAAAAATACTAATTAACTAGAAGTGCTCCTAAATAAAAGCTGGGCTGGTGTATGTGGTTAGAGAACATGTTGATCTAGAAAAGTTTTAACACAGGCAGGTCTCCATCTGTCAGGATGAAGACATAAGGTTTTGCAGCCTTGAGCATAAATTTGCACCAGATAATTTTCATTGTTCCTTCCAGTGGAAAGATTCAGTGAGTCTAGAATTATCAAAGCAACTTGCCCATATAACACCAAGGAAAATTGTCTCAAAGAAGTATGATTATGAATTTAAATCAAATAGCATATGTACCACACATGCAGATATCAGTATGATTCAGGTCCGCTGAGGTTTCTAAAGTGATACTGAGTTTATCCCAAAGGGCACAACACCGTCTGTTAGCTGTTAGGTTAGTTATTTTTATGATTGTTGAACTCATTTGACTCTTCACATGAGTGGATAGATGATATTAGTCTTCCCTTATAGAAACAGAGAACATAACAATGTTCTTTGTATTCATATATTCATAATGTTTTTCAAAATATTGTGACTCTCTCTTGGTTTTTAGAACTGTCATTAAGTAATAGTTAACTTTAGTTTTCAAATACGCAGTCCACAAATGTCATTTTATTATTTTTTAAATTCTAAACTGGGGGTAAATGTATATGTAGCCAGTATTTCTAATGCAGTTCACATTTAGTGATGATTTCATTTCCCAGTGTTGCCTGCCCAGACTGAGAGTACCTCATTTATGTCCAATAGGCCAATTATAAAGTTTAAGGTTAATTATAAAGATCTTGTCTCTGGAGTAACCAGAGTAAACAGACACTGAGGACCAGAGGTTCCATTGCCACATGTTCTCCTAATTACTTTGGGCATTTACAAGGCCTGTCAGTAGACACAAGCCAAACGGTGAACAGTCTCGGAGTTTTGTAAGGAAGGAGACAAGGAACTTAGATGTCCAGCACCCATATGCATGTGCAGTAACTCAGTAAACTCTGTTCCAGCTTCTATGGGGTTAGACCACCTGTGTGATAACAGTCCCAAATAAAGTCCACACCCTAGCATTTGCAGTAGCCTGCAACTCAAGCCCTGCCCTGCATGTGCCCCAGTGAGGGCTCAGGTTGCTGCAGCCTCCACTGTGCCAGAATGAGTTATGCCTGTGGTAGTAAGGCCATCTCAGTCAGCAAGGGGCCTTGCCTAAGGAGCAGTAGAGAGCAATTCGACCCACTGTCCGATGACTCGGCTTGTGTACTGAACTCTGGACTGAGGTATCAGCTGGTGGTACTGAAGACAGCTTCTGCTCAGTAGGAAGCAGCCTCTTGGGAAGTTACTGGGGTGAGGTGCTAAGGGTTAGGATTATGAAAATGGCCCAGTGTTCTTAGAGGCTAACCTGCTCATTGGCAACTTGGGACTTTCTCTGAACTTTATTTTTAAATTATGTCTAGGATTAGCACCAGATTAAGACCTGCCATCCTTTAAAACCAGTGCTTTGTCCATGACTAATACTAGAAAGCCAATGTGATTATTCTTTTGGTCAACCAGGCACAGAGCCATCTAATTGTGAAAGGTTCTTACCAGGGTGGCCTGCACTATGATACAGAAAAACATTGTAGTCCATGAGTCATACTGTATTTCTGTGGACTAAGAGGAACCAGTTTAGCAGTAACACATATAATAATTAGAATTGATTTACAGTATTAGGGTTAACCCTAAGTCTGTTCTACTCAGTTTCCAGTGAAGTGCAAATCAGCTTCTACAGCTTCAAGTAAGATACATCCTAGGCCTTGTGCTAGGCATCTTTACTAATGTATTTTACTTCATTGTAATACCAAATTGGTGAGGTAAGAGTAATTGTGAACACTTTAGAGAATGAGATTGAGGATTAGCATTAAGTAATCTGCTTTTACAAAAGCAGGAAGTAATTTTTCTTTTTTCCAAATACACCTTGATGACTCATTATTAAATTTGTCTTCATGGCTTAGGACTTTCCTGGAGTATTTTTGCATCTTCATATGTAGCTGAAAATAAACCCTCAACTGATACATAATGATTTTATCTGTTTTGTCTGAGTTGAAAAAAGAGATAAAACACACTTTTGTGCTTTACTTACTAAATTATAATAATCTAGAGGGAAAGTAAAATAAAATAAATAGGTATATGAATCAAATCAAGCAAACCAAACACTCAACTAAAATGCAGTGTGACAGATAATATACGTATTCACATCGGCACACGGCGGGGGAGCAGGCAGCATCTTAAATTATACCCAATGAAAAATAACTATTTTTATATCTGTATTAGGCTTACCTTTTTTATAACCATATTCCTGAATGTCTGTCATAAAGATGAAGTAAGTTCTCTTTGCTTCCAGTGAAACTACTGTTAGGCTTTGAGGATGGCCAAGGGGTAGTATTTATGGACCTACAATATGACTGCAAGTAAAATTGAAATAGATGAAAAAAAAGATTATTCTTTTTCTTTTTAACAAAGTACAAATTATGCTTACAGAATGCTTTTATTTAGTTTAAATTAATGTATAGATTTGAACATTATAAGAAATGATATCACAATATTCAACCAATCTTCTATTTATGATACCATGATAATGCCCTTTATAAACCGCACGTTGAAGGCTTTTCAGTTTTGTCTCCTTGGAGGTTTCTGCAAGTAAAGGAGCTTAAGTAACCCAACCAAATGAATATATTTTAAGTTTAATGTAAAAATGGCTTGATGGGCAATAATCAACCTATAGATTTCTGGGGCTCAAAGTGGTATCAATGGCACCCATCAAAACTGGTAGGAAATTGAGACCCTATATTTAACTTGTTCCATGTCAGAAACCTTTTCTGATAGATGATCTTGATGAGGTGTTTAATATTGACCTAAATATAACAGTTCACAGTGGAAACAATTACTCTGTTCGAACAATGTAAGATGGGTAAAAGCAGGTCTTTTAATATTAAAGCAAGTTATTCATGTTCTTTTAAGTCATTATTTACACACAATAAAACTGAACCTTTTAAGTGAACAATATACAGAGAACAGACTGGTGGTTACAGAAGCAGGGCTGAGGGTTGGGCTAAATGGGTGAAGGGAGGCAAGAGGTACAGGCCTAGGTTCCCTCACCAGCTTCTGGCTCTCTCCTTCCCACCCTGGCATTCTGAGCTAGAAGCTGCAGACCAGCTATGCCCTTGGCCCCTTTGTTTAGGAAGTAACCTACACCTACGTGTGGTGACAGATGTTAACTAGGCTTATTATAGTGACTATTTTGCAGTGTATACAAATATCAAATCATTGTGTTGTACACCTGAAACTAATATAAACTTGCATGTCAATTATACCTTAATTAAAAAATTTTAGTAAAAGGATATTTTATACATTCAAAAGATAAATCCTTGTACCAATATATGTTTCAAAAATCTTTTTTCTTACCAGTTGATAATTTTTCCTTTCATTTTCTTGTAAGAGTTTTATGAAGTACAAATTAATTTTTTTGGTTTTTTTATTTTGAGGAAGTCAAATATGTCATTTTTTTTCTTTTATGGCTTTTGCTTGTTTGAGATTCAAAAAAGAAAACTTTGCCTCAGTGAAGGTTAGAAAGATTTTCTTTGATGGTTTCTATTAGGCATTTCATAGTTTTAACTTTTGTATTTAATTTTGTGATAAAAATTTCAGTAAACTTTGGTATACGGTACAAGATAGGGTTCACGGTTCACATTTCTAACATGTATATTTCCAAAATTTCCAGCATCATTTGTTGAAAATATTATCTTTTCTCCCTTGAATTATTTTTTTATATGAGCACCTTTATCAAAAATAAATTGAGAAGTTAAAGTGGGTAGTTTTTTGGACACTCCATTAAACTACATCTGTCCTTAAGACAATATTACACTGTTTTCATAATTTCACTTTTATACTAAATTGTGAAACTGGGTAGTTCCAAGTTCTCTAGTTTTGTTCTTATTTTTCATTTTTTAAACTTTTCTAAACATTTTGTTTTTTTCAATAAAAATTATTTTATCATCAGCATGTCCATTCCTACCAAAATTCTGTTGAAATTTTTACTGAGATTGCATTGAATATATGTACATATATATGTAATGTTTGGGGAATATAGTAACTTTGTTTCTTATTTCTGAGAGTCTTCTGATTCATGGACATCATATACCTCTCTATTTTTAGCTTGTCTTCCATTTTTCTCAGCAATATTTTATAGTTCACAATGTATAGGTCTTACATATACTTCATGAATGTTATTTCTAAGTATTCCATCTATTCATGCTATCACTAATGATTTAATTTCAATCCTACCAGCTCTATATTCAGATATTTTGAAGATCTTTTTGGGTGAGTTCTTATATAGTTAGGATTTTTATGTCTCCTGGGTGAATTGACTTTTGTAATATTATGCAAAACCCTTCTTTATCCCTTTGTATTCCTTGTTTTAAAGACTACTTTACCTGATGTTTGTGTAGACAATCAGATCTTGTGGATTTTTGTTTGAATTGCCTAACATATTTTATAAATTTATATTAATCTGTCACTATTTAATATGTTTAAAGTAAATTTAAAAAAATAATATATATGTGAATCTTGACTTTATATACAAGCTGACAGTCTCTGTGACTTAACTGGAGTGTTTAGCAGACTTATATTTGTATAAGTAAACTTATACTCAATATGTTTACTTTTAAACCTACTATCTTGCTATTTATTTCTTATATTGTACTGCTCCCTGCCTTTTTTTCTACATTTACTTGAAAAAAATTAATATTTTACATTATTTTATCATCACTATTGGTTTTTTTGTCATGCTTCTATGTTCTATGTTTTAGTAGTTGTCCTACTATTACAAAGTAGGCTTTAATTTATCAGTCTACCTTCATAAATTACTATTTATTGCACAGTGTGAGAATATTTCCATAATAATCTTCCATTTCCTCACTTTAATTTTTGCACTTCATTATCTAATATTTAGTTTTGGCATTTAGTATAAACTCAAAATACATGTTTACCATTTTTTCATAATACTGCCGCTTTTCTTTAAAAAGACATGGAAATACTTTTTATTTTTACTTTTTTTTTTTGGAGATCCAAATTTCCATCTGGCATCATGTTCATTCTACTTGAAGAATTTTCTATTACAATTACCTGTAAGGCTTATCTATTCAGTAAATACTGCAGATTTTATCTTCCCATCAATGCACAGTTTTTGATTAAAAGTCTGCTTTTTTAAAATATATTTTCTTTATATTTATTGTTTTCCCACCCTTTTTGGCTACCTTCAGTATTTTCTCTTTCTCTTTGTTTTTCCACAGTTTGACTATAATGAGTCATTGTGAGTCTTCGTATTTATCGTATTTTTTGTTCTTTGACCATTGAGGGTCTACTGTTACTGGTTTTCACAAATTTAAGAAAATCCTTGCAACTTCCATCTTAACTATTCCTCTGACGCTTTCTTTCCCTTTATATTTTATTTTTTCTTTTGAGACTCTGATTACATGTATATTAAATATTTTGATATATAATCTCATAACTCTTGGAGCTCTTTTCTGAATTAAAAAATTTCTTTGTGTTCCATTTTGGGATAATTTCTACTGAACTGTCTTCAGATTCACAGATTACTTCTTTTTCTTCAGTGCTCCATATACTATAAGCCTGTTGAATTACTTCTACATCTCAGATATCACACTTTGAATTTCAAGCACTTCCATTAGACTCTGTTAATTTACCACCTCACTGCTAAAATTTTCCATCTCTTTATGCATGCTGTATACTTTTTTCATTATATCCTTTAACTGACTAATCATAGTTACTTTAAAATTCCTAGTAGACATTTCCAGCAGGGCCTTTCTAAGCTGATTCTGTGGACTTCTTCTCTTTAAAATGAGTAATTTTCTTCTTTTAGGGCATGTGTGTATATTTTATTGAATTTTAGACATTATGAATAAAAGATACTAAGCAAAATTTTATTCTTGCTCAGAAATGGGCATGGCTGCTCTTTTCTCAGTCTGTTAGTGTAGGGAGCTGAAGTAGTCCAGTCAGTTAGATGGGCTTAGTTTTTATTGTTTCTAAAGTTGTCTTCAGTGACCTGGAGACTTCAAAGTCCTTCATCAGTAGCTCACTACTGTATTATGATTATTGTAAGACCTGGAGTGCCATAGAGTTTTTCTCAATATTTGTGCTCTGCTCTCAACTCTTAACAGACTTTGTACATCTGAGACACCGAGAGGCTCTCTCTTCATCTTCTGCTCCTTTTCCAATGATAGTTCACTGTTGTCTGTAATTAATATGAGGTACTACCCCAGCTGGGCTGTAAGGAGTGAATGGGTGTGTCCTTGGTTCTCCGGGGCTCGTGTGTAGTGATGCCTCCAAGATAGATTTTTTTCCTTCTCTTTCCACTACCTGATAGTAGTCAGCAAAGCACTATCTTGCAACACTGAGGCATCTTTGGGGGAGAAAGATTTTCTCACAGTTTGATGATTTGTTTCAGTACAATGTCCTCGACGAGGCTGCATAAGGATATGTCTTTATGCTCCTCTAGAATCAGATGGAATTGGTTCCTTTCTTTTCACTAGAAGTAACCAACCGCTTCCCTGTCCTCCCCTGAGGAGAGGTCTAGCCTCTCCATTGCACTAGACAGCTTTTATTTCATATGAGATAAGGGTCTGGGTTTTGTACCAGTAACAGCTTATCGTTACATGTCTGTCTGTGTCATGACAGGTGCCCCCTCAGATCTGTGGCTCTCCCCAGCTTTCTCCTGAGCATTCAGTGAAAGCTTGTTTCTAGGGCATTCAGGCAGTCTAAACTGTCACATTCATCTGTATTTGGCCTTTAAGAATCCACTACAATTCTGTTGCTTTTTCCTTACCCGATTTCCTTGTTGCTACATTTCCATTTTGTACTCTGTCAAAAGTGAAATAGCTTGTGTGTCCCTCTGAGGGGCTTGTTACTCTGGAATTCAGTTCACCTAGGTGCCTTGCAATAGCAGCTCTCTGATGGACTTAATAAAAGCTATGATTGTGCAGATTACCTAGGTGATTCTCATTGTAATAGTGGGAGCAAAATTATTTGCAGCTTTCCGTATTGTTTGTGAAAGTACATATTCCTTGTGGAAGTTACTCTCAGAAGTACCTTTTGAAAATCCCTAAATACCATAGAAAAATAATTCATATTTTCAGGAAAATACTAGCAAAATATTGGAGTAATGGTTTGGCATTGAAGAAAGCATTTATTTCGATGCCATTTCTATGTGTTTTTAGTAAGTCACTCATGCATTTGTTTATCCATTCATTCCAAGGCATTTGTAGATTGTCCAGTAAGTGTTATTTTGTTAGCTTCTGGAAATAAATGGTATATGATTGACCATTTACTTAAAGATATGGTCTTATTTTTATTTTTATTTATACAAAAAGATTCTATATTTTTATATAATTCATAGATGGGGAAGGATCCTCAAAATGTGATGTTGGATATCTCATCAATCTCAATAGGCAGGTTTTAGTTGTTCAGGAAACAAAGTTTGCTTTTCTTCAACTTGAATACTATGCATCAAATAACATCTGTAACAGGTATAAATTGAAGGAAAGAATTGAAGCCGTGTTTTTAAACCCCATTCAAGTAAATCAGCCTCATCAGTCCACAATCATACGAAGTAGAACTATAAAAATTTAAATGAAACTGTAATTTTCTGTGTTTACTAGCATACAAGTAATTGAATGTTTTTATTAGTGTTTATATAGCTCAAAGTGAAGAACTGACTTTATGCTAACATAAAATAAAATGTAAAACAGCAAAGTGCAATTTTAAAGCCCTATAAAATCTGCCACAAGTATTTCCTTCCCCATCCCCAACCATACCTTTAGACAGAGGAGCTATCCTCTCCTATGAGCCAGATCCAGAATATGTGAATTCTACTGTCAATTTCATTTCACTCTCTTGGGTTTCTATCCTTGAAGATATCTTTGGAAATGAAAGTCATCTTAGAAAATATTATGTGCTAAACTGCTATACGCTGCAGTGTACATACACTGAGACTCAATGAGGAGTTACATCACTAAGAGGAACAGACAGTACAGAAAGGAATGGGGAAAGGCCTTTTAGCAGAGATGATACAAGAATTCTGACATGAGGCTGTATTAACATATTTGGTCAGATGATTTTTTGTTTTGTGTTGCACACTGTGGGAGGTTAAAAGCATCTTGAACCTCTGTTGACTGTAGCAACCTCCCAGTTATGACAACCAAAACTGTCCTAAGACATTTCCAGTGTCTCCTTGGTTGAGGTAATCACCACTGAGTGTGAACCACTGATTCAAGCAAAGACACCAAGGTGCTGTTTATTCAGTGGCCACAAATGTATGCACCTTTCTTTTTAAAAATAAAAGAAGCCAAAATATTTAGATAAAATCTACTACAAGAGAAGAACAGTTTCACTCAGTTGCTGCCTTTGATTTTACTTTGTCTCCAATTATTACATTTCTTCTAAGTAACAGGTGACTTACTGCCTTTTTATTAATGGGCAAGTCATCTAAATGAGATATGCAGACAAGGCGTAAAAACAGGGAGAAGAGCATTAATAGTGGTTTTATGATAGTGTCTGCTCAAATCCACTTTTCTTGATTGAATTTAAGTGTCATTATTTTAACATTTATATCCCAGCAGATGAATGAATGTGTATGTGGGTAAATAATCAGTTCCAGGAAAGACACATCAAAGCTCTGACACTACTCACTGTGACTAAATAATATGTTCGTAGTGTCACATGATGCATTCCCAAATGTTGCTTCTCTCCCTGTTTATTAAAATGAATAATTTTTCTGAAACTCCTGAAACCAATCATAATGGGAATGATTTTGAGCTTGGTTTTAATTCTCCACTGATATACATCCAATCAAGGCAGTCTTCTAGGCTTTTCGGCTAAATAGTCAAAGTATTAAATAAATTAATCTAAGAAGTAGCGTAAGTATCTACTACCTCATAAACATTAGGTCTGGAACAGACCAGAAACTTTTAGATATAGCAAAGTAAGAAATGGTGCCATCAATTTTCAACATGTATAGAGCTATAGGTTTTCACTCCATGCTTATAGCAAGAAAAAAAGCTAAATAAGCTGAAAATCAGCGACTTTCCCCAGACCTATCAGAGAATTCCTATCAGCAGATGGATAAGTGAAATGAATAAAGATAATCAGAGGTGGAACAAAGGAATTAAGGCTATTCTCTACAAATGTACCTGCACGACTTGTGAAGTGGGGTAGAGTTATTTGAGGATAGAATTAGGTAAGTTGTAAATGTATATGCAAACTCTAGGGCAACCAATAGGTGTTTTAAAAATGATGATAATTGATATGTTAAGAAGGTGGAGAAAGTGGAATTATATAAAATTCAATTAAGAAAAACAAAACAAGTGCAAAGAAAATAGTTACAAGTATGAAAGATAATAATCCAACTAAATCGTAATCACTTAAAATGTGAATGGTCTACATTTACCAGTTAAGAAAACAAAGATTTTCAGAGTGGATCAAAAGGAAGACCCAACCAAATGCTGTCTCCAAGAAATCCACTTTATATATAAAGACAGAGATAGGATAAAAGTAAAGGGAGGGAGAAACAGATACCATGCTAACACCCATCAAAAGAAAGTGGAGTAGCTCTGTTAATTTCAAACAAAGCAGACTTCAGTAAAAGAAAAGATACCAAATAAGGAGGAGGTATCCTATAATGTTAAAAGAGTCAGTCTCCCCAAAAGATATTCCAATTCTGAATATCTATGTACGCAGCAACAGGGCATCAAAATACTCAGGCAAAAACTGATAGAACTGCAAACAGAAACAGATAAACTCACAACTACAGTTGAAGATTTCAATATCCCTCTTTTAGAAGCTGGTATATCCAACAGGCAGAAAATCAGTAATGACATGGTTGACCTGCACAGCAATATCAATCAACCTGATGATACCGTGTTTATAAAATACTCCATCCAGTGACAGCATCACACACATTCTTCTTAAGTTGACATGGATCATTTATGACAGTCCACATTCTGGGCCAAAAAACACATTTAAATAAATAAGACATATTAAAAATAACAAAAATTATATAAAGCATTTTTTTATTACAACAGAATTATATATCAATAATTGAAAGATAGCTGAAAACCCCAACACATTGAAATTAAGTAATATACTTATAACTAAAAATGGGTTAAAGATAAATTCGCAAGAGAAGCTAAGACGTATTTTGAACTAAATGAAAATGAAAACATAATTTATCAAAATATTTGTTATGCACAGAAAGAAGTGCTTTGAGGGAAATTTATATAATTAAATGCATGTATTAGAAAAGAAGAAAGGTCTAATTAATATTATAAGCATTTGCCTTTGGAGCCTAGAAAATAATAATATTAAGTTAAATAAAGTAGAAGAAAAGAAATAATAAAAACTAGAGCAGATATCTGCTACTTATCTCATGGATATTAGAAGAATAATAAAGGAATATAAACAATTCTTTGTACACAGATTTGATAACTTACGTGAAGTGAACCAATTTCTTCTGAGATATAAACTACTGCACTTACAAATAATTATTATCATTATCATCATCATCTTACTAGGTTTATTAAAAAGCTAGATTTATAAAAAACTTGTTATCAATTAATAATAACCTTTCAACAAGGAAAGCCCAAGGGTCACATGGTTAAACTGGTGAATGCTCTACATATTTAAGGAAGAAATGACACGGATTATCTACAATCTCTTCCACAAAACAGAAACACTGAAAATACTTCAAACCTTATTTTATGAGAACAGCATTACCCTAATACCAAAGCCAGATTATCACAATATAAGAAAGAAAAACACACCACACCAGTATCTCTTATGAATATAACCTTCAACAAAATATTAGCAACTTGAACCTAAAAAAAAAGGTGTAGAAATATTTACACGCCATGGCCAAATGGGATTTATACCAAGTATATAAGGGTAACTCAACATTTGAAAATCAATTGAATTCCATCATATCAGCAAACTAAAAAAATAAAAACAAATCTTATCAATAGATGCAGGGAAAGCATCTGTCAAAGTCTAACACCCATTTATAATAGAAATAGAGGAAAACTTTCTCAATTTGATAAAGAATACCTATAAAAAAGTGAATAACAAGGATCTACTTTAGGGTCCACAGATGGCAAGCCTGTAACAGGTGTGTGGATGGGTGTCTGCCACCACTTTTCAGTACTTGTAGAAAATGACAGTTTTATGCTTTTTAAATAACTTATTGAATGTGATATAAGAATGAGCCACCATTCAATATTTAATTAATAAATACAGCACCATTGTTCAGAGGAATTGTCTTAAAAGGATACATTTCTTTAAATTTTAGGTATCATACTTGGAAATGACTCACTTCCAGAATGGAAGATAGGGTTGTTGGAGGAAAGCCATTTAAAGAGCTGAGAGGGCAGAGTGGTGGAAATGTAATTTACATATATATTTAAATTAATGATTAAGACGGGTTGTTTTGTTAAGAGTGACCGTGACCCCATAAATAAAACTACTGAGAAGTGGAGTAAACTATTCTAGGAGGTGCTGGAAAGCAGCGGCAATGAAGGGTAGAAGGTGACAAATCTGCTGATACCAGATTTCAAGTTAGTGGATTGAGGCAAAGAACTGGTGGAGGGGGGAGCCCAGAAACAGCCACATGGCACAAGAAGACAGCTTGCAGGATGGGAGGAGGTAGGGATAAAGGAGATAAAACAGCAGTCAGCTGAGATCCTGGCAGGAGAATCAGTGTCCTCAGGGAAAAGTCCCTCTTCTTTGACAGCAAAACCTAAAGAATTGTATTTATTTTTTTTAATTCTCTGTCCCTTTCTTGCACTACGTCCTTCCTTCTCCCCATTAGTAATCATTAGTTTGTTCTCTATATCTGTGAATCTGTTTCTGTTTTGCTATGATCATCTCTTTGTTTTATTTTTTTAGATTCCACACACAAGTGATACAGTATTTGTCTTTTTCTATCTGACTTATTTCACTAAGCATAATACCCTCTAGGTCCATGTTGTTGCAAATGGTAAAATTTCATTATTTTTCATGGCTGAATAATATATACATACACACACACACACACACACACACACACACACACACACACACACACACCCCCCACATCCCCACATCCTTTTTATTCAGTCATCTGTTAATGGATAATTAGGTTGTTTTCATATCTTGGATATTGTAAATAATGCTGCTATGAATATTGAGGTGCATGTATCTTTTCAAACTAGTGTTTTTATTTTCTTCAGATGTATACCCAGGAGTGGAATTGCTGGATCATATGGTTCTTCTATTTTTAGTTTTTTGAGGGATTTCCATACTGTTTTGTACAGTGGCTGTATCATCAAAAGTGTACTTGGGTACCGTTTCCTCCTCATCCTTGCCACCATTTGCTATTTATAGACATTTTGATAATAGTCATTCTGACAGATGTGAGATGATATCTATATCTCATTGTGATTTTTATTTGCATATCTCTGATAATTAGTGCTGCGGAGCTTTTCAGGTACTTGTTGGCCATCTGTATGTCTTCTTTGGAAAAATATCTATTCAGATCTTCTGTTCATTTTTTGATTAGGTTGTTTTTTTGGTATTGATTTGTGAGAACTGTTTATGTAATTTGGAAATTAACCCCTGTTGGTTGTATAATTTGAAAATATTTTCTCCCATTCAATAGTCTTTCTTTTCATTCTGTTGATGGTTTCCTTTGTTATGCAGAAGCTTTTCAGTTTAATTAGGTCCCATTTGTTTATTTTCACTTTTGCTTCCTTTGCCTTAGGAGACAAATCCAAACATTTACTGCTATGATTGAGTCAGAGAATGTTTTGCCTATGTTTTCTTCTAGGAGTTTTATGATTTCAGGTCTGACATCTAGGTCTTTACCTCATTTTGAGTTTATTTTTGTATGTAGTGTGAAAAAGTGTTCTAATTTCATTCTTTCACATGTAGATGTCCAGTTTTCCCAGAACCACTTATTGAAGACATTGTCTTCTTCATTATATGTTGTTTCTTCCTTCGTCATAATTAACTGACTGTAGTTGTGTGGGTTTATTATCGGGCTCTCTGTTCTGCTCCATTGAATTATGTGCCCGTTTTTGTGCCAGCACCATGCTGTTTTGATAACTGTAGCATTTTGGTATAGCCTGAAATCAGGGAGCATGAACCTTCTAGCTTTGTTCTTTTTTTCTCAAGATTGCTATGGCAATTAAGGGAATTTGTGGTTCCATATAAATTTTAGAATTATTTGTTTTAGTTCTTTGAAAATTTCCATAGGTATTTTGATGGGGATTGTTTTAAATAAGTAAGTTGCTTTTGGGTCACTTGTAAGTGTTCTGAGGAATGACCATAAATTTTTGAAAGAGTTGAGAAAAGAGACTGAATAAGAACGTTAGGAGCCTTATAAGGACTAGAGTGTGAGAGCGAGCAGCGATCTGGGATTCTGGGTGTTGTTGTGGTGACTGAACAAGTTTAGAAAGGCCGAATGAGATCGCACCTGATGAGTTCAAGGTGGATAGCTGTGGTGAGGCTGAGAATGCTGGGGTTAGGGAGGAGAAGGTTTCTCTACCTCAGACTTTGTCTCTGATAAATATATACTGTGATTGTCAACTACACATCTTAGTTAAGTCTTCCCAAAGGACTGTACCTTATTCTCAGAAAGTAAGTTTTCACATTGGTACAGGGGAAGAAATATATCATGTGTGCCAAGCTCAGATAAGTAATCTTATCAAAAACTATGCCAGCTTCCTAGATTCTAATACTTTTAAAGAACAGAGGAGGTTCTACCATGCATGTGCACACACTCATGAGACGTAAGGTATCCCAAAGAATAGCATCGCATAACTATCTAAAGAAAACTTCCCAGTGAGTGTTAAAAATGTGGAAATGGAGATTGAGTGACATAACCAATTTAAAAATAGCTAATTTTTCAAGTGCTTAAAATTAAATGGAAGATTTCTTTATTGGATTGTTCCCAATTTCCCATTCTATGCAGAGCATGTGATATAATTATGTGGTTAGGTGCTTAGGACTATAATAAAAAATACCCACATTTTACATTTTAAAATCAAGTAACAATTAAGCCATGTATTTCTTGCTACTATTATCTCTAGTATAATTGCTGGACTATTTTCAGGCCATAAAGAACTCTGCAATTACTTATGTGGGTTTTTTTTTTTTAATGGTCTATAGTCTACATGGTAACAATTACATTATTACAGAATAATTACATGAATTACTTTATTTGTAATTGCCATAAAAAGACCTTATTCCAGCACTTTATTCAAAGCACAAAGACTAAATACAATATGCATGATACTGAATAATTGATCCATTAGTAGAGAATTACACAATATTAAACCTTCATTTTTTATCATATATTTGAAGGAACACATATATCAGCCTCGGTGGGTCATTCGCAAATATTGTTCTTTTAATGCTTTAAAACATACTTGGTTAAATAGAAAAAGAACATTTCTTAATCCATTATGTTATGATTTTCCTCTATGTGCCCCTTTGCAAGAAGGCTCTATAAAAAACATTTAGTGAAGCATGAATATAGTTTTAAGAACAAAATTATTAGAGACTTTGTGTTACAAAGAATAGGCTCCAAACAGTACATTTAAATGCTAAATATGACTATGTTTAAAGAATTATTCAATAAACTAATTTCATTGGAACTTAGGGATACTTGAAGGAAGCTAAATATTATAATTTGGGGATTCAGTTCTACCAGAATCATGAGCTTGATTGATTTTCATGATTTTTAGAAATCCATTGTGTCAGTTAAATTGGAGATATAATCAAATGACTAAGGTACATTGGAAGAGCTGCCATTTTTACCTCTCCTGAGCAGGTGTCATAATTTCTTTACCTACAGCACAGCAGATCCTTCGCAAGAGAATCGTTTGCTCAGACTCTTCATTTACCATCCTGTTTAGGTATCTCAGTGCATAAAACTTCATGGTCAATGTAGTCCCCACCCCTCCCTTATCGTTGGCATATACATTCAGCCCACCATTCCCACCATGGGAGCTGTTCCAAGGATGCAGCCTTGAGAGAGTAAGGCGTTAAGATCATCTGGACTGAATGCAAGACTAAATCCAGTTAAGACCTCTGTATACACTTTTAAGATTCTGGCGGGCAGGTGCAGAGATCTACTTGTCTTTCAATACCCAAGACAAGCCTTGTATGTAGGTTCCTTTGCTAATTAAGCCTGCTAATTAACCTGTCAGTCTGTGGTGGTCTAACCCTTTCTTTGGTCACTCCTTGCCCTTTGTGTACTGGGGCTAATTTCAGATTTCACCCAGAAAGCCCCTAAGGATGCCAACTAACAGAAATGAGTGGCGTAGCCTTACTCCTCAGCACGCTTCCAGCTCTGACAGCATCTGAATATACTTACGTTACAGTGGTGACGTGGGACAGAAGGTCTGCCCAGAGAAAAGAGTCGGCCTTGGGACATCTAGCATCAGACAGTTTGAGACAGTCTGAGCGGATAACTGCGCTGCTTAATTTTATGTGTCAGCTTGACGGAGCCATGGTGCCTAGATATCTCGTCAAACATTATTTTGGATGTTTCTGTAAGGGTGTTTTGGAGGAGATTTACATTTAGATCAGTGGACTTTGAATAAAGCAGATTCCAAAGTGCGAGTGGGCTTCTCATCTAATCAGTTAAAAACCAGAATAGAACAAATGACTGAGCTCTCCCCAGAAAACAGAGTCCTCTGGCAGATGGCCTTCAGAGTTCGTTTGTGAAGTCATCGTGCCAGACTCCTCCATCGGATCCTGAACTCTCCAAGCCTCCACAATCGCATGAACCAATTCCTTAAAATAAATCTCTTCACATATACCCATGTTTTATTTGTTTTATTTCTCTGGAGAAACCTGAATGAGTACAATAAAACAGTTTCAGTTCTCAGGACTGAGACTATATGAAAGCTGTTTACTAAACTAGGTTAAAAAAATAAAAAAGAAAAATAGGAGTGTTGTGTGGATTGAGTTAGATGGTGTGGAAGAAATGCTGAGGCTCAAAGTCTAGAGAAGTCTTGAGAAGCCAAGTGTCCATAAATATGTGTGTCTTGGGCTTATCATGACCCCATCAGGTCCTGGAGCCTTTTCCTACAGATTCAGCCTTGCCTTGACCACAGCTAACCCTGAGCAGCACAAGGTACTCTTGCAGAGGTAACCTGACCTGAATCTAACCACGAGGAGACTTCAAACACACTTAAATTGGGAGACATCATACAAAATAACTGGCAAGTCATTTTCAAAGCTATCAGGGTCCAGAAAACCAAGGAAAAAAGTGAAAAAAGAGATGAAAGAAATATAACATAAATGAAGAAAATGCATTGCATGGTTTGAAATTAATTCCTTCTCTTACAAAAAGATACTATTAGAGCAACTGGTGAAACTTGAATGAAATCTGAGAAATAAATGGCAGCAGTGATTCACAGTCAAGTTCATGATTTAGAAAGCTAAGTTGAGGAGATATAATAAAAAGTTCTTGTTTGTAGGAAAATACATTAACATATTTGGTTGTAATGAGACATCATGCAGTCAAGCTATCACCAAATTGTTCATGCAGCTTTTGCCACTTGCAAATTATGCTTGCAACTTCTCAGTTAGTTTGTAACTGTTTAACAAAATAATTTTATTCTAAAGGAGAAATATGTTTATAATGCTATGAAACGTACAGAAAAATAAATAAACAGAAAAAACTATAACACTCTGAGATGGAAAGAAAATTGCCCAACATCACACAGTTCTAATCTTACTTTAAATAAGCAGTTGAGTTCTGTCAGATCAAATTCTTCTTTTTTTAACATTTTGTTATTGTGTTATAGTCATTTACAATGTTTTTTTTGTTTTGTTTTTTTAAATAGTTACATTTGCTTTATTTATGTTTTTAACATTTTTTATTGATTTATAATCATTTTACAATGTGTCAAATTCCAGTGTTCATCACAATTTTTCAGTCATTCATGGACATATACACACTCATTGTCACATTTTTTTCTCTGTGAGTTATCATAACATTTTGTGTATATTTCCCTGTGCTATACAGTGTAATCTTGTTTATCTATTCTACAATTTTGAAATCCCAGGCTATCCATTCGCACCCTCCACCCCCCGGTAACCACAAGTCTGTATTCTCTGTCTGTGAGTCTATTTCTGTCCTGTATTTACGCTTTGTTTTTGTTTGTTTGTTTTTGTTTTTGTTTTTTAGATTCCACATATGAGCAATCTCATATGGTATTTTTCTTTCTCCTTCTGGCTTACTTCACTTAGAATGACATTCTCCAGGAGCATCCATGTTGCTGCAAATGGCATTATGTTGTCGGTTTTTATGGCTGAGTAGTATTCCATTGTATAAATATACCACCTCTTCTTTATCCAGTCACCTGTTGATGGACATTTAGGCTGTTTCCATGTTTTGGCTATTGTAAATAGGGCTGCTATGAACATTGGGGTGCAGGTGTCATCCTGAAGTAGATTTCCTTCTGGATACAAGCCCAGGAGTGGGATTCCTGGGTCATATGGTAAGTCTATTCCTAGTCTTTTGAGGAATCTCCACATTGTTTTCCATAGTGGCTGCACCAAACTGCATTCCCACCAGCAGTGTAGGAGGGTTCCCCTTTCTCCACAGCCTCTCCAGCATTTGTCATTTGTGGATTTTTGAATGACGGCCATTCTGACTGGTGTGAGGTGATACCTCATTGTAGTTTTGATTTGCATTTCTGTGATAATTAGTGATATTGAGCATTTTTTCATGTGCTTTTTGATCATTTGTATGTCTTCCTTGGAGAATTGCTTGTTTAGGTCTTCTGCCCATTTTTGGATTGGGTTGTTTATTTTTTTCTTATTGAGTCGTATGAGCTGCTTATATATTATGGAGATCAAGCCTTTGTCGGTTTCACTTGCAAAAATTTTCTCCCATTCCGTAGGTTTTCTTCTTGTTTTACTTCTGGTTTCCTTTGCTGTGCAGAAGCTTGTAAGTTTCATTAGGTCCCATTTGTTTATTCTTGCTTTTATTTCTTCTAGGAGAAAATTTTTTAAATGTATGTCAGATAATGTTTTGCCTATGTTTTCCTCTAGGAGGTTTATTGTATCTTGTCTTATGTTTAAGTCTTTAATCCATTTTGAGTTGATTTTTGTATATGGTGTAAGGGAGTGTTCTAGCTTCATTGTTTTACATGCTGCTGTCCAGTTTTCCCAACACCATTTGCTGAAGAGACTGTCTTTATTCCATTGTATATTCTTGCCTCCTTTGTCGAAGATGGGTTGACCAAAAGTTTCTGGGTTCATTTCTGGGCTCTCTATTCTGTTCCATTGGTCTATATGTCTGTTTTGGTACCAATACCATGCTGTCTTGATGACTGTAGCTCTATAGTATTGTCTGAAGTCTGGGAGAGTTATTCCTCCAGCCTCTTTCTTTCTCTTCAGTAATGCTTTGGCAATTCTAGGTCTTTGATGGTTCCATATGAATTTTATTATGATTTTTTCTAGTTCTGTGCAATATGTCCTGGGTAATTGGATAGGGATTGCATTAAATCTGTAGATTGCCTTGGGCAGTGTGACCATTTTAACAGTATTGATTCTTCCAATCCAAGAGCATGGAATATCTTTCCATTTTTTAAAGTCTTCTTTAATTTCCTTCATCAATGGTTTATAGTTTTCTGTGTATAATTCTTTCACCTCCTTGGTTAGATTTATTCCCAGATATTTTATTACTTTGGGTGCTATTTTAAAGGGGATTGTTTCTTTACTTTCTTCTTCTGTTGATTTATCGTTAGTATAAAGAAATGCAACTGATTTTTGAACGTTAATTTTGTAACCTGCTACCTTGCTGAATTCTTCAATCAGCTCTAGTAGCTATTGTGTGGACCTTTTAGGGTTTTCTATATATAGTAACATGTCATCAGCATATAATGACACTTTTACCTCTTCTTTTCCAATTTGGATCCCTTTTATTTCTTTCTCTTGCCTGACTGCTGTAGCTAGGACTTCCAGGACTATGTTGAATAGGAGTGGTGATAGTGGGCATCCTTCTCTTGTCCCAGATTTTAGTGGGAAGCTTTTGAGTTTTTCACCGTTGAGTACTATGCTGGCTGTAGGTTTGTCATATATAGCTTTTATTATGTTGAGATATGTTCCCTCTATACCCACTTTGGCGAGAGTTTTTATCATAAATGGGTGTTGAATTTTATCAAATGCTTTTTCTGCATCGATGGAGATGATCATGTGGTTTTTGTCCTTTCTCTTGTTGATGTGATGTATTACATTGATTGATTTGCGTATGTTGAACCAGCCTTGTGTCCCTGGGATGAACCCCACTTGGTCATGATGTATAATCTTTTTTATGTGTTGTTGGATTCTATTTGCTAAAATTTTGGTGAGGATTTTGGCGTCTATGTTCATCAGTGATATTGGCCTATAATTCTCTTTTTTTGTAGTGTCTTTGCCTGGTTTTGGTATCAGGGTGATGGTGGCTTCATAGAACGAGTTTGGGAGTATTCCCTCCTTTTCAATCGTCTGGAAGAGTTTGAGAAGGACTGGTATGAGTTCTTCTTTGTACGTTTGGTAGAATTCCCCGGTGAAGCCGTCCGGTCCTGGACTTTTATTTGTAGGGAGGTTTTTAATTGCTATTTCTATTTCCTTTCTAGTGATCGGATTGTTCAAGTGTTCAGATTCTTCTTGATTCAGTTTTGGTGGACAGTATGTTTCCAGAAACTTGTCCATCTCCTCTAGGTTATCCAGTTTGGTTCCATATAGTTTTTCATAATATTCTCGTATGATATTCTGTATTTCTATTTTGTTTGTTGTAATTTCTCCATTTTCCTTTCTTATTTTGCTAATTTGTGCTCTCTCTTTTTTCTTCTTTGTGAGTTTGGCCAGAGGTTTGTCGATTTTATTTACTTTTTCAAAAAACCAGCTTTTGGTTTGGTTGATTTTTTTCTGTGGTCTTGTTAATCTCTATTGTATTTAATTCCCCTCTGATCTTTATTATTTCCTTCCTTCTGCTGCTTTTTGGGACTTTTTGTTCTTCTTTTTCTAATTCATTCAGGTGGTGGGTTAAATTGTTTATTTGAGATTGTTCTTCTTTTTTGAGGAAGGCCTGTATCGCTATAAACTTCCCTCTTAGCACTGCCTTTGCTGTGTCCCATACGTTTTGAGTGGTTGTGCTTTCATTATCATTTGTCTCAAGGTATTTTTTAATTTCAGCTTTGATTTCCTCATTGATCCATTGTTTTTTCAATAACATATTGTTTAATCTCCATGCTTTCCTTTTTTTCTCCTTTGTTTCTCTGTTGTTGACTTCCAGTTTCATGGCATTGTGGTCAGTAAAGATGCTTGAGATAATTTCTATCTTCTTAAAATTGTTGAGGTTTCTTTTGGGCCCAAGTACATGATCGATCCTGGAAAATGTTCCATGTGCACTTGAAAAGAATGTATATCCTATTTTTTGGGGGTGTAATGCTCTGAAAATATCCACCAAATCTAGTTTTTCTATTGTAGTATTTAATTTCTCTGTTGCCTTGTTTATTTTCTGTCTGGAAGATCTGTCTAGTCATGTTAACGCAGTGTTAAAATCTCCAACTATGATTGTATTCCCATCAATATCCCCCTTTATCTCTGTTAGTAATTCTTCTATGTACTTAGGTGCTCCTATATTGGGTGCATATATATTAACGAGTGTAATATCCTCATCTTGAATCACTCCTTTAATCATTATAAAATGTCCTTCTTTATCTTTCTTTATGGCCTTTGTTTTAAAGTCTATTTTGTCTGAAATCAGTACTGCAACACCTGCTTTTTTGGCTTTTCCATTTGCATGGAATATCCTTTTCCATCCTTTCACTCTCAATCTATATGTGTCCTTCTCCCTAAAGTGGGTCTCTTGTATGCAGCATATTGAAGGTTCTTGCTTTATTATCCAGTCTGCCACTCTATGTCTTTTGACTGGAGCATTTAGTCCATTAACATTTACAGTAATTAATGATAGATGTGTGTTTATTGCCATTTTGAACTTATCTTTGCAGTTGAACTGGTATATCCTCTTTGTTCCTCTCTTCTTCCTTTTGTGGTTTAGTAATTTTCCTTTGTATTTTCATGGATTTTATTTAATTTTTGTGACTCCTTTGTACATTTTTGGCTTGTGGTTACCCTTTTTTGTAAATCTATTAACCCATTACTATAACTGTTTTTATTAAACTGATAGTAACATGATCTCAAACCCATCCTACTGTTAAAAAAATTTAAAAAGGAAAGAAAAAGATATTCTATATTTCCCTGCCTCCCTCTCCCACTCTCAGTGATTTGTATGTCTTCTTTTATAATTTCATGTTTACTTTATTTGTAATTCATGAGTTATCACCTTTCCAGTTGTGAGTTTCTCATTTCTGTAGCATCCTGCTGCTTTTCTATTTAGAATAGCCCTTTCAATATTTCTTTTAGCATAGGTTTAGTGTTGCTAAACTCCTCCAGCTTTTTTTTGTCTGTGAAACTCTTTATTTCTCCTTCTATCCTAAAGGATAGCCTTGCTGGATAAAGGATCCTATGCTGCATCTTTTTTTCATTCATGGCTTTGAATATATCTTGCCACTCCCTTCTGGCCTGTAGTGTTTGTGTAGGGAAATCAGCTGAGAGCCTTATGGGGGTTCCCTTGTAACTTACTCTTTGCTTTTCTCTTGCTGCCTTTAGAATCCTTTCTTTATCCTTGCCTCTGGCCATCTTGATTATGATATGTCTTGGTGTTGGTCTATTTGGGTTCTTCCTGTTTGGGACCCTCTGAGCTTCCTGTACTTGGATATCTGATTTCTTCTTTAAGTTTGGGAAGTTTTTAGTCATGATTTCTTCAAAAACCTTTTCAACCCCCTTTGATGTTTCTTCTCCTTCTGGGACCCCTGTTATGCGAAGATATCGCATTTATCTTATGTTATTTGTTATGCTTTATGTTATCCCATAGGTCCCATATGCTATTTTCATTATTTTTTATTTGCCTCTCTTGTAGTTCTTCTGAATGGGTGCTTTCTATTGCCCTGTCTTCTAGATCACTAATTCGTTCTTCTGCATTATCTAGTCGGCTTTGCACAGCTATTAGATCATTCCTCATCTCTGTCAAAGAGTTTACCCATTCTACTTGGCTCTTCTTTATAGCTTCGATTTCATTTTTGACATATTTTATAACTCTAAACACTATCTCTTTTAATTCCTTCAGCAATATGATCACTCCTTTTTTGAAATCTTGATCTAGTAGGCTATCGATGTATATTTCGTTGATCTTTCTTTCAGGGGATTTCTCTTGTTCTTTTAATTGGGAAAGGTTTTTCTGCTTCTTCATCTTGCTCATACCTCTCTGGCACTGTGGTTTATGAAGTATCAGTTGTTTACTTTGGTCCTTAAGGATTTTATCTATATAATACCTATTTAGGAATAAAACTTAGGAAAAAAAGAAAAAAAATAAGAGAGAGAGAAAGAATTTTAAAAGAAGGGAGAAAGAGGGTTTGAAAACAGTGTATAATGAATAATAGAAGAGCGAGTTGAAGCAGAGTATTAATCGGGTTGAGATGTCCTTTTAAACCTTTACCAAAAAAACGGGGGGGGGAGATGAATAGATGTATTTGAAACCTGTGTCTAATCAATAACAGGACATCAAAACCCAGGAGAAATAGAAATGAATTAAGAAGTAAAAATTAAGAGAGTAATAGAAAATAGAACAGGTAAAAACACATTAAAAAAAAAAGGGGGGGGGTGGGTTTGTCCGTGTTCTCCTGGAGTCTGTGTGCTTTTAATGTGAAGTCTTTCTGTCTTCGTCCTGTTTTGGAAGCTCAGCTTGCTGTTTTCAGAGGCCCTCCGTTGGCGCCCTCTTCTGTGCTGCTCCCAGCACCTGTCGGCAAGCGGATCGCGCCTCCTCCTAACACTGGGTCAGGTGCAGCTCTCTGCTGTGGGCAGGCGGGTCGCTGCCCCTCTGGATGCCGCAGTCAGATGTTGAAGACTGGCCGGGTAGGAGGGCGGGTCGTGCCCCCTCCCAGCACCTCGGTCAGGGGCTGTGTTCCTGCCCGAAAGGCGGGGGGCCGCTCTCGCTCTACCTGCGCCGCCGCCGGTGGCTCCGCTGCTCTGTGCGGCTGCGCGCTCCGCCCTGGTCGGCGCTCCGCGGGTGGGCTCAGGGAAGACCGAGGGACAGCCCTGTCCCTGCTCTGAGCCAAAACCCAGCTCCTTGTTTGTCTTTGTGGAGCAAGTTCTCTGAGGGACCAGGATGGCGGATCCTATCTGCCCCGGGCTGCAGGCCAGTCTCAGTCTGGCCTTTGAGGCTGCTAAGCCCTTTGGTGCGGATGCAGGTTTCGCCCCCGCCCCCGCCTGGGTGCTCAGCGCCGGGGGATATGGCGGCTGTGCCTGAGCCCCGCCTCTCTTCCCACGAAAACTTTCCGGGGGTATTCAGAGATGGGGGTGTGCACCCTTCCCCCGAGAGCACCTCAACCTTGCTGTTTTATGGAGGGCCCAGGTTGTTCTGCCCTGTGCACCCACAGCCACGGCGCGCAGCCCCTTGCGTTCCCCCGGGGCTGCCTCGGTGCAGCCGCCCCCTGTCCTCCGCCCGGCTTGGGCAGCCTGGCCCTGCCCACCGCCGCCGGCCGCGTCTCAGGCTGGTTGGGGGGGGGGTGTGCTCTGTGCCCGTTTAACTTAGTTCTGTTAGTCAAGGGCTGCTCTGTACAGATCCGAGCCTCGGAGGCTCCCCCTCCGTCCCGCTGGCCTCTCAGTTGGAGAGGGGAGACCCAGCGAGCGAGCGCCAGTCCTCCTTTGCCGCTCCCTCCCCGCGGGACCCGTCCCGTGCTGCTTTGCCTTTTGTTCTTTCTTTTTTCCTTTTCTCCTACCAGATTTTTGGCGTCTTTATCTTTTGAAGAGGGCGATGTTCTGTCGGAGTTCCGCAGGTGCTGTGGTTGGCTGAGTGGGTCTGTAGATGTGGGTCTTGGTGTATTTGTGGGAGAGAGTGACCTGCGAGCGTCCTTCTACTCCGCCATCTTCACCGACTCACCCATTTTACAATGTTGTGTCAAATTTGTCAGATCAAATTCCTGACCTGTGCATTGCAACCTGATGTAAAGAGAAAATACTTCTTCATGAAGAGTCTCTAAACTTTCCTCTGTGAATCTAATCATGCTGATACATTTCAAAATGTAATTTCTACTGATTATTTGGTTATTTCTGATGATGTCTCTTTCCTCTAGCGAGACTCTGAGTCGTAGAGTTAGGCAGTGTACCCTTGAGTCCTTGTCAAATCGATTGCTCGTGGAAAAGATATAAAATGATGCCAACCATAGATCGTTTAACAATTAAATTATCTTCTAAAGTAAGCATATAGAGTATGGATAGAGGACAGTAAATATCAGCGTCCCTTCCTGGTGGTACCCCACACTCAGTGTGTAAGAGGCAGAAGCAGGGCGGTGCAGATGACAGTGAAAAGCACTGTAATGAAGCTGGGTGAAACACGCGAGGACAGCTCAGAGTAGAAACTGTGACTCCACCTGATGAGAGAAGTTTAAACGTGCAGACATTTGAGCTAGGTCTTGAAAGGAGATTAAACTATGGTACTTAGAAACCTAAGTTCAGATTTCACTTCTGTACTTAGTACCTATGTCCCCTTAGAAAAGTAACTTTATCTCACTGAAGCTCGGTCTGTTTGAAGACCCATAGCAATTGTTTTGAAGAGTTTTTGAAACCAAGCCTGTGAAGGTTCCTAAGACAGTATAGTCACCAAACTAATTAAATCTTAATATGAGGTGCCTGTGGGGGGAAAAATGAAGCATTTGCAAAGTGTGAAGCTTGGAAAGAACAGGGATAAAGGCAAGAACAGCGGTAAAGCAAAGAACATATACATAGCTGTTCTTAAGTTAATATGAATAAGGACAATGTCCCTGTTGCTGTTTGTACATATCTGTAGTCTTGGTAATGCGCCACATCCCTAGACACTATGATTTCCTGAATGTGGGTCTGAATTTTTAAAATACCCTACAGGTAATTCTGACATATAGTGGTCATTATAGCTACATTTAAAAAAAAAAATCTCTTTAATGCTAGAGGCTTTGCATGCATGATTAGTAATTCTTACACACGAATCTGTAAAATAGGCATACTTATCTTTATTTAAAACATGAAAAAGACAGGGTCTCCAGGAGGTTAAGCACTTGTCCTTGGTCAGACAGATATTGAGAAGCTGGGGTTTCATTCTAGTTCTGTGTAACCACAAACACTGGCAATTTTAATTCCACCTAACACTCTCCAGCGATTAAATTTAACACATAATCCACAGAGAGGATTATAAAGTGAACCAGAATGGGGAGAAGAAAATAAATACTGACATTTCAGTGAATACAGTATTGATTATTATGGAACCCATTCTGTGCTTTCAGATGAGCTGTTATGTATGCCAACAGATGTTTCCTCTTCACAAACCACATCAAAGAGACTGGAGATAATATATGCTAATTTCTCTAGTCTCTTATTTCACAGTTTCTGAAGGTGGCCTTGTTAGTTGAACCCAAAATATGTGTATTTTTAAGTATATGACTTAAGAACTTACATTCAAATTAAGATAGTTATGTAATAAAAAGAAAGTCACACCTTATTTGCTTAAGATACGGTTTGCTTACACATAAGTTTAAACTATTTTTAGTACTCTCAATTTTATACTTGCATTTTTAGTTGAAACTATCAACAATATGTGGGTTATGATTAATTTTTATGCAAAATATATGGCATTTATTTCTCTAAATTTTTTATCATGGATAGGTAGTTGAGTTTTCAAATAGAATTTAATAAATATTTACAGTTTAAAAATATTTTTTCTAGATTCCATGATAAACTATTTTTGGTTGTCATCTTAAAATGATTAACTTTCTAAAATCTGTAGTGTCTTCCCATTTGTTGTCATAAACAAAAAATAGCGACACAAAACTACAAGCATCAAACACTGTGACAGTGCCACGCTCAGCTGAGAACCCTGACCTCAGAGGTGGAGAGGTAAGGATCTCTGTTACATTCTCTGTCTCAAGGGAGCCCTACGTCTTGTTAACCCCACTCCTCTGAGAACTCAAGTATTTTAGGTTTAAAGATAGACATTCACTCTCAGTGTAGCTAAATGCTCACTGACCCCACTGCTATTCAATTGTCTTTCACATTTTGGGAGCTTGGGTATTTCTATTCTTTTCTTGCAAACTCAGCCATGCGTTGAAATGAATGTTTTGCATTTTATCCAGCTCTTCATATGTGTTTCTCTGAAGTGTTTACAGATTATCTGGTTTGTCACCACGTTGAAATGAAAGTGTGCCTCTTAGAATGAGTCTCTTGTGTATGTCTGTGCTTTGTCTCACATCTGCACTCCGTGTTTCCCAATGGTAACCTCCAGGCAAGCAGTGTCTTCTCCACAGACATTCATTTGTTCTTCTTATATTTTGTGTAATATTTTGCAAAGGGTTGATCTGAAGCACATGTTTACATGGAAGCAATGTAGCAGAGTGGAAAGAACATGTATTTTCTAGTTGAGGGAAAAAAATGTTCAAATGCTAGATACGTTGGTATGATCTTGGGCAAGTTATTAACACACTTGCAGGCTTATTTGAAAAATTGGGGATGATGTATTTTAAGGGCCTCATGGAGACAAAGTAGGTGCCTGATAAACAGGGTGAACTTATTCTCTAGTTTATTTGAAACAGATTGAGTTTTTGCTGATGCCTTGGTATCACGTTAACTACACTTTCAAGTGAGTCCCAGGTCGGCGGTAAATTATAAGACTGCTCATTTATTATAGGATTACTAATAAAAGACATTTCTCATTATAATTCTCCGTGTTGAATTCAACCAACATAGTTTCTGGGAAAAAATATTTTTAAGAAGCTTGTTGTACCATTTCCATAAACTGGTTGTGCAGTGACCTCAGGGTTTGCTTTTTCATGGCTCATCTCATCAGACAGAATAATTGCCAATTCAGTGTATGAACTAAGTAGTGAATAATTATGCAAGAAATTGTCATGACAAAATGTAATCAATTACAATTTTATGCTCTGAAATAAAGCAACATGTCTTAAAAATACATGAGCAAATTTTCAGCCAAATACACATTAGTATGTTTTCATAAACCAATTTTTTACAGACCCTCTATCTTTGATTGCATATTATTTAATGAGCAGAAAATCAGTCTGTGCTCTGATTACAGAATAGCATGGAGGATCTGGATTCTTGGGCAGAAGATAATGATGCAACTAAAGAATCCGTGGTAAAAAAGAGCAAGGTCATTATTGGATCTTTTGAAACTCTAGTGCTCATATTTCCAAAAATGAGATATCAAGGTGAATAAAGAAAAAACATATTGTTGCCCTAGCATTAAACAGAAAATAATTCATCTAATACATTATGTTGACATTGGACATCTCAGGTCGGGAGTAGTGTGTCTCCTGGAGAGAAATTGGGGGATAAATGTGTTTTATGCTCTGATGATCTTATTTGATGATGACTTTATCTTACTCTTCAGTCCCCCCAGAATTATGATACACTGAGTTTAGAACACTAATATTTCATTTCATTAGCCACTTTAGGAGCAGTGGTGTACTGGAGACCAATAATGTAGAAGAAGAAACTGTGCCCTTCAGGTGTATGGAAATGATCTAATACTTTCAATATCTTTATTGAGAATCACTGACCTTCTGCCACCTTCAGTAAAGTGAAATCTTTAAAGGTATTGGATACTTAATATAAATCTATCTTAGATATTTTATTAACTTTATATCAGAACTTCTCAGAAAGAAAAATGTAACTATCATTATATTAGAGAGGAAGGAATTGTGTCTGAGGGTTATAAAGTAATTTTTCTCCGTTTACACATACCTAGTGAGGCAAAGCCAGTTTTCCAGTTCACATCAAAAAAAAAGTTTGTGTGCATTAATTTTTACTCTTTGCAATATCGCTGGTCAGGAAAGAAAAGTGGTTTATAATCTCTCAAGGATATTAAAAACAAAGTACCTCAGCATGAAAACATTCAGATCTGTGTTGTAATCCAGTCATCAGTTGGAAGAGTTGGGTCTGGAATGGTAGGATAACAGTCTCTAATCCAGCTGGATAAGGATTGCAAAGATCAATGAGAACTTTTACAACATCTGAAAAGTTATAAGGATTTGTGATTTTTTTATACCCACAGTACATATGTGGTGATTCTTGGACTGGATTAATTTGCTATTTTGGAGCTGAGAAATCTGAAGTACAGAGGCCTCTATCAAAGAGAAATTATAGTCTTTTAAGTTAGAATTTGAATGTCTGTCTGTCTTCCACAGAAGTCCTTGGATTGTCACTATTTATAAATGCAAAATAATATTTTCCGAAGACTTAATCTGTGTAGGTAATGGTAATAGCACTAGGAATGCAGCAGTTAGGTAAGAATCCCCACCCTCATGTGTCTTCACACTTAGGGGAAATGGAAGATACAAGTACATAAATAATGCAAGCAGTAGGTTAAGTGGAGAGACACTGAGAACTGTGGATGTAAGGCAGGGGTGGGGATGAGTTCTGAGCATAGAGAGCCACAGGTACGAGTCTTCTGGGCTGGAATACACCTTCCATGCTTGAAAAATGGCAGCAGGGCTAGATGTGTGGTGAGTGAGGGGTCAGAGAGGAAGCACTGGCTAATCCTTGTGGGGGCATGTAACCCATTGCAGTGGCTCTGTGGTTTTCTCAAAAATGGGGGACCACTGAAAGGTCTGAGATGAAAATGACAGGATCTGACTTAAGTCTTGAAAGAGGCGCAGTGGAGGTTAGGCTGAGAAAAGGCTGAAGTGAGGAGAAGGCAAATAAATAAAACCAGTTAGCAAGTTATTCTAAGAATTCTACTGAGAGACGGTAATGGCCTGGACCAAGGTGGTAACAGTCTGTGACCGCCATGAAAATGTACCACTCAGATCTCTGACTGCTGGGAGCACTCTGCAGCCCATCCGTGGGTTCCCGCAGAGGCCATGTTTCCCGTGAGTGACCCAGCCGACCAGTAAGCATGGCAGAGATTCTAAGGCAAGCTCATTTCTGGGTGATGCAGAAATCCTCTCACTGTGACTTCGGCTTAAGGACTTTCTGATGGCCTTGCCAATCTCTCCTTAGAACTGTTCTGTAGTCCAAGCCCCTCACACTCAAATTCTCACCTTCTGTTTCTCCTTCACTTGGAGTCAGACCTGAGTCATTCTGACAGTTCTCCTGCTCCTCCAGGCTCCATCCTTGTTTTGCCTCATGGGTTTTTTCCCTAATACATTTGTGTATTTAATCCTATCTTGGCATCTAATTCTCAGAAGGCTCAGGCTAACACATAATGAATGTGAGAGCTGGTGGAATATTGGATGTATTTTGAATATGTTGACTGTAGGTGAAGTGGCAGAAGACAGGCATTGAGGACAAATCCAATTTTTTCTTTGAATTGAGTATCCAGAGAGATGAAGTTGACATCAACTAAGATGGTAAAGAATGAAAAGGAGTATAATTGGGAGGGAGTGATTGAAATGAAAAGCATATGTTAGGGTTTGAAGTGACTACTAAAAAGTTAAGTGGAAATGCTAGTTAAGACAGTTGGAGATAAATTCTGGAGTTTAGAGATGGATCCATATTGAAGATATAAATACAGGAGTCATATGTACAGATGGCATTCAGTGACATGATACTGGATGAGATCACAAAGGATTTGAGTTACTGCGTGTAGAATTTTAAAAGAGAAAATGAGAAGAGAGAGAGAGAAAAAAATGAGTTTCCAGAACTAAACACTGAGGTTGTTCAAAACTTAGCAATCAGAACCGTTAAAAAGAACTAGCAAAGGAAATTAAAAAGGAGTGGTAGGGAGGTAGGAGGAAAACAAGAAAATATGAGGTTGGGGGAACTGGAAGCTATGAGTTTATTTCTTAACCAAACGACATGCTCTAAAAGTGCACAGATTTAGAACATTCTCCAGAACAATTCTAGGTTTTAAATTCTGAATATATCTAACTTTGCCTACACCCAAGCATTTTTCTTCCCAGTAATGAAAGATTTAAATCGTAGTGATGATTTTGTACAAGTGACTTAATCTCTCTGGAACTCAGTCTTTTTATCTATATGATAGTGGTAAAAAGTCACTAATGATTTGGAGAGATTGAAGGGAAAAAAATGAAATTATGACTATATGGTGCTTAGTACAAAGATAATAAATAGTACATATTGTTACTATTAAAAATAGATATTAATTTACTTCATATATGTTGTATCATTTAATTCTCCACAAAGCAATACTGAATGACTATTCTAATTTTATTTTCAGGACTCAAAGAAGTTGAGTAACTTGACAAGAGTGTTACTTAAAAGATGGCAGAGTAGTATTGAACGCAAATGTCAGTGGCTCATTAACTGCTAAACTTATTCAATATATATGCATGTGTTATTGACAGGTATTCTATGTCACACAAATGCCTGCTGAGAAATGCTCTGTGTGCTGAGTTTAGCCACTCGCTGGCTTCCAGCACAGCTCCAGGAAGCCTGTACCTGCGAACCCCTGGTGTAGATGTGCACTCACCAGTTAACGGCTATTGCCGTTTTCAGATTTAAGCGTATGAAACCATTAAAAGATCAAATAAATATATATGTATTTTGTTTTGTTTTGTTTTGTTTTTCTGGATGAGGATCAATAGCAAATGTCTTTCATTCTAATAGTTAAATAAGAATCAAACATGAAATTCTAGGAAATCATCTTGAAAATTTTTTATTAAAATTAATCTGAGTGAGATAAATAAAAGGCAAATCCTAGAAAACAGAATGGGGGTTGGGGGAACCAGTAACATACGCATGCATCTGACATGCAAGCATGGATCTCATACTGGTCCACGGCCAATTACATACACAAAAATTAGCATTCTGCTTCAAATCAGGAAGTCTGTGCGCACACTAATCTGGACCTCATTTTGCCTTTTGGCAGACTTTTCTAACTACAACGTTAGAACTCCTGGGATTATTCCTGATGGTTCTTGGCTCTACCCTCTATACTCTGGGTTCTGTATTCTGAGTTATTCTTTCTTTTTTTATAAGAAATGACATTGGTTGGTAGCCTGTATCTATATGGAGTTGAAAGTCTAGAGACCTCTTTTCATACTCTCTCAGTTCTTTTTATCCCAGGCTCTTGAGGTTTTCACTAGTACAGTAACTTTACAGAGTATGTGATTACTTTTATAAATCTTATTGGAATTTACTCTGCTAGACAAAAAAGTCACAATGACAAATCTTTTTGAGAGATCTTCTCTGTATCTTGGGTTCTTTTTAATGTTTGCAGTCTCTGTGTCAACAGAGATGGTCTATGAGGAACATATAGAATATAGTGTAAACATAAAGTTAGCACAATCATTTTGGAGAACAAGTTAGCATCTTCTACTAAATTTAAACACACAATTGGTCCTCCATTGTGCCAGCTAAAGACGGTCCACTGGCCATCTGCCTCTACAAGGATTGAATCACGCTGTTACTTGCCATCTACCTCTACCTGGATTAAATCATGAGCTGCTTCAGCCGCTGACCTCCAACACTTCCTAAAAGGAGTTCAGGGTGGAGGTCAGGAATGAGGCACTCTGTGTTCTGGGAAAACTGGCAGATAGTTAGGTATTTTCAGGAGAAGATTTTATGAGCCCAAATTCTTACATCTCCTCATATGAAGAAAATTGCTAAAATCATTAACTGTGACATCTGCTCCTCGTGACTAGCAGCAAGCCTCTGCCTAAAATGTGTGCTTGATTGCATGTACCCACTTCACTAAAATCATATGTAATACTGAGTTTTCCCCTGTCTCTTTGGAGCAGTTCTTCAGAGCTCTCTGAGATGCTGTCTCCCAGGCAATAGTCCTCATTTTGCTCCAAATAAAACTTAACCCACAACCCTCACGTTGTGCGACTTTATTTCAGTTGACAATATCCGTGAGTTCCACGTCTGTGGATTCAACCAACTAAGAATTAAAATGATTTGAAAAAAATTTTCCCAGGGAGTTTCAAAAAGCCAAACTTGAATTCGTTGCCTGCCAGCAACTATTTACATAGAATTTACGTTGTATTTACAACTATTTGCATAGCATTTTACATTAGGTATTATAAGTAATCTAGACATCATTTAAAGTGTACAGGAAAATGTGCATAGGTAATGTGCAAATACAGTCAGCCCTCCATATCAGAGGATATGAAGCTTAAGCATTTTTGCTTTGTTTTCCTTCTCTTTCTTTCATTTTTTAAAAAAAAATCTGCTGTATGTTGTGTTTTCACTTGATACCTGCAATTCCTATAGGCTTTTTTAAATACCTGAAGTGAATTAACTTGAGGGAGAACATGAGGAAAACAGCAGAGCAGAAAAATAAAAAAGAACCCAAAGATTGATGATTTCACTGACTCACCCTATTAACCAGTCCTAAAACTACGCTACCTCTGAAATTGTTGAAATAAGAAATATCTAGTCGTCATTTCAATTTAAGTCATTCTGGGGTTAAATTTTCTTTTATTTGTTGCCCAAAGCATCATAACTAATATATCCTTACTGCTTCCTAACAAAGGCAAAACATTCTCAGGGATAACAAATGGTACTTTACTGTTTTGATAATAGTAAGGGTGGTTCTTTCTGGTGATTTATATACTTGGCTGAATAGACTCCCAGCTCAATAGCTGAGAAGAAGAAATGACTTTCCTTGAAGCCAAAAATGACATCAAAGATATTATCACCTACTATGACATTTTTTTGTGGCCTTCATTTTTCTCAGCAGCAAGTGGTGAAAAATCTTTTCTGATGCAGATAATCATGGTCAAAATGGATTGCAATTCCAATGTCTGAATTGTCCAATGATTTGTAGAAAAATCTTCAGTAAAGTGATCCTTCTTGATAGCTTAAGGAGGACAAAGTTTCAAATATCTCCACTGTGATGGTTTAATACATACTTGATTCAAGTCTTCCACTGGTAAGGAAACATTTCAGGCCAGAAGTTTATGTTAAGCTCCCAAAATATGCAGTATATCCAAAAATATATTCTGCATAATAAGATATTTTAAGGTCACTGGCTTCTAGGCTGGATTCTCCAACTTCATAGAAAGATTATCTTTTTGAGCCTCAATCCTTGCTTATATAATGTGAGGACTTTTCTAATTCAATTCAAAATCTTTCATGCCTTTCCAAAAACATTGTATCATTTGACATTTTCTACTATAATACTTCATAATATAATGTGCCAGCTAAATGGATTTTTAAAGATAACTCCATCATATCAAATGATGCTGTGTATATTTGCTAGTACTTTTTTTAAATCTCAAAAAATTAACTTATACTTCCCTGCTATCGTAAAGACTTCAAAGTCATAAATATTTGAAAATTTCATTTTTATGCTACTTTCTAACATAACAATTCAGATGGTACAGGAGGGAATGTTTGTCCTGACAGGTTTTTTTCCCCCTTTTTTCTTAAGATACAATGTACTTTCTTTCTCTTTCTCATGCTCTGTTATGGCACTGGGCAGCTATCAATTATTCCTTATTGCCATTAATAATCATCAGTATGTTTCTCATGCTTTTAGTTTTTATGGAATTAGAAAACAAATAATATGACTCGTTAAAGTCATGTAAAATAATGTAAAATGAGCATTTTTTAAAAAGATTAAGTTCCACAAAGGCTTTCCAGCAGCATTTCTGGTACACGACCTGCTGCTTCACTGTGTGGCCAGGTATCTGACTTCTGGCTCAGTTTCCAAAGCTTTCTTGTAAGAGTCAAGAAGCATTTTAGTACTTACTTTTATTTTATTAATTGTACATTTAAAAAAAAAAAACTTCATTGATGCTATAAGATTTTAAAATCAAATGTTATCAAGTAATCTAGCAAAATAAACAATTGTGATTTCCCCCAGCAGCAAGAGCACCGCCTACTTCTCTGTGCTTGTTGTGGGGCTCCTCAGCCTCTGTGTCTGTTCATATTTCATTGAACCGATAACTTCCCACATTTCCCACTGTGTTCTCTAGCCGGCAGCCAGGCTGAGTTTGTACCTCTCCCAGCTTACCAGGTGTTCTGTGATCCAGTCGTCTGGTACAGTAGTAGCTTGTAGTGTCAGTAGTGTCGACGACTCCTCCTACTGCCACCCTGAGACCAGGGGGCTGCCTCTGGCTTTACTACCTGACTTCAGTCCTGCGTGGTGTACTTCAAAGGAGGATTATAGCCACTCACGTCTGGAGAGATGTTGACTTGATCCCTGGTCATCTTTCTGATTTATTCATGTGTTAAATAAGAACAGGTTTCATTCTGCATTTACTTTCTGCATTTACTTCTGACACTTCTAGGTAAAATCATAACAGAAGCTAGAAAAAAATATTCAGAGGTCTATGGGGTATATACTAAATTACTTTTATGCAGGGATTAATAATATAACCTAATGAGGAAAAATTCAGGACAAATCCCAAATTGAATGGAGCTTCAGGAAAAGAAGCATAAATTTGGACTTATCTGGTCAAAGCAGACTTCTGGTCACCTACTTGTGGGAACCTATTCTTAGGGGTAAAAATATGTATAGAAGGGCAGAGATGGCATGCTTCTTAGGGTCAGATAGAAACCTAGAGCCAATGCAGAAGGGTCTGAGCAAAGCGTACCACTTCCTTTCATCACAATCACTAATCGGGTAGTCCTCCCTCCTCACCTAGAAGCCCTGAATAAGGAGCCTGGGAGAACCCCAGAAGATTATTCTAAGAGAGGACTTTCTGCATCTAAGCATGAGGAGTACAATTCTTCCTCCTCATTATTTTGTGTTGAAAATATTAATCCTGTTTGCATCTGTAGAGAATTACAGGGATAGAATAATTTCACATTCACACATAAATGAAATATGAATTATATATTAAGATCACATGGATGTATGGATGCATTATTGTTGTAAACACATGTATATTGCGTATCTGGTATATATATTTATGGGTGGTAAGGAATTTGGCCTCCAAAGAGAGGTCTTGTATTTATTCCATATCCCAGTAACCTCTGTATCTTTGGAATTCCCCAAGTGATAACAGAATGCCTTTGGTACCCATGTGGGTCCCTCAGCCACACCTGACAGTCTGAGTGTGAAGGGCGTGGTCATACCAGAAAGACCACCCATGTGATTAGAGGCTTGGAGGTTTTAGGCCATACGAATTAGCCCAACCTCCAGGGAGGAGGCTGCTGAAGATTCAGTTCAACTATGTGAGTTAAACGTGATCCTCAATATAATCTCTAGACAACATAATGGGGTGAGTTTCTCTGGTTGGCAATGCTTTGTGGACATTATCACACATTGTGGCCATGAGGAGGTGATATTGTCCATGACTCCCCAGGGGGAGGATAACAAGAAGCTCCACTTAAGACCCCTTCCGATCTTGCCTTCTGCCTTCTTCCTTTGGCTAGTTCTAACATGTATCCTTTGCCTAGACTAAATGTGTCTGTGGGTGTCATAGCAGTCAGGGGGTTCTGTGAGTCTTTCTGGTGAATCGTCAAGTCTGAGAGTGGTTTAGGGAAATCCTCAAACTTGGGGTTGGTGTCAGAAGTCTTGGGTAGACTTAGTCTTCTGGTAGACTATCCCCATAACCGCAAGTTCAGCTAATTCTGGGTGACGTAAATATATAAGTGATATAAGTGTGTATTTTTGCATATTATACCTATCTATATAATTGATAGACTGTAGTGAACACTCTCCAGTGCATACTCACAAGACCTTTATCCCGGGTCTTTTTGTATAACTTACCAGCTATATGATCATTTGGCAAAAGACTATTTCTCTGGTTTCAGTTTTCTTCTAAGTAAAATGCCAGTGTTGCTGATGCAGAGAAGCAGTTAGATCTCTGAGGCTTACTCTAAATTTAGCATTCTAAGGTCATATAAAAAGAGATGAAAAGCATAGCAAGTATAAACTTTGTGTTTATTAAAATAATAGAGTCATATAAAATTGTATGAGGGTTTACTGCATTTGTGGACATTTCAGAAAACTGTACTCTTACTAATCATATATGTTTGAGACTATTATTTCCTCAAGACATACTTTTACTTATTTGATAAACATCAAGAGTTGGTTCCTTGACAAAGTGTTCCTGTTGCAAACTGGCTTTTTGGATGCTGACCCAGTTTCCTAGGCTACTGTCTTGCTGCTACTAAAACAGTGCAGAAGGGCACCGTCTAACTCCAGGTCAGAGGAGGGCTGGAGAAATCCCAGATGAAGCTGATGAAACCAATGCTGGGTCTCAGATAACTTTAAAGTATTTACAAGGCACCAAAGATATTTGAGAAATAGTGTTCAGGCCCATGCAAGGGCAAAGTTGAGGCAGATGTGGCACTTGTAGGGAACTGTCAGAAGCTTAGTGACACTTGCACCTTGTGTGCAGAACAGGAGGAAGGAATTCTCAGAAAAAAAAAAAAGAAGTCCAATATTTGAAGAGCCATATATTCCACGCTAAGGTGCTTGGATTTAACCTTGCAAGAAATGGAAAGCCGCAGCTCCTTGTAAATTTAGTTTCATTTTCTTATTACCAACAACATAAAGAAGCTGTCTCTCAGTGTGTGAGAGAGTGTGTGTGTGTGTCTGTGTGTGTGCACATGAGAGCACACACTTACAGGCACTGAGCCCAGGGAACAGTGTTAGGGGGAAATAAAACAAGAATGATAAGGAATCAGAAGGGCACGTGCACAAGAGCCTAGCCAGGCAGCTGCAGGAACAGAGCGCATAGACATTCAGATTGTTGGTAATGGAAAAAATGCAGGTCGTGACCCCCCATTACATTCATCTCTTAAAAGATGCTCTGCCTTGTTGTTGAACAAGGACCTCTGTTCTTTAAAATGCAGTAGGCACCCACCCTATCTAGTCTTAGAAGCCTGGGGGGGGGGGGCAGAAAAGAGAGAGGGAGGATCTTCTTAGGCTTTTTATCAGACTCCCATTATGAGTTCCTCTTGAGAAGTAAATCTAAATGCCACAGTGCTTTTAATCATTACCAACTCCATAAGGGATATCATTAAGCTGTTTTTCTATTTCTTTTTGCAGCCCACAGGGAAATAATTTATTCTCCTCTGAACAGGTGGAAAATGTGTATATAATCACACATTTATCCAATTCAGTAGTGAAAAAAATTTAAGGGCAGGAAATTATTAAATGAGATCAGAAATTTGGAATCACAACACTTCAGTGTGGTATAGTGGAAAGATAATTTGGAAGATAATGTATCAGAGAAGCCTGGGTGTAAAACCAAGTTTGGCTACTCACCAGCTGTGTCATTCTCAAAAGTCACAGGTTTGCATATCTGGAAAACTCCTCTCATGAAAACTGTGGGGAAGTATGCTTGTGATGTGCAGGCAGCATAGTACCTTCAATGCGTTAAAATATTTATGGTAGTTTTTCTTTTAGGTTGATGATTTTCCCCTCTACTTTTTGCCAGTAAATTTACAAAATTCCTAAAATTCCATTTCTTCTCCTGTTTTTTCCTGATGAACCCTTCTTTCAGTTAATAACTATTTGGAGAAATCTTTCTTTACCCTTCTTCTGTAAATAATCACTTTTTTCCTGTGTTACTCTGGTTAACATTTACCTATTTCTGTTGTATCACTCAATGCGCAGTATTGCAGTGGTTCTATACCTTGCCTTTTGTTAGAGAATGAGACACCTGTTAAATGAAAAAGAAACATACAATCTTGGTGGTGAACGAAACCGTGTATTATGTTTGGAGCTTACAGTTCGACTGTGGATTGCCCAGTATCATCTGAGCCCTGAGACTCTGCTTCTGGCTGAGGATCCCGCTGGTCTGGACTCCAAGCTATGGGCTGTGCTTGCCTTAGCTTCATGTGCATTCATTCTGGGTCTGAGACGAAAAGGGTCTCAGCCCTTTGGGGAGGTCATTCTCACAGTGGAGTCCAAGAGGGCAATCCCAGCTTTATAAGATAATTTCAAGCCTCTGCTCTCATCATATGCACTGTGACGTCACATTCACCAAAAGCAAGTCATCCAACCAAGATCAGAATCAAGGGGATGGAAGGCATACTCTTCCCACAAAGAGGACAAGCAAGCATGTGAATTCATCTTCTGTGTCAAGGGAGTGAAGAATTGTGATAAATAACTCAGTTAACCACAATGATCCTCTATGGCATATATTTATTTTTGTTAAATTGTTGCTATATATAACTTGCATGTTATTAGATATGAAGCAATTATAGAGTAATCCACTGAAGACTCAGAGCACTGAGAATGCAATCCCTCAACAACACGGAATCCATTTCCATTTCCCGCCCTAAGCTCAAGTGCTCAATCCTGCCCAGTGAGGTTTGCAACCATTCCAGTGTCTGTCACTGACTGTGCCTGTTACCATGTAAGCACTTGAGATTTTTGTTATTGAAATGATGAAAAATGCTCTTAACTAAAAGACATTTACATAGTTACAACCAATAGAAATAATCTATTTTCTTCTTTCAGATCATGAATGTTATTTCAACATATATAAAAACACCTCTTGGTCTGTTCAAAATGCATACTGGTGCTTTTCCTCTGGCCTTTAAAAAAAATTTTGTTTTTGGTAAAACTAAATGTAATTCAGACATTCATTCAGCAGAGACTCATGAATATTAAAAGGATGAGGAAGGACATAATACAGCCCAGAAGAAAAAAAAAACTTACTTATTTTTATTTTTACTTTAGCTCTAGTTTCAAAATATTAAGTGCAATGTGGAAAGAAATTTAAATATTGTGTAATGCATTCACTCCAGGAGGAATTACTGACTGGTTCTCAGTGATACTTGAAAGAATAAAGAATAAATGAGGCATGATTTATAAAATTCTCTATGTGCCCAATAGTTTTTTAGAAACCCGTTGAATGGCAGGTCCTTCTCCCCCTCCTCATGCTTCTTCTTCCCCGTCCTTTTCTTCTTCCCTGTCCTTTTCTTCTTCCTCTCCTCCTCCTCATTATTATCATTACTACTACTACTATTTACATTTAAAGAAACATAATAGCAAGAAGTAACAGAGAATACTTACTATGCTGAACAACTGATAGCCCCATCACTCAATATATAGCTGAAAACACAGAGGATAGACTGCTCAAATACTTTGGCTGAGATGTGAATTAGTTTGTGGTAGCTCAGTAAATTAAAATCAGACTATTTTCCAGGGTATAGGAAAAAAAAAAAACTGTTCCCTATAATTGATAATGTTTAGAAATAAAAAAGGAGAAAGGTCAGTAAAATGGTAAGGAATGAAGGATGTCTTGGGAATCAGTCAGAGGAAAGCATTCGAAAATGCAAGAAGAAGGGCTATAATCTTGTTAGGAAATGTGGGTGAGGAGGGTGTAGCTAAATTAGAGTTACCTGCTAAGTATGTTCTCACTCTGGAATATAGATTTGGATGAGTCTAAACATGCGATCTCTATGTATTTGAACAGGGATGGAAAAGACTAAAATGCCCCAAATCCTCTTTTGTAACAGCAAGTAAAGAACACTGACACAGTTTAGCCGGAGTCAGCAGGCACGTTACCCAGGCTCTCGTGCCACATGTTTGTCAGGAGGCAGAGATAATATAAAAAGGTAACCTCCTTTGTGAGCATGCAGGCACTGGATTCTTATGTTTCATTTGCAGTATTTATTTTGTTACCTTTTGTTTATAGCTACTGGTTCTGATCTCTGATGTTTTCCGATTTAAAAAAATTATTTCTGCTAATAGGCTATGTTTAAGTAGTTTAAGGTTTGCATTGCAGTTGAGCCAAAAGTACAAACAGTACCGATAAACAGGCATATCTTGGAGATATTGTGGGGTAGGTTCCAGACCACCACAATAAAGCAAATGTTTCAATAAAGTGAGTCCCACACTTTTTGTTTTGTTTTGTTTTGTTTTGTTTTGTTTCCCACTGCATATTAAAGTCATAAGAGAACACCACAAACAGTTATATGGCAACAAATTGTAAAACCTAGAAGAAAAGGATGTATTTCTAGAAACATAAAGCCTACCAAGACGGAATCAAGAAGAAACAGACACTTTGAATAGACTTACCACTATTAGTGAAATTGAATTTGTAATAAGAAAACTCCAAGCAAACAAAGGTCCAGAACCAGACTGCTTCACAGGGGAGTTCTACCAAACATATAAAGAAGAGCCAATACCTACTCTCCTCAAGCTATTCCAAAACCTTGAAGAGGACAGAACATTCCCAAAGTCATTCTATGAGGCCACCATTAATTACCCTGATACCCAAACCTAAAAGGGATATTACAAAAAAGAAAATTACAGACCAATTTTTTACAAATAAAGATGGAAATATCCTCAAAATATTAGCAAGTCAGGTCAAGCAATATATATAAAGGATCAGACACTATGATCTTTGACTTTTTCCCCACAATACTGTGCTAGCTATTTTGGACCTTTTGCCTTTTTTATACTTTTAGAATCAATTTGCTAAAAACCTCAAAATAATTGCTGCCAATTTGATTGGTAATGCATTGACTTTAGATCAAGTTGGGAAAAAAACTGAAATCTCAATTACAGTGTGTTTTCACATCTATGAATGTGGAATATATCCAAATTTATTTAGATTTTTTTTATTTCCTTCATCAGTAGTTTGAATTTTTCCTCATATATATTTTGTACATATTTTAGTAGATTTATACCTAAGTATTTCATTTTTTGGTGCTACTATTAATGATATGTTTTTAGAGTCAATTTCTAGTTGTTCATTGCTGGTGTATCAGAAAGCAGTTGACTTTTGCATTTATTCTTGTGTCCTGCAGTCTTACTTTAATCACTTATTAGTTATAACATATTATTTTTTTGGGGTGGGGATTTTCTACACTGACAAACATGCTATATGAGACAGCTTTATTTATTCCTTCCCAGTAGTGTATGCATTTTATATCCTTTTCTTGTTATATTACATTAGCTATGACTTCTACTAGTGTTGAATAGTAATGGTGAGATAGAACATCCTTTTTCTGTTCTTGACTTTAGAGAAAAATATCAGTCTTTCATCATTAAGAATGATGTTGGATGTAGGTTATTTTCTTTATCAAATTTAGGAAGTTTCTCTCAATCCCTAGTTGGCTAAGAATTTTTAACACGAATGGATGTTCAATTCTGTCAAGTGTTTTTTCTGCATTTGCTGATATTATGTGATTAATAGTCTTTAGCTTGTCAATATGGTGACTTAATTGACTTTTCAGTGTTGAACCTGTCTTGCATACCTAAAAAAAAAAAAAATCCTACTTAGGTGTGGTGTATAATTCTTTACATACATTGTTGGATTTGATTCACTAATACATTGTTGAAGTTTGTGTGTGTGAGAGACATTGGGCTATATTTCTCTTACAATATCTTCCTCTAGTTTTGATATTAGGGTGATGCTGGCCATTTATATTAAGTTAGAATGTATTCCCTCTGTTTCTATCTTTTGGAAGAGATTGTATATAATTGTTATTATGTCTTCTTAAGTGTTTGATGGAAATGGCCAGTGAAACTACGTTGGCCTGGTTGCTTTCTCTTTTTCATGCTCCATTTTATGTTTCATGTTAAAGTCACTGTATTTCTTTCATTTCTACCAACATTAAAATCTACAGTTTGACTTTAAAAGAATACTAACAACGGAAGAAGATTTTATAAAAAATGCATTTTAAGTTGGATTTCTGAGTGTAATCTAAAAGTCTTGGCTTCGCTGTTCTGTGACAATAAAAAGGTCTGTGTTCTTTTAATACACACATTACTATGATATGAGGCTTTCATCTGTTTAATTAGGGTTTTAATTTTTTAAATATGCCAATTATACTTGTAGTTGCCTAGGGATTATTTCTAGTTACTGAAGTAGGGACATTTGAGGAAGAACATAAATAGGATATCAGGCAGGGTTCTTCAAGCATTGGCCTCTAGAATTTTCCTTCACAGCTGATTATCCTTATAGTCCTACCATCTTGCTGTGGCATGTAGTGAAGTACAGAATTCCATGCCGAATTTATATCAGTCCTACCACAATAAGATTGGAGGGACCACATCACTCCTACCACCACTGTGTGTTTACTCTCTTCACATTTTCGGGATTGACCTCAGTTGGTCATTCTAGACCTCTGTGGCCCTTACATTTATGAGGAATAACAGTCTTTCCATCAGTGTCATATGGGTTCATGAATGGCCCACAGAAATCTCCCTGACTCCATTTTAGCAATTAAGCTCTATTATTTCACATAAAAATAGCGATTGTCCTCACCATGCATCTTGAGTTCCAGAGTGGCTGAGTCATACGATGATAAATCATCACAATAGTAATTCTAATCTAGCTACCTAAGCATGGATGTGAGCCTAAGTTTCGAGTCTAGAAATCAGCTTTTCTTATGGTAGCATCTTCCAGGCCACAGTAGTCTATTCCTACCCCTTGACCTCAAGATGAAGCATGCCATATCATCAAGACATTTTTTTTTTCATTTCTTTTAATATCAAGATGAGATTCTCTTTCTGTAATTTTTTATAAGAGGCATATTTGATCCAATCAAAATACCTAAGAACAGTCTAATGGTTAATCTTTGTGTCAAGTTGACCAGGCCACAAGGTGCCCAGATATTTGGTTAAACGTTCTTTCTGGGTGTGTCTGTGAGGCTATTTATGGACAAGATCAGCACTTGAATCTGTAGACGTGAGTGAGCGTATTGCCTTCCCCCATGTTGGGGGGCATCATCCATTCTGCTGAAAGTCTGAACAGAACAAGTGGCTGAGTACGAGAGAATTCTCTCTCTCTCTGCCTGACTGCTGAGCTGGGACATCGGTTTTCTCCTGCTGTTGCACTAGGTATTGTATCATCAGTTCTCTTTGTCCTCAGCCCTTCACGCTCACACTGGATCTACACTGTCAGGAACCCTGGGTGTCCAGCTTGCCAACTCCAGATCATGGGGCTTTTCACCCTCCATAATCGTGAGAGCCAACTTCTAATAACAAACTTCTCTTTCCCTGTGCTCTCCATCTCCCTTCCCCCCTCAGTCTCTCTCTGTCTCTGTCATACATATATATTCTGTTTCTTGGAGAACACAACTAATATAGTAAGGCGTTCTGATTGTCTGCATTTTCTATTATGGTGGAAACTTGAAGATATATTTCCCTAAGCACGTTTTAGGCCCATGAATATTCGAGCTGGAGGGGATGTGAGAGCTACTTTGGATTAAGTGAATGAGATCTAGAGATGATTAGAGGCTTGTTTAAAGTCACAGAAGTGCTTGGGGTGGTAGACCTAAGACATGAAGTAAAATTTCTACACTCAGCTTTGTGCTGTATACTGTACACTGTTTTACTGCTGGAAACAGTGCCGTAAATACCGTGCTGAACTGAAAATTCAAAGGATAGAATCTATGTATAATCTCAGCCCTTCCAAACTGTTAAGGTAGTTCCATTGGTGAGCCTTCTGTTTGATTTATTAGTTTTCTGTTTTGTTCGATGGTCCCCAGTGTTATTTTCAAGTATATTACAGAGGCTTGAGAGAATTTATGTCTGTTGCTTTGGTCTTTTTCCTTATAGTGGTATATGGCAAGTAATGAAATTACTTACTGGAAATGATCCTGGATTTATTAATCCATTGTTCACAACTACACTGTATCCTGAGCTCACCTTAAAGATTTTTATTTTCCACGATACTGAAAATAAAAAGGTTTCGTTGATTTAAAGTTACTCTCTCATTTGCCCGTCCCTTCAAAACAAAACAAAACAAAACAAAAACAAACCACGTACCAATAGATGTTAAAATGTATGGAATTGTTAGATACTTTTATTTGTTTAGTTGTCAGTTTCTTTCCATTAAATATGAATATTATTGAAATAAAAAAGACAAGGTTCTAAAGATAAAGCTGACTCAAGAATGCTACCTGCCAAGAAAATGCTTATTGCATCAAAAAAAAAAAAAAAAAAAAGAATGGATGTCTCTTCTTTATGGGTTTAACTCTAAGGCTTATATTAATTGACAGTCATAAAAAATCATAAAAGTTATCACATGTTCCTTTGTACAGTTACTCAACACTGGGTTTATAACTGGAAAGCAAAACATTGATTCTCTATCCTAAGCCACTTCTTTCCCTCCAGAATTCTGCTTTCTTATTAACAAAATAAATAACAACCCTGGGAAAAGTAGAGTAACAATTGGCCAGAATTGTAGTTGGTTACTAGCTGCAATCTTGTGGACTACTGTTTTCATGTATTTAAAACTGTTCCCTATTCCAGGATTATTGAACAGATGGCCTTGGGACGCCAAACCTAGCCTTTGGCTGATGATTGTATGGTTCCTTTTTCTTCCAGAGGCTTTTGGAGCCAGTTCATGTCAAGACCATGCTCTCTCTCCTCTGACTCTTGGCCATGGAATTGGGTGTTGATACGGGGCCACAGAGAGCCTCAGCCCTTTGAGTAGACTCCACTTGCCAAACAGCAAGGATTCAGCCTGACCTCAAGCATTTTGAAAAAACTTCAGAGGTGCTTCTGAGGGGCATGATTGAAGTCATGATTGAAACTGTTAACTCACAAATGTTCATTTTTCAGGATTTGCTTTGCTTTTTGGCCATGCATGCATCTCTGCCATTGAAACACATGCTCTTGAGGCTTTCCTTCCATAAAACTTTTCAAAGTTTTCTTAATGACATTTTCATCTTTCTGTCATTTATTATAAACTTCCACCCACACATCCATTTTTTTTTCTTTTAGAGAATTGCAGGATAGTTGCCACAGCCCTTGCATGTCCAAGAGTTCCAGGAAGATAGATGTGCCATTTTGCTGATGCGAAGTGGTATTTTGGGGTTTTTTTCTTTTTTCTTTTTTTTTTTTTTACCAATAGACATATTTTCCAGATTGATATAAGAGCAGAGTGGGAAGGGTGTGTAGTTCAAAAACACTTAGGCTTCCACTGAGATAAACATGACTTCCAGGTTCTGTCTCAACACTTGATATTCGTTAATTAATCTCCAAGAATTTAGTTGCCTTGTGTGGTTAGGAATCCATGATACGTCTTTGTACATGTAGGATATAGAAGTATTGAAGACACATAATGAACAAATGGATGTAAATAAATAAACATGAATGTCCTTTACAGATCTTTGAAAGTTCTGGGAAAAACTCATTTCCATTTTTATGTCTTAGGATTTTCAGTAAGAGGCAATGCAGTTTCACTCTGGGCTGTTCATGCACAGTGAGAAGCAGTCTCCCCACCGCGTCTCCGGTGCTTCCCGTCCTGCCCTGAGGGTCTCATTGTCATCACTTTACAGATGAGGAATCTTAAGCTTAGAGTCTAAATGTCAAAATGCTGCAGAGCACTAGGTCTGTGACGCAAAGTAATGCTTCTCTGACTCCAGAGCTCTTGTACTCTTTGTTATATTTTCCTCACTCTGTCGTGGGGCTTCTCCTAACTCTCCTGTATGTCCTCTGGGCACAGGCAGCATGCGTATCTGTGGTGCTAGCAGGAGTGTCATGGGCTCCATGTGCGTTTTCACTTAACCATCTTACCCGCCGTACAGGATCAATTCTATTTCCATTTTTCATATGGAAGGAAAGTGAGGCTCAGAGAGTTTAAACAACATCCAAAGGCCGTCCAGCTAATATGTGTCTGCGGTAGGGTATAGGACAGTGGCCTGAAAGCACATGCATGAAGTCATTTCTCATTTTTCTGTACCTTTATTTTTTTCTATTTACATACATTCCTGATTTTCCTCCTTTGCTCCTTATTACCCAGCAGCGATTTTATTTTCCTTTGAGTCCTACTTTCCCTTCAATTATTTCTCACAGTGTCTTCCCTTGGCTTTGGGGCTGTAAGAGCTAAGCGAGCTAGATCTGAGTAGAAACAGCTTGCAGTGGTTGGCAGGTAACTGCTGAGCACAGATCCCCAGGGATCACTCATCAGTCTGTTCTCAGCTGGCTCCACTCCAGCCTCCCTTGTACATCCATTCAGTGCAGGGAGTGGTATAAATTCTTCCTGTTCTTTGGAAAGGTGGGGATTATTTCACACACTGTTTAAACTGATCTTAAAAATGTAGTATCTAAAGGCTTATCATACCATTAACACTCTTTTGCTTGAGTCTTAGGTATTTTTTTAGGAACTAAAAGTAAAAGAAGAATGATTGACACAGTAGGTGCTCAAAGATGTCAGGATGGATTCCCAGATGTTTATGATGGTGAACCAGGCCTTTGAAAAAAACAAAATTCTAATAGTTCTACTTCTCTCTAGAGGATACATTCTATTAATCACCAGCTTGTAGTATAACCTGAACACGTTATTATGCTTAGTGTTTTAATTATATTATTATATTTCATCCTTGCCACAACCTGGTGATTTGTTTATTATAATTCCATTTTGCAGATGAAGAAATTGAAAATGATATTTATAATCTTATGGACATAGTCACATCTTATAAGTGATATTTTTCTGCATTCTAAAATGTCTAGACATGAAAGAATGAGGGCATTGGATGTATGGAGGATTATGAAAGGCTAACAGGAAAATCTACCCTCTAAAGTCTTCCCTTTTCTAATTCTCTTTTACCTACTGAACTATCTGTCTGTCAAAAGCATAAAACTCTAAACCATTTCCACAGTTTTGTGGACTGGGTTACTCTGAGCAAAATACTCTCACAGTGTATTCTTTCTGAATGAGCATCTGTCTCATCATTACTGTAATAAAGACAGGCTGTCTGCAGAGCTCACCTCTTCTAAGGCTGAATTATCCCCTCAGCTAACTTTCCTCACAGCTCCAGATAATCAGAAAAGATAATAAGCTAATGACTATGGCTACTAGTTTTCCGTTAGGAAATGTCCCTTTGCCTTCATCTTAGTACGTGGATATTTAAGTGAGGTTTGAAGATGATAATTTTCCCTCTCAAATTCCAGAATGAACTGAAAAGTAGACACTGGTTGCATACAGGTGAGTTGGTTACTGATACAGCTGAAGAGAAGGATGCTGTGTACACCTGAAACCAGCTTCAGAGCTGAATCATCTTCCCTCTGAAGGGGGCTGGATGCCAACAGGGTTGAGGACTTTCTCTCAGTGGGTTTACAATGTGGGAGTAAGAGTGGGGAAAACAAATCACGTATATTCTGCAGGCAGGCTGTTTTTAAAGGAATCTCTCTCACCTCCACGTGCGATTTCATGTCTGATCCTGTCTGCTAAATGCACGTTTCAGGGCACGAGTTGTGGCTCAGAAAAGAGGGGCTGGGCCAAGTGCAGCCAGTGACCCCTCTTCTAATTCCTCTTGTTTCTGGGGGAGTTTGTGTAAATAGTAAGAAGGCAAAGTGGAATTTATATGCCTAATGCTTTGGGACCATAGACATGTTTTTGATGATGTATGTTTGCTCTTCGTGTATCGACAGGAGCAAGGGAAGAGGGAATAAACAGACTCCAATCCTCTTCCCCTCCTCAACTAACTGTCTTCCTATTGTATGGAAACTCTGCCAGAGTGATACAGGAAAAACGGGTGTAGGGCGTGAGGAGGGCCATGTTCCAGGCCTCGGCTGAGCCCCTGGGACGTGCCCCACCAAGTGTGGGTCCTTGGCTTTGCACAGGAAAGAATGCAAGGGTGAGCCACAGTTGAGTAAAGGTAGATTTATTCAGAGAGATGCATTGAAAGGCAAGAGAAAGGCCATGAGGTGTGGGGTTGGGTGCTCAGATTAGAGTAAAAGTAGGTACACACTCCATAGACAGAGTGCGGGCCATCTCCAAATGGAGAGAGAGAGGCAGCGAGGGGCAGTGCTGTCCATTCTTGTGGGCTTTGGTAGCTTCATATTCAAATAAGTGGAAGGCCCAGTCTAACTAGCCTGGGGAAGGGGCTGGGATTCCCAGGAAGTTGGCCATTTCCCACTCTTTGACCTTTTGTGGCCAGCCTTGGGAGGGCCGTGGTGCCTGTGGGCGCGTTATTCATCATGCTGATATATTACAATAGGCACATAATGAAGCTCAAGGTCTACTGAAGTTAAATCTCCCACCATCCTGAGCCTCAGGGCCCACTGGGGGTTGATTCTTCCACCATTTTGATGTTAATTGCCGTAGCCTTCCTTGCATGGCTGTGCCCTGCCCCCTTCCTATCTCAAGAGTGAAGTTAGAAAATTACAGCTACATCAAAAGACTGTCTCTTTGTGATTCCAAAAGCTGAGGTGACTGAATTTTCAATCTGTTGCCACTTCGACTGAAGTTGGAATCCACAGAATATTCATTTAACGCTGGACGTGACATGAAGTGAGGTTAACATGTCCAAAACAAAATAGTGATATTTATACAAGAGTTTGAAGGAGAGACAACTTTATATAATCAGGAAATTTCACTCACTTCCTTCTGTTTAGATGAAGGGCAGCTGGCAATATTCTTTCTCTTTTTTCTTTTTCTCCCTTTCTGCCCCCACCTCCTGTGATTGGAATGCTACTGAGATCAGTGTCTTTCCTGTCCCTTTGTGGTGCAAGTTCTAGCACACAACATCACCTCAATGGCATTTTAAGTGCAGTACGGAGCCATTGCAAGCCTGTGGGGTGTGGAATGAAGTAGTTTATGTTTAAAGTTGGTTAATGTATGTGATTTTCTGATTCCCTACTCTTCAGATATTAGAAACAAAGTTAGAAATGCTCATTTCCTGCAGTTGACATAATGATCAAGTTAAATGAGATCTTTCATTCTATACCTGTTATCAAGTTTGTTCACTGCCACCATTAGGATGTGGAACATGTTGCATCACTCCCCCAAATCCCCTAGTATCATTTTGTAGTTAATATGTACCCTCACCCCACATCTCTGGAAACCACTGAAGTGCTTTCTATTTCCTTAGTGGTGCCTTTTCTAGAATGTCATATAAATGGAATCATACAGTGTGAAGTCTTTTGAGTCTAGGTTCTTTCCATTAGCATAATGCACTTCAGATTGATTCACCTGTTACATGTATAACAAGCTCTTTTATTATAAAACTAGCTGTTTTATTGCTCAGGCGTATTCCTTCAATTTCAGGATGCACTGCATTTTACTTATGAAGCTATCAGTTGAGAGACATTTGCTTTATTTCCAGTTTGGCGTTTTGGGGAGGGAAACATTTTCCTCTATCCTTCTAGGTTCTGTGGCTGGTCTAATAATCAAGTTAGCATAAGACAGATTAACAAGGGAAAAATAAATTTAATTTTCTATGTATGGGAGTCCTGAAAAATATGAGACTCAAGGGCACATAGGACAGTTGAGGCTTCTGTGCCATCCTGAGCTAAGGAATGGGGTAGGGGCCTGGGGCTTCGAAGGAGAGAACGGTAATCACAGCACAATAAGAAGAGCAGATGGTTGGTAATTAGTAGTTTGCCCTGCTTTGCTGGTAGGTCACTCAGATGAAAGGTTACCTCTGGGAATAGCTTTATTTCTGAGCCATGCCCCCTACCTAAATTATTCTAGGTAGTTAAAGGAGAGATAAAAAGCTCTTCCTAGTCTCTTGGGCTTTGTCTTCAGTGCAAAATAATCCACATGCCAAAGTGACGTATTTTGGGAAGGCTCATTCTGAACGCCTTCGGGGCAATTACCAATAAAGTCATACTCTAAAATTTCACATGAAGGGATTATGTGACTATAATTTTTTATTTCTTTTGGATAAATACTTTTGAAGTGGGATTGCTGGTGTTGTTACCGAATTATTTTCTGAAGTAGCTGTACCATTTTGCATATTCACCAGCCATGCATTAAGTGATCCAGTTTCTCTATATCATCACCGGAACCAGATTATGTCACTTAAAAAAATGTATTCTGGGAGTTAGTAGAGAATCGAATCGTGGCTTCCAGAAGATACATCTACCTGGAACTTCACAAAGAGACCTTTATGAGAATAAGGGTCTTTGCAGATGTAAATAAGGGAAGAATCTCAAAATGAGATTATTCTGGAATAGGATGGGGTATAAAACCAAGTAAGTCCTTATAAAAAGAAGAGAAGGGGGAATAAACAGACATACAGGAAGAATGGCCATGTGAGTTGGAGGCAATGATGGAAGCAAAGGTCTGTAACTCAAGGGCTGCCGAGAATTACCCCCAGCGGCAAGCAGTTAGCAAGAGGTAAAAACAGATTCTCCCTTAAAGCCGCTAGATGGAAGCAATCCGCCAACACTTTGATTTTGGACTTTTGGCCTCCAAAACTATAAGATAATATATTTTTATTGTTTTAAGCAGCCCAGTTTGCACTAATTTGTTAAGGCAAATTAACAAACTAGGAAACTGAAACACACCGTTCAAATTCAGACTAAGTGTATCTCATTGTGATTTTAATTTACATTTTGTCAGTGAGTGAAGCTGAGTGCACACATATAAACACACACACAATATGTAAAGGGTCTGTTGAAATTTTTGCCCCTCTGTATTTTTTTTTATTACTGAGTTTGAATGTTATTTATACATTCTGCATACAAGTGTTTTATTATGTTTTTCAAACATTTTCTCCAGTGCGTCATTTACTCCTTTATTTTCTTATCATTGAATTTTGGATAGCAGAGTTATTAATTTGTTGATGTTCAATTTGTCATTTTGTTCTTTGTGTGTGTGTGTGTGTGTGTGTATGTGTGGGTGGGTGTGTGTGTGTATGATTTTTGAGAAATTTTTGTCTAAATCCAGGTCTCGATATTTCTGTTAGATATGATTCTAGACATTTTATAGTTTTAGGTTTTACATTTAGACTTATGATAAATTTAAGTTAATTTTGTTTATGTAATGGTTGTGGGTCAAGGTTCATGTTTTGCATATGATGATTAAGAGATTAAATAATTATCCATTTAGTAATATTTGAGGGCTAAAATCCACCATTTTGTTAGTTGTTTTTTTCTATTTGTTCCACTTTTTAAAAATTATTCAGTTCCCTTTTTCTGCCTGTATTTGGATTAAATTTGTGTGTTTTTAAAATTTCATTTTATCTTCATTAGTGGCTTTTTACTTATTTTTTATGTGTTTTTTGTCTTGTTTAGTATAGTTTTGCAATTGTCCTAGTTTTTATAATATGATTTTCTAATTAATCATAGTCTACTTTTTTGAAGAACAATGTGCACGTTGGTAGAATTAAAATGATAATTATGGAGCACAAAATTTATTTATTATTTTAAAAATCATGCTTGTTTCCTTTTCCACCACCTATTATATGAGTCAGGCTTCCAAAAAGTAACAGGCAAAGACTTTTCAGCGTGTTTATCACTGTGTTACATGCTGTGGAAGATACCATTGGAGGGAGAGCTTATGTGTTATCAATTCACTTCTACGTATCCAATATGTGGCATGATAGGTGTCAGATAAATATATTTTAAAATTTTCTGCAGTTTAGTCTAGGTGTTGTGTTAAAGTAACCCAAGCTAAGACACTCTTTCTTGAGTGTAATAGAATGGTCTTTTCTGCATTCTTTGCTTAATTAAACATTGTCCCTATTTACAGTATATTTAAATGTGTGAATCAGAGTTTTTTTGATACTGAGCAACCAAAATGGAACCCAGAAATAATTAGTGTGTTACAGGCTTTATAATAGTCTAACACTCATAAATACCCTTCCCCAAATTCAAAATTATTCACTAAAATGACCTTATTTTTCTATATGGTTTCTTATTACATAAATGTTATCCTTGTCATTGCATATAATACTTTAATTTTATTGTATTATTAAAATCCTTTTTCTGTTATGTACAATTATTTTGTTTATTAAAAAGTTCCCTTCCTTTTATGCACATTTATGTATAAAATGCATAAAATTACATATAAGGAGCATTTGACAAACATTCTGCAATAAGAATGTAAAATCCATGGAGGTACACGTTTTCTAAGATATTCTGAATTTTAATCTTTATTGATTTTCATGTCATGGGAAGAAATTTTTAAAAAAATGAACTATATAAAGGTACTATATTCTCAGTGTTGAGTTGCTGGTAAGTTTCCTCAGTGAGGTCAGCTTCACACTGAGGTATAGAAAGCCCTTGCTTGTGAATGTAGAATATGGAGATTTCATTAAGGAGACCAAACAAAGGCTTAAAGGGAGTAGGCAAGAACCCATGGGTAGCAGAGAATATATTATGAAGATGAAAAATTTTAACATAAAACGTTAAAATTGAAAAATATGTACCAAAGCTGGCAAGTTGGAATTAAGGCTGTGAAGACCTAGGTAAGCAAGGTCAGAAGCCCTTGGCACAGAGAAGTTAAAGTTATAACATCCACGTTGGAGATCATGGAACAGTAGAGTCCGGAGATGCAGGGGAAAGAACCAAATTTTCCAAAGTGCTTACTCTGTGCCTTAGATGTGACTAGGTTAGATCACAAAAGTTATCACACATGTTACCACGTGGAAAGATTATGAGGGCTTTGGGTCCATCCCTCCTAAAATACTTTTGGAGTCTGCAAGAAATTTTCTAATGTATGACCAACTGAAGTTCTGCACATCAACGAACTAAGTCTTAAGCTGTAATTAGGGCTTTTTAGGCAAAATCCTTGGTTACCAGCTTTCTGAAAAATACTAGGTTCATTCTTATTTCCTTTATTTGTGTAAACAAAGAATGATTCTGGTAATTTTACCAAAATAAAAGAAAGATTTCCTAATTATTTTCACTGAAAAGTATCACAGCTTCACAAAAGGCAAAACTCATAGTCAATAAACTTGACAATCAAACAAAATTAACTGCCATTTCGGTAGTAATTCTGCTACAGATGGTTTCCTCTTTCCTTCTCTCTGTGCTTCCTAGATTAAGCTTGAAGGGAAAGAAAGACTTAAACATGGATTTAACTTGATTTAGCTGAAGTTAAGTTATAATGCAGTATAATGATAAAAATTAGTTACTTGGTTTTCTGGAACATGAAGATATTTGTCAAATCAGATAATTTTCAAAATTACATATAAAAAGTTAAGCATCAGCCTCAGGATGAAAAATGTATTTAAAATCACCTTTTACAATTATTTATTTTATAAAATATATTTCTGTTCTGCACTACCATTTCAACTTTCTTTGCACAATTACAGTGCCTTGGAGAAGAATAAGAATACAGGCAGTACTGTTTATAATGAAAGCAGTTCCAGTGATGTTATTAATGGCATCTTTTCAGCCTGTCTCACATTTTAGGCGTGATGTTAAATGGATTTTCTAAAATCCAGGCCAGCGTTGTTATTAAGCATTGCAGCCCTTCTCTGGGTACAGAGAGGGTTCTTCAATATGTTAGAAAATTATCCTTTTAAATCTGTCTGTGTGACCTTTGGAAAGTAAAAATCAAATCTATTGGATTTATCATACACCTCTGGAAAAAAAAGGCATTAAACTAGATTATTACTAAAGTCCTTGCCGGTTCTAATATTCTGCAACACTGACTTAGAGGAACATTTTCTCTTAACTTAAGGAGAGATAACTGACCTTTCTAGAGTGGCAAGTTGTGCAAATAGTATGTTGGGCATTTTACATTCACTTTTTCATTTAATTTCTCTCTGAATGTTGCAAAGCTTTTTACAGATGAGGAAATTGAAGCTCAGGGAGCTTAAATAGCTAGCAATCTACTCCAAAGCCCGTGTTTTTTTTCCCACTGCATTGGAAACAACACATTTTCCCACGGTGACATGCAGATCAGAGTATATAATAGAGCTGTGAGGGACACAAAATGTATCAAAAGTATTATAATTAGTAGCATTTATACATGAAATGTTAAAAACAATTTTTACTTTGAAATTTCCTGTCATAAGCGATATTCAGTCTGATCTTTATGCAGTTCCCGTGGATTGCGGTGCGGTAGTGGAAAGAGCTCAGGGTTGAACCCAGAAAGCCCTGACTGAAAACATCACATTTGTTGCTCCCCAGATCTATTATTTGATCACAATGTTGTTTCCCTGAGCTGAACTCCAACTCCATGGTATTCCCATGGTACTTTATCTGTAATTCTGTTGTGGTAATCATGTTTTGATTTGTTTGTTGTTCAGTCTATACGTGACCGTCTTTTCAACCAACATATTTTGAACATTTAGAGGACAAAAACTTTATGTCGCTGATGAGTAAGAACAAACATGTATTAGATGAGTCATAAAAAAAGTTTTGTTAAGCTGTGTTGCGGTTCTCTCTATGATAGACGTAAACGCTAATGACCAGAGAGACCAGCTGCAGTAAGTCACAGAGAGAATGTCAGAGACAGATTTGGAAAACCATCATTCTACTGGTAGTAAGGGGACACTTACGTCACCTGTACTTTTTGCATAAGCCCCAGTGTTGTTCTTTGCTGTTTTTGCACAGTGAGCATTAAGGAGGATTATGTCTCTGAAACTGCCATTTGTGATGAAGAATAAACAATAACCCTGCTCGTCACTTCTGTGTGCACAGTTGGGAGACAGCAGTCACCTTGAAGGAGCGTTCCATGATTATGGGAGGAGTCAGTTAGGTGGCTTTTTCTTTATCACTATGCAAATATAAGCTGCGTAGATAAACAATTGCTTGGGTGGAAAGGTGTAAGTGATTTGCTGTGGCTTGGAGAGAACTGCCTGCCATTCCCTAGAGCCCGGGGCACAGGTACTGTTGAGAGGAAATGAACCATCTGTATAAAGAGCACCTGACTTCCAGGAAGGAAGGGCGCAGGATGCCAGCCCCAGGTGAGGAAAGCTATTTGTATGAACTGAGTGACCCTATAATTGATCTGCTGGGAAGGAAAAGATAACAAGGGTCTGAAAACAGAACTCCATAAGAGAGAAATCTGAACTGGTACCTCTGCTGCACATAGAGGCTTGGTGAAAGGTGGCTGGTGAGAGCCTGTGAAAGTTAAACGAGACATGGCGAAGGGGGCTGAGCAGAGTCAATGGAAAGAGCTATACCCGTGAAGTCTGACAAGACGCAGCGTGATGTTGCCAGGAGGAGTTTGTTTTTGCAAAACTATTATTGTCACAGAGGGCATTAATTAAACTGTGTGGAAACAGTCCTTTAAATGGCACCTTGTAGCAACAGTCAAAGCACTTACGGAAATGGGTTGATTTAACGTTTTCTTGAGAGAATAAAAACTTCCTCTTAACTGGGAAAATGGGTGTTTGAATGTCAGTTTTTAAATGTAGGAGATGTTAAAGTGTCTTTGTTTTGGGGTAGTTAAGCCTTTCTGATACTTAGCACTCGTCATGCCGGGGCAGGCAGAATAGGGACACAGGGGCCACTGGGGTCAAAGAAAGCTTGTTACTCCCCTTCTAAATTGAAAACTTCTCATTTGACAACTTGGTCAGGTGAAAGGTAGGTTTCTCTTCATTCCAAGTTTGATTACACTGGTTACCTCTGCACCTGACATGCAAGAGGCATACTTCTGGTCCACAGTGGATCCAGTCTCTGCCTTCAAGAGTCTTACCTCTCCAGGAGTAAGCTTTGCCCATAGAGAGCCATGATTAGATGTATAAAGAAGCTGTTTGGAATAATCACTAGGAAAATCTATGGAATTTTGAAGAAGGAAAGGATTCCATCCAGTTAGTGTGAATGTTTCAATAGAGGGAATCGTAACTGAAAAAGTCCATGAACAAGACATGGAATCCAACAGAAAAAGAAAACAGGGGTCCTACTCAGTTCTCCATTCTCTTTTCTTAGGAACCAAAGAGAATATAATGTTTTCACTATTTTCCTTGGCAAAGTGCTTTTGTACATAGGAAAAAAAGTTTATGTGGCAAAAAATATATATATAACATACAGATATTAATTCATATATAGAGAAACAGACTTATTCTGCGGAAACCAAGGCAGTTTCTTTGCATGTAACAATTATTTTCCTTCGAAAACCAAACTACTTTACAGAAATGAGGCAGTAAGTTTTAGCGGCATCTTAAGTCGAGTATTATAGCTTTAAAAATGTCTTGGAATCAAATTCAAGACTGCGGTATTCAGTAGATTTTAATTTCACTTCACTGAAATGGGCTTTTCATTATTTTGGTGCCATTGAAGGCAAACTCTCAGAAACTGCTGAATGATATGTCTCCTTTTGGTAAGAGAATCATTGCTTGCTGCTCTGTCTTGTGAATGTCTGAGCTCTCCTCCTGCTGAATATTTATTCTTTTAATGGATTTTAATTTTCATTCAGATCGTCAAGAATAACTCTATATAAAAGGAACTCAGCATAAAGAATGGCAGTCTTTGTATTTTTTCCCCTTGTACTGAATCTGTAAAGGAATGATTGCAATTGTTACTTCCTTCCTCTTGGTGAGTCTGCATCAGCTTTCACCAGGCCTCTGCTCTCCTGGGAGTTACAACAGTGCTAGATGTTGGTCTGACAGACCATGGGAATGAATGCCTCCATAATCACGCCATATTTTAATTTAAATATTTTGCACAACTGCTTTGCATTAACATTTTTGGAAACAAGTTTAATGAGATCCTTCTTTACTAAAGTAAAGCTTGATTCAGAATGCTCACGAAAGCTGTTGTCCATGTATCAAATGACAAAGTCCACTGTTGCAGGCCCTGATTACATATCAAAGACTGAGGAAAATTTGAAGCATGTTAAATCCTCCTTCCTGCCCTTCCCCCACAAAATAATATTCCTCAGCCATACTGTCATTGGTTGGTATCTCACAATTCCAGTGAGAAAATAAATAACCTAACCTAGTTAGGACCTGAGATAATCCCCGTATCTGAGTCAGCCTGCAATTCTCTGATATGTAAATAATGCAAATACAGATAAATGATAATGACAGATATGATGTGATTCCACTGGACTTATTTTTAGATAGGGTTGAACATCAGACATTGTAAACTACCTTGAGGCCTCAGCAGAGACTATTTCGTTTAGAAAGATTACAGGAAAATTCTCAATTTTGCTTCTTCAAAAAAAAAACTAGGAGCGTTCTTCAACTGTGAGAAGGAAAAGTTGTGCTAGTAACCATACCCTCCTTTTCACCTTGCACCTTAGACTATTCTGAGCAGAATTTAACAGCTCTGAGTAGCTATGTGGATTCAGGTGGACTTGTTTAAGATCATTGTTAGAGTTCTCCAATCCAGACTGTAATCTTGTGGTTAGCTTTTGCATGGAATGCATTTGTTTATCCTTTTTACTTTTTATAAGCTGAGTGTGTATGTGTGTGTGTGTGTGCGCGTACGCGCACAAGTGCGCGCGTTTACTGTAATTCAAATCGGTTTCAGGGGAGGGGAAGAATAGAAGTGATTTAATCTAAATTAATTATGTTAATCTTCAGTGAAATACAAGGACGAGAGAATTATGGTTAGAGATGAAAAGCCCAACTTTCAGACAAGTTAAATAGTTCCTAATGTCACTTCATTACAGGGATTCAACCCAAGTGTCCAAGTGCTAACTCAGTGCTTGCCCCACTCTGCCAGCTGAGCAGCCTTGAGGAAATAAGCACAATAAAGACACAAACCTAAACGCTCATCAGAACAGTGTCAAAAATATGGTGCCATAATTGCCTTCGCTATTAATTCTTCTTGGGGTTTAACAGTTGTCTTTGTCTAAAGACCCAACTGGATGAAGTTTTTACTTAACAAGAAACTAGGCAAGAGAGAAATAAAAGTAGTGAAGACAGATTGTCAAAGTCAGGAGGGTAGTGAAGCAGAGGGCAGATGATGGCAAATGCCCAGTGTCAGCCTACGGTGATTTGAGTCAAGCGCCAGGCTTGGAAGAAGGTGCACAGTCCCAGGTGCAGATTAATTTGTTTCCCTAAGTGCCTCAGGGGCTTTCTCCATGGAATTCTGCCTCTTGGGAAATCTTCCTTCCTTTCTCCTTCACTTTGTTACTGCATCCTCTAGCTGTGGTCCTGGCCAAGCAGGTCACCCAATGCCCGGAGCCCAGAAAGTTCATAATGCTGAAAAGAGAGCAAAGTCTTTTATCTTATTTGTTATCTTTGAGGCTAATTAGTATGCAAAGGTCCCAGAATCTACTCTGTTTTCAACTGTCTGTGAAATAACCAGGACAACTCGGGGAAGCTAACTTAGTTCAACCCATCCTTTTTCCCTTGGGATACCCATAGGTAAGCTGTGTGAGTGATGTGCATTTTCCTAAGGCTATTTTAGCTAGCTGGCAGGAGCATTAGAGGCAGGTCATTTATGTGAACACAAGCAGTGTAAAGACTGTTAAAATTATGGAAAGTTTCTATAGCTTGTCATAAAAATAAAACACTCCTCTAGCACTTCTCCAGAATAGCCATGAAATTGAATGCCTGTTGATGCAGGAAGAACACAAGGTACATGATTAATGCTGAAAGAAAGCACTTGAAAAATTGAAGATTTTGCATTTAAAGATCCAGATTTCTAGCTTTTCTTGAAAAAGTGGAAGCTCTAGCAAAACTTTGGGCTACATTTTAACATGACGTTTTTCTGACTGAACCTGGACTAAACATTGGATGTCCCTTTAGGTAGAGAATGAGCTGTCCAGTTTTCTGCCGTCCCTACTAAAAGCACAATACAATCATTTCAACTTGAACTTTGTTATCTTCTCTCAGTGATGTTAATTATCACTTCTTCTGGTCATTGGATTTTAATTTATATTACCCACATTTTTATGATGGGAATCTAAAAGATCGGAGAAGGTAAGTAAGACTCCAGGATCAGACGATGATTAGAGTTCAGACACAGGTGGTTCTGGTGCCTGTGACATATCCTGAAGACGTGAGTTAGAACCATGGCTGAATACTTGCTCTGGAGAAAACATACTTTTTATCTAGTGTTATGGGGGTCTGAGTGTGAGACTTGAGTCCCTCCCAGGTAATGTGAGTCAGTAGCCCCTCTGAGACTCAGCTTCCTCAACTGTTCCTTCCCACAATAATATTCTGTGTTTCTCTCTCCTCCTTTCCAAACTGCAACACACCTAGCTATGAGTTCCCTCCGAGAAATTTCCTACACATTTAGGATTCTTTATCTCAGACTTCTCCATCCTGGCCAAACTTTCTCCCTTGGTTCAATTGTCCCCTCCTTTCTCAATTCTTTCCTGACCTGTATAGATAGAATAAATTGTGTTTTTTTGTCTTTAATGTTATGATTGTTTTGCTATATTATTCACCATATTTTATTAGAGCTCCTTGTTTATGTTTCTTTGTATTTTACTAGATTTTGAACTACTAACAATAGGCATTTTATGCTGCATTGAATTCCTGGAAGCTACCACAGCATATGGCAATTAAGAACATTTTGAGTAAATTGGTAGGCTGAATAAAGTAGCATATTGATAAAATAATACATGCAGTTCTGTGTTAATCTTGAGTTATTTAATAGTCAATTATTTTTAGAACCAATTCCTTGGTTTTATTTCAGTGTTTTGTGTCTGAGTGCCATAAGAACAAATAGTTGAATATATTTGAAATAATCAAAATTTTAAGTTACTTAATAAGGCAAAAATTGGTGAGATTAAGATAAATATAGATCAGAGCTGTTATGCTGAAAGCTATTCTAATAACATATGAATAGTTTTAAAGATTTGGTTTCAAGAAGCAAGGGCACTACTGCTTTTGTATCCAACTAGTGAGTGAATTAAACTTTGTATTTTGCATCATGTGACTGTAAGAATCAATTCTCAAACGTATCATTATGTGAAAAAAAGAATCAGACCTGAATTACCATGCATACCTATCTGGACTTTTAAATAAGCTAAGGGGACATTTATTGAACATATTCAATCCCCACTCTTGCAAGACTAGGAGATGAAAGGCTAAAGACATTCCTTTTTTTCAATGATGAAGGGTGATAAGTCAACAGAACTTCGTAATTAAACATCAGAAATGATATAACAGTGGTATTCTATTAATTAGCTCTGTGTCCTTTGGTAAGCGTTGTAATCTACTTGTTTTAATGGCTTCATCTGTGAGGCAGGTTAATTGAATTAGATACAATTCAGGGATTCTTTTAGCTCTAGGACTTAAAACACTTCTATGGAAGGATCATCTAATTTCTTTAAATCCAAACATGTTTCTGAAAGCAGAGTAGATACTAGCTTTCTAAATATTGTTAATATGTGTGCAAATCTACAATTCCAAAATGATATTTGAGGCATCCCAGAGAACCACGGAGAGGACTCTTGAGGGACAATTTAAATGTTTTGAGAAAAAGGGAGAGATATTCAATATCTATTAGGAACTACGCTAGTTTGAGATATTTCATAGTTTCAACATTGGATCCAATTGGATATTTTTCAATGATGTCATAGCTTTGTGAAGCTAGGTTTTCACTGATTGCTATAATAATAAGCAAGTACCAATATAAAGCAAGAAAACCAGAGTGGAATAGCAAATAAAGATGATGGTGTCTAATCTGATTCCAAGGCTTGAGAGAGCGTACAGAGCCCAAAAGGCACATTTAGTATCAGTAATTATGATTATTTAAGAATGAAATTCTTTTCATATGACAAATAATTTTTTAGAACCCTACTTAGCTATTGGGATATAAATACTTACTACATTTTTGAAACTTTTTAATAAATAAATGGAACTGTTAGGTACTTCTTTGACCTAAGATGTGCCATGAAAAAAAAAGAAGTACTAAGATGTTAAAGACACCATTCACTAAGAAAGTTTGAAAACAACTGGTATAAGTCACTTCAAATAGATTTCTCCGTTATCATACAGAAAGTGAGTACAGTATTTTTTATAATAGCCGTGTTGAAGTCAAACTTTCATTGAACAGATACAAATATTTGTTTTGAGAATATATATATAAATATATACACATATATACACACACATACACGTACAGTTAGGTAACTAGTTAATGGCTGGCTATTCCATGGGTCTACATTATCTACACTGATGGTACCAAGATTCACTAATTGTCATTCCCAAATCCTTTTGCAAAGTACATATTCCTATAGAAAGGTTAAATAGAAAAGAAACAGCAGCTGCTAAACAATTTCCATGATTATGGAAATGAGGTGTGATTGCCATTCTCTTGGTGAATTGCCAGTATGTCCAGCTGGTAGAAACAACTGGCCAGCTAGGCATAGAAAGGGGCACTGTTGATTTTTACAAAAGACTTGGAAATGAAGCTTCTATGATGTGAATAAGGCATTTTTCTATGCATATATTCTATTGTCCAATTTCTCTTTCATTATCAAAATATTATCTAGTCATCGAAGTAAACACAGGGAGCACAGACATGATGTAAAATAATTACAAATAATTTATAGTTTTATCACTTTTATGCACTGCTAACATGTTGAAGGGTACCTTTTAATTCTTATTGCTTTCCCATTAGAGGATGTTTTAAAATACTACTGCAATCATGCTGACTGTAAAATTATTCCATTCTTCACCACAAGCATTTTCTGCATAAGGATTTAATCTTTATAAAAATTTTTTTAAATTATGGCATGTTGTTCTAATAAGCAGAATTACCATAAATAACTAAGCTATTTTTAAAATTATAAAACATTAAGTTTTTTTTTTCAAGAATTTCACTATGGTAACTAATATTAGTCTCAGTTAAACATGATGGACATATAGGTATATTTAGTTGACTCTCCAGAATCCACCCTAAGCTGACAATAAAATAATGAAAAACACATAACCTCAAAATTAAAGTGGGAGAGAATGAGGTAGAAGATGACAGCAGATGAAAGATTGAGAGAAAAGTCTGGAAATTGTAAGATGGACAGATGATTTATACTTTGCTTATGAGATTGGAGAAAGCAGAATCTTAAACCCACAGCGACCACTCATTTCAAGGGGAGTTTGGAAATGTGCTTTCTCAATATTCTGAATAAGAGCAGCTTTGGATACAGGGATAAAAGGCAGCACTGAAAGAAGTGGGGATCTATCTAATAAAAAAATTTATATATTATATATACATAGATAAAAAATTCAAAATCTGAGTTACTAGTGTCAACAATGCCCCTTCAGTAATTGATATAATATATAGAAAATTAATAAAAATATATGACTTAAGAAGCACTATTAATCAACTGAACTTAATTGAAATCACTCCACTGCCAACAGAAAATACATTTTATTTTCAAATCGAAGTGAAACAGTCATCAAGATAGACGATATGGTGGAGCATAAAAGGGCTCTCAATAAATTGAGAATGATTGCAAACGTACAGAGTTTATTTTAGAATCACAAAATAACCTGGAAATTGATAACAAAACAATATGTGTAAAAAATCCCCAAATGTTTGGACAACTACATGTAAATAACTGAAAGTCAAAGAAGAAATCAAAAGGAAAATTTAAAGATTTTTAACTGAAATAATATTTGTGGGATGCAGCTAAAAAAGTGACTAGAGGAAAATTTAGTGCTTTCAATTATTATATTAAAAGAGAGGAAAGGTTTAAAACCAATGACCTTTAGAAGCTGGAAAAACAAAATAAAAATAACATCAACGGAGAAAAAAATAAAAAATGAAAGTTGAAAGAGATTAAAGAGAAAAAACCTAACAATAGAGAAAATTCAGTGAAAATGAAAGTAGCTGTTCAGAAATCTTAAACTAAATTAATAAACCTCTGGCTAAACTGATCCAAAAAAAAAAATACGAGAGAAAGCACAAATTACCAATTTATGGAATGAAAGAATGGACTTCACGGGCTTCTACTTCTGGAATGGTGGGTGAGAAGAGGGGCACACTCTCAAAAAAAAAAAAATATGCATTAAAGCAGAAAAAAGGTTACCAAAACTGATCCTCTATAATTTCTGGAAATTTTTCTAAGGGTGTACTGCAATGTAAAATGTAAAAGCCTTTATTCAAAACATTCTAATTAACTTCAGTAAGAACGGCAAGAGTCATCGGAATTTGATCCACAAACCCTTCTGTCCCCCCCACCGGAGCGCCATCTTACGGAAACTACTCTTGGGGGTTTATGGCAGGAAGGGGTAGCCGAGCAGATGGGATGGGGGAAGGAAGTTCCTGTCACCTTCAGGTTCCCAGTCTTCATCTCACTACGGGAGAGGAGGCCGCTAGTCCTGCCCATGTGTCACAGCCGCTTGATGCAGAAGCTCTTCTGGCTGGTACAGCTTAGAGGACTGAGACAAAGCGCCTCTCCTCCACCCAGCCCTTGCTCCTGGCTAGAAGTTCTGCTTTAAACCTGGCAGGCTGAGAATACTCAACCTCAGTCACCCCTGATCCAGCACACTTACAGGGTGGAGGGCCCATGCCTCCGTGGACAAGCCGAGAGGAACAGGGGCTGTCACTGCCACTGCCCCCAAGCACCCACTCACAGAGCAGGGGTGTCACTCTGTGGGTGGCAGGGCACTGCTGTTGAGTCCCATCCCTGTGCGGTGTTGCAGAGCTTCTGCTTAGAGGTAGCGATTTCTCAGAGCTCAGCACCTTTGCCCAAGGGTACAAACCTTGTCTGAAACAAAGTACTGAGAACTCCATGCCTGAGGGTGTGTGACAAAACTTTTTTTTTTTTAAACTCAGTATGTATGGTTCAGTATGATGCAGGGAGAACAAAATAAAAATCTAGAAAAGGCAAAAGCAGTCTATGATGGCAGATTCAGAATATTGATTTCCACTAGCAGTGACGGCCAGAGGAGAACTTCTGAGGTGATCTTAATGTTTTCCTTCTTTAGACATTAGTCCACCAGATACAAGCATTTTCCAGAACTCATCAAGGGTGTACTTTCAGTTGTGTATTCAAATGTATTAAAATTTTACCTCAATTTAAAAATGTAAACTAATGGTGAAGTCTGTTTAATGATTTGAATGTTAAATTATTCAGAAAAGAGTGCACCAATGTCTACAATTTACTTTGAAATGCACCAAAAATAAATTAGATTAATGGAAGGGTGGCGGATATGTAGAGAAATAGACCTGTGATGAAAAGTATGCTAACGGTACAATCGAGGTGATGGAGTACAAATATTCCTAGTAAAATTTTTCAGCTTTGTTTTATGTTTGACTTTTGTTCTTGATTATGGGAAGATCAAACTGACAACATAAAGTTTTTCTGACAACATAGAACTGAAACTTACACATTGACACAATGGAAAAATGACAGTGGAAATGTAAGATGATTTGAACACTTTGAAAAACAGTTTGTCAATTTAGTTAACATAGTTAACATACAAATTAACCATACCCATAATTTCATTTATTTTTATGAATTCACCCAAGGAAATTGAAAACATATGTCCAAAGGTCAGTGTCTTCGCTTGTGCTACTGTAAGAAAATATCATAGACTGGGTGGCGTAAATAACAGAAATTTCCTTCTCACAGTTCTGAAGGCTCAAATTCTGAGATCAGGATGCCAGCATGGGCTTGCGGTGGTGAGAGTGCCATTCCTGGCTTGCAGATGGTCATCCTTCTGCTGCACTGTCACACGGCAGACAGAGTGAGCAAGCTCTCTCGTCTTTCTGTAGGGGGACTAATCACTAATCCTATCGTGAAGGACCCACCCTCAGGACCTCATGCAAACCTAATTACCTCCCAAATGCCTCATCTTTGAATACCATCATATTAGGGGTTAGGGCTTCAACATACGAATTTTGGGGGACAAAATTTAGTCCAGAGCGGTCAATATAAAAATATTTGTGGCAATTTTATTTGTGAAAGCCTGTAAAAATAAACCAATGTCCAGCAGGTGAATAGATAAACAAATGGTGATATATTATTATGGATAGTATTTAATAATAAAGAAGACTGAATTATTGCTATATGCAACAACAGGAATGAATCTCAGAAACATTATGCTGTGCTAGGGAAGCCAGGCAGCAAGAATATATATTGTAGATTCCATTTATGTGGAAGCCTAGAAAAAATATGATAGCAGCTGGTCTTTGGCTGCCTGGGACCTTACTTGAGAGACTTGGGGAGGAGGCAAGGGGAATTTTGGGGATGATAACAATGTTCTATATTTTGATTATGGTGTTGGTTATACAACTATACAGAGTTATCTAAGTTCAAATGCATATTTAAGGTATGTGACTTATTCTATCTACATTACATTTTAAACAAATAGCTAAAGAATAATATGGGTAATAACCAGGTGTTCTGGAACTTCCTGATAATATTAACTTGAACTGTAGAGGAAAGGCATTTTAGTTACTCCAAGCCTTTCACTTGGTCAAAGAGAGCTTCACAGTTGTTCATAGAATCATGGGACTTCGTAGTTCAGAATCGTAAACAAATTAATACATAGTGGACTCTGAAGATTCTGGGTAGCTAGGGTTTCTATATTTAAAAGTTAGAATTTTCATATTGGGAAAGAGTTAATGGATAAAAACTAATAATTCACATTTACATAGGACTTCAAACTTTCTAAGTCCTTGTATAATTATATCAGTTAATGTTTATTATAACTTTTATATAGAAGACAAAGATATTTATAGCGATGTTTACATCTTGCCAAAGAAAATTCATTTTTATTTATTTATTTTTAAAATAATTTTTGGGACCAGAGAGCTTTTTTTTTTTTTTTCTGGATTTATTTAACTATTTTTGGGAGGGGAGGTAAACAGGTTTATTTATTTATTAATTTTAAGGGAGGACCTCGTGCATGCTAGGCATGCACTCCACCACTGAGCTATACCCTCCCCCCAGAGAAATTGTAAATGAAGAAAAATTGAGCCCAAGTCTGACTGAATTTGTGGGTGGCTGGATAATTCATCAAGATAATTGTGCTTTTTCTGTTAAACCTTTTTGACAACAACTGAGACTTTCCATTGCTTCTGAAATATTTGTGTTTTGGGGTCAAAAACGTAAGTTAAAGCATAGGTTAAACAAGGCAGTTCTTATCCAGGATTCGCTGTTTGAAAATGTAGGATCTTTGAAGGGAAATTCACTAAAGTATCTCTGTGTGGAGAGTGGAGTTGAGCTCTGAGTTAAACACACCGCTGATGTAACCATTTAAAGTTCAGCAGACATGCACGCGTGTCTATGTTCATGTGGGCGTGTATGTGCTCTCTGTGTGGTGAATGGACTTGTGGCACAGTGTGGGTTAAGTCAGTTTTAGTTATTGTTTTGCTTTCATATTATCTCTAACAGAAGAATATCTGAGCACAATGTCACAGAACAATTCCCATGCTCTGCCACGCTTCCTGAACATTGCTGTCAGTATGTTAGTGCTGGTTATAGGAAAAAACAAGTAAAATGGCTTATCCACAATATTTTGCTGGTTTGATCTAATGTATGACTTTTTTACATATTTATTCCTAAGAATTCTTTATTATTACAGAGTGAAAGCTATGATTGGGTTCAGTACGGACACACACGCAGTCATACATACACATATACACTCAAGTAAGAGAGAGTGCTCATATATATATTTAATCCTTGATGTAAGTTCCTGGCTTCCAGATTCAGGTAGTACTGTTTGTTCTCACAACTTGACTACAAAAATATTTGACAATAACAGTCTTTCTCACATAAGTGAGAGTCATCAGAAAGGAAGCAATAGAAAAAGAGCCAGCCACTCTTACTTCATAATTAAATACCAGGCCTGCCCACAAGTAGGATTGCTGTGGCCATAAAGAGTACTAGGCATGTTGGCCCAAACCCCCATCTCTTTAGTAGAAATCCAGTAAAGATGAGTAATCAGCCTATTATAATAAGTAGGTGTATCCAGTTGACCACAATTTAATTAAGCTGGATTCTCCTCTTATTCAGAAAGCAGAGGAATTTTGCTGCTACTTTAAATAGCCCTTGACTCCCCTCATGCTATAACTTCTTCCCTGGCCAGGCGTTTTTGCTCTGCTTTGACTCTACAGTGCCCAGCAAAGTGCCTCAAATTAACGTTTAAATAAATTCACTGAAGTCTGTGTCAGACTCAGACTAACTGAACATAGGGAGGGATGTGTTTGAGTGCTGAAGTGAAATAAAAATGACATAAAAACCTTTATAAGTAGGTGTGAGTCATGTGGTTACTAATGCAGATGAGTTATATTGGGGCTCTAATCTGAAAAGGGAGTTGGTGTAAGTAGCATGGGTTTGGAGTCAAACAGACCTGAGTTTTAATCGGTGGTCTCACCTTGGCAGGGGTGACCACCAGTAAGTAATTTAACTTGACTCAGTCTCAGTTACTAAGTCTGTAAAACGGAGAACACAGTATACAATATAAATACTCATTCTGAGTATAGACTGAAGCAATGTACCCAAAGTGCCGTATTTGTTATATAGTAGTTCAGTGTATACTAGCTGTTACCATAATGTTTGTTAACACTTTATATATAGTCACATATTTCTGATAGAAGGAATAGATTTTAGACAGATGTCTGATGTTTAGCTTTAGCAAGCCACTTAACATAAATGTGTATGGAAATATTTAACAAACTATAAAGTTGTTTCCAATATAAGATGCTGGATAAAGTATGGCACACAGTATTTGTTCACTTGATAAATACTTATTTAACACCCACCATGTGCCAGACACTTTTATAAGCATCTAGGAAAACACCAATAAGCAAGAGAATCAACCCCTGTCACACAAGACATAATATAACGGGAGGATAGAAAATAAATAATTAAAATATACTGTTAACTATTTGTAAGTTCTAGGAAAAAATATGTGTATTAAAAAGTATTAAAGTATTAAAGTATTAAAAAGAACCAGGGAAGTTCTCTGAGAAGGAAAGCTCTGGGCAGAAATCTGAAGGATAAAAAGAACCCAGTAGTGGAAAATTCTGCAGAAGCACATTCTAGGAGGAGGAAGTACAAAGGCCCTGAGATCAGGCTGTTGAGGATGGGCAATGAAGCCAGAGTGGTCAAGGGAAATAATGAATAAGGAAGCAATGATAGATAGGGGGTCTGAAGGGTAAAGCAGGGCCTGATCATGTCAGATCTTGTCGGCTACAGTCAAGTTTAGACTGAGTTCCATGTCGGACCGTAAGTCATTGGAGGAGTTTAATCAGAGAAGTGACATGCTCTGTTTTTAGATAACCATGGCTGCTGTAGGGAAAGCTGATTAAGAGAGCCTGGTAACTGAAAACAAGATGACTGCTTAAAGAATTATTTTAACTGAAGCAAGACAAGGCAGTGGTTTGGATTAGAGTAGCGATACTGATGGTGGTGAGAAATGACTGGGGTGGAATGTATGTGATTGATTTGAGCAGGTGGGGTTTGCTAAATCAGTTGCTTACTGGGTAAGAGGCAAGCAGGAAATGGAAGAGTGACTTCAGTTGGGGTCTAAGCAATCTTGTGCTATTTATAAAGGTAATGAAGACTGTGAGGAGCGTTTTTGTGTTTTAAAGGAAAGAGTTTTGTTTTGAATATTAACTTGAAGTACTAGACGTACAAGTGAAGATGACGAGTAGCAGACATATGAGTCTGGAATTTAGGGGATAAATAAGAGCTAGAGGTATTTGGAAGTCAATGGCATGTATTTACCATCTTAAGACTGTGTGAGATGGCTGAAGAAGTCTATGTAGTCAGGAAAGAGAAGCTAATGGACTCAGGTCAGTGACCCCACAACATCTAGAGACCAGGTTGAAAGTGAGAAGCCAGAGAAGGAGGATGAACAGGAATTGCCAGTGAGGGGAGAGGAGAAAATAGTCTGAATATTAAGTTACTCCAGAATCTAAGAGAAGAAGAAATTCCAAAAAAAAAAGGGCAGTGATTAACTGTTTCAAAAGCTGTTGAAAGGTGAAGTAAGATGGACAGTAACAGTTGACCATTGGATTTAGCAAAATGGAAGATGTCTGTGAGCTTGACAAGAGCACTTTTAGTGGAGTAATAGAGTCTAAAACCTGAGTATAGTGATTGACAGGAGAATGAAAGGTAAAAGATAGGAGAGTCCCCGTAAATAATTGGTTCTAGGAGCGTTGCTGAGAAAAGGAGTGGTAAATGAATAGAAATTGGGGTTCTACAGATGATTTTTTTTTCAGATGGCAGATATTACCATATTATTTGATGCTGATGGGAAAGATATAACATAGTGGGAGAAATGAGTGCTTCAGGAGACAATTGTATCAATCAAGTCCTTGGGCAAACAAGAGGGTACAGAACCCAGTGGACACTGAAGAGTTGGTATTTAGAGTTGGTGTTAGATAGAAATGGGGGTTATTTTTATTTTTTATTGTTTTATTTAACAAGATATATGGTAGAGTGGGAGAAATATAGGGAGACTGATAAATTTGATAGTGAAATAGAGAAGATGGGACACTGTATTTTGTTTGCTTACATTTCTCAGTAAAATATGAAGTAAAAAAATAAGAAATGAAGAGGTGATGCTAGTTGGATGAGGGTGAGTGGTTTAAAGTAGCTGTCTTGGAGAAAGGGAAAATTAATTGACAAGAGAACTCCAGTGTCATTGCCTACAAAATACTGTGTGTGCTTACTTGAAATATGTGGTCAAACATTTAAAGTGAGAACACTCCCAGCACGGCTGTAAATTTTTCTTTCTGTATCACATTCTGCTGCTTGAGTGTGGAAAAGAAACAGGCAGATAGTTGCATTTCCTTGGAATTTGGTTTTTGTTCAGGGTGAGTGTATGATGACGTTGGAGAAGGGAAAGTGAGGGTTTCCACGTGGATGACATTAGGACGGGGACTGTGGAATCTCAGCAAGGTAGAAACGTAGGCGCAGAGGGCTGATGAACGCAAAACGGTAACAAGGATGGATTGAAGGTAGAGTGATTTTTCTAACTCAAAGGATGAAAAATACAGAGATATATATTTTTCAATATTTATCTCTTCTTTACACATATTAAGTTATGTAAATGGTTAGTTTTGATTTTAAGTAAAATAATCTGTGTTTTAACTTAAAATATTCTAATAAATTGCATTTTCAAATTCCAGATGATAAGCTGACTTTACATATTCATATTTCCTTTTCCTCCAAGACTACCTTAAATAATAATAAAATAATAAGAAGTGACCATAGTCTAACATATGCCAATGAGTGTTTCTCATACAATTCTGGAAATGGAAAGTGGAAAGAAAAGAATTGATTGATGATGCAAAAGAAGTGTTAGCATTACAAGGGTGGCAGTACTGTGAAGTGGGTAATCAGACAAAACTCAGGGAACCCTCCAGAGAATGAAAACACAAGGCAGGTTATAGGGAGAAGTGAGCCTTGAACAGAAAGAGAAACTGATGCTCTATACATATTGGAAAATTAAGCCCCCAGCTTGATTCTCTAGCTCACATTTATGTGTAGGTTGGTCAGCAATGACTTGACTTCCTACAAATAAAAATGAAGGAATAACGTATAATGAAAAAGAATATGTATACGAGTCTATATGTGTACGTGTATGACTGAACTATTACACTATACACCAGAAATTGACACAACATTGTAAACTGACTATGCTTCAATTTAAAAAAATAAATGAAAGAACGAGGGAGGATCTCCCCTAAAAAAAACTAAACTATCTAGGAGAAATACGGCAGCTTATGGAAATACTGTCATTCACATACTTTAGATTTCTCCAGGAGGAACGGCATGATAAAATGGAGAGCTATGGAAAGGGGAGTATTGCTTTTCATTTTGACTTCCTTAGTGCTATTTAATATTTTGCTATCCTGATTCATTTCTTGGTTGGAAGCTAAACGACCATGGTATAAGGGATTGAAAAGTTTCGTTAAGTACAATATTGATTTTGAAGAGATGAGCATCAGATTTATGTAATGTGTGATTCTCTTTGTTACGCTCTGGCAAGGAAGGTCAACAGAAACAAAATCTGAATTTGTATAAAGGTCGAGTTAGGTAGCACTAACTAATCCTGGACTTTAAAGCTAGAAGTGATTTAATGCAGGGGAGTAGGTGCTTCCAATATTCAGGGAAAACTAAAAGAGAAGGCTTCAGGTTGGACCTCTTGGAATGACTCCCACAGCACTTCAGTTCTGTCCCCCTCCGTGAGTGATGTAATGAGGTCACTCTAGTCTCTGCCAAAATTAAAACTCTGCTGCCTCTTAAAACCCAGGAAGATTGAGGATAAGTACCAAGAAGCTGGCTCTTTTCCACTTCTGCATCAAAACTGTTTCTTGTACTAGGAAGCTCGGTGATGGACAGTGGAACACTAATTTAGCAAAACCTGTGTTTTCTATAGCTTTGGCAACAGCAGCATTTGACTCCTAAAGAGTCTAGAATAAATATTAAAAGCAGAATATAAAGTATAATATGAAAATCTTAAATAATTAAATGTCATAAAAATGTGAAGCAAAGAAAAATCATCAAGCTGATTTTTAAGAGACTGAAATGGCAATCTTGAAAGTGAACAATATGTCACATTTGTAATTATTCCAGAAATGCTGGACCCCCAAAGAAACATCTAATAAATGGTGTTATTTTCAATGGTGATGTTTAGAACACATTAAGAAATAAAGCAAGATTGAGCCTTTCAACCCACCTCAGGCTTAGGACACTTGACGCCGTTTGTCACAGCAGTGCAAGACCCAGCCAGGCTTCAGGATGGAGGTCCTCCTGCCTCCTCTAAGTTGGAGTCCAACAGCAGAACTGACTTACGCAAGCCAGCCCTAATTCTGTTAACAAACAGTTGCCCATGGAATTTACTCCACTTCCCTTCCTCATGGCAGTATTAGTAAGGAGATGGAGAAGCGTTAGTGTGAAACGCCAATAGCTCCCATCAATGTGAAAAGAATGAGGAATGAAGAACATGTTTTTCATCCTTCAACAAGTATATAATAATAGAGAAAAAAGGGAGTAGCCGTATCTGAGTAGATTATAAGTGAGAAATACCTCAAATTGGAGAAACACATGAACCATCAGAACTTGGAGGCACAAGTAACTCCATGTATAACACATAATTCTGCGTATTTCAGGGGACCTTCAGAATGCTAAATATGGAGATCTTCAAAACTGCCCCAGAGAAGAAAGATTGATTATTCACAAAAAAATGGCTATTAGTTTGGTGAATTCCAGAACAGGAGCCACATAATCTTTAAGAATAGTTAACTTAAAGTTGTTGAGAGGTAAAAACAAACCAACGAAAAATGAAACAAATCCTCTCAATTCAGAATTTGGATCCAAATATACAATGACCATATGAAGAGATTATAAACTTCAAGAGTAATCAAAAAGATTAAGATTAAAACAAAAGTGAGATACCTCTTTACAATAATCAAATTAAGACCTATAAAATGACAGGACGGACTGTCAAATCTGGCAATCCCAGTTTCTGTATAAAATAAGATATTGTAAAAGTCAGCTTTGGGACTGTTTGAAATGTTTTCATGTACATGAAAACAAGACAAGTGTTTTGAAAACCAGGACAAGAATTATTATATGCTAATCTCCTTGGGGTCTTGTGATTAAAATTTAGCATGTTCTAATATTTGTTTAGTGATTTAAATTAGAACTGGAGTTATTTATTGAGAAATACATATCTGTTAACTCAAAATATTTAGGAATTTTCTTTTTGCCTAACCGCAGGCTTTCGGCTAGTGGGGCCCACTCATTCAGTGATTCGGGAGAATGAACTTTCCTGTTTCGCTTGTAAGAAAATTGTCTTGAAATGCTACAATTGTCTTCCCTTTTAAAATTTTCCTGGCTTAAGATTTTTCCCAATTTCTTACTTCTGGTTTACCCTTGTAACTGATCTCCTCTAAATCCCTTTCATTTGTCTAACTTCCTACACCTTCATTGCTGCCAAACAAAAGCCTTCATTTACTGGGTGACCCATTTAACAGTTCCAGTTTTGTTTTACTGAAGAAATAAAGAAAATAATAGTTTTTTTTTCCCTACTGTGTGTTCACACTGGTTAGGTGTGTTTGCAATGTCTAATCCATGGATTATTTTTATAGCCAAAGTGAACTTCAGTGTCCCACTTTCCCATTTTACTTATAGGGAACTGTATTTTATGTCTCTATTCATTCATTCAACAAAAAATTATTTAGCCAATACATGAGCCATGATATAAACTGGGCATTAACAATGAATAAAATGTGGTCCATTTTATATGCCTGTGTTGAGGGGCTTGGGGTATGTACAACAATAATATACAGCAGTAAATAATAATACACAGTGCCATCATATTATTTGGTATAAACTAGGAATAGAAAAGGCACAACAAATTTGGTAAACAATTCAGAAGGAGGGATTTTGGAAAGATCCAAGGAGAAGTATGGCATCCATGCTGGGTTAAATAATGCCTAGAAGTGAGGAAGGTTGACAAAGGGGGCCAATAAAATCATTCTACCCAGAAAAATTATTTAAAAAAATACCCAAAGACATTGCAGGGAGTGTATTAGGACTAGGAAGTGGGTAGTGGAGAGAAGTGAGAATAAGAGGATGAGCTATTAAGGAGGAAAGAGTGGAGCAACACAGCCTTTGAAGGCTTGGATGTGACGCTGAAGATTTGTCTATCAACATCCATATATGAGTAAGTGAAGGAGATAAAGGGGGCCTGCTGGATACTATATCACTCTTTCAGAAACAGCAACAAGACAAAGACTTTTTGCCTCCAATCTCATGGCTTTTTCATTATTGTACTAAAAAACTATTCAGTTTTGCCAGGAGTCAGAAAAGCAGACCACAATTAAAATTTTCGAGTGGGCACACTTACTTTTTATGAACTCTGGTCTTCAAATCTTGCATCCTTTATTCTGACTTTGGACACTTTCCAACTACTGGGGCTTGAATTGAGCTGGACATATTTCTGGGGTGTGAGGAAACAGCCTATTGCCTTGCTTGATTGATGGAGGAAATAAACAGAAGGCAATTTGTTCTTTCCTTGGAGAGCCAGACAGTAGCCACCATAATGTGCAATTTAAGATGAGGGAGATGCCAGGGACAGGACAATGGATGGTGAGAGCCCACAACTTTCCCGATGGCAGGAGAGAAACTGTAAAAGCACTTACTGCTCATTTGCTGTGAAACCAGAAAAGGCATTTTCCCTTCTGCCTTTGATATGAATTTGTCCTTTTCAAATAAAAGATCAAATATGCTATTAATGATTATACCATACATATTTTTTTCTTCTAGCTTATGTTTCTATGTTTAACCACTGATACGTCATGATCTTTTTTAACCTTGTATCCTATGCAAAGTTACAATATTTCATATCCCACAGTTGGGCTATGTATTTTAGATAATATAATTTACTAACATTTATTAACTGGTAACCATGTGTGAGGCTCTTTTTAAGTCACTAAGTGAATTAAATCATTTTGTTATCACAACAATCCACTGAAATTCTTACTCAATAGACAGTTTGCAGAAGAGAACACACATAATTAGCAAGATACTTAGAGCGATTAATTTGCCCAGGGTAGTAATGCCATTATAGGTGTTCTGTGTCGAGACCTTGTGCATTTGACTACAAAATCTCATTGATTTCTAAAAAATTCTAATAGGTTCATGCATTCACGAATGAACACACACACATTTAATGCAGCTGTTTATAAATGACAATTACACAGACTGGAAATCTATATAAGGCATGAAGAGAAATAATAGAATATTCAGTGAGTTAATTAACTGAGTGTTTTGAAAACAAAAAGACAAACATGATAAATAAGATCCGGGGAAAATGCATTGTAATTGGGAGAAATGCAACTTAGAACGATGAATCCTTATTTATGAGCCTTATGAGTGTTCTCGTACAAACACACAGATACGTAGATACACAAACATACACACAACAAAACTTTGACATGCATACACATGTGTTGTGCACATGTGTTCTTATTTGTATACATTCACTTATTTTAGTAGTTATATTCCCTCTCGTGGGAATGGGGGAATATCTGTGTGGTTGTGTAGAGAACTATTTATGTCAACATGGGTGAATCTCACAAACATAAAGTTGAAAACAGAAACCAAATTGCACAAAGGTAGATACAGTAGATCTCTTTTTATCTTAAATTTCAAAACTCTTCAAAAATTCACATACCTGAATAGATTCTAATGATACAATATGTGTGCATATGTAGTCAAACTATAAGTACAACCGAAGGAATTATTGAAAATCCCATGATACTATCGATGGTGCTATTTAGGTTGCACTGAAGGTTTGGGTTAGGGAGGGCCAGCGGTATTTTAACGATCTTGATGATGCTCTTTGTTTAAAAAGAAGCATGTTGGTTTTATGGGCACTTAAGATTTATGTATTTTTTACCACTGAAATCTTCCATAACAACAACAAAATTATAATGTCTGTAAAGTACATACTGCAGAGCTTGGCATACAGTAAAGGTTATTTCTTTACTAAATTACATTGTATAAAAGCACAAGATTATGAGGAGTCACATCCAGGTGCAACGTGCACACAAAATAGCTTACTGGGCAGAGCTAAAGCTGCGCCCTCGGAGACTAAGATTCACCATGATGTGCTGAGGTTCTCAGGACCTTGAACTTGCCTCTGTCACCCCAGATGACAACTTGTAGAGTATCCATGGCACCATGGCCTGTATTACATTCACCTCTGTGGGGTTCCTTTCCATCTCTCCAGGGTATAGCACTTTTCCACACATATAGAACAGACTCTGTAGATGCTTGTTCAATGAATTCACAAGCCAGCGAGTGAATAAAGTTTGTTTTCATTTTTGATTTTGAGCTAGGTCTATTAACTTGAATAAACTATTCCTTTCCTTTCAGATTATTTTCTTTATTTCTAAATTAATAGAATCCATGCCATGGTCTCCAAGATGCCACTAATGCTGAGCTTTATCATATTGTTACATTTCCAGGGAGTCTCTAAAAGAAATGCCAGTTTCTTCCATTACAGAAATAATGTTTAAATTTTTTTTCAAAAGTCAGAATTTTTGATTTTACTGAAAGTAGAATTCTTCTTGACTCGTATTACTAATTGCAGAGACCACAATAGCACTGCCTAACCTCACTCAAATAAGGAGAAGAGGTCTAATGTTCATTACCAGACCCCAAAGCAGGAAATTTGCAGAGGGAAACTCAGTTTACCTCATGATGCATTTTAATTTAACAGCCATTTAGTGAATATTACATGAAAAGTATTGGAAGGGATAGAAGCGGGTGATGAGATTCTGTGCCGTGAATTCACAGAGTCAGACAGCATCTTTTAAGATCATATAACCAGGGATCATTTTGCAGGACAACTTTAAGTCGTGTCAGCAGGGCTATGGTTTCCCAGAGTCAGCTAGCTACTTTCTGCACAGCTGTAAATCACAGTGTTTCTGTTACTCAATTTCTTGGTAAATTAAAATACAAACCTGCCTTTAACCTCTAATTTTCCTTTATGAACAATTTTAGGTTTATCATCAGCAAAATGGAGAAAATAATATCACACACTAATTGTTAAGATTAAAGAAAATACTCTGTGGAAAGCTCCTGTTACATTGCTGTGCTGTAGTAGATAAGGTCACTGTGGTTCTTGCGTTGTCATTGTCCTAATCATTACTTGCAGACGGCTGTCATCTTCTGCTTGGCATCCCTTTCCTTAGCACCAGATATGGGGGAAACAAGATTATGAACACTCATAAGAGCCTCACTTGGCTAGGAAAATTCAGTGTCTCCAATCTTGGTATACCTACCTCTTTGCATGTATGGACGGACACATACATGTGGGCATCTCACAGAAACTCACTACAAAAATCAATGATTCTCCACATATTACACTGGTAACTCCTCAAAATTCTTGTTTCAGATTCTCCGTCTTGCTCACAAGGCTGAAAAAGACTGAGTAGCCCCAAATTTGATTTAGCACATTAGGCCAAGCTTTAGAAATAAATAGAATGTCAAATCATTATATTGTACTCTTAAACTTAAAAAAAAAAAGAGAAGTAGAATGAAATCAAAGAAGACAGAATATATACTTGTTATGAACTGAATGTCTGTATCCCCATAAAAGACCCATGTTCAAATTTAATCCCTAATGCAATGGTATTTGGAGGTGGGGCCTTTGAGGAGTGATTAGGTCATGAGGGTAGACGTCTTATAAAGGGGATTAGTGCCCTTATAGAGAGAGGGCAGGGGGCCAGCTTGCTCTCTTTCTGCTGCCTGAAGACACAATGAACAGTCAGCCACCTGCAGTCCAGAGCAGGGCTCTCACTAGAACCTGACCATACTGACACCATGATCTTGGACTCCCAGCATCGAGAACTATGGAAAATAAATTTCTGTTGTTGATAAGCCTCCCCATTTATAGTAATTTATTGTGATAGCCTGAGCCAAGACAATGCTTGAACAGAAATCTACAGAATTATTTCTTCGCATATATAATGCAATGGTTCTCTCACATTTCAGAATTTCCTGTTGTTTTATGAGTGATTCGGATTTATTTCTCTAGAGTAGCTTCTCTGATCTCTCGTGTAGTACCTCAATGGTCACCCAGTCATGTTTAAATCATACTCTAACTCCCCAGTTGACAAAGCAATTCAAAAATAAAAGAAATTCATAGTCTTGAAAATTCTGAAAGTTATATAAAAAAAATCACAATAAAGCACTGACTTTGTCAAATGTATTCCATATAGTATCTATTTTCTCTATTTCACGAAATATTTCTTATTTGGATAAACTCAATACATAATACATTATTACCTTATGAAAATTAATTTTTAACACATCTCACAGGCAACTCAGGGGTCACTAGCTGGAGGAAGAACACAATCTCCTCATTGATCTCAGTTTTACTAATTTTGCCAAAGCAAAGACATTGGTCTCTCTATATATCACATCTAGGAATAACCAGGCCTGGCCCACAGTTTGCTTAATCTGGGTCTGACAGGAATAAAGATAAGAGGAATCTTTTTGGAAAAAAAAAACACTAGTTATGCTAGAGAGAAACTTTCATTTAGGGTTCCAGTTCACGCCCCAAAGTTCTAAAAGGAAAATCACCATACTTCCTCCCACGACTCATAAGGCTCAGCAGATCCACTGCAGAGATTTCAATGATCTATGCAATCCTCCCCTAATAATTTCCTTCACAATTAATGAGAGTATGAGTAGAAAGGAAACTTGACTCTGTGAGGATACATGGTTTTATAGTCAACACAGAAGTGTGTATTAAATTGAAAAAATAATAATGTTACTACCGAGAAATTTTCCCTTCATTAGTTTCGTTTTGTCTAATTAGCCTTTTACAAAACCATTTGTGTTTAGGATAAGAATATGCTTTTGGCACACATTGTGAAGGTAGAGTGCAGAAAATACGAATCATCTGAAATTAATCCCATAAGAATTAGGCCTGGTATGATAGGTAGACGGTTAGGAAGAGAGAGAGAGAGAAAGAGTAATAGATAATAGACATGGGAAATAGAAAAGGAAAGATAGTAATATAAGCTCAAACCCATCCTACTGAGAACAAAAGATTATACTGTGTAGCACAGGGAAATATACACAAGATCTTGTGGTAGCTCACAGCGAAAAAAATGTGACAATGAATATATGTATGTTCATGTATAACTGAAAAACTGTGCTCTACACTGGAATTTGACACAGCATTGTAAAATGACTGTAACTCAATAAAAAAAAGTTAAAAAAAAAAAAAAGGAAAGATAGTTATTTATCCAATTCAGAATTAGGGAAGGACTTACATATTTGAACACAACTGAATAGGTTTTGTTTTAAGGATCATAGTGCCATGTATTTAAATCTTTGATGTTTTACTTAACATCATATAATTAGCATCATCTATTTAATATTAAGAAGTAGAGGCAGATAGCATATTCAAAGAAGCTGTTCTTTTCATTTTGGTTTTGCAACTGTTCCTTTTACCCTTCCTTTGTGTGTTTATTTTTCCTTAGTGATAGTGAACATTCATAAAGATAATTTGATTTATATTTTAAATTGCACTGTCTTCAGAACCTAAACCCAAAACTAATGCTCCTTGGTGGCCTTCAGCTTAGAAAACTTGCCTTAAAGATATTTTCCAGATTCCTCTGCTGATTCCTGTCTTGGGCTGTTTGTCTGTGATATGTAGTTCAATTTTCTTTGTTCCCACCTTAGTGTCAGCAGAGTTTCCGTGGACTTACTATGGGACATAATAAATAATGTAAACAGCGTAGGAATATTAGATGGAATCCTCCCGGTTAACCTAATGTAAGAGGCATGCTTTTCCTCGGTGACAGGAAACTGTACAGATAATTTTGTCATAGCGATGCTTGTTCTCGCTTCAACTCCCAAATAAACTGCAGACAAATACAATGTGTTAGGTGCTATGTTTTCACTGTGAGTTGAGTGAATCACAATAACAACACTTAACCTTACACTAAATGTTCACAAACTTGCATATTCACTGTAAAGTTTATGAAGCAAAAAACAGAGCCCAAGGAACTTAGACCAGGCATTTATACTTTTAACATTCTATAGAAATAAGATTCATATAATCACTTATCTTATGGTATTTACAAGTGGATCATGGGTTTGGATATCAAAAGATATGGAAATAGGTTCCCTTTCTAGAACTCACTAGTTGTATAAATGCTGGCACATTATTGACTTCTAAGAGGTGTGACTACTTCAACTGTAAAATAAGGATCAAAAATTTTACTTTAAAAGATAATTTCCAGGATTAGAGATAATTCTTGTGAAGCTCATATCTCAGTTCTTGGCTCAGACTGTAGGTGCTATTGTTATAGTGTTTGTGCTAATATTATTAGTGCTACTAATAAAACCTAATGATGGTTGGGGAAGATGAGATCTATAGAACCAGCAAAAATTGATTTCAGATTTAGGCAGTATCATATTTACATGGAGGATTAGGCAGTCTTCCTTAAAGAGAAACATCTGCCACAGAGTTTGAAAGATGAATGGAATTCAACATGTAGATGTAAGACAGTGAACTTGCCAGAAAACTAAATAATATACTCAAAGGGAAAGTTAAAAGAGAAAGTTGAACCACAGTTTGGGAATAACAAGAAATCTGTTATGCCTGAAGGTACAATCTATATGTCTGAAGATAAATAAAGAGAAATAAAGAGAAGTTAAGAGCTGTATACATGTAAGCTACAATTTCATAGCACAAGATGTGAAACTCCTGGGTCAGAGACAAAGCACTTCATCACTTATGGCACTCTTGGCAGGTGGAACGAGCTTCACATAGATGACACTTGTCCGCACTCGCTCCCACTGGGTGATGCAGAGGTAGTTCCAAGTAGATGCTGTGTATACGGTGGATTTATAATACAGGTGAGTAACCCTGAGTTTAGGAAAACCCAGCCTTTTAAAAAGGGTTGCTAATGAACGTGCGCAACCTTAGCTCCAGTGGAGGACATTGTCTGTACTAATCCTATCAGAAAGCAAATCTGCCCTCTTCCATGTATATGTATGCATGTATGTATTGGGGGATGGATAGGGATTGTGGGTATGGATGTAGATATGATTATAGACGTAGGTTCACATGTTGAACAATTAGTTGGAGGATAGTTGGATGATTACAATTTATTAGAAAGGTTTTTTTGTTTGTCTATTTGTTAATTTGAACCCAGATTCAATCCTTCAGATTTACTTTTTGTTTTTCTTTTTGCTGTTTGTTATATTTTTCCAAAGAATGAAATTAATCCTAGGGCATTCTTTCACTAAGAATGCAGCATTTTGAGGGACATGTTTTAATACATGTGTCTAGAAATCTGACTCTCAGCCATACATTGGATCCAAGGCCTTGCCCCCCATATTCTACCTCAGTTAATGCTTGTTTCCAGTAGATGCCTGAGGCAGCCTATCGTTTAAGTTCTCAGCTTTCTGTTCCTCTGTCTCCATTGTTTCCTTTTGTAAGTTCCTCTATACATTTAAAAGATACTATCTATCTCTAGTGTTTGAAGCAAGATTTTTTTCCGCATAATTTCTAGTCTGCCAATCGTCGTATAAATGGAAGACTTCCATCTACTATCTATGATCCTTGCTTTCTTTACCTGAAAAATTGGTCATAAATACCAACAGTAACATATTTATTAAAGTTCCCTGGAAGTAATGACACTAAAAATAAATTTTGTGTTTTGGAACATTATTTTATAGTAATTGTATATTACATATAATAATTATGTTAATATTGTATATGATGTATAAAACACCTCTACTGTTTGTAAGAAAATGTTATTCTCCAAGAGATTACAATTTAAAATAATTTGTAAGTGAAAGCAGAACTTAAATATTTCTATTTAAGGATAGGTTTCTTTAGGCTCTAGTTTAATGTTGCCAGCTGCCCACAGGGAACTGGTTTCCATTTTCCATAAAATGCATAGTTTGCAGAGACCACAAACTTAGTTTTGCTCCTGTGTAATTGTGATTTATCTTTCTGGCCATTATCCATTTATATTATTTTTCTCAGATCATTTTTTAAGTCATGCCTACTAGTGGCAACCTAACCTAAGAAATTACCTGCAACACAAACAAAAGGATTCTTTAAAATCTTGCACAAATAATGCATAAAGATATTTATCATAGCAGTGTTTGGAAAAGCAAATAAGCAGGGAGTACCTAAATTGACTATAATAATTAGAGAGATTCAATAAATAATATATACGTATATATTCTTCACTTGAAATATTGTGCATCCAAAGTAACATTGGTTACAAAGAATTTTTAATGATATAAAAGCGTACCGAAGGCATGTCAAGTGAAAACATGATACAAAATCATAGGAGCCCAAGGAGATTGACATCTGCCTGACTAGTTATTTTAGGACTATTGTTGAATAGGCAAATCTGAATTTGAATCTCAATTCTACCAGTTACTGGCTGTATTATTAAGAGGAAGTTAATATCCTTTATTTGTCTCGTCTGTAAAACAGAAGTAATCATCCTTTCCTTACAGGGATTTTATAAGGACTAGAGAGGGGAGAAAATACACAAATACCTAGCTCAGTGCCTTCTTTAAAACCAATCACTAGAATATAAATCGTATTCAGTATTGCCATTGTCATTATTATGTTGAGTACCATGGCAAAAAAAAAAAAAAAAAAAAATCCACCATAGTAAGAGAAAGAGAAGATAGCTATTTTTTTGTTTTGTTTTGTTTTGTTTTGTTTTTCTCCAAAGGTATTTTATTTAGGTAATATGTAGAGCCAATAAGCAAGAAAAATGTATATACATCTTATTTAGAAATATGGGATAAATACCAGGATAAATAGCTGAGACAAATGAAAGCTGTGGCTCTCCTGGAAAAAGCATGGTCAGCAGAAAGAGGTGGGTCAGGTTATCGCTCTTATTATCAGCTTTGTAGTTCAATTTTTATCCCATTGTGTATCTGTCACATTGATAACAGTGAAAATTATATTTAAAAAGAGAAATGCATTAGCTGGGGAAATGGAACAATCTCGTCAGTTTTTTAAAGTACTAGGACAGTTGTTTAGAGCCTGGAATTACCACATTAAAGCAGCTTGATACTAATACTGTTACATTTTCAGAAAAGAAAACCAAATTGAATTAACAATGCTTTTACTTCCATCTTTTTACTATTTAAAATATATATATATGTACCTCTAGACAACGTCTCTCCCCTCTGTTCTTTTATCATCTCCAGTCCCTCCCAGAGTTAACCATCACTGGGAAAGTTCGTGTTCTTCCTGCTATGCAAGCTTTCAGATTTGTGTGTGCGTCAAATGTCAATGCCAGTCTCATGTTTTAGAACCATTTAGAATCTTTCTATGTTAACTTTTTAAAACTTACCAATCTTGATAAATATAAATCCAGTTCAGAAACTAAGCCAAAGTGTTTATCAGTACTGGTGGTAATAATATGAGCAGTTAGGTATTTCATTTTTCTACTCTTCATTATCCAGAGTTTTCAAAATGGGCACCAGCCCCTACCATGTCTTTCTACATTTGCTGTGGAAATCTCTCTGGAGCAATGCAACTGTGGTGAGGAAAAAGTGAAGAAACTAGGAGATCATGCATTCGTTCATGGAATGGTACTTAGAGAAGACAGTCATAAGCCCAATGTTTTCTGTTTAACTTTGATGACATTATTACCATCTCATTAGCTAAAATTTGTATGAGGAGACATATTCTGCGTGGATGAAAACCGTGTCAATAGTCAGTGGGCATTAGTTGAATGTCTTCACACTGAGGGCTGCACACTTCCAGAATCATTCATTAGAAACCTGGCCAAGTCAGCATCATTCATTAACTGTCTCTTTACTGAATAGGAAAAATGAATGGATTCCTATAATCTGGCATTAATAAATTGCAACCATTTGGGAAGGTATTCAAATGGAAAATGGTGAGGTTCATCATTGAAATTATATTTGATGACTTGGGTTTGTTCTGGCTCATTTAAAGATAACATTTTGATAGGACTTTATCCCTGATGGTGGGTAATAATGGGTACTCTAGCCAAATCAAAAGGTAAGTTTAAGCAGGACCCAATGGGACTAAAAGGCAAATTCATATAATTAACATGAAAGCTGAAAGTATCCTTGTGGAACATGTAGGGGAAGACATTTTCAAACTTCTAAAAATTGATCTTTTCTTTTTCTTTTAAGAAAAGTATAATTAAACAAATAGGGAAGTATACTGATCTCTATTCAGCTCATTTTACAAAGGGGAAAATTGAAGATCAAAATGAAAAAGCAAGGAAGTTACTACAATTCTTTAGGAGAATTACTTTCCTCTCAAGTCCTCCCATAGCATCTGGAGTGCTTTCTTTATAAGCAAATAGGTACAGAGAAAAAATAACATGTAACTTTTACTTTGAATTTCTAAAGTGGTTTTCAATATGTGCAATGTGTATATATCATTTAGATCAGGATTGAGACATGTTTTGTGAATAAGGTGACACTTGAAGTGGGCTTTGAAAAACAAGTGTATATTGCGTCAAAATGTGTTACTTCTTTCTTCTTCTTTTGTTTCAACAAGACTGTGACCTTCTTGAGCAAAGAGACTAAGCTTTATTTATATTGGTATATACAGTGCTTGAATGGTATCTAAAACAGAGTGAGCATATATAAATGTGGCTTGCATGTCTCAATTCAAGATGAATTCAAGTATGCAGGTTGAAAAAATCTGAATCTAATCTAGAAATATCCTATGTGTTTGACTTCAGAAATTTACCAATTTTTTTCCCTTAATATTTATTGTCTGCTAGATGAATTTTACCCGTTGTGACTGTTTTTGACGGGATGATTTTTGGTAAGAATCTCTGTCATATCACAAATATTACTTGTGAAAATAAAAAGCTGCATGTCAGGAGTATTCACAACCCTCAAAGTAGTAGGAAATGTCTATGTAAAGATCCAGAAGTTTTAAGTTAAACATAGTAGATTTCCTTGAAAAGGTAAAACAGCCAGCCATTTATTCATTAACTCATTCATTTATCAAACATAAACTAAGAGCCTATTCTATGCCAGGAAGAGATGTGTAAATATCAAAGACAGCCAGTATCCTTTTATGATACTCTTCTTATATCCCCATAAACAAAGTTATTATTATTCGTAGACTTCAGGCAAGAGAACTGAAGTACATGTTAGCTCTTCTATTGTCTTCCAGTCTTTTCTCTACACATAAGTTGGAGCCTTAAGAGGCTGCTGCCACTGCTATTGTGTCCCTTAAACGAGAGTAATTAAAATGGCATTACCTATACCATTTGTGGGTACTCAATACTTTTTTGCTAAGTATCAGTCAAACACTAATTCATTCTTTTAAAACATACTCCAACAGAAATTGTTTATGCTATATGTATGCTACTATGTGCCAGAAATTGTGGCAACATACTAGGAAACAATAACAAATAAGACACAGTTGTTTTCCATATGCAGTTCAGGGACTAATGTGGGGCAGATATATAAACGTAAAATTTCTAAGAAAAACATTGTGAAGTATGTTAATAGAGGTAAGGACTGGTTAAAGTGTTGCACAAAGGCAAGGATCATGTTTCCTTAGGATTTCGAATATCTAGCTTGACTAACTGAAAAGTCAAATTCAACCAGCAATCCCTGTAGGCAAAGAAAGTATAACTGGTGATTGACACTAAGTTTCTAAAAATTTCCTGAGCATGATGTTAAAGGATTTCCAAGGCCTGATTTCAGTCAGTGCTTCAGCCTCATCTACAATTCCTTTCTGTCACACACCCTACGCTGTAGTCCTAAGAAATACCAGAATTCTTCAAACATTGACTTTTATAATATTTTATACTCTTGCTCCTTTTTTTCCCATTAATGCCTCGCATACAATTACCTTGGAAAGTTTACTCCCATGTCACTGATCATCTCAAATGTGTCTACATTAGAGAAACCTTCAGTCCCAACCTCTCTCCTATAAACACCACACACAACATATTTCTATATAATAAACACAATATCAAAATTTAATATCCTCTATTCATGATAACCTATATTTTGTCCATTATCTAATAAGTTCTAGAGTGTTATAATAGAAGAACAATTATTTTTATTAAAACCATAATGGGGAAAATCTCTCCTCATTGTTTCAAAAATTCAAGGATTTCAGTTTTCTCTTTGATTTTACTAGAGAGCTCTCACTAAAAACTCCATGGGAAATTAATGTAAAAATTTTTGTTGTTGAAAATTGACACACAAACTCAGCACAGTTATATGAGGTATTAGCTTTGTGTCTTTATTTTAGAGCACAAATGACACACAAGAGTAAGCATTTTCCAGAGAACCCAAATGAGATATAAAATGTCAAAATCAAACACTTGTATGATTATTCCAAATCTTTATATGAATACATCCAAAATACTAAATATAAAAATTTAAACACATGCATTTTTTAATATCTGAAATATATCAAGTTGTATTACTTCTGGCTTAATAGGTCTAGGAGTGTTTTTGCCAATCCTTTGGGATTTTCTATGTAGACAATAATGTTATCTGTTAACAAATACAATTTTGGTGCTTTCTTCTCAAACTTTATACCTTTTTTTTTCTTATCTTATTGCACTAGCTGTTACTTCCAGTACAATGTTGAATAGGAACAGTGAGAGGGAATATCCCTGCCTTGTTCTCATTCTCACTGGGAAAGCATTTGATTTCTCACCACTAGTTATGATAGTTTTTGTAGGTTTATTGTAGATGCTTTTTATTACAGGGAGACCTTTCTCCTCCATTAGTAGTCTACTGAGATTTTGTGTGTGTGTATGTGTGTTGAATGAATTTTGGGTTGCATGATACGCTTTCCTGTTGGCACGGTGGATTACATTTATTGCGTTTCAAAAGGTGAATTTTATAAATCTGGAATAAATATCACTTGGTTGTGGTGTACAATTCTTTTCTTATATTGTTGAATTTGATTTGTGAATACTTTTGTTGGAACATACAACTTTTTCACTTTATTTTTAACATATGGAAAATGTTGGAATTTAAAAATTTAGTTGACCTATATAAGCTTACTTTGATAAGGAATAGTATGGTTAAAATAATAATTTTATCTGATACTTACTGAGTTTTTTTGTCAAGCACCATGCTTAAGTACTTCAAAAGCACTATCTTACTTGTCACATAAGTGTGTAAGTTTAGAGTTAATTTTATGTATATCTTACAAATCAAATAGTCAAGTGACATGATCTGTGTAGTTAGAGTTAGTATCCATAACCAGGCATTTCTGATTCCCAAGTTATGGTCTTTTTGTTCAATCATATTATCCAATATATTCAGCATACAGCTCCTCTCTCTCTCTCTTCCTCAATCTCTCTCATGTATATAGATATAGACAGATTACAAATGCAGATCTGGATCTATAACCCCATGTTTCTGACTCCTGTGTTCATGTCCCTGTGCCTGTACCTGTGGGAGGTTAGATTATCCGTGTCCTTAGTAAGGGTTCTAGGCAGTAAGGTACAGACGGTTCTTGGATCAAACTATAAAAAATATATTAGAAGCACCTATCTGTAGATATCAGTAATCTCAGATATCTTATACCATGTGAATGAGTTTATAAATTGACCTAAATATACAATTCAGTGACAGAGTCCTTAAGGTCATGTTTACTATCATGTATTTCTGTCACTGTGCATGCATATATACATATATAAATATATTCATATAAGTATTTATATCACCACTGAATTTTTCCATTAAAAATACAGACCTTAATAGGAATTAGCCAGATTTTATATGCTGTCTTTTAAAATAATATTTTGAAGAATTTTATTATATATATATATATGTGTGTGTGTGTGTGTGTGTAGTACATTGTGCTTTTCACATCATGTTAATGTACATGTTAACAGCCACAACAAAAATCTTTAAGGAGCAGTACAATATAATGGACAAAATCATGGGCTCTGAATCAGCAGACCAGGTTTTTAATTCTGTGATTTTAAGCAAATTACTTCAGTTTTCTATCTCAATATCTTCATCTGTTGAGTATGATTAAAAATTGTACTCACTCATATAGTTTCTTTGACAATTACTTTAGTTAATATCAAATTTCACCAAATATAAGAGACCATAAATTGAAGGATAAACCACTATGTTTGGTACCACTATGACTATAAAATTATTGTGCTCCCAACATTTATGAAAAGATGCATTCAATTTTAGGAGACTCCTGATTTCAAAGACGTTCATAAGTGAAAAAAAGTACCTTAGAATTGCATTATATAAAAATCAATAGGATAGCTCTAGAATGATTTGCTGTTATTAGGTAAAATATTTTTGCTCATTTGACAAATGAGAAAACTTTGATAAAAGGGGGTAAAATAATTTCCTGAAGACCAGACAGCCAATCTGATTTAGGAATATTATTAAGCAGTCCCAATTGCTACATTGGTGTCATTTCCAGTTTACCATGCTTCAAAGTATGATTTATAGTAGAAACAACAAGTTGAAAAGTATGCCTCTTATTTGATGCATAACATGCCAGTTTTAGTAGCAAAACTCATTTAATTTATTCTAAATTAGTAGAGTTTGCCTTACAAATGTGATTTAGTTGATACGTTGGGATTAAATGCAACATAGCAACTAAATCCCCAACATAATCTCTTAAAACGTGACTTCCTTAAAAAGACTGTGTTCAGTTTTTCAATGTTAGCACATAAAAATAACTACACTTAAATGAAATTGAAAATGTAAAATTCCAAAATACGTATACACAAAATAACAGCCTCACTTATACTTTGCTATTTTATCCATGAGGATACACAGATGCAGAGAAGTTATGCCACTAGCTGATTATTCAAATAAAATTTCAAATTGACATACAATTTTCTGTGTATCTTGAGGGCATTAAAGTCATTGCCCCACACTGGGGTCCTATGAGCTGTCTTTTCCAGTTGTGATCAATCTACCCCTCAGGGGCCAAATTAATTTTGCTAAACATCTCTGCTTTGTTCTCTCATTTAGATATATTTTGTGGTCCTCAAAATATTAGAATAAAACACTTTCGGGTTTTCAAGCCAACTCAATTTTATGAGTGCATAATTTTACTAGAAATGTTATTCCACTGATACAGTGAGACAGAACTCCTGCCACAGCCTGTTGTTACTCAGTGGGCAAGGCTGGCCTGAGCCAGGTGACAGTCATTTAGCCTTGCATTAGTGTGTTAGACGACTTATTGGGTGTAATGATTATTTGATGAGACAAGCTATTAAAATGAACTTTGCCAAAGATGAAGAATAGTGGAGAACTCTCATTTATTTTAATTTTTGTTCCTATTTCCAACTGCTGAGACAAGCCTGCTAATATTTTGATCAGCCGGTATAAAAGCAGATAAGACGGCCTGAGGGTACCATGAGTGAATGAAAGAGGGAGAAGGGGAAAGTGCCTATTTGAGCCAGGCACAACTTAAGTCAATTTGGTTTAAACCTCTTAACAACTTTAAAAGTTAGATTTCCCAGTTGAGGACATTGATGGTCTGAAAAGTAAAATTATTTATCCAAGCTCGCATAGGTTGCAAACAAACAGTATTGCATTCCAGATTCTCATTTGAGTGCCTGTAATTCTTTCTCCCATATTACATCAATACAGTGATTTTATTATGGATATATTATTCTCAAGATTGTTACCATGTTTTTTTTTTAGTATAGTTATCATAGTAAGACAATTTATAGATTTGTAAACAGCTCTTGCAAATATCCTGAAGAATCTAAATACCTATTAAAGGGTTTAGGTTGGAACTAAAGGGATCCAGTAAACTGAATTGTAATCATAAAACAGAATACAACATATTCTCCAGGGTAGGCTCATAAAATCAAAATATTCCTACAGACCTTAGGAATCTTTAGTGCAAGGTTTTGAAATGCTAAGTGCCCCAAATTGTTCACTGGCTTCCATGCATCCCCTACATCCATTGACTTACAAACGTGTAAGCATATATTGGGAGTCTATGTCAGCATGGATATTTTATAATGTGGAGTTCTATAAGCTTTCATGAGACTTGTCTGAGCTCTCTCTATTAGAGCATAAGTTAATAACTGTTATGGAAGGGAAATCACATCAATACATACATGGTGGACTTGTGAAGAACACAATATAATCTTTGCTTAGGTCTGTGTAGTTCAAAGGCACCAGATCTACTACAAATTCCTACTACAGTGCAGTAGGCTTTGAAATGGGCAAGGGAGAGCTTTGCTCTTTTATGGCTGGTATATTTCCAAAAATATTTTTTTCTTCCTTTCAGTTCCTTTTCCAATGTCTTCTAAATAAGGGTCTCTTTGTATGGGAGTACCACCTCAGACTACAGAGCCTGAAACCTGTTTGAGGCACTTAAATAAATTATGTGATACCTAATATCTAGGTTGATCTGCCTCATAGTAAAATTAATATACTTATATCTTTTCTTCTTTAAAAAAGTTCCAATAAATTATACATGGTTCTCCTGTGTGGGGAAAAATATTTTTAATTAAGTGTTAACTTAGGGAAACTTTATCAAATTAGGATAAATGAAGCAAAGAGTTATCATACCATAGTTTGAATTACAGTTATTGAAGTTATAGTCACAGCAATGTATATATACTAAAGAAAACTGAAATTAACTTTAAAGAGCCAAATGGGAAAATAAAACAAAAATATCATCCCCTAGATATGTGGCCTACAGTTTATTTTTGATTCAAACGACATCTTTTAAACAGTAATGTCAGGATCACAAATCATTTTGAAATGTCATAAAAATATTTCAAAGTTTGTAGTTGAAGGGCCTTAGAGGGCCTATTTGAAGTTTGGTGCTTTCTTTTGTTCAATGATCCACTTGCAGGTTATTCTGACCTTCCTTGGGGGAAAAAATGAAAGCAGAATGGCCTTTTGAAATGATCCCTCACTCTGAAACCTCCTTGAGTGATGAACTAGGCAAAGTATCCTTCAGATGAAAATGTCTTGGCAGGAGGAGCCAATTCCTCTTGTCAAAGTTTATGTGTGTATTTATTGCCAGAGTTTTTCTTTCTCCTTTTGCTAAAATCCAAGTACGTAGAGTGTCCACAGATCCAGGATCTAATAATGCATTGCAGGAATTTAATATATATTAAAAACCTGAAAGATAGTTAGAAGAGAGCTCTACCAGATTCCTTAGGAAGGGAGAAATGTCATTAGAAAAAAAAAAAAAATGATGATCTCCGATAGAGTAGGAATATATTTTGTTTTATTACTCTTAATTGGGTTGTGAATGATTTATCATCAAAATTCACATAAGTTTTATAGGTCACCCAGAAGACTCCCTGAGTTAGAATTTAGAAATATTTGCTTTAAATTCTGATGTAGAACACATAATTTTGTGTTCTGCTCATTTTCCTGTGGACCACTCTCCTGGCATTGATTTGAGAGACTCAGAATGAGATAACCTTTTTGTTAAAAACAATTAGTTAGTATAAAAGAGATATATTAAAGTTATATTACAGACCATTTGCTAAGAATAAATAAAATAGTGTTGAATGGAAATATAAAGATCATCTAGTTATATGTTTTTCCCATAATGTCACTACAAAAACAGAAAACAAAAATATTTTTACTTACAAAAGGTTACAGAAATGTAAAAAGATAAAAAAATTTAGAGAAAGTAGATCTACATATAACAGTTTGAATCAGAGCACATATTATATAGATAATTCTGTCTATTCATAGAACTATCTAAAATGTTTTCCTTGAAAATAAGAATGTAGAAAACATGAACTTGATCTTGACATTTTCCAATAGATGTAATGTATCCTATCCAAATATCAAGATGTAAATTAGGGAACACTGACAATTCTAAGCACTTTACATTTATTGACATAATAGCAAAAAGTCTGAAGATCTACTGATAAAAAATACAATTTGTACTATTTTCTAAAAAAATTAAGCTGTATGTGATTAATTTTTTCTCTCACTTAACTTAGATGAAGCATCATCTTTGTGTAGTGTTGGCAAGGTGTTTGAATGTACAAAGATACAGCCAGTCTTCATGAAGTTTATGAAAATATGCAGAGATGTATTTAAGTTAGGCTGAAGTTTTAAAAATTAATCATTATATAAGACAAACAGATTCAAAATATATGAATGGAATGTTCGGATGTTTAGGTAGGAAAGTATAGGCTCATTTCTCTTTGCTTCTCCTCACTAAGCACAAACATAACACTGTAACTGGTGCAGGAGACGAGTAAGGAAGAACCCTGAAAGGTACTAAGAATATGGAGAGCTGGTATCCCAGAATCCCAGGATTTGAGCAATAGCACATCAAGATGTCTTTTGTCCTCTCCCATAACAGAGAAAGGCCTTCATACCCGGTATTTTCTCACATAAATAGCAGCAGAGGTGGACCAAGCTGGCTTATTATTTTCCCAAATAACAGTAGTCCACATAACACCAGATAAGCCTGAAACGGGAAACACTGTCTTTAACCGCCTGACCTGAGACTCCCCCTTTCTGTCAAGAGATAATTGGGCTGGCAGGCAGAGCCTACAGGAGAGTCTCAGCCAGCTACAGCAGACAACCTGGTAGGAAATGGAAGACTTATATGACTCAGACCTACAGGACTAAGATTTTTTTACTCCAGCAGCCAACTGGTACCAGCAGGAGGATCCAAATGCACTCTTCCTCCTCAGTGGGGAAACCCGTTGTGCACTCAGGCAGCATCCACAGAGACTGGGAGGAGCCTGAGAAGCAGCAGATTAGCCAAGGAGATTAAAATAATACTGCAAAGACTGAAAATTACACTGCCATTGCAATTACCGCTTACAAAAAAATAGACTCTCATGTAAACTAAGGCAGTGTGAATGCCTGCTGACATAAAAGAACATAAAACGTGATTCATTATGCAAGATAAAACAATCAGTGTACCAACTGGACATAATTCTAAATGCGTACTGACCAAAGAGCAGATTTGGAAAATACATGAAACAAAAATGGCTAGAGTTGAAAGAATAAATTCACAATTATAGTTGGAGACTCCAATGCTACAATGACTGTAGAACTATTAGACAGAAAATCAACAAAGATTGAAAATATCTGAGCAGTAGAGTTTACCTTTGAACAACACAGGTTTAAATTGTGTGGATCCACTGACACATAGTTTTTTTTCAATAAATACATAGTACATTATTACACAATCCATGGTTAGTTGAGTCCACAGATGCAGAACCAAAGATATGGAGGGCATACTATCAAGTTATACATGAATTTTTGTTTGTCTGGAGGATCAGTACCCCTAACCACCACATTGTTCAAGGTCAGCTATATGTTCAACTAAGAGGCTCTATTTGATAATTATAGAACACTCCATTCATGGTAGACAAAATGCACAAGTTTTTTTTCAGGCCTCCTTGGAGCATATTATGATCCATAAAACAAGCCTTGAAGAATGGAAATAATATAAATGTGTTTTCTAACCATGTTAAGATCAAACTAGAAAACACAGAACAGAAACGGCACTAACAGAACAACAAGAGGAGTTTCTGAACACGTGGGAACTAACATACTTCTAAATAAACCATAGGTCAAAGAGGAAGTCTCAAAGGATTTGAAAATGATACTATAAATACTACTAAAAGAATACATAGAACTGAATAAAGACAAAAAACACAACTTATCAAAATATGGTGGGATCCAGCCAAAATAGTGCTCAGAGGAAAACTGATAGCAGGAAAATTGATTAGAAATGAAATGAAAAAAGTCTCAAATCAATAACCTAAGATTATAGCTAAGAAAATTAGAAGAAGAAAAGCAAAATAAGCCCAAATCAAGCAAAGGAAAAATATAATGATTATCAGCAGATATCAATGAAATTGAAAATATTCCCATAACAGAAAAAAGATGAAATCAAAATTTGTTTCTTAGAAAGAAGTCAGTAAAATTGATAAATTTCTTTAAAAAAAAAAACTAAACAAAAATAACATGAAGAATACACAAATCACCCATATTGGGAGAATCCATGTAATAATGACGTCCATGTTCCCCAAATTGATACACAGGTTTAACATAATTCTTATCATAATACTAGCACGGTTTGGGGGTTAAATACAGACAAGATTCCTCTAAGATGTATATGGAAAAGCCCAAACTAAGCTACTTACCTAGCTAAAATAATTTTGAAAATTAAGGAAAAAGTGGGATGAATTAGTCTACCTGATTTCAAGACTTGTTATGTAGATACATTAATAAAAATTCTGTGGCATTACCATTAGAATAAAACATTAAGTCAATGGAACAGGAGAGAAAACCCAGAAACAGACTCAACAAATATTACCTAGATGATTTTTGACAAAGAGAGAGAAAATATTTAAAACTATATAACTGACAAAGAACTAGTATCTAGAGCATACAAGAAACTCACTGAACTCAACAGTGGGAAAAAACAAAACAAAATAATTAATCCAATTAGAGTATAAGCAAAAGACATGAAGAGATATTTCAACGAAGATGATACAGACATGGGAAATATGCAAGCACATTCAAAGATGCTCAACATCTTTATCCATCAGTTAAATGCAAATTAAAATCACAATGAGACATTATTACATAACTATTAGAATGGCTAACATAAAAACAAAAGTGACAACACCAAATACTGGCAGGTATGTGGAGAAACTGGATCAATTCATACATTTCTTGTGGGAATGCAAAATAGTACAGCCCCTGTGAAAAACAGGTTGGAACTTTCTTAAAAAACAAAAACTAGACATACAGCTATCATTCAACCCTGCAATTGTAGTACTGTGAATTTATTCCAGGGATATAAGAACATGTTCACACAAAAAATCTGTATAGCAAATGTTCATAGTAGCTTTAATTATTATAGCTAAAACCTAGAATTAGCTCAGATGTCCTTCAGCAGGTGAATTGTTAAACAAACAGTAGTACAGACATGTCATGGAATACCACTCGACAATACTAAGGGATAGACAACTGATACACACAACTTAGATAAATCTCCAGAGAATTATGCTGATTTTAAAAAATTCCAAAAGGCTTTAATACACTCTATGGTTCTATTTATGGTGATATTTTAGATATGAAGGGGAAATTTTGTTGCAAGGATTAGGAATGGTTGGGAAAACTGGTGGGAGGTCAGTATGGTTATCAAAATGCAACAGGAAGGATGCTTATGGTGTTGGTACTATTTAACATCTTTACTATAATGGTGAATACACAAAACTACCTATCATAAAATTATATAGACTTTAATATACACCTACATACACACAGCTATGATCAGTAAAACTATGGGTATATGATCTAGATTAATGGATTTTGCCAATGTCAATATCCTGGTTGTGATACTGTACTTTGGTTTTACACAATGTCACCCTTAGGGAAAACTAGACAAGGGATCTCTCTGTATTTTTCCTTTACTACATGCAAGTCTATGATTATCTCCATTAAAAAAAATACATGAAGTTCAGAAGTGAGAGAGGTTAATATCCCATCTATTTCCACAAAATATAGTTAAGTATTAAATTAATGACACAGTAGGGTTCAAAAATGAAATATTTGAGAATTAAAGGAGAAAGAGGATTAAAAATGAATGAAACTCAATCAGAGTCTGGTATTTACATAACAAAAGAGAAATGTAAATAGCTACACTAAGTTTGAAATCAGTTGTGAGCCATGGCTGTGACATATATAGCGTCACGTATTTGCAAAGCCAATACTGGAAGAACATTGGTCTATGACCTAATATCAAAGACCCATGCATCAAGTACAAGGTAGATGAATTAAGCAGAGGAATGAACAGAATTAAAAAAAAAAATAAAGAGTGTTATGAAACATAGGCATGCCTTAGGCAGTGGGTAATCTGAAATATACTGGAATAATACCATGTTTCTTAGTGCTGATATCAAAAGCAGTGTATCACTGTGTTACAATATGCTGAGCTGCTGCATCACAGCTGTCCAAGAGCTGCAGTATGTTGGCTGCCCCACAGCAATACTGCAATTTTAATTAACATTTGGAGAGCAGAAGATCAGTTCAACAGTTCTCCTCATTTAATTGATAGCCTTTTGAAAATTGGGCTGCTTGTTTTATGCATGGACCATTGCTTACCACCTGCAGGATTTATTTGGATGGCTAGCTATTAAATCTTATCTGTAATCATCATGAAGCTGAATACACATCATTTTTGTTTTGAAGTACATTTCAAGGAATGCGTTCAGACATTAAAGGGATCATGTTTTGTAATGGAAAAGAGGAAATTATTTTTTCTATTTATTTTGATCCTTCGTAGAGAAAATTTAGAAGCTATTCTATTTTTCATACTGGTTTAATGTTTAAATAGCCACATAAGTACATTTTATAAATGTTAATACTAGTACTTTTTGAAACATAATTCCATGGATGTTTTTCAGACATATGGTAGATACAGTTGGTAGCTTACATACCAGTATTTTCATCTTCCTCCTTTATAACAGAATCCCAGCGTCCTTGAGATACTCATCTCTCCAACAACTTTATGACTCTCACTCAGGAGATACGGAGCCTATTCATAGCTCTGTTAAATAATCTGAGAAAATCAGAATAATTATATCTTCCTTTTATATATTTGAATCAAGAATGGCCATGTGCTCTAATACAGACTAATAAGATACAGTAGTTTATCAAAGCTTCTGTGAAAGTACCCTCCAGTACTTCCAAGAGGGGAGGGTTCCCTCAAGGATCACAATTTTTACACTTAATTTGTAAGAAGGCCATTCTGTCTTCTAAATCAAACATATGGTGTCCTGTAATCCAGTGAGGAAGATGTTTCATGGACATAAATGTGGTCATTTCTGTGAAATGATACTGATATATCAAATAAGATGTGAACTGATTTTGATCATTCAATTTAATAATATAGAGATCATTAGGACTTTGATATGTCAGTATCTATTGGGTATTGGAAACAAAAGCTAGACTGGAGAGGGTTCAAAAAATGTAGAAGAAACAATTCCAGACAATTTGAAACAACCCAAATGTCCATCAACAGATAAGCGAATAAACAAAATGTGAGATATATACAAAATTTAGTATTATTTAGCCTTAAAAAGAAGTGGAATTCTAATACATGCTGTAGCAAGAATGAACCTTGAATATATTAGGCTAATGAAAAAAACCAGACACAAAAGAATAAATATTGCATGACTCCATTTACATGAAATATTTAGAACAGGTATATTCATTGCAAAGCTACCAAGGGCTGAGAAGACTGGAAAACGGGAGTTATTGGTTAAATTCTGGTTGAGGTGATGAAAAGTTTTTGGAATAGGTAGTTGTGTTGCCTGCACAACATTGTGAATGTAAAACGCCACTGAACTATACATTTAAAAATGGTTAAAATGGCAAATTTTATGTATATATCTCACCACACTAAAAATTTAAAACAAATATTACAGATGATCAATATAAACAATTTTTAGAGAGTTTTCTACAAAAAAAGTAGCGATATTAAATGCTATTGGAAAAGTAAGTGTGAGAATAAAACAGACCAGGAAGTGAACCAGTAATGTAATTATCATAATTAATGATACTTAAGAACAGAAATACATTATCAGTAATGACACTTTGAAAATATGACAGAGGGAAAAAAAATTTAAACTGAAAGAAAAGTGAAAGGAAAAAAAAAAGAATGATATTCCTGGCAAAAGCTTTCTCCTTGAAAATCAAGATTGGAAAGAGATATTTCTTGGAAAGGACATATTTGGCTCTTTTGAAGTAATGAAGAGGTGGATCTGACTATATTATATACACGTCAGCGTGAAGGACAGGAGGTGTGTATTGCATGTTCAATCATTCCATGCGCTCTATTGACAAGTGTTTTTATGTGAAGTGAATATATTATTAGGCTTGCAGTTATTAAACTAAAAAATGCTATGAAAGGTTATTCTAATTAGAAACTCTTCTAGAGGTGAGAAAGAAGTCACTGATGAAGCACTTACTCAAATCAGTAGTTTAATGCAGATTAATGAATCTACAAAGTAGTCACCAATAAAACAGTATATAAAATAGTAGAAGGAATTACCTTTACTGCATGCTCAATAATCAAAAAAGAAACTTTTTTAGATGGAAAACACCAATGAATTAATTCACTTTATTTTAACAGATTAAAACAATAAAACAAACAAAGTGACAAAAATCAAGCTCATGATATGTGTTATGAACCCATTATTTTGATAGGTCAGGTGTTTATGTTTTTGTATACAGGATCATCAATGCTTTAATATACGCTTGCTATTTTTCCACCATCTCGTGTTGCTCTCACTCAAATCAAGGTTAGATATACATAAATATTTGATTGCAATATGATGTATAAATGGCTAAAATAGAGGTGAATATGGAAGAGAGACATAAATTAGAATGTGAATGGAAAGAAGTCTTTCTGGAGTGGGTGGGTGTCATGTCTTAAAAGATGAACGTAAATCAACTTAAATATAACAAGATTCTATGTAGCCAAGTCTTAATCCCTAAGGAAAATTACAAAGACATCGTCAAGAGAAGTGACTGCCATATGATACTTTATACTTGTCTTTGTGGTGTAATTGAACAGATGAATAAAGATGTGTGAGATACACACACACACACACACACACACACACACACAGTGGAATACTACTCAGTCACAGCAAAGATAAATTCTTGCCATTGCAATAATATGGATGGACCTTGCAAGTATTATGCTTAAATGAAATGTTAGATGGAGAAAGAAAAATACTGTATAATTTCCCTTATATGTGGAATATAAAAAACAAACAAACAAAACCAAAATAAATGAGCATAGGTACAGAGAGCAGAGGAGTGGTTACCAGAGGTGGGAAGGTGCATGGGGGAGGATAAAATGGGTAGAAAGGATCAACTGTATCCTTATAAATGGAAACAGAGTTTTCAGTGGTGAACATGCTGTGGTGTATACAGAAGAAGAGATATAAAGTTGTACTCATGAAGCTTACATAGTACTATAAACAATGTTACCTCAGGTAAAAATTAATTAAAATCTTAAAAGGCATTCATTTGATGGTTTTCACACAATATTTGCACTACTGTTTCTACTTATACTATTACCTTTACTAGTATTAAACAAATATCGCTATCATTAGTACCATCTACTATTTTTAATGTTTATTTGACCATCTAACTGTGTTTACATAATATTGTTTGGGTTAACCATTGTTCAACATTTAGCAGATGAGGGAGCTGAGAATTAAATAGCATGTTTAGCCCCATACAGCTCGTAGGTGGCTCTCTCTTCCGTTTTACCTGTATGCCATGTCCGTCAGCCTCCATTACAGATGACCTGCTATGGGCCACTCACTGTGTTTCCCACATTTTGCTCATTCCTTAATAAATTACTTATATTTTTAGATAATGCTGTTTAATGATAATGGTGAACCTTTCACAGTGCTTTAAAATAATATACAGAGCATATTGTATCCACAATTTTGTGTAGATTTCTATAAAGTTTTAAGTGATAGACCTGTTTGTCATCTCAATTTTGCAATTTGAAAGTTGAAACTTAGTGATAAAATGATTTACATAACACCAGACGGCTGGTGTGTGATGGTTAAGATGAGAACCAAGGTGCTCTGAATTGTAACACAGCCCTTGTTATATGTCACCGACATTTTCTTACCTTCCTGAGCCCCACCGCCCGATGCACTGCACTGTTCCCTCACCTTCCCTATTTACCTGATTAATGTTTATAGGACTTAGTTTTCAGTTTAAATGTTTTTTTTTTTAACTATAAGAAGCTAGCCAAATCAATGAGATCTATCGATTGAAGAGTTTACAATCTTTGGGAGTTTGACTGTTTTTTTAAAGTCTGTGAGTGAAAGGTATTTCTTTGCATTAATTTCCAATTGATAATTTTAGGTAGGTTTGTAGCTTGTCAATAAATATATCTATATATTATATCTATCCCCCTGGGGCAAAGAAGCACTTGTCATGGGGGGCTATAATTGCTTTTGCTTTTGTCATGATTTCGGTACTTTGGCATTGACATTGACTCTTAAACTGGCTTTCTTCTTGTATTAATAGAAAGCAGAAAGCTACTTTGGCAAAGGAGTGTGTTACATTCTCATCATATTCATGAACAGAGAGTGGAAGCCCGCAGTTTCTGTAATCAAGATGTCTGAGAGTTGATGTGCCCAAGGTCTTCTCTTCAATCACTGTGGTACACTGCACCCTGAACTCAAATTATCCCTGCAACAGGAGCAATCAAGGCAGAATAAAACACAGGTTATTCTCCTTGGCCCAGTTTATCTCCCCATAGCCACAGGGAAGGTTGCTGCATCAATCAAGTCTCCAAATAAAAAGGTAATTATTTCTTGATTTCTCTGGAGCAGATGCAGTGAGAGCAAGGCTGCTTCTACTGGGAGTCCCTACTGTGTTGCCAAGCAGCAGCGGTTATCTTAGAAGACAGAAGTAATTACTTGCAAGATGTTCTTGTCTTTTTAGGTGGGACTGAATGCTAGTCGTTAAGATTCACCTGGCATTTGAGCAACTACCGTGGGTCAGGCACACTGCTAGATACTGTCATATGCGTTCAGTAATTTAATTGCATTGAAACTTCAGGCATGATGACATGCACACACACATATATATGCAAATATGGACACTCCAAAGTGTGCATCGTCTTCAAATTAAAGTGAGGAAACAGGTTCAGTGAGCAGGTGACACATGACGAAGGACACAGAGTTTGTCCATGGCTCAGGAGTATTTCAAACTTGTGTTACCACATCCCATGCTCTTTCATTATGAACACATGGTAGTTTGCAAAACCTGATTTTAATGCATAACACATGCATCTGTGATTCACGACGACAGCTTATCATTGCTGTGTTAAACGCTTATGACAGCAGTTTCAATATTCTTTTTCTTAAGACTGTTTGGAGATGGGAAGAATACCCTGAATTTTAGCCTAAAGAGATATTGAGAGGACTAAAAGGATGACTGTATCATTCTTTCAAACTTAACTCCTGATCTTCCATAACCAAATATTCTAAAGTACTATGTGAAATCTTAGCAGTTTGCTAGATTCAGCACTCCTTTTCCTCTTTGTATCATCTGGGAGAAAATGTACATTATACACTTTATCTAACCATTGAATTAGTGACTGCACTATTTTGCCTAAAAACTGTCTAGTTTTGTAGAAGGATAGAAAAATTACTAGAACCAAGACATTTTCAGTGCACAAGAGAAAAATAAAAGATACAGAATTTCTGAAGCAATGTATATAATTTTGGTTGAAAGTAATGGATTTCCTCTTATTTAAAGAGAAATAGATTTGGATTGCTATTTTTACAGTTAATACATTTTAAAATGGAGCATTTACAGATTCTAGTCCAGGGCTTCTCAGTGTCAGCTCTGCTGATGTTTTATGAAGCATATTTCTTCATTGTGTTGTCTCGTGTATTGCAAGATGTTTTAGAAGCATCCCAGTCCTCTACCCACTAGATGACAGTATCACCCGCCACCAGGTGTCACAACCAAAAATGATTCCAGACATTGACAAATGTCCTGTGCACGGCAAAATCGCTCCCAGTTGGGAAACATGGATTTCATGATCAGCACTTGGGTCCAAATCCATCTATTTTCAGCTAGGCCATGAACTGACAAAGTAGTCTTACCCCTTTAAACATGGAGCTAATGAGATTATGGTGTGTGTTTCTATAGTGGGTGCTATGATAAACCAGCCAGGTCCTCCTTCAGCAGTGAGGGGTTTCTTCCTCTATGTACTGGAAATGCTGCAAGGAGGGAGCTGTCAGCTCTCAGCCCTGATTGGAATTCTTCAGATGAAGAGAGTCATCTTGTCCAATGTCACTTTGCCCTTCTGGGACAGCATGTAGCCAACAGTTGATTTATGTAAGTTGTAAAGGCCTAATTCTTTCCTTAGATTCAGAACAGATCTGAGGGACCCTCCAGTTTCAGACCTCTTGTCAGTTGGATGAAGTGTTCACTGAGACTGAAGACTGCTCTTTCTACCCAATCTTGTCCCCTTTCTTTATCTTCCACAGGTAGTGTTCCCCAAATAAATAATCCCCTAATAAATCTTCTTCATGATAATCCCAGAACATGCCCTTCTTCCTAGTGAATCTGACCAAAATAGGCTGGTATCTGAATTTGTGTAGGAAAGAAGATGCTAAGTTTGGAATTTTGAATTTGGGTTACTCAAAAGGGAAAAGAGAACCCCATCACTGGGGGCAAGTAGAGTGCAGGTCGCTCCTGGCACAAGGTGACAGAGTAATTTTGAAAACTTTCATTGATGTTGAACTGAGGTGGTACACAGGAAGATAGCTGAAGGGAGTTCACTGGGTGATGTGATATGTTAAATGTCTGAGAAATATTGGAGGCAGAGTAGTCATAAGGAGAGTGGAACTATATAGCTTTTCTAAGCTTGATGTATGCTTTGGAAAAGATAACAAATATGACTGATTAATCTAAATTAAACTCTAGGCATGGGTAAAAGTGAGTATGTTGGTAGCATGGTGAAGAGGATTTCATTTGTTGCAACTAGAGAGCAAAGAACGCTGTGGTCTCAAGCATAAGAGTAGCAGAGTGACAAAGAAAATTCTCAACCTTAGTAGGTCTGCTATGACAACACTGGAACTCAAGTTGGGAACAACAGGGGGATCTGTCTCATGGGGTGAGAACATCTAGGTGAATGCACCTGAAACTATTGTACCCCTGTATCTCCTACATCCTTGCCTCTGTGCCTGAGGAAGGGGCCAACACACTCCTGTTTACGGATAAACCCTGCTGCACCTCCTTTGCATCAAAATGACGCAGAGACCTATTCCTTGCCTGACAAAATCTTCCATCCTCAGGATCTTTATCCACATCCTGTTCTGGCCTTTAGGTCAATAGCCAGAGGTTAAGTCACAACATAAACCACCTGGTGACGTGCTGTGCGGGATGAGAGAGTAAAGCAACCATACCTCAAAAGACTAGAAGGGATTAGCCAACACTTAGCCAACAATGGCTGGGAGAGAAAGCAGAAGACTGGAGCATGCAGTAGTAGGCAAGGGCTGGGTAAAGGAAGTATTGCTCAATTTTGGAGTATTGTCTCAGGGTTCAGGCCCCCTACAATAAATGCAAACGCAGAGTTAGGATGTCTTAGAGAATCACGGAAAAACAGATAATCCGTACTCAGTGAGGTGGAAATGCCAGACCTGTCATGATAGATTATGTACAACAGGATTAAAAGGTTTGAAGAAGTGGGATATAATGTGTAAACTGGGAAAAAAAAAAAAGACCCTAAATGACTCTCTCCTATTGGAGGGCACATAAGAGTGTGCTGGCAGTGTGGAATCCAGCATCACTTAGAAGTCGAGTAGTAGCTCTCCACTGTTGGTCACGACTGACTGTATGACTTGTCATTCTCGGGCTGGGCTTATTAATAGACGTGGTGATGACAGAACCCCGGAGTAACAGGGACCAGGCAATGGCACAGCTAACTGTGAGGAGCCGGGTGGATACAGTTACTACAATTTAAGTCAAAGCTGGAGTAGTCGCCAAGGAGATCTGACTTGCTGAAAGTTACGAGATGGTTAATGGAACACAGCTTCCTTAGGCGTAAAGTTTATGGGCAGCCAAAAGGGTAATGCTCAGTCTGTACAACCAAACATGTCAAAGATGGGTGATTAGGAGGCTGTGAGCAACTACTTCAATTAAAAATCTTTTTTTTTTTTTTTTTTTTGGTTTCTGAACTTGAGCCAAGTTTGAACACAGACTCCTTGACTGAAGAAGAGGGTGAGTCCCAAGAAGTAGGGCCCTAAATTACCATGCAAATAAGGACACCTCCAGGTACCTCCCCCGAGGGATTTGAGGCATTTCCCTTAACTAACCACATACTTCAGAAAGGAGACTTCCCGAACATTTCAGGCACTGTTGTACATGGGGTGTAAGGTAGTGATGATATCTGGAAACCTGAAGCATCATCAGGGGCACCCGTTAATAAATAGAGTCCAGTCACAAGCCAGCCCACAGTTGGACAGCTTGTCCTTGGATGCCTCCTGTACAGTGCTTACATCCCTAATTCCTTAGTGTATACTCAGAATAGACAGGTGGTCATTTCCACAAGCTCTACATTGATTTGTACACCTGTAGAATAAGAGTTAAACTTGTGGGGAAGGTTAATAGGAGTCTCTGAAAGTGCACCTCACCCTGGCCAAAAAACATGCCACATGTAGTATATTGTCCAAAGGGCTAGTGGTCTCTGTTACATTTCTGTTCAATTCAGTAGACCCGCCCCTGGTTCTTTCAGGATGAGAGCGGAGTACTGGAAACTCAGCCCAGTAGGAGCCCCTGTTGCATGCACCTGCAGTGCAGTGACGGCTGACCGCCGCGGTGTGGTAGAGCTGCTGTGAAACAGTGGTGACGGGAAGCAGTGTGTTGGGCACCCAGGTGATTCACTTGGGTGTATGTTTGTATTCTCTGGCCCAGTGTTGGTAGTTAATGGACAAGTATAGTAGTGATGGCCTAAGGAGAACAGGCTGCTCACTGGCTCAGATTCCTCAAGCATGAGCATGTGAGTCATGGATGAGAGTCACGTCCCTGGTTTAGCAGAGGTGATAGCTGACGGGAAAAGTACAGAATAAGAGTAGAGGATAGACATGATAGTATCACTTGCGGCCTCAGAACCAGCTCAGGGCTGTAATTTGTTCCACTGTATTTGTCCTTCGTTTATTGTTCGTTTCACTCTTCCTCCATCGCCTGGGAAAATATGTGTGGGTTTACATGATGCAAGGGCTGGACTTCAGTGGATGTTTTGATGCAACACCTAAATCTTCTTTCAGGAATGAAGGGCATTCTCTGAGGTTTTTAAAATTCTTCCAGAAGATAGCTTTCAGTTGTTAGCATGTATCGGAGACAAGCATCATCTAACCCAAGGTTAATCACTTCCTGGGCAGCCTCTGTCCAATGAGTAGTCAGGCTCAGTGCTCCCTCGAGCTCAGGACAACACTGAAAGGCCGTCCCAGACTAAGAACTTCCCTCGGAGTCACGTTAAAAAAAAAATTGTTTTTCTGGTGGAGATTGCATTCTAGCCCAACATCTCCGTACGCCTAATTCTGTTTCCCACAAGTGATATCCCAAAAGCACCCCTTAAGAAGCCGTTTGCTTGCTAAGTTTTGTCTTTGGATAAGCTTCTCAGGGAATTTAATCAGCAATAGATATCTCACTACTAAGACTCTCTACTGTATGACCTCAGCACAGAACTTTATGGTTTTTAGCTTTTTATTACTAGCAGCCCTTAGCATAGCACATTATATATGATGAATATATATTAAACGAATCTAGTTTGTTGAAATTTACTTTCCATCTAAACAGAATAAAATAGGAACACTTCTGGAAGCTTGTGTGAATCTAAGTCACATATCTTTTCCACTATACTGCTGGCACTAACCCCTGCTCACGCAAACAGCTCACACTAGCTTATGATGCATTATTCCTCAGGAGAGTATCACATTGCAGTGTTTGTTAACTTATTCAAGAAATTCCACGAACATTGACAGCATGGAAATTGACACTACAGAGGACAACTAAAGTGTTGCCCTTATCCTAAAGAGTTTCATAAAGCAGCTTATAAAAACATAGTTAAATGACAGTACCTTGTAATGAGGGTTAATAGGGGTCAGGAGCAAAGTGTTAAAGGGAAAAAGGAAGAACAATTCTGTTTAAACAGTGCTTTGCTCTAAAGTTCTCGCGGAGAAAGGGATGGTTAGTCTATGTAGTAGGATATATAATTGTAGATAAACAAGGAGAGTAAAGACATCCCAGACACAAGGGAAGATAAACCCAAGAGACATTCAAGAATACGGCATATTTAAAGGATGGTGAAGTACTGACTAAAAGTGCATGCGTTTAGAAAGGTGGAGTAACATTGGGAGTTTGAGATCCGCAGATACTAACTAATATATATAAAATAGATAAACAACAAGTTTACACCGTATAGCACAGGGAACTATGCTCAATATCTTGCAGTAACTTAACAGTGAAAAAGAATATGAAAACAAATACATGCATGTTCATGCTGCACACCAGGAACTGACACAATGTTGTAAACTGACTATACGTCTATATATATGCAAAGAAAAGAAGACTGGAGTGGGATGTAATCACTTCCTGGGCAGAGGTGGCCTGTTCAAAGGAAAATTTTATTTACTATGTATTTGTTGGAACTGGGAATTATATTATCAGATGTGGTTTTTTAAAATCATATATCTGGAGGATATATGAGTTTTTAAAAGTTTGATTTGTGAAGACTAATTAAGAGTCCACCAAAGTATTTCAGGGAAAAGATGATAATGCTAGCGTCTCTGAAGTGAGGAAAGCTTTGCAGCTGTGAGGAGTATCTATAAAACCTGAGGACTCCCTGGAGCCTGGAAAATGGGTGGAGGGTTCGGGCAATAAAGGAGCAGATTAATACATTGTATGTTAAGAAGAACAAATGGAACTAACATGGTAAAGTGGAGTCCTAATATCGCTGTACTTGCAATAAATGTAAATTAATCTGGCCCACTATACTCTGAAACTGGTGAGAAAAATAATATTCAACAATATGTTGTCTACCAAAGTTTCTCTTAAAAAATTAAACATTGTCAAATGAAAGCTTGAAAAGACACATGCGAAGCAATAATGTTTTCTTAAAAAGTCATTATGGAGTATTATTAAGCTAAAGATGCACCAAATGTGGAAACAGCACCTACAATATAGCAAGGGGGGATGGGGGAGGGGAAGAGAAGGAAGGAGGGGAGAGAGGAATGAAGGTTGGGTGAGGAAGAGGAGAAGGAGGAAGTAAGCAGGAGGAGGAGAACAAAAGGAAAAAAATCTGGGGTAAAAAATTCAAGTAAGCAAAAATTTAACCAGAGCAAAAGACAAAAGAGAGAGAATGAATAGTCAGTGAGGCAGGAGTAAAAGCAGAAGAGCATAGCACAGTGGAATTATAAAGACAATTTGAGGAAGAAAAGAATAGGATACAACATTAGAAAGTGTCAAAGAATCAGCCTAGATTATAACTGAGAAATGCTAATGTCACCGAAGTAGTGAAAGTAAACTTACACTGAAAGGGCCCGAGGAGTATACGGAATCAAGGGAGATGTAACTCTCAGGAAATGGCCTTTAGTAGGACTAGGAGTCTTGAGTCCTGATCTATTCATCCACCCCCACCACAGTCCGGGGGGACGGGGAATACCTAGATGGTGCCCATGAAGCTTAAAACCTCTTTACATGAAGTGAGGATAATCTCCAGGAGCACTAGTTTAGGACACATGGAGCCATTCCTGGGCTACAAGAGAAAAGATTAGAAAAATAAAAACACACTCAGTGATGCATTTTTGGGTCTCTTTCATGCCCACACCGTGGTTAACGTTGGCTCCCTATGAATCCAGTGTCAAAGACTCAGAAAAGAATAGATTCTTTAGAATAAAAGGACTAATCCACCCACCCCAACTCCCTTCCTATTTAACCTTCAAGACCTTCCTTTAGACCTTCTTAGCTTTCAAAGTGCCAGTCCAACCCCTCACATCTCGATGGCTTCATCTTCCCACACAAGATGTACGGGATAAGATAGAGGTAAAATAACAAGATGATGCTCTGAAAAATGAGACAACATGCCCTAGCATTTTGGTCCAATAAATGTTTTTTCAACTCTTATGGGAAACCAAGAGGTAATCTTTCAAGAAAGTTTTTCACTTTCGTAAAAAGTCATTGGAAGCATTTTGGCCTTTAAAAGTTTATAAAATCAACATACATGCTAAGGGTAATAAGCTACTGGGAAAAGAAAGGTACAGAATTCAGTATTCTAATAAGACTGTGTGTGCAGCTGAAAAGGAAAGAGGAGAAAAGGGTGGAATCTGAAATACAGTTAGAAGGGTTAAGATCTGAACAGCAAAGTGATCTTTTAAAAATATGTCAGATAAAAATATAAGATAAAATATTTTCTAAAAGTTGAAAAAACAAGGAAAAACACAAAAAGGAAATGAAAAACAAAAAAGAATAAGTAAGAGTGAGAAATCATTTAAGAAAGAATTTGATGCCAGCTTACCTCTGTTTCTTCTGTTAAATACACAAAAATGATATGTGTTGCTTGTGGATGTATGTTCAAACCACAAGAACATAATAATTTCTCAGTTATTTCTCACTGATGTAGTGCCTATTTGGATGTTATTTTTTTTTCCTTTTTATGTACCATCACAAAATCCAACTGAGCAGATGTAGACACTAAGAGAAAATCCCATTCTTCAAATGAATGACATTTCCTGTGGGAACACAGAACTCCAAAGCAATGAGTGGGTAAATAAAATATATTAATGAGCTGGTTTACTCCTTTCTTATGGAAGCATAATTGAGTCCCAACACAATTAAGGGATTTATGCTTGCATCCATTTCAATCTCCAGCGTGGTTCAGCCACAATAAAATGCTGTAAAGAAGCTTCTGAGTGGAGATTAAAAGTTCCCTAGAGTCAGAGAGGACCATTTGGCTGCATCTTTAGAGACAGTTGATCACGAGCATGAATCTCCTCCAAGATACATATGTACATATTTGTATTCAATCTAACCTTCTGAATTGGAGTTTACCCTCTCTAGGACTCATATACAGTGGCAACAGTAGGAAGCAGAGAGTATGCCAATAACTCAAAGAATTAATTAAAATAGATACTGCTCGTGTGTGTACCAGCTGATCCTTGTAAAGTTAAGATACAAGTGACCTGTTATACTTAGGCATTATGGAAGTGTAACTTGAATGTATAGTGATTAACTTGGAAAAGATTTATTATTCATAATTTTACAAAAAGTCGTGTAAGAAGTGGATGTGCACATGTTATATTTCCCCACGAAACATCAGACATAGCTAATTCACCTAAGTCATCAAGATGATTTAGCCATGTAAAAAGGCAGGGAGAATAAACCTTTACATGATGACCCTTCAGGATGCAAATACTAAAAGATTGCTAAACTTTATTTACATGCATCTGTACAGTTGTTTATTAAACCATTTTTATTAGATGCCTGTCATATTCTATTTATTCCATATGACCCAAGTGATTCTTTATCTTGTAGTGCTTTCTGGGAGTAATAGAAATCCAATTCAAACTGCACTGATGATAAAAAAATTTCCTTATGCAGTAAGATCAATAGTAGAGATGACTTGACTTGTAGTATGCCAGGTCTTCTGCTCTGCTTCTTTTTGAGTCTATCGACGTTGCTCTTTCTGTGTATTGGCGTCATACTCAGAATGGTAGCAGTTTCAGGCATCATTATCCAGAAATGGCAGTGATCAGAGGGATAAGACATCCTACTGGAGAATTCTCCTTAAATGAAGAGCAGCCAATTCTAAATTAATCTCTCTAAAAAGAAAAGGATAAAGTCAGTTTTCATCCAACTAATCAGGATCTAATTCTGGAGCTGTGAACTTGGGCACTTTTGTTGGAGTCATATGAGAAACGGTGGAGAGCTGAATAAAATGTTTCCGGATACATTGTGTAGACAACTGCAGGAAACTATGGTGAATGTAATTCCTGCTAACAGGAAGATTATAGAGTCTCTGTTATCCCCACCTTCTTTTGTTCATCCTGCCATGGCATGTAATAATGTTCCATTACTTCACGTTCAAATTCCTCACTGTTTGATAATCCTTTCTCTACCTTCCCATCTATAAATGCAGTAGACCTCAATATGATTGTCTTCTCAACTTGAACTTGGCTACTTGCCAATATCCCCATTATCATTACATTCCTTCCACACCTTCCTTCACCCACATTCAATCAAGTAATCAGTCACTAAATTATAACCACTTATTACCCTATACATCTCTGGAATCTACTTATTTACCTCCATTATCAAAAATTGTACACTTTGTGTTACCCAGTTACACACTAAACACACAATTTGTGTTGACTCCCTTTGATACCTTAAGTAAAAAGGAAGAACAGAGTAGCAGTACACTGAAGAAATAAAATTATGAAGGACATAAGGGTGCAAAGAACCTAGTGAAACTGAGGAATTAAAAAAACACAAGGAATTAAGCGAAACACTCTAAATGTTCTATGAAAAAAGTTGGTACATTTGGGGGGCATAAAAATATACTTTTTTTGCATTTATATTTATAAGTTTGGGTACAAAATACATTGATAGTTTCCATATATAAAATAAGTTAAAATATATAATGGAAGAAGAAACATATTTTACAATAAAATTAAAAAAATAATAAAGTGTTTAGGAATAAATGTAACTGTAAAGGGTTTAATAGGATCATTGTAATACAGCAGGTCACCAGTAAGCGGTGGCTGTTCTTTCCTTTGGTTGCTGTTACTATTGTCCTCTGAACCTCAGTCTCTACCACAACCTCATTCTCCATCCGTTTTGTCCATAGGCAGAGCTCTGCTGGTGACTTGAGTGCCCTGGTATTTTGTCTTTGTTTAGTGACCGCTCTGGCTTTGCCCTGACTCCACGTAAGCAGGTTGGCCCCACTTAGCAGCCCAGCATGGTGCAGTTGGTAGCTCTGAGAAGTCTGATCTCCTGGGAAAAATCAGAGGCTTTAGAGTTTTTTCAAATCTTGACTGTCACTTACTGTCTGAGTCATCATTAAACAGGCCTTTTCATTTCTGACCCTTGCTGAACCCATGTGCCTGGAAAACAGGCATTAAAATCTTACTTTACTCTTTGGTGTAGATTAAGTGTCATTATGTACTAGGACGTAAATATTCTGTAAATTGTCATTTGCTTAAAAATTGTATTTTTAAACTATTCTTGCAACAATATAGTCACTGAAAATACTGAATTAGTGAATATTGAGCAATTACTCCTAGGGGAAATATAAGGTTTGAGGTTTTCGTGAACCTCTGATCACATTTCATCAACTGATCGATACATACCTTGCTTTATGTGTTTTTCTGTTTAAAGATACCTAATTATAATGTTGATTTATTAACCTTGAACCTGTAGCCCACAGCACTGTACCTCATGCCTGAATGAAGCATATGTAGCACATATATTTTCCCTACGAGGCACATCACAGCTTCCTTGTGCTTAGAAACATTAGACAGCATCCCAGCACTGTGCTTTGGGGCCATTTTAAACAGCAAAATCACAACAAAACAGAAAAATGTGAAAAGGTTGGCAGCAAAGAGATCACTTAAAGGACCCTCATTTATAGTGTGAGAGCTCGAACAGCAAGACAGATCCTCACCATGCCTGGCATCACCTGGGAAACCCAGGTTACTCAAATTTTTTGCCACTCTGCGTATTTCTATGAACAGAAAATGCCATGAATATCAATTTTGGGGTTACAAATTTTAGCTTGTAGGCTAGTTGGCAAATAGGAAATCTATAAATAATGAGAATGAATTCTAATTCTATTAGGGGTAGGGAAATTTCCCTCACAGGGAACTTTTACCAAGGACAGGACCTGTTGTTTTTTACCTTCTCTTGACTTCAGATTCCTGTTTAGAACCCAATATCCAATGTTCCTGCCTTGTTTCTATTAAGTTTTATAATAGGCATAATATAGTCACAGTTCTCAAAAAAAAAAAAAAAAGCAGAACCAACAGGATGTGTGTATGTGTACGTAGTATATATTACATGCAGAGAGATTGATTTATTATAAGTAATTGTCTCTCACAATGACAGAGACCGAGAAGTCCCAAGATCTGCACATGTTAAGCTAGAGACCTGGAGATCCAGGGGATATGATGGTAAAATTCCGGTCCAAACACTTGAGACAGAAGAAGACCAGTGTTTCAGCGGAAGTCTGAAGGCAGTAAAAGACTGATGTCCCAACGTCCTAGCTCAATCAGTTAGGCAGGAGGAATTCCCTCCGTCTGTCTGGAGGGTCAGTGTTTCTGCTCTAGGCAGACCTTCAGCTAATTTAGAAGGGCAATCTCCTTTACTCTTTTTCCCAATTTGAATGTTAATTATCAAAAAAAACCACCTTCACAGACACACTCAGAATGTTTGATCAAATATCTGGGCACCCTGTGGCCCAGTCAAGTTGCTACATAAAATTAATCATCATAGTTGGTGTATATTTTAGCTCTTTTTGTATGCATATGATGAAGGAATATGTATCACATATATGCATTTTATAAAACTTGAAACCCTCCCTGATTTTCTTCCCCCCGTTGAAGCCCAGAACCCCATTTGGGTAATTCTCCTCTTTCTTGGTTTCTGTATCTTTCTTAGATACAAGATACAGCACGGTGGTTCGCATTCATGATTTCCTGATTCCAAAAGGCCCTTCTCGTCCTCATGCAACTGAAGGGTCCAAAAGGCTGAAAAGAGCTACCCTCTTATTTAGCTTAAGAGATCAAGCACCTTTAACTGAAATATTTTTGTTTTTTTCTTTTTACATTTTTAAAAGCTATAAAATATATTTAGTTTCTATTTTAAATATATGGATAGAGTGAGAAATTTCATTCTGTTTTAAATCATAAATGACTAACATTTGAATTCTGAAATAATACAGAGAAATATATCAACCAAGCCACGTACCGTGAGAAAAATAATGGACTGAAAAATTTTAAATATAAGCTATATATCATTCAAAACTGGGAGTGGTGAAATGCTGGCAAGAGGTCAAGTGGTCAGAAAATGAACATTTCACAATTTGAGAAGTAACTCTTAAGAGTTACTGTGAAGAATGACATGATTTTCAGTGGGTCCCAATTGCTTTTGTGTGAATATTAATAACTTCCTAATTATGATTAAAAGACCAATTATATCTAGTCTCACCCATAGTTAGACTGTCATACAACCTCTGTCAATCATAAGGTAATTTTAAGCGTCCAGAATGTATTCATTATCTTTTTTTTTTTTTTTGTGCCTCTGGGAATCCTCATATTCTGTTTTCTCTTTCTGATTTTCAGATTAGAAAAGTCTAACTTAATCTAAATCTTTTCTAAAATGCAAATTTTCCCTAACCTGAGTCGCTGCTTTCTTCAATTTTCTGACATCCTTCAACACTAACCCAAATGCCACAGCAGTGAAGCCCCCACTGATTGACTTGAAAGGCTCTTAGATCCCATAGAACTTTATAGTTTCCTCCTTAACTTTGGAGCCTAAATGCTTTTTTTTTCTTATTCATGTTGTTGCCTAAACAGAGTTCCCTTGAAATAAAGGACGTTCTATGAAACTTCCTAGATGTTTGTTTTCGTTGCTCTTCATTCCATTCATTCAACAGCTACTTACTGAGAGAGTTCCAGGTGGAAGAATTATTTTAGGTGCAAAGAGTCAGAGTAGTGAACAAAGCCAACAAAACTCATCCCCCTTATGGATTTCACATTTAAGATGTTGCAAATACCTACGTACCAAGGCAAACTGCTGCTAACACAAATTAGGGAATTCTAAAAAGAAGGTGCTGACAAAGGAATCAAAAGATTGGAGTACAGCTTGATCTGAAGAAATTTCTAGAAGAAATTTCTAGAAGGAACCAACAACTAGGGGAATGACTAAGATTCTCTTTGTTTTCCTTTGCTTCTCTATCCTCTGAGAGTCTGATTTATTTTTTCTGCATTCTCTTTTTGAAGACTGGATTGTTGGGTGCCCTATACATAACCACCTACACAATAACAAAAATTTTATCTCTTTATTCCTTATTCTGGGAGAAAGGTCCTTGACTGCACTAGCTTGGCCAACATTTGACTTATAGTTTATCAACTGTGACTAGGACTGGGGGCATCACTAAATTGTCCAAAATGGTACAAAATGGCTGCCACCACTATAATCTCATGAATGGGAGAGGATTAAAAATAATGGGGAAACTTCAGAGCTCAAATTTCTTGGTTGACCTCACAGCATCTTTATGGGTATAGGTTTTATGTCTTTTCTGGTGCCCTCTGTGCCTGATAATCAGGTATAAACTATATTCCTTTGGGATACTAACTCCTGTATTCTCCCACTTGGCTCATATTTTGTAAAGTCATAAGCAATATAGATGAATGTTTGCTCCTAGTTGGGAAATTATTTTGTAATATTTAAAGCAATGAAAGAGGTAAAAGAATGATGAGCTGGTTTAATTACTACAATAAGGTATTTTGAATATGTCTATTTAAACAAAATAATGGTGAAATATGAGGTTACATATGTGTTCATATGACTTGAGAAATATCTAGTCACTTCAAGCTTCCATTTATTTTTCTCTAAAATATTCATTAGGTAATAAACATTTATTTGACACTTTCTATGTAAAGTTGCTCAGGTGCTGACAAAAATATATCTTCCTGTTTACTTGATGGTGTTTTATGAGGATTAGAAAAAAATTTTTTTGTATATAAAGTACCTAAAAATGGACGTGATTACTATTAAACAAGATAATGCTTTTTAAAAGATTGTTGCAAATTCTAGAGCAATGGCTGTGTTTGCAATGTATCTGTCAGGCTTTCTGGGAGATTGCTCAGCAAATCTGGGGCAATACCAGGCAGCCATCTTGTGAAGTCTAAAGGCATTAGACAGAATCAGTTTTTCCTGCTGCCTTTGTTTTGAGCATGGTGATTTTACCATCTATATCCTGAACCATGTTTTGTCTCTGCAAGGCTCACTGGTGGTCACTGCTGTGTCAGTGCCCACAGGTCACCATCGACACTTCCCTAGGGAAAACCTGAGGAACGACAGGCAAAGCTTTGGGAGTTAGCCCACCCACAGTACAGAGTGGCCGGGACCCACTAGGTGTCCATCGCTAATGTGAAGCCACTGCATTTGTGTTCTTTTTTACCCTGAGGTCATTCTTTTTATAAATAACACTTGTTCTAACTTTGCAGTTCTTAGTCCCAAGAGATACCATCTGGATATTTTGGGGCCCAAAAAATATTCTGCATACCACTCCTGAGGATACTTTTCATTAAAAAATCTAATATTCTTAATCAATAAAATTAAACAGTTGGATTAAATATCAGAGCTTGATCTCCTAAACTGGAAAGCCCATGAAATTGCTTTAAACCTGGGTGTCGTGCTAACGTCTACTAACATATTGCAAATGGTAATTAGAATGTAAGCAAATTAATAATACAAATCGAGTGAAAATGCTCTTCCCATTAATGAACCTTTTTTCCCCCATTTTGCCTTATACTGCAACTGCCCCATTTCACATTGACTGATTGCTGCTTATTCTTTTAGACTCAAGCCAAAGGTCATACCCTATAGGAGACCTTCCCTGACTCCCTCCCATTAGAAATCTCTTCTTTACCTTATTATTTTTAACGCCTAACACAGTTCTTAGCACATGTAGGCAATTTAGAAATGTTAAGAAAATGAACTGGGTTTACAACATTATGACAGGAAGAATATGCCCCCACTCCACCAAAAGATGCCCACACCCCAATCCCCAGAACCTATGAATATGTAAGGTTACATGGCAAGGGGGAAATAAGATTGCACAAGGAATTAAGATTTCTCATTAGTTGATTTTGAAATAAGAGGGAGTATCCTTGGACTCAATGCAATCTCAAGGGTCTTATAGGTGAAAGAAGGAAGCAAGACAGTTGGTGTCAGAATGATGTAATATGAGAAAGACTTGACTGGCTGCCGCTGGCTTTGAAAATGGAAGGGGGCAGGAGCTAAGGAATGTGGAAAACTTCTGGAAGATGGAAAAAGCAAGGAACAGATTGTCCTCTAAGCCTGCAGAGGGAGTGTACCCTCCCAACACATTGATTTTAGCCCAGTGAGATCCATTTCAGACTTCTGATTTCCAGAACCATTGAGATGATAAATTTGTGTTTTTATGCTCCAGTTTGTGGTAATTTGCTATCATAGTAAATAAGAAACTAACACAGACATCATATTGTTTCCTTTCTTGTATACAAATAGCTAAGTTTTCCATGTCTAACAATGACAAAGTTATGTTCAGGGTCTTTCAATATCAAAAGAAATATAACATAGTGAAAACACATTGAATCTAGAAATTAGATGGCTCTGGAATCCCAACCCAACATGAGGCATTTGTAACTTTAGGCAAATCAGTAAACTACTAGATATTTCCATCTATTTGATGGAGATAACATACACTTCACAGAAGTACTGTGGAAATTTATAATGTATAAAAGTCATTGGCTCTCAGCGCTGGTACACAGAGAGAAATAAATGCAACACAGTGGAGAAAAATCCTTTTGCATAGCGAATGCAATAAGACATAAGTACTAAGTGAATGGTGGGAATTCTGATGAGGTTTCTAGAGGATGTTAGGCCTGACCTTGGCCTTGCATGAAGGGGATGGTTTACACACGTGAATACAGAAGGGAGGGGATTCCAGCCTGTGCCAAGGCTGTGTACAGTCTGAGGTAGCAGGGGGCAGCCTAGCAGAGATGCAGGCGGTGCCGCCAGGTGTAAGTGTGGGCTCTGGAGCCAGGCTGCTTTGGTTTGAATTCTGGTTCAACCGTTTCCAGACCTTGGCAGCTTAGGGTCCCTATTTAAACCTTTTATGCCTCTGTTTACTCAGCTGTAAAAGGAAAGGTAGCTCTGTAAATTTATTGGGGAAACATGTCTGAAGTACATGGCACAAAACATTTATAATGTGCTCAATAAAATATTAGGTACTGTGAGTGTTACTTAAAGCATGTGTGTGGGGATGTGAATGTGGGAGAAGATGTTCTGGGGTGAACTGGAGCAGAAGCCTCTGTAAGCTTGCAGAAAAGCATCTCCAATGGAGGAATTTCTGTACTCTTACAGGAGCGGGCAAGAGTTTTAATTTTAGAGCTCAAGATCAGTGAGGAAGGAAATTATATTTTGCTGTTTTGTAGTTCATCAATTTATCCCCAGCCCTAGCAGGATGTCTTGTCCTCAGAGACATTCTTTACATACCTGATTGAATGCACTTGTCTAAAATCCAGATTACCCCATGTAATAGTTCATTAGTCCTATTTTTGTACCAACTAGAATGTAAGCAGCCTGAGTGAAATGTTTGAGGTTCATCAAATCAAACCAGATAAACTCAGTCACGCAGGAGTAGGAATCTGCACTCTTCCACACCCTGCCTGTGTGTGGAAGTGAGTTTGGGTGAGTCATTCAAATTCACTTTGTCTCAGGTTCTAACTTTATTAAATGAGAAATCTAGGAGTTCTGTTATGTTCTGTCATCTTTTTTTTTTTAATGTAAATGATGATAACATAATCAGGATTATGTCAACTCCAGTTCACGTCCTATCTCTGTATCTTATTACCTACATGGTCTGCCCTCATACTTGCTGGGAATATAATTAAACATTATCACATAAGCAGATACTGATCCACAGTTGATGTTCAATGAGCCCTTTATTCCTCAGCCATTGCAGTATTAAGGAGCTGCCCTCTATAAGCTAACAGGTACATGGTGTTATATATAGTTCTGAGCAGAAGAGTAAGATGTTTTGTTGAATCTATTCTATGGCTTATCTGTTCAGCACTTTTTTTTGTTTAAATAAAATTATCTTGTTTCTCACACTGGCATTTTACAGATAGACTCTGTCATTTTGGTGTCACACAGAGCATTCTATCATCACTAATATATCATTTTTCTTGGGGAATAATATAAGTATCAAGGTGTTTGGTAAGGAAATATAAATCTTCCGATAGGCTAAGTAAAAATTAAAGAAAGAATAATGATTCTGTAAGATTCTAGCATAAGAAAAATGACGCTAGATATTTAGGCAGTGTTGATTAGGAAGTAAAAAACGATCATTTGCTGCATTTACTGATTTATGGTCCTCTCTTCGTACATACACTGGTGTTATTTGCTCCAGAAGGAAACTGTAGACAAATTCATAATTCATAATATTTAGAAATATGCATATGATGAAGTAGCGAGTAGTAACAGGGGAACAGGAGAACAGGTAGTCCAAGACTTTATGTACTGTTTGCAGGATGTTGATGACACCATTTTTATTAACATTAGTAATTTTAATGCTTATATCTAAATCTCTTATTGACACAAATAGCTGTATGAGATACCACAGGTATAATAAAAAGAAATAGAAAAAATAGATTTGATAAAAAGCTCTTTTACTCTCTGGCAATGGAATTCCTTTCTCTAATTCCATGAGCTTCACTTTTCACATCAATAAAATGTGTCTAATACAATTATTGTTGTATGTGAAAGCATGGGTCATTTCTACTTTGGGAGTCAGGTATGTCTGAGTCTTGTATCAGTCCCTTTAATACCAATCGAACACTAGTTTGAACTTTTGGGTTGACAATAAATTACGTACACTTCCTTAAAACTGATATCTAACGTTCTGGCAGATTTTTTTGAAGATTATCTTTTTCACAGAGAATATCTGAGCTTCTTTTCTGAAAATCCGTTAACCATATGTAAAGGTTTATTTCTGGATTCTCAATTCTGTTCTATTGCTCTATATTCTTATCATCATGCCAATACCACACTCTACGGATTACTTCAGCTTCATAGTAAGTTTTGAAAGCAGGTAGTATGAAGCCCTCTGGCTTTCTTTTTCAAAACAGTTTTGACTATTTAAGGGTCTTTACAATTGCATGTACATTTTAGGTAAGTTTACGAGTTTCATCAAAAAAGTCTGCTGGGATTTTGACAGACATCATATTGATTCTATAGATCAATTTAAGGGTGAATTGCCATCTTACTAATACTGTCTTCCAGTCCATGAAAATGGCATTCCATTTGTTTGGAACTACTTTAACTTATCCTAGCCATGTTTTGTAGTCTTTTTTTTTTTTTTTTTTTACATTTTTTGTTGATTTGTAATCATTTTACAATGTTGTGTCAAATTCCAGTGTAGAGCACAATTTTTCAGTTATAAATGAACATATATATATTCATTGTCACATTTTTTTCTCTGTGAGCTACCATAAGATCTTGGATATGCTACATGTCTTGAAATTATTTTATTAAATATACTCTCAAGTATTCTATTTCTAATGTTACAAAAATTTTCTTAGTTTCATATTTGAATGATCTGTTGCTAGTATATAGAAATTCAGCTGACTGTACTGTTCTTGTATCCTGTACCCTTGTTAAAATACTTTTTTAGTTTTAGCAGTTTTTATGTGGATTTTTTAGGATTTTCTATAAGATTATGTCATCAGAGATAAACACTGTTTTACATCTTCCTTTCCTGGTGGGACGACTCTTCTAGGTTTTTTTTTTTTCTGATTGATTAATGAATTATGCGTCTTAATATGCTGGCTGTAACATAAAGTACAATACTGAGACAGTGAGCAGAAGTGAAGAGTGAGGACATGTCACTCCATGGAGGAGGCTGTCACTGAGAGGATATGACTGCTGGTTGACCTGCAACCTGGACCTGGGCATTTAGAGGCTCCCTACCTCCTCCCTTGTCCTTGGATTGTACATTCTGCTTACTCTTCCCTACCAGTAGCTGTCTCAAAGATGCAGTGTTGAGAGAGTAAGATGTGGTTGAGACCGTCTGGACTGAATACAGGACTGAACCCAGTTAAGCCCTCTCTATAAATTTTTACGATTCTGGCACATGGGTTCGAAGATCTACTTGTCTTGTGACCACCCAAGGCAAGCCTCATGTGAGTTCCCTTGCCTGTGAAACCTGCCTCCTACCAATCTAGCGTGTCCTGCCTCTCTTTTGGTCTTTCTTTGCCCTGTATGCATGGGGTCCAGTTTTAGATTTCACCCCAGGAACTCCCCAGGTTTCAAACCAACACTACATCCTTGGCTTGTTGCTTGTCTTAGGAGAAGAGCGTTTACACTTTTACTATTCAGTTATGCTTTAAGCATAATTTGGGGAGGATGACCTTAGATTCTTAACTACTTAGAATACATGAACCGCCATTTCAAGTGAAGAGTTCTCCTATGCATATTCGAAGCTGTGGAGATGGCAGTGTTTCCTTGTGTTTTTGTCAAAGGAAAATAAGTGAACTGAAAAAGCTGCTAGTATTTCAAAATTAGGTCAGAATTGATGGTTGATGGAGGCCTCATGAATTGTTCATGTCAAAAGCTTCATTTAGCGTTTATATGATTTCTTTAACTTTATATAATGACCAAGTATGTTAATGTGTGTCTTAGTATAGAAACTCCTTTGCATAGCTGGGGGAAAAACCCACACACACAATTGCTTTTGATGTAGTGTTTAATCTCCTTTGCATTCTATTTTCATCATTTCAATAATATACAGGAAGTCTTTGCATTTCACAGTATCTCAGAAATCTCAACCGTCAGAGAAGTGTGCAACGTTCTACCGCTGGTTAACATGGTACCACATAAAAGTGATGACTGGCTTTGCATTACATCCGTCAATAATCATAAGGGAAACATAACCTAGTTTTCTAATTTTTTGTATGGTCTCATCATTTTAGAAACCATCTTATTCCTTATCAGAAAAACTTTACATTTTAATTTTACTTGATTTTTATGTGGCTTGCAGTAATCTAAGATCATTTGAAATTAGATAAACTCTCTGGACCTGGTGCTTTCTTACACAGGAGACCTCCATTTAACACCTCTGCATTTGCTATGGAAATTGTCTTATTTAGGGTTTTATTATTTTCTCTATTAGAGCCAAGTTTGGAAAGTTGTGTATTTCTAGAAAACCATATAGATTCAATCTAAATTTTAAAAAGTTTTTACATACAGTTGTGTAAATTAGCTTCTTACAATTTTATTTGTATTCCTTGTGTTTATTTCCAACTTTTCATTTCTAATTTTGTTAATTAGTCATTTGATTTATCCTGATTAATTTATAACATTATCTATTATTCAGTGAATCAGATTTTTAATTATAAGTTCTTCAGGTTTTCTTTTCCAGCACATTAATTTCTGCTTTTTCCATATCTAATTTTTCTGCTGTCTTTGGTTTATTCTTTCTTCTCATTAATAATATGTTTATTTTTTTCATATTTATTAATATAGGAAAATCATAAAAATTTCCTCTGCTGTAAAATAAATCTAGTGCATAGATTCTGATGTTAGTTTTCATTACCTCTTTTTAAGGTTCTATAACTTGTTTTACATTTCTCCTTCGACCAAAGAGTGATTACAGTTGTTTTAATATCAGTAAGTTGAATTGCTCAAATTTCTCCATTAGTTTCTAATTTTGTGTCATTCTTAGAGACTGTTGTTTCTTAGGAATGTGTCAAGTGTCTTCTAATGCCCACATATGGCCAATTTTATAAATACACGATTTTCATTTGAAATGAATGTGTGTGTCTATATGTGTGTTTGACTATGTGTGCCACCTTATTAATCATGTGTATATCTTCTATGTCTTTACTAACTTGTGTTCACTTTGTTCTAAATTGAGGATGATGTATTTTAGATTCTTTGTTTTAGGGTTTCTCTCTAAAGCATTAAAAAATTTTTGTTTTCCTTTCGTTCTCCTTTGTATTTCGTTTCTGGCACTTCTTTACCTTCTTCCTCATGAATGTTTTTGCTGTGTTATTGGGAATACAATTGTACATGATGGATACGCTTTCGCTGTGTATTAAAGTATTAGCATTACAAAGTGAGCTTCCTGAATCTATTATGATTTTCTTCCAAAAGTTACCCGGTTTAATATTAGTATTGTATTTCCTATTCTCCTTCTGTGTACATTTTCCTAATATGCCTTTTTCCACTCTCTTATTTTTAACTCTTCTGAATTTCTTTTTTTAGGTTTTGTCTCTCATGTTCACCGTAGTGTGAGTTACTCTCATTTAATTATGTTTTATGTTATCAATATGTTTGGGTTCAGTCTTCTTGTGGATTTTTGTTGACACATCCCTTTCTATTTCATTCTCTCACATTCTTTTTAGCATTTAAGTGTATGCTTTTGTTTGAATGTTTGAATGTTCAAATCTGTATGCTTATTTTCTTACATATACTGTCTCCCTTGTCCCCTAGTTTCGGGTATTATGTACCAGTTCCCTACTGCTCCCTAGGGTGAGCCTAACGGATCACCCCTTCTTTGCCCTTTTTTCCCTTCCTCCATCATAGAATTTGAATTAAAAATCTTTTATACTCAAAGTTTGACTCCACCTGCATCGTGAGGCGTACATAATTTATATATGTCTTCTCCTTTATAACTTGATTTTGTCTTAGTCTACTAAGAAAATACGTACTTACTATGCATGACTCAGTCCTTATTGTGATGTCTCCCTGGTTCTGGTTATCTGAAGCTTGCTCTCTTCTAGATATTTCTTTTCTCCCCCAACCCCCACCCTTGTCTGTTGGTCTTCTTTCTTTTCATTGCAACCTAAAAATCAAACTAACCCCAGTAATAATGTCTTGTATCTCGTACATGAATTTTTATTGAGGGAAAGTCTACTAGAATGGGAACGTGCTGTCCATGTATTTCAGTGTGTGACATCATCGCTCTTGGGTGTTCACCCCCCCTTTGCTTTACCCATTGGAGTGTGTCGTTTGAGGTCTTACAGCACTTCCACTTATTCTCGCTCACTCTCTCCACCCGGCTTCCCTCCTTTGCATTTCTCTGCAGGGTTTAGCTAAGTGTCACTGCAGTTGCAACAATCTAAGCCTTCTGGATGCTTGGATATTTCCATCTATGCAGGTGATTGCCCTTTTTGGTTGACTGCTGCTGTTGTACATTTTTGTCTTCCTCTCTCCATCAAAAATTAGTTTTTTGAAAGAGACTTATAGACATAGAAGACAGATTAATGGTTACCAGTGGGGAGAAGCGGATAGGGAGGGATGAATTGGGAGTTTGGGAATGGCAGATACAAACTACTATGTACAGAATAGATAAACAGCAAGGTCCTACTGGATAGCACAGGGAACTATATTCAATGGCTTCATACAGTGACCTGTAATGAAGAAACAACTATGAAAAAGGATATATATATATATATATATATATATATATATATATACACACATATATATATGATACATATTTTATATATATATATAAATAACTGAATTGCTATGCTGTACACCAGAAATGAATACATCATTGTAAATCAACTATAATTTTAAAAAATAGTAAAAAAAGAAAGATTAGTTGCTCATATTGTGAATTCTTCAAGAAAAATGTTGTATGCAGCCTACTTTACCATTTCAGCTGAAAGTTCAATTCACCTTGATCATACAAATCTTGCTTCCATGTTTGTATTGAGTATATCTCCTCTATGGTTTGATTTATGCACCTAAAAATCGCATTTTTACATTGCCTATTAAGAGATGGAAGCAATGAAAGAGATCTATATGAGTTTTTAAAGTCAGGAATGCCTTGTTCATATTTCTATTCTGAGGGAGCAACACAGTGTTAATCATTTAATAAACTGTAGAAATGTCTTAAACTATGCCTACCATATTTAGAGAAAACGACCCGTTTGTGGAGATGATTGTATCCCAATATGGGACTAAAGAAGCACGGATATTTTTGAGGAACAACCAATGGGTAGAAGATGAAAAGTCACAAATACTAAAGGGTCTCCCTTTATAGTTATACTGTAGTGTGGAAAAGACAATCTATTTGATGAGTAAGAGACAAGACAAATCAACAGTGATTGGGAGAATAGTGCAAAGAAAGTCAACATTCAAGGAGCTAATAAATCACAGATTTAGCCAAATTTCCTAATACTTTAATAGTAGACTGATGCTCTATCAAATCAAATAATATTAATAAGACATTTTCACTAAATCTGAAAAATACATACAAGTAGTAACAATGAATCATTTGACTTTTTTTAGACATTTTTATTGATTTATAATAATTTTACAATGTTGTGTCAAATTCCAGTGTAGAGCCCAATTTTTCAATTATACATGAACATATATATATTCATTGTCACATTTTTTTTGCTGTGAGCTACCATAAGATCTTATATATATTTCCCTGTTCTATACAGTATAATCTTGTTTATCTATTCTGCATTTTGAAATCCCAGTCTATCCCTTCCCACCCCCGCCCCCTTGTCAACCACAAGTTTGTATCCTATGTCTGTGAGTCTGTTTCTGTTTTGTAGTTATGTTTTGTTTGTTTTGTTTGTTTTTGGTTTTTTTTTTAGATTCCACATATGAGCAATCTCATATGGTATTTTTCTTTCTCTTTCTGGCTTACTTCACTTAGAATGATGTTCTCCAGGAGCATCCATGTTGCTGCAAATGGCGTTATGTTGTCGGTTTTTATGGCTGAGTAATATTCCATTGTATAAATATACCACAGCTTCTTTATCCAGTCATCTGATGATGGACATTTAGGCTTCTTCCGTGTCTTGGCTATTGTAAATAGTGCTGCTATGAACACTGGGGTGCAAGTGTCATCCTGAAGTAGGTTTCCTCCTGGATATATGCCCAGGAGCAGGATTCCTGGGTCATACGGTAAGTCTATTCCTAGTCTTTTGAGGAATCTCAAAAGCCACTGTTTTCCACAGTGGCTGCACCAAACTGCATTCCCACCAGCAGTGTAGGAGGGTTCCCTTTTCTCCACAGCCTCTCCAGCATTTGTGGGTTTTTGAATGATGGCCATTCTGACTGGTGTGAGGTGATACCTCATTGTAGCTTTGATTTGCATTTCTGTGATAATTAGTGATATTGAGCATTTTTTCATGTGTCTATTGATCATTTGTATGTCTTCCTTGGAGAATTGCTTGTTTAGGTCTTCTGCCCATTTTTGGATTGGGTTGTTTGTTTTTTTCTTATTAAGTCGTATGAGCTGCTTATATTTTCTGGAGATCAACCCTTTGTTGGTTTCATTTGCAAAAATTTTCTCCCATTCCGTCGGTTGTCTTTTTTGTTTTACTTATGGATTCCTTTGCTGTGCAGAAGCTTGTAAGTTTCATTAGGTCCCATTTGTTTATTCTTGCTTTTATTTCTATTCCTTGAATAGACTGTTCTAGGAGAACATTTTTGAGATGTATGTCAGATAATGTTTTGCCTATATTTTCTTCTAGGAGGTTTACTGTATCTTGTCTTATGTTTAAGTCTTTGATCCATTTTGAGTTGATTTTTGTGTATGGTGTAAGGGAGTGTTCATTTGACTTTTTGAGAGTATTATGTTTTATATATTTCCAAACGAAAAAACTTTACCTACAATCCAATTACCTTTAAACATTTGAATTAAAGCTTGATCTGGAGTCAACTAATATTTGGAATTTGCTTTTCAAATACTTTCTGTTACAAATTATAACATATTTTATGTGTCAGTTTGAATATATCAGCCAAATTTTATCTCAAAGATTGGCTAGCTCATTGAGCTTCTTGAGATTAAACAATTTTTCTGTTGTTTCTCAGATTATTAAAAATCATCAGACTTCTTTAGTAAATACTAATTTTTGCCAAGGTAAACATTATATATGCACATATACATATATATATATACACTCTGTTTCACAGAATAAACTTTAAGAAATTAATAAGCCCCTTTCACATATGCTCTAAAAGAATAGTTACATTTTCCTAGATTAGGGAGCTGATATATTACATAGGTTAGAGCCAAAATAGATCTGTCTGATCCTACCCCTCTCATGCTGCTTTACATTTTCAAACCTTAATAGAGTAGGGGTTAGCCATTATGCTTATGCGGAAATCTGCAGTGCACAAAGAAGATGAGAAACATTTATACTGAATTAGAATGATCCTCTGGACTTTTGCTTTCCAAAACCCTGCAGTGCCTTGGACACTGTCATGAAATTAGCTTCTGTCAAAATACTTTTCCTTATAGCACTCAGGGTGGTAGTGGTGATGATGCTGATAGATCATTTTCCAATCATAAATCACCTAATGTTTCACAGTCTGAATAGTAAATCTATTTCATTTTATAAGGCCAACAAACAACATAATAAAATCCACATACAACACTAGAAGTAATAAACCTGAGATATGGTAAATTTACTGCAATAAGTTGTTCATAAATTTGTGTCTGTAGAATAATAAAAAGTACGAGGAGAGACAAGTGTAAGTGTACAAAAGACACCCTTAATGGTCTTGCTGTTTCAAACTCAGTTCCTTTTGAGTATAAATGACAATAAATGACCTCCTATTTGAAAATGGGTTAGTTAACTGTCTCATTATTTACAAGTGTTCAAACTCATCCATCATTTTATATCTTACAATGCTTTCCAATAAACCTGCTATAATGTTCTTTATTTTTCTTACCTCGGAAAAAAAAAAGTCTCCTAATATAAGTAAATACCTCTTCTGTTTCCTTCAGAACCTGACTTCTCACATGAACCATCTACATCGATTATCTTCAATTTCTTACCTCCCACTCACTTTTCAACCAACTGCAGTGTGATACCCATATTCACCACTATTTCCTTAACATTGCCCGCAACTCATTTATTTATTTCACTTGGAAATCATTTTGCAACACGTGAAACTCCTTTCACTTTTTACAGTCACAGTCAAATCTTGTTCACAACTCAAAGAGTTTTATATAGATCAAGAAACTTGGTTCAAGCATCAATGTGGTTATTTATTTGATGTGTCATTTGAGGTAAACAAAATTGTATTAAGTAGCAAGGAGTTATTTGCTTAAGGGACATTTATTCTACATAATCCTGAACAGAGACCTCATTCATTTGCTGTTCTATATTTATCTCTAATGACAGCCCTGCTGATATGAAGCTTAGAAGCTTCCCTTCTTCATGTGAACAGAAATATTAGGGAGAAAAAAACACAAATCATAGACAAGTCATGATGTAAAATTGTCCCTAAAACAACAGGACAATTACAGTAAAATAAGAGTCCATATTTTATATGACAAGGCAAAGCTGTTAGAATAAATTGCATGTATAGATGAGTTAGGTATCAGGGAACTCAAGTCTAGATCTGAGATGAATTCTAATAATAAATTATTATATTTCTTAAAGGTGGAATGCCTAAGGAAGCCCACTGAAATATTCCTTAAGCATGTAACATTCATGATACATAGAACCATACCTGTAATCATCCTTAAATTCCCTTCCTGAACTATGAAGTTGTAAGTTAGAATAAATTACTCCAGATTCTCCCCCTTCCTTATTCTGTCTTATAATCACCAAGTTCTACTTATTCAAATTCCTTAGTATCTGTTTCACATTATTGATACATTTAAATAAATATTGCATTTTCCTTAATCATAATTTTATATATCATTACATTACATACATTATATACTTATGTTTACATTATTATAAGCATATGCTATGTCAAAAATTCTTTGTAAGTATATATTTTCAGTTTTTTTTACTATAAGCTACATGTATTAAAGTTTATTTCCTATTTTAATAATTAAAGACATGTATAATTTCTAATTGAAATTCCTGCTGCCCTAACATTAATATTGGATTGTTTTATTTATGGTCAAAATTAAATAGACATTATGATTTATGATTATTGACAGAAGAAAATAATCCTATCAAGTGACTGACTTCCCCATAGTTTATTCAACTATCACTTTCTTGATAAAAATTTATAATGTATAATTTTCTACTTTTCTTCATCTTTGTAATTCATATCATTATGGAGATCTTTGTGCATAATATTTTCCACATACTGTTTCTTTAGGTTTGACTTCCACTAGAGTAATCACTGGTTCTTTGAAATCTTTATATTATCAAATTACTGCTCAAAATTGTTATGCCAGGTAACAATCCTACTATTTTCTCAGTTAAGAAGCAAAAACAAAACATACCCACAATGTCACTTGTTCACTTCACCCGCTCAGCCACTTTTAGTGGCTGTCATCTGAACAGCTCAGAGAAATACATGTGTACATCCTCAGAGTCTTCCCAAAGACCCAAAGAATGTCTTTATATTATTTAGGTGTGAAAAAGTTTGTAAATGGTTATCCAGTAAATTAGGAAACTGTCCATGACTTTGGGATAAACTGCAAGGGAGAATTCGGTGAGGTGTGTATTACATTGTAACTGAAGCGGTGGTATGTCTGCTATATAACTGGTGCCTATGAATAGGCTGAGGCCAGAGACATCTGTGCCGTTCCGCCTGCCCATAAAGTCCAGTGATTCACCAGCCACTTCATAGTCCCATTCCCCTCTTGTCAGCATATTTTGAAGTAAACCTTGTATTAGTTGAATCTAACATTAGCAAGAAATCTGGCTGTGATTTACATAGCTGCTAGTTGCCAATGTAATCACATTTGCCTCTCTGGTGTAACATTTAAATAAATGAAACATCATTTTACTCATTTACAATGTACATTTTATGTTTCGTTCTGTATTTTTATATAAACTTTTTATTGAAACATAACATAAATGTGGAAAAATTTACAGCCATGTCAGAACACAGAATGTTATCACAGTCCAGGACTCTCAACCCCATGATCCTTTCAAGTATTTAATAGTCACCCTGAGGATAACCATATTTTCACCCCAAACCATAGATTAATGTTGTTTATCTTCTATATGTATTATATTATTGGAATTATAAAAACACATATTACTTTGCCTCTGGCTTTTTTCAAACTCAAGTTTGAGTTTTTTTGCAAATTTATGTGCATTTTTGTACTTTGTTAATTTTCATTACAATAGAGTATGAATATACCACAGCTTGTGTGTGTCCATTCTCCCATATGCAGTGCTTCAGTGATAACTGTAGAAAATGTCTTTTGGTGGAGGAATATGCATGTTTAGGTTTGGTATAAGTGTAAATACTGAGTCATAGTGTACGGATACGTTCAGTAGATACTCTCGGAATTCCAAAGTGATTTTACAAATTGAAATCCCCCAAAGTAGGTTCATTAGCTTTATGATAAAATAGAAATAATATAAAAATTTGTATATTTTCAATCATTTTTAAGCATACAATTCAGTGGCATTAGTTAAATTCACAATTTGTACAACTATTACAATCTACTTCCAAAAATTGTCATTACAGAAACACAAACTGTGTCCATTTAGCAGTAACTCCCCATTCCTCCCTTCTGGCCTCTGATCATCTGTACTGTATTTTCTATCTCAATGAATTTGCTTATTCAAGGTATTTCAGTTAGCAGACATTTGGCCCTGCCCAAAACCTCCTTTAGACCTTTTGTCCACGTCAAAATGTCGTTGACACTTGTTCCTATCTGAAACCATTTAGCATTGATCAAATACACTCATGGAGGTTTTGGATAGGACCAAACATCATATATATTCTTTTCGTATTCTTTTCTGTTATGTTTTTTCAGTTTTATTGAAGACCACTTCATCTGTTTTTCTTTTGTTCCTCATGCTTTTGGTGTCATATATAAAAAGTTCTTGCCAAATCTAAGATGAAAATTTATCTGTATGATTTCTTCTAAGAGTTTTATGCCTTTAGCTCTTAAATCCAAGTCTCGGATCCATTTTTAGTAATTTTTAAAATATGATTTAAGTTTATTCTTGTGCATGTGGAAATTCAGCAGTACTTTTGAGTGTTTTGATTCTACAATCTCATAAACATCTGACATTTTCTGTGTTTTCATTTTAGCCATTCTTCTGATGTATAAAGGTTTCATACTCTGCTTCTAATTTGTATTTACACACGTAACTGTATTTACTGTGAAGATCAGTACTTTTTCATTTGGATATCCTACTTTGTAAAGTACATGTTCCAGTCTTTTTAGCATTTTTTAATTGGAGATGACCGAGAGGTGTATGTGTGTGTGAGTGTGTGTGCACATAAATAAATAAAGGGGGACGGAGAGGAGGGAGAAAGGAGGGAAATATCTTGTGGCTTACCTTCTCATTCTTTTTTTTTTTTTTTTTTTGTATTGAAAGTAGCAATTTTATTTGAGTTAAAGTTATTTTTCTTTTTTCTTTATTTTTTATGATGACTTTTTGATTGTATTGCAGTTGAAAATACAATTTTCCCCATTATGATTAATGATTTGTTGACCCATTTAAAACATTTTGCTAACTCAATTTATGGAGATATTCTGTTTTATCTTCTGGTAGTTTTACTTTATACATTTAGATTTGGGGGTCAACTTTGTTTTTTTTTTTTTATGTGTAATATAAGATAGGAATCTATATTCTTAAAAAAATATGTTGATATACATTTAGCTCAGCAACAATTATTTAAAAAAAAAAATCTTTCACCTTCATAATCTGGTGGCTCATTTTTATGTATCAGGGGACTGCATGAATTTGAAATTTTTGCAACTCTTCTGCATATCATTGGTCTAATTGTCTATACTTTCACAACTCTCTAAACTCTTAATTGCTAAAGCTTTATAATGAATTTTAATATAAATTAGAGTAAGTCATCCAGATTTTTCTTCTTGAAAATAGCTTAGCTATGTAAGACCCTTTGTACTTATAATTTTATAGCATGCCATTTTCAACAAACATAACAGAACATTCTACCTGGTTTTTATTTATATCAAATTCAATCAAAATATTTATTTGAGAAAAAGTTGTCATCTTTATAATCTCAAATCTTATCCAAGTACAATGAATATCCGTGTGTGTGTGTGTGTGTGTAGGTATATATGTCTGTACATGCATGTGTATATATACATATCTATCTATAATTTCTCACAATAATGCTTTGCAACCTCTAATGTCAAGATTTTAAGTGTGTTTTATTATTATTTAGTTATTTGATATGGTTAATATTACTATGAATTGAATCATATTGAAAGTTCATTTTCTAACTGTACATTGCTGGTACATACACGTCAAATTTATTTTTAATTGACTTGACTTTTATACAACCAGCATGCTCAGTTCATTAATTCCTAGAGTTTGCCAGGAGATGATTTTGGATTTTCTACATGTGTAATGCGATAATCTATGAATAATGAGAGTTTTATTTATTTCTCTTCCATTTTTTGCCCCTTCTTCTTGTTCTCCTATTGCACTGGCTAAATTCTCAGGGTCCCCCAATCAGAAAGACTTCAGCCCAAGTTACTATGCAAGTCACTATGGGACTCCTATTCTTTGTCTCTCCCCAGTCTTAGTGGTGGAGTAAAACTACACGGCTGCTGGTGGAATTGGCTCCTTACCCCTTTATTGAATACATTTCCTTTGCTCTAGTCCTCTTATCTCTGTCAGTAAAATATAGTTCAGTGGCCTGTAACTTGTAGTGAGTTATCCCATCACCTTATTTTCTTTTTGACGTACATCCACAAATGTGCCTGTTTTGGAGTATGTGAGCTTTTGAAGGGACACGTGTGACCTGCATTATATGGACTTCAGCCTCCTGCCCCAGCCGTATGTAGGGGGTAATTAGGTGCTACTTGTGATGGTGGAGCTAATTCACATTCCATTTTTACATCTTTGTTTATATCCTATTGACTTGACTACTAGCTTTTTGTATATGTTCTCACATTCTCACTTCCTCACCCTAACATCCGGGCAACTGCAGACCTAATCAACTTTAGTTCTTCAAGACCTTGCAAAACTAACCATCTTTTTCTATCTCCAATATTGTCCTCTAATTCAAAACAATGATCAACTCTATGATTTTAAATCCAATTTTCCCGATCTTCAAAAGAAACATTATTTGCCTTTATTAATTTTCTCTGTCACCATGGGAATCAATTGCATTGGAAATACCAAATAACTATGGTTTTGGTTTTGGTGATTTTTTTGTAATCTTCACTATCTGAATTCAGGCTTGGCTTATGGCTTGCTGTTATGGTCTGGATATTTGTGTCCCCTCAAAAATCTTGTGTAAAAATCCTAAACCCCAATATGATGATTGTATTAGCAGGTGGGGCCTCTGAGATATAAATGGATTATGAGGTTGGAGCCCTCATGAAGAGAATTAGTGCCTATATGAAAGAGACCCAGAGAGCTCTTTCTCTCCTCTGCCACGTGAGGGTACAATGAGGAAACCAAAACCTGGCCATGTCGGCATCCTGATCTCAGGCTTGCAGCCTCTAGCACTTTGAGAAGTAAATTTCTACTATTTATAAGACACCTACTCAATGGTATTTTATTGGAGTGGCCTGAACTGAGACACTTTTGGAATACAACATGACAAAAAATTAACGGTGTCAGTCTTTGCCTAAACTTTAAGATACATATTCTTAAAACTTCCACTTCTAAGCCCTTAGAAATCCTAAATTCTCATGTCAGAATTCTAGATGAGACCACATGAAGAGAAAATACGGACAGCCCATGTGGAAAGAGTGAGACCTTTGAGATTACACGTAGCAGAACTGAAAATCCAGACCATGCCAACCTAGCTCCCTTAGCTAACCCTCCACCACAAGCATTTTCCTCGCTAAGACACTAGACACAGGACTAGCCAAGCCGCTGCAGATTTCTCAGCCCCACCAGTCATCGAGGTGAGACTGGGTAAATCTATTGCCCTGTGTGAAATCAAGAGAAACAATAAAGTGATGGCTATTTTAAGGTACAAAGTTTTGGGGGTAGCTTGTTATATGGAAGAAGATTAAAAAAGACAGAAATTACACTAGAAATTGGCTGTGGTAACAAAAACTCAAAAGATGAAGCACTGGATTTAGTATCAAGAAGCAAGTGTGGACCTAAATAACTTTGAAGAGACTGTTGGGAACAGCTAGAGAAAAGGGGACCCTAATATCATGTGTTGACAGAAAGATTAGTGAAACTGCCACCTACAGTCACGTGGAAGGTGGAAAGTGTACCTAATAAGCTTGTGAATCTGGCGGAGGGAACACCCAGGGAGAGTGATGAAGGTACCAATTGGCTTCTTTACTTTGTCTGTACGATAAAGTGAGAAGTGAGATGAGCTAAGGGAGGAACCGCTGAGATTTGTCTCAAGTTTGCCTCAATCCATTCTAATTTAAATGCAACATCTCATGAGCTGATGCTTTGTTTGAGGGGAATGAAAACAAGCAATGGGAAACTGTCCAGGGAGAAATCTCTGCAAAAAATTAAAGGATAGAGTTTCAGAAGTTATGCATTTATTAGTATTACTGTATCTTAATAAGGAAAGGTACTTCAGAGTTTTTTAAGCTTTGGGAAAAAGACCCATTTTATACATATTTGGCACATTAGAAACTAGTCTGGAACAAAGGAATTAGTTGCCCAGTGGCACACAAGCTGGTGAATGAAAAAGTTGAAAATAAAATCTATCTCTCCTGACATCTTTCTTGCTACCCAGCATTGAAGTTTTCTTCTCTTTGCAAAGTGAGACATCTGAAGGCTTAACTGTCAAACTGAATCCAGGCTGTTTGGCAGTGTCTTGGGGAGAAATAATCTAATGGGCCGAAATGAAGAGAGGAAAATAGTTCTCAGCAAGTGGCATCCACTTACTTGATATTTTTCTTTTCCTTTATTGTTATAGACATGTTAATGGCCAGTGTGAGAAGGTTCTTTTGTGAATCAGGTTAGGGCTACAGTTGTTCAAAAAAGCTCATTAGCAATTTATGAAGAGCAGCAAAACTCATTTTCCCTTAATGTGAAATCACTTCAGCCTGTCACTAGAGGAAGAATTTTTGAGAAGTGAATTGACCACATACAGATCCATTCTATCTTTAACAAAAAAAAAAAAAAGTCATCCAAAGGGAAAATATATTGCAATAATAAGGTATGTGTAACACTCAGGCAGAGTCAAACCCAGTTAATATGGTTTTCTGAATTGGGCTTCTTGTCTCATTTGCCTACTGTGGGTACCCCTCAGGTGGACTTCACAGACCTGAGTTATCTGTCTGTCAGAGAGCAGCAGTGTCTCCTTGACTTAGAATTTCATTAAAACAACAAAAGGGTTAGTTGGGAACGACCAAATCCACACTCTGGAAGAGAGATACATGGAGTTTACCACATTCACATTCTGTGCAACGCTGAATGATTAAGTTGACTGGAGTGGACTGTGCTCTCCGTTCCTGGTGCTTCCCCCTTAAGAAATAAACAAGAACTGTTACTCAGGGGGGCTGATGAGATAAATCTGTGTTGGATGAGACCAGTTTTCTGTGATCTGTGTGTGGCTCCCATAGGCTTATCTTATGCTCTCTCACTTGACAGCTGGGATATCTAGGTCTTGCTCTAGAGTGTTTCAAACCCTTATCATTCACACCAGTGCATTTGGCTGAGGTTCAGAATTCAAGTACTAAGTCTTTATCTGATATATTCTTCATTGCAAATTTCTGACTGTCTATTCAATCCATTAACCCCAGGAGAGGTTGTGTGGCATTATAGCTTTGTGATTACTTTGGGCATGCCATATCTGAACTTTCTCTGTCACAGTCATCATTGTTCTGACCTCTGTTTGTTAGTAAACAAGTTTGTGGATCCCCAGGGGAGAATTGTGCTGGTCAGCATAGACAGCAACTATATACATCAATTTGATCTTCATAAAGCAACAATTGTATAACTTAATACAATGAAGATTTGCTAAAGTTATTATTAATATTTTACAGAATAAAACAAAAATGCATATTTTAGAAAAAGATAACTAGAGATTTAAAAATATATAGTGTTTGAAATGATCCATTAACTCCTTTACCCACTGAGTCAATTCCATAAAAAACAGAGAACATCACAGTGATAACAAATCTGTCAATAGGTTAAAATCTGCAATGCCTTTTCATCCTATAGAGTTTGATCTGAAATAGTATTGTTCAGTGTTATATATATATTGTGAGTGATGGGCAGACAGATTTAACATCTTTTGGTTTGTGAGTATCTTTGTTCATATCTATGAAAATTCATTTGGTTGAATATTTCTAAGTGGAAATGTATCAGGATGTCAATATCTCACAAGGCCATGGAATTGGACACTGCCTAATGATATTTGGGTGCTAATGCCTAAGATATTTGTTCTAATATGACCCCTGCTCTACTTTCTACATACTAGTTGAAGATGAAGGTACTTATCTTTGTCCCTTTGGGCTACTATAGCAAAACACCACAGACTGAGTAGCTTATAAATAATAGAAATTTATTTCTCACAATTACAGAGGTTGAAAATCTAAGATCAGGGTGCCAACATAGTCAGGTGAAGGTCTTCTTCCTGTTCCCAGACTTCTCATTGCATCCTCACATGGAGAGGGAGGTTGAGAGTTCTGGTGTCTCTTTTATAAGAGCACTAATCTCATTCATGAAGGTGTTGCCCTTGTGACCTAATCACCTCCCAAGGGCCCAACCTACTAATACCATCACCTTTGGGGATTAGAATTTCCAAGGGAGGACACAAATACTCAATCCATAGCAGTACCGCACATCAGCATGGAAAACTTCAGGAGTTTGCCACCAAGAGAAAAATAATGTAAGATTAATGTTCATCAAGCGAGAATCTAGAAATTCCAAAAAGACAGTTTTTTTATCCAAAGACTTAAGAGAGATCGTTTTTTAAAAATGATAAAGTATGCTCTGCACTTGGTTCTCTAGGCTTCAATTTTAACCCATTAAACATTTTTGGAAAATAGTAAAACCATATAGAAAGAAAATTTACATAGTACTTGGTGGGTGTTTCATTTTATAAGTAAGGTTCTAGGGCCTAGACAGACAGAAACTGTTACTTGCACAGCTTTAAGTCATGTTTTTATCAACACATGAACTCATATTGTGAACAACAGCAACAATGAAAATATAGTGTGTTACAGTAAACCTATTATAATCTAGCAATTTCTAGTTATTTCAATGGTGTATAGCAGTTCCTAAACCATTGCTTGATAGGTAGATCTTTAAATTAGTTTAGGTGACCATGACACTTCCATAAAGTTAATTTTTTTCCCCAAATTTGAGAAGTCAAAGCTTCCAGCAGATCTGTTTTTATAACTATCTTCCCAAGAATTTTACTGGAGGAATAAGCTTTACATCAAAAATTTTGGATACAGATATTAAGTCTCCAATCCATTAATTAAAGGATATGTGGAAATTATCTAAATTATGAGTATCAGTTTTTTCTCAAGGAAAAAAAAAGGGAATTAAATGACATGGGCTTACAAAGATTGGCAGACAGTAAGTTGATAGATGTGAAGTTCTTACCTCAGTATTTGGCCTTTGGTTTTTAGAAAATGAAATATTAACATTCACCGCTTGGATATTCTTCAACCGTATTATGCTATTTTATGATTTTTATCATTATTTTTTGGATTTTTGACAAAGTTCAATTCCATATTAAAAACTATAAAACATGATAGTTTTCTTCTCTCCCAAAGAGAAAGTTTAATGGGGATTACCTACTCACTCATCTCTAACTAAAATGAAAACGACAATCTGATGAAAGAATAATTCTTCCTTTGAAAATTTGCATTTTGCTATGCAAGCATTTGTACTTGAACCATAAGTATAGGGGATAGCCAAGTTAGCTATAAATAATAAAATTTAAAGAGGGGGTTGGAGTGACAGGATTCTCATCTTTGTAGCTCATCACACTCACTGGTGATGGAGTAGAATTTCATATCCACCATTGAATTACTTTGAGTTGTATATGATATAAAAACAATTTGAGGTGGCCAAATGTGTAGACTAGGGCAATCAACAGAAATGAAAATGGAAGAGATTCTACTTCTGAATCAGGTGAAGGAAAGATTATCACATGGGACTAAGCCTAAACGTTCACAAATCCAAATAATATTTTTGATAGCCTGGAATAACCTCTACTGAAAGACGGAAAATGCCTGAGGCAAGGATTATAAATGGCTCATTGGCATCTATGTTTTTTAAGACCGTTGACAAACTACAGCTCATGGTCAAATGTGGTCCACAGCCTGATTTGATGGTACTGGAGCTAAGATTATTTTTTTTTTTTTGCATGTCCAAAAGTTTGTTAAAATCTTTTAAATTAAAACACAGAAGAATATTCAGCAAAGAACATGTACAGAAGTTCTAAGCCTTTATTCATTTGTCCTTACAGAAAAAGTAGTTCCTAATCCTGGTTAAGAGTAAGTCACTAACCCTGATGAGAAGACTTGAGGACAAGTTCTATCATTAATTTGTTCAAGGTTTTATTAATGGTATTATCAATAACACTGCTACATATAGGGTCATAGAAGTTAATAAATGAGATCCATTTTCCCTGGGTCCTCAACATCTAATTGAGGAGAGAGACGTGAAAAAGTCAGCTGGTGTACATCTTGATACAGGCAGTGGTCAACAGAAGTACAGCGCACAATGGGAGAAGGCACTATCTAACACAGGATGGGGTAAGGGACCAGAAGACTGGGTAAGTGAGAGTGTTCAGTAAGAAGTGATCCTTGCATGGAGTGAGTAGACTTTGTACCAAAACCATTTAAATAGAGTTCTTTACAAATCAATTTTGACAATGCTGTCCAAAGGTAGAAAAATATCACATATCCGTAACATGTATCCATAGACATATATAAATATACAGATAGACCTGGAGGCCCTATAATTTTCATCCCTAGATTTTAGCCACAAATCAAGTACAATAATACAAAACTCGCCAGTTTATTATTTATGACTGAATCCAAGTCGTGTCCCTTGGCAGAGGCAAAAAGTTAAGATTGCTTGCTCAGATGGCTAAACCTTTCTACTAATATTTGTGAAGACTTTTAAGGTTTGTGTTTGCACTTAACGAGTAATCTTAGGGAGGCTGTGGACCAGACTTTGGGCAAGAGATCTTCTGTAGCCGTCTGCATATGAAGAAGCCTCTTTTCTCCTTTTCTTCTCAGTTTCAGGTCGTCATGAGCTGTGTGTTAGTTCTCTCCTGGGGTATTTACATTTCAAAAACATAGGATTTACATCTTCAAGAGACAGAGAAAGAAAGCAAGTTTTCCCCTAGGAGTTTTGGGATATACTTCTCTTTTATCAGATTTCTAGGGTAGTTATTATTTAAAATTTTCCTTTATGTTAGGGATTGGATGGCATGGGACACTTTGTCCATTTCACTGTCAATCACAACATTATCTCCTTCTCTCTAATCACTTTCCCAGTGATTCCACCTCTCAGTGTCCCAGTCAGGCTTAGTCACAAGCACTCAGATCTTAATTTGGGGTGCCTTGTGTCCTCCTAGCTTTGCAAAACAAAACAGCCTACCAAGGTCACCAACTTTTTATCCTGCTCCCCCACCTTGTCAGCTAGCCAAAGCTAGTAGAGCAGCGGATGCCTCTAACCTCTGCTTCCTTCCACTTTCTAACTTGAGCTTAAACTTCTAGTTGGGCACCAGGGGCCACAGAATTCCCCACAGCAGAGGCCGGCCCTCTGTAGCCGCCATTCGTTTCCATTCTTCTCCACGGTGCACTATGTGTATTTCCTCAAACAAGTGTGTTAACGCAGCCAGCATTTTTGGGGTGTCCCCAAACTCACATGGCAGTCCACATATAAGCCACCCCTCCCCACAGAGAGGTTGATGACGAACCAGGGATTTCTGCTGCAGATGCCTCCTTCTCACGACCCATTTCTTTGGACTCCTGGCTGACTCACCGGTTTTTGGTTAGCAGCCTCTGGAGTTTCCCAGGTGAAATCTGAAAATGGCTTTCATACACAGAGGGCAAGGCGAGACTGAAGAAAGAAGCAGATCACTCTAGATTGGTAGGCGGCAGTGTTAGCAAGGGGGTTTGTCTTGGGCAGCCACAAGGTGAGCAGATCTCCACGTCCGCCTGACAGGGTCTTACAAGTTTATGGAGGCGCTTTAACAGAAGGCAGTCACATATTCAGTCTAGGGGGTCTCAACAGCGCCTTACTCTCTAAAGGCTGCACCCTAGAGATGGCTCTGGCTATGAGGACAGTAGGCAGAATGTACATTCCGAGGACCGGGGGGCCATAAGGAGCCTCTGACTGACCAGGCCCAGCTCAAAGTCAGCGGACAGTCGTGTCCACTAGAGGAGCACCTCCAACACTTCCACAGTCCTGCTACTCAGAAATAGAGCCAAAATGGAAATGTTTTTATTCCTTGGTGAATGTTCATTCAGATATTTCTCTATTAGACAGACATATGAATAGATATATAAATGGAATGATAAACTGATACAGATGACTTTACACAGTGAGATTTTTTTTTATTACATGACACCATTTTTGTTTTTAGATTGTTTAATTTCATGGAATAAAATGAACCAGAAGTAAAATTATAGGATAAGTAGCCTTTCCTTAAATATTTCATCGTGAAAGATTTAAATACCACAACAGATTTCTAAATTAATAACAAAAACAACAAAAAATAAGAAGACAAAGATAGGATAAGACTTTGGAAATTTTTTCCCATAGGATCCCACTTTATATAGTGTCTATTCAAATCTTTATTTGAGAAAAGACATACAATTTTTACCCCTATTTTTCATCTGGATTGATAGTTTTGATTATCTTATCAAGCCTATGTTGCCAGTGCTTTAAAAAGTCATTCTCAGAATTTACACATTGTAACTGACTGTACTTCAATAAAAAAATTAAAAAGCAATTCTCCCTTTAATTATAATTTACACAAATTTTGTTCTGTTTTATTTCCATATTTATGGAGTTAGTTTTCAGCATTATTCATTTTACTAAATCTTCACATTCTTTTGTCCTTTATTTTAAAATCTGTCTGGCTTGACTAGCTTTCTTCATTCCGTAAGATTTTAAAGTAAAACTCATGAGTATTTTATCCCATTCCATTTGCAAGAACACATGACCGGCTTCACAATTCTAGGGTCACATTTCTTTCTGTCAGAATTTTATAGTCATTGCCTCATTGCATTTTTGCATTGAGCATTGATGTGGAGAATTTTCCACTCCAGAAGCATCCATTGTTATCAATTTTGGCAGTTTCTTCTAAGAATATACTAAACTTCCAACTCTTCTTACTGAGTATTTTACTTTAGCAATTGTGGTTCCTAATTTTCAAGTACTCTTGTTTTACGTTGTACAGCTTCTTCTCCCTTTGAGCTGTATACCTGCCATAGATTTTTCCTCTATGAACATAACTTCCAAAATGACATGCACTTTTCTTCTGCTCCTTATGTTCCACCTTTTATTACAAATTTGTTAATAGTAAGTAAGGTTATTGTCAGATCTTGTCTCCTCATATTTAGGAGAGGGGAACTGCAACACTTATTGGAGATGATCTGTGTGGGAGGTTACATGACTGCTGGCAGACTTTATTTGGAGAAATTACCAGGTGGCTTTACAATTGTGTAATCATAAATGCTAGCATTTTGCATTGCCAGCTTTAGCATGGGGGTATAACATTGACCACCAGCATGTGGAAGTTATGAGCATATATTACAACTAATGTCAGTACAGGGTACACCCTTTTGTTTTGCAGTCTAGCAACTTCTGGGCTCTGAGAATTGTGTCCCCAAGCCTGGCACTTCCCTTATTATTAAATTCCTCCAGAAAATAAGTATCTAATCCTATGCATGGGTATGCAAAGAACAGGCCAGGACTTTTGCAGATGTAGGGTGGGAAATGGAACGTCTTTCTGCTCCTTAGGTGCACTTTGACCCCAACCACCACCAACTACAGCAGTGCTGGTGCCCCGTTCCTAAGCTTTGTTGGTTCTGCAGCGCATACTAGCTTGTTTCTTGCTAGTGTGTGCAGACGTTTGAGATTGATTGTCCTCTGATCAGCTGAATTAATTAGTATTTCCTCGTCGGTGTTCTCTACTCATAAATTAGACACTGAGGCTTCAGCTATCGCTGCTTTGCCTTCTTCTTCTTGTTTTCTGCAGGTTCTGAGGGTAGAAAAGAATTCCAAAGTTCTTTGCCATCTTAAAGTCAGAAATTCTTGTTTGTTCTACTACTGTCCTTAGAAACATCAAGTTTATGGTATACATTTCCTTTCTTGATTTGTCATCTCTTCCGTTTGCAATTTGTGGTAGGCAGAGTTCTACAATGATTTCCCAGATTCCCACCCCGTGGTATATATGCCCTCAGTAATGCCCTCTCCTCAAGGTGGGCAGGTCCTATGAAGATGATATAGTCATTTCCATGTTTATATTAAATTATATGACTCTTCAGTGCAGGTTGAGAGAGATTCTTTTGCTGGGTTTGAGTAGGTAAAGAACCAGGCTGTGAGTGGGCAGTGCTAAGAACTAAAAGTACCTCTGGCCAGTAGCCAGCGAGGAGGCAGGGACCTCTGTCTTACAACGTAAGGAACTAAATTCTGCCAACAACTGTAGGAGAACCACAGCCCCACCTGAACCTTGACTGCAGCCTGGTGAGATCCTGAGCCAAGGATCCCTTAACCCATGCCACTGTGTCTTGACCCACAGACACAGTGATTTTTTTTTGTATGTTCTCCTAATCCACTACTTTTGTGGTAATTATTATGCAGTAATGGAAAATGAATACTTACGTTTGTGCATTTTATTTTCACCTTAACCTGGTACTGCACCTCATGTCAGGACTGTTTCCAACTGTAGGTATTGTATTCTTTGTAGGTGGCTCATATGACTTTCATTTTGGTGATGGTTATAATAATCTATTTTTGCTGTCATCTTTTCAAACTTACTATTTATTCAATTGCCTTATAATTTCTTCTTTTAAACCTTGTAACTCTTTTTCTTCCAGTTTACTGGTATATAATCTTTCATTTCCTTGCAACCATGAAGCTGTATATGCATGAATTTTTCCTTTGTTTCTAAGATTACTTCCTTTTGGAATGCGTGTTTTTCATTAACGTATTATGTTTCTTTTCTCCTCATCACAACCACCAATCACTCCTCTCCCTGCCTACTGTTTTCCCCACCCCTACTAATTCAGAATACTAATTTCTTTCTGACTTTTGCCTATCTTTAACGAAGTCAAGTGTTTAATTAAAAATAGCATCTGTAGTGTTAGGCACATGAGTTGGGGAAGTCTAGAGCTTTAATTCAGGTTTTGGTAGTTTTTGTGGGTTTTTTGTTCGTAAGACGGTTTTCGTCACAACAAAACAATCTGTTTTTCTCTTCCATGAATGTGCATCTCATCTAAATTTTTGCTTTCAATTTATTAATATATCCTACTTCCAAACAAAAAGATTTGTTGCTGTTGGAAAAAACTACCTTAAATTTTCCTATTTTTTATTCATTAGACACTGTTATTTCCTCCATCTGGAGGCCTCAAGTAGTTGATGGGTACGTTAACAGTACATATAAGCAACATGTTGTCTGTATAACTGAAAAATTGTGCTCTACACTGGAAATTGACACAACATTGTAAAATGACTATAACTCAATAAAAAAAAGTTTAAAAACAACAACAACAACAACAACATGCTGTCATGGGTTTTAGGGATTTTGTTTTTGTTTCTAAGTCTGTCTTTAATTATCTTATATAAGGAGGTAAACTTTTGATGCATTTAAGGATTCCATCCAAAAAAATATTCAAAGGACAAAATTCTCTCATATCCTGAGGCACACTGACTCAACATTTTTAGCTGATCTCTGAAGAGAGGAATCCATGATAAAATACTTATTATTTTTACCCAGAGCAGCATAATTTAAATTCCAGCTATATTGGCTTGTAAAACAAATTTGTATAACTACAATGGGAAATGATCTTCCCAGTGGTACTGCTAAACTAATAAAGTAATTATTTCTGGGATGAGTAGTTATAGTTCAAGGAATGTAAACTCAATTCACATGTGTAAAACCACAGAGGCAAGAAGAGTGTAGATAAGATCAGAAGAATAAGAGGAGCCTGGGAGTTCCCACACTATCCTACAGATAGACATTATCTGCCCACCTTCCCAGGAGCTCACAAGGGAAATGCCTTTTTCCAATTCATTGTGGTTAAATATTTTTAAATGCCTTAAGCAAAACATGCTGTGTTCTTTTAAAAGGCAGTAAAAACAAAATTCTGGCACAAAGATGGAGTAGATTAAAATAATTTATAGATGTATTTACGTAAGATCTAATTAGGCAATATTTTATGTTGCATTAGCTAAACTACAATTGCTTCCATACTTAGTCAAGCCCCAAGGTTTAATCCATTTAACAACTTTCAACGAATATTTATTGAAGGACCCTTGTGTTTCAGAGATATTGTTAGTTGTTAGGGATACGAAATAAATAAATGTCAATTCCTGTGTTACAAGTATATAGTCTTTAAGGCTCAAGATAATAGGGTCACATTAGTATTTTAGATCTATTTATTTACTCATTATTTTATTCAATAATTATTTGGTACCTACTAAATGCAAATTACTGTCTCTGTTTTGATACATGCACAATTTCTATGGCTATATATGTATTTCATATATCTATTTTAAAATAAACCTATATTTGTTTCTTAATATTATACAAGGATTATTTGCAATATTAATTTTTAAATTCTTAACATTTAAAACTTTTAAATTAATAAAATTTAATATTCTATGTATAATATTGACTAATCCTTTGTGGTGTTAGGTCAAACATAAATGATCTAACCTTAAAAAAAATTTTTGGCTTCTAGTTTGCATGGTTTTATTGAACTTATTCTAAAATAATGGGAAAAAATGTGATATTGTAAGAACAACGTTAAAAGCCAAATTCAGAGCTCAAGGCCCATTTTTGGGTTATATTACAGTAGCAATAAAATAATACTCATGTTTAACTAAAAAGATTTCAATTTTATAAGTAATACCTAGTTTGTGACATGTAATTATAAAAAAATCTATCATTCATATTTTAGCAATTTGCTGTGTGTAGATAACAAAATACATATGACATGAATCTAGTAAACATGCCATCTTTATAAATTGTTATTTATGTTCTATTTGCTTCCTAGCTATTTCTATTTAGTTTCTCATTCTACTAAAATAACTTTTAGCTTTATTTTTCTGCAGTTTACATATTTTAAATGAAGACTTTGCTTGTAAAAGTGTGAAAGAAAAGATTTTTTTAAGGCACCCTACACAAGTATTTTTCAATACTTTTTTTAAGCTTGCAAGAAATAAAGGGAATCTCCAAGGACAAAAAATAATTATGAGTTGAAACTGGAGTGAGGATTAAGCATATATGAAATCAGGTGGTTGGATTGAAAACAAATGCCTATTATTAGCACTATAATCTGGAAACTAAGCCTTTAGATAGCTATGAATTAAAGTAGCTGTAGCTGAAAATCCCAGATTAATTCAGGGACACTGGAAAAGTATAAAATGTCTTAATTGGTATAACCACCATTTACCAGTTAAAGCCAATTTAGGCTCCAATATTTTTGATATATTAAGTAAAGAAAAAAAAAGTAAAATCTTAAATGTAAATTTATATTGAATAATATTTAAACAGGAAGGCCATTTTTACCTTGAGAAAGAGAAATAAAAACAAATCCAAACAAACAAAATCAAAAACAAATGCCCAATAGATTTGGATAAGCAACGGACGTTAGAGTTTAGAATAATCAGAAATTGATTAAATAAGTATTCAAATATTTAGAGAAATAAAATGTGAGGCTAAACTGAGAATGCTAGAAAGCTATTAAAAATTTAAAAATTGATTTTTAAAAATAGCCACATACAAATTTAGAAATCAAATATATTTTGATAATATCTAAATAGTGTAACAGGAAATTAATAAAAACAAAGGAAACAAAGTATGGTTCTTTGAAAAGATCAGTGCAAGTGATAAATCTCCAGCAAGGCTAACCAAGAAAAAAAAAAGACACAAATGACCAATATCAGAAATGAAAGACTGAACATTACTACCTATTCCGTGGGTTATAAAGGCAATAAATGAACCATAACCATAAAGGATAATAAAAGTTAATAAAGGAATAGTATGAATAAAACTATGCTCATAAACATTACAGTATAGATGAAGTGGATCAATTATTTCAGAGACACAAGCTACCAAAACTAATATAAAGAGAAATAGATCATTTATATATATATATATATATATATATATATATATATATATATATTTGTATATATATATTTGGATTAACAATTAAGAACCTTCTGAAAAAGAAAGCCTGAGAATCAGGTGGCTTTACCAGGGAACTGCTGTGGTGTGAATGTTTGTGTCCCTGAAAAATCCATTTGTTGACACCAAACTCCAAGGAAACAGAATAGTTTTAATAGGAAAGGCTATTTTTAAAGTGACTAAATAATTGCCCTGAAGACAACGGTTTAAAACAGAAAGACTTTCTTTTTATTGAACTGGAAGATTTAAGAATATTTGGCCTCCAGTGTAAAAAGGAATAGTGGCTAACACTTACATGGCACTTACTATAAACCAGAAATGACTCTAAATATTTTGCCTATACCGTAACTTATGCATCCCCACGATTACCATGAGGTAGATGACTATAACTATGCTTGTTTTGTGAGTGAAGAAACTGAGGCAAAGGGAAATTTCCCAATTCAGACCATTAGGAAATGACAGAGCTTGGATGCAAGCTTGAGCAGGTGGCTTGTAAAACCCAAATTCTCAACTACCATAGAGAGGATTAGGGCCGTACAGGAAGACAAAGCCAGTTAGAGAAAACCAAGTTGTATGATAAGTATAAATTCTCTTTCATGTATTTGATAGCTGCTAAGCATTCATTAACTTACACTTAAAATGACTTTCCTGTCATTTTTCTGACATTTGGTGAGAAACGGGCAAATCTAGCATATGTTCAGTCTATCACAGAAAAAGAAGACATTAGGACAATTAAACCCATAGAAAGCAGAGAATGTCTTTTTGTTGCCTTCACGCAAATGAGTGACAACTTGGCAAGGTGCAAAATTCTTGAACACAAAGATTTTCTCTAAAATCTCTATCTATGTTACTAAAATCTGGCATCTGATTTCCTGAGCAATGTTTTATCCTTTATAGTCTTCCTACATTGTTTGCAGTTTCTTTTTTCTTGATATGAAGATATCCTTTGTGTTTTTTGTAGTGTAAGGGTCTCTCCATTAAAAAAAGAATCTATGAAATACTGTTTTCTGCTTAAAATGTCAACAACTAAGAGGGATATATTAAAGTTTCCAAAATTAGCTAGGTTTTTGCCATTTCTCCTTATCTTATCCTAGATTATTAGTAAATAAAACTCATCAGTATTGACCAAATATTGATTGTGTGTTAGAGACACTGTCAATATAGTAGCAACTGACCCACTTCATGCTATTGTATATTTTTTATGATTTAAATATTGTCACTCAAACTTACTGCTTTTTACCTGTTATATCGCTATTCTAGTGTTTTCATTTAATTTATAACTATTTTCTTTTAGCTGTGTCTACTGAAATCAGCATAGAGTTTCAGTTTAAAACAGCCATTTTGACTGGCTTTATCAAATGTTCTCAGGCTATCTTGTCAGTGTAGTAGGAGCAGGGTAACAGAAAGCCAGTATTTCAGGAAACAATCAATAACCGGTTAGATTTAGTTATATCAGATTACTGATTGCTTTTTACTTAGGCTATGAATGTGACTTTGCTGATGTTGAGTTTGGCTATTTGTAGATATTTCCTTAAATAGAAAAAAAATAATAAGTGCATAGTTAGCTTGTATAAATCCTTCCTGAACGATGATACAAACCAAAGCATAACAGGACTGGAGCAAGCAAAAATTAAGCATGTAGAAATCAGCAAGATCATCCTGGCACAGACTGTGTTAGTGCCAGCCGTGCATTTCCACTAGGGATGCTGAGGTACCTTGGGAAGCGAAACTGGGACAAGCCAAATGTTTCTATTCTCTGTAGCCAAGCAGTTTAAGCTGCATTTCTAGGTACTTAGTTAAGCCAATCACGATAATGTAAATCTAACCTAGCGATGGGCAATCTTTGTCTGGCCTCATCCATGTTTTGACCCAAGTGTTCCCTTTACACCAGTGTTCAACCAAGAAAATTGTCCTATTTGTCTGGACATGGATAAAAAAATAAATAAGTAAAAGAGCTAGCATCATTTCCTTACCTCTCCACCTCCTTCTTGCTCGCAATTGTAACGTCACTTAGATTCCCTTGTAATTCAGCAATTATTTTTCGCGAGTGAAGTAACTAACCATGTATATGTGTCAGATGACTTCTTCAAGACAATCCCTTTTCAGCGCTGGATCCCCTAGTAGGTGTCTGTTTGGGAGGCAGACTTGAGTTAAATTGTGGGCTGCTTTAAAAAAGAAGTGTGGCAAGGAACACATTAGTGTGGGATTTACGGTCACCAGTGTTAAAGAAAATTATCCTGGCAAGTTAAAGCAATAAGAAACTTTATTCAGAACTGTTACAATAAAATTATACTCTTAACATAACAGGAAGGGAGGTGTTGTGCTAAGAAGTTTGTCTTCTCCATAAAATAGCTGAGAAATTTTAGGATCATCACAGTTCAGTTACTTGTCCAAGATTATGCTGAATTATGAGACCGAAGTGGGAATATAATTCGTATGAAAGAGCTCTGACTGAAACATTTGTCACTCCATTAACTCTTGGTTCAATTCCCCTAATCTGGTTGTTGAGGAGGTTTCTCCCTTAATGTAAAACTATTTAAAAGTGCAGTCAGCTCTTAAAAGCAGGAAACCTTCCTTTGATCAAGAAAATTTCCTTCTAAGCCTTATAATGTATTTATTACATTGTGCCATATTTTTCTCACTTCCTCATTTACCACATTCAGTACATTGTAGCCCCTCACTGAATGGCATTGAATTACCTTATGACCAAATAGTTTGGTTACTTGGATAACTCAGTTCCCTAATACAGTTATGGCTGCTGCTTTCAAGTTAATTAAATTGTAATTAGTAGTTAATACATTTCAAGCAAAGGCTTATTGACCATTTTTTGGGTGTTCTATACAAAATTTTGATTTTTAGACTTACTACATCTACATGTCTATGTTAGCACCATGTATAACTGTCCATATGACTGTATATACTCACATATAAATGGTCAAAGACATAGCAAACACATGTAAACAAATAAAAAATTCAGCATTGCAGTAATTAATTGTATCAGATACAGTAGCACCGTGCCACGTGCCATCTTCTGTGTGTGATGCATTTAAATATTGACCCCACTGAGACATTTCAGTCTTACTGGGTGAGTGCTATTTTTCTGGTTTACATGTGTGAAATTCAGAAAGGTTTACTAACCTGGCTGATGTTACACAGCCAAAATATGCTGCTGGAGAGATTTGAACTCAGTCTTAACCTGACTTTGCAACTCATTTCACAGCCCTCCAAGGGCAGTGACTCTGTTATTACATCTCAGTAAAATAAGTATAGAGGACTAATAGGTACAAAGAAGAAGAATAAATGCAGTGTGTGACCTGACTCACTTACGTCTGTGGTAGCTTCCTCTCTCTCTTATTTTATGCTAGAGCTGAAGCAAATTACCTCTACTTTGTGAGAGTCACTTTTTCAACAACTGTTAGAATTTTATTTTTGTACCTCCCTATGTTCCAGTGCAATAAATTAGATTAGAAAGATGAGTCCATCTGTAGAAAGGCATATAGATGCTGCTTCTGACATTATCTCCCCAGGACAAATGTCGCCACGTTTCCTTACACTATCGGAACAAACACACACACAGAAAGAATGTGCATGATCTTGAATATCAGTCTCGGTGATTAAATCTTCGACATGAATGAGCGGCGAAACATTACAAAAGCAGGGACACTGAAAAACGGCCAGAGGATGCCTCGGATGGTGGAGAACTTAAGAAGCCCACATGTAGGAAGAATTATAGGAAAAAAAAAAAAAAAAGGGATATCTGGGTGTATTGTTGACTCAGGGGAGGCATTAGATACACTTCCAAATCTCTGAATGGTTGTCATGTGCATATGAAAATACCATGCGCTGTGTCATCCCATAAATCTCACGTGGGAGATAATACAGGGAGCAAGTGTTGTTACAATAGTGTAAAGAATGTTGCGCTACCTCTGCTGTCGAGACGGTCAGATGGAAGCTGGATAACCAAATCAAGTGTCCAAGATTCTTCACTTTTAAAGGGCTGAATTCATAAGTACTTTTAGCTCCTTTCTAACTCTGGTATTCTGTGATTTTAAAGGCTGGAGACTTTTCCATTTTCATTTCTCTCCATATTCATCGACAAGTTGTAAGATAAGGATTTATAGTATGGGAGTCAGATAGATTTTATACCTTATTAATTTAAATCCTGAGATTCTCCTAAACTTCCAACACATGAAAAACACACTGACCCTAAACCATCAGAAATTACCTCTAGTATCCTGGGCATGAATGGGACAGACATGCATATTAACTGTGCTGGCAAATGTTAAGATGAAGGTGTCTGGAGAAAATAGAAACACATTTTGACCTGTAGTCTGAGCTTTAAACTGGTTGGAAGCTAATGGTGAGTAAAGCAACTTCGGGGCACTCCAGCTAGCGTGGAGATAATTCTCTTGGGGCTTTTCCTTCTGGTTTTACCTTTCGCAAGCATTTCACAGTCTGTTCCAATCTTTCCTTTCATCAGAATGCTTTTATTGCCCCTCACTGTTCAGGTACTTATAACTTGGATTTTTAGAAAGTGTTCTGATTTTCCACAGCTTGGCTCTCATTTATCTCCAGGGACACAACTTGCATTCTCTTTTGAAATCTTCTTGTTTTTCTGGCTACTTTAGATAAAGATCTCACCTTATAAAGTTCCAGCTACTGGGACACCAGTCTGGTGGTGGGGAGGGGGGCTTCCTTTTGCAGGGTACTTTTCAGGTCCACCTTAGACCCCTGTGTGATAAGGAAAAGGTAACAGATGTCAATTTAAGGATGGATGAGATAACGGTCACAAAAATTTGAAGTATACTTGGCACTAGTGGAAAGTCATACTTCCACTGTCTACTGTCTATCTTCTCTAATAGATCTTAAGTTCCCTGGAAACAGGACTTTTTTATTCTTTACTCATAGAAATTTGGTTTGAATTTACCCAGGAGAATTTCAGAGTTCTGACAGTTATCCCTCCCCAAGAGACAAGAACCTTTGTTGTGCTTTAAAGGCAAAAATGAAATGATGAGTATTTATTGGGTTTATATTAGGAAGGGGTGACTTTTTGGAAGACAGTTACAAAGGGCAGAGAAAACCTTAATTTATGTACTTACATTTTCTAAGCTGGCATATGGAACACAAACAGTTTTGTCTGTCTACCTATGTCTGTCTGTCATCATCCATCTCCCCTTTCACTAATGGAGTGGTAAGAAGTGGAGAACCAGGATGGGTCAGGAGAGAACAGGAAAAAGGGGCAGAGCAGATTCTTATACCCACTACCAGATCTGATTTGGTGCTAAAATGATTCAAGGAGTCTTCAAACTTTTTATGCTGCTTAGTTCAAATGACCAAAGTTGGAGCCTAGGAGAGGAGTTGGAATGAATAGAAGGAGAATTTCAATGTGGACGTTAACATGCATCTGGGGTTAGTACCAGAGTGAGAATCAGAAACCTAGAAGCTTTGCCCAAATTGCTGGGTAATCATGATCTAACCTGTCATTGGAAAATAAATGCTCTTTCCCATGGGATTTATGATGAAGAGGGATTGCAGAAACAGGGGACAACAGATTTCAAGTTCACAGGTTGATATCATGGTGGCTCTGGGTGAACAGCATCTTGGCAGCAAAAGTGCAGATGATAACTGGGATTATGAAATGTAGACATATGCCTTTCTAGGCTATACGGGCAAACCTGAGCCAGCAACAGAGTGTCAGCCCTACTGAAAGAAAATACATCCCAAGAATGCAGTGACTATGCACCAAGAGAGAAGTCCAACCAATCTGGCCAAAAGGGCAATGCACAGTAGAGGCAAGGTGGGCACATTTCCAGTCTTATGGAAACAGCATTAATTTTGAATCCCGCCATCATGGGATACACTTCTCATATACTGCTTGCCTTAGTCGTGAATGATTCAAGAGCTGAGAGTTGCTGAACTCAAAGATGCAGATTACAGTGGAGACAGCTGGAAAAAGCAGGATCTGGCAGTGTAATTACAGGACCAAAGTGAAAGCCTGACATTTACTTTGTAGATATAGACTAATAGTTTTAGAAGCTACAAAACTTGCTTAATTTAAGAAATTAGTGTTTTTAGCAAGAAGTAAGAGACCATGTATAGACCCAGAACTAGAACCACAAAAAATTAAGTATTTTCAAATGAAAACTGAAAGAAACATGACTGCTACTTCTAGGTGAGACTTTTACCAATTCCCTAAGCACATAGTGAAGAGTAACTAACAGTTAACAACATACCAAACATACATATAATGTTTGTTAATCATGAATGAATTTCTCCCCCAGTGTGATGTCTTACTACGTTACATATCCAAAGTTAAACAGCGAACGAAACATAAATTCTAGGGGAATTTAAGGACTCTAAGTAAAGTTAGTTTCAGAGTTTCCAAGAACTATTTCAAATGAATAGGTCTACATTGATACACAGATATGTAAAAGTCTAGATTGACCCATCCTTCCTGTCATTATATGGAGAAAAATATTTCATTTTTCCAAAATAAAGATTTTTGTCAAGAATATGGTCCAGAGAGAGAGAAGTTGTTCTCTTAACCCCTTACTTATTTTTGTAACTCAGAAACATATTATTACTCCTTTAGCCTTATGTTCTTCTTTAAAAAACAAAAACAAAATCACTGTCACAACCCAGCTCACTGAGTTGTGAGACAGACAAATAGCAGGTAGATATGAAGTGGCTACGATGTCTCACTACACGGCTCTGTCAGGATCTGAGTTTGGCAGCACTGACGCCTCTCGCCGTCAGGTGAGAGCTATTACCCTCGCAACTCAGCCACCCGCGCCTGACTGACAGTGAGCCCGGCTTCCGGACAATGCACACACAGTCTGTGCTTTCCTACTTCCCTATTTCTGCCTGCCTTTTCAAAAAGTAGGTGTATTTGATTTATTACCTCTTCTTTCACAGTTGATGACTTTCTCTTGAAACCAAAGGGGGAAATTAACACTAAGAAAGTGTTGTTTTCTTATGAGTACTCTTAAAATTCTTATTTGGTATTTTATCAGCAAACTATGTCAAGTATCTGTGTTGAAAATAGAGACACATGAACACCCAGGTTTCATCATTTTTGGTATTTTGCCAGTGGACAGTTTAGTGTCTTATTACAAGCCACACAATTTCCAGCAATTTTGAAATCAAGAACATGGACATTACAAATTAGACTGCATAAAACTCACAAAGCCAGTGAGCTATAACTTCCCTTTGTGGACATTTTCTGAGATTAAGTGAGAAAAAAAGGCATGAGAAATTCACCAATTAAAGCGTCTTTAAATGTTGACATTGAAGGAGATTTCAGAGGATAGCTAATGCAATTAATTGCCATTATTCTCATCATTTTCTTTTGGACAGCTATTACAGTATAAGAAAGGAACTGCAGACTTTGAATTCAGAATCTAACACTTGGTTCCATTATGTGACAGATGTTTGAATTGGACAAATCATTTACCTCTCTGATTTTCAAATCTCTCGTACATATAAAGGCGAAAATGAGGCTTAATTTTAAGGCTGTTATGAAGATTATTAATACATAATTATATCAGTCCTTGCACAATGACAGAAACCAGCTCTCATTATTAATCATGAAGCTATGACTTGGGTGGTAGAGGTTTAACAAATCCTTAATTATACATAATGCTTTATAGTTTCCGAAGCTCTATTCATATACAATGTGTGTCCTAAATAAGGTCAGTGAAAGGCATGATTGCAGCAGCTCACCTTTGCTGACTGTGTGCTATGTGATAGGAGCCATGCTAATCATTTCACATCCATTTTTTCGTTTCATTCAAAAGCAGTTCTTTGGTATAGGCATTATCAATATAAACCCTGATTTAGGGATAAGGAAACTGAGGCTTAGAGGGATGAAGCTGCTGAAAGTAGCTGGTAAGTAGCAAGTCAAAATTCAGTACCTAATTTCTGACAATAGAGCCTGAGTTTGTACGCACTGAACAACACTACCTGCTGAATCTCTGAATTAAACCAGAATATGACTCATACAAATGACACTGAGTTTGGATGACTTTAGTAATACTTTTGTTATTTAAGTATATTTTCAGGGAAGGTTTGGAAAGCTCAAAAAATATTTTCATACCATGCAGTGACCTTTTGGAATTTGGAAGCTGCAAAATAATTGATAATCTTGTCCAATCAGTTTTCAATATAGGTATTATACTCATCATCAGATTTAAAGAGGCATATATGTTCATGCAAAAAAAACCTTTGCTGGACTATATATATTTTGAGGGATATAGGTGAAAGAAATAGCTGAATATAAATTTAATTAATATGACGAAATATAATACGCTTGTAAATATTAGGTTAAACAATTCTCTAAGAGTTTCTTAAACTATTCTTTCTAACAAAATATAGATTATTTTCAGCTTGGTATATGATTATGAATAAAGAAGGCATTTCTTTATTTGAATTTGAATATTGGCTTTTAAGCATGTAATTCACTGAATTACAATTTACTTTGCATTTCCAAGGGTAAACTGCTGGTTCATAAAAAAAAGACTATTGCATAAATAAGTCTGTTGTGCAATACATAATAGTGGTTATAATTATGTGTTAATGGCATTTTGGTTGCCTGTTTGTTACACATTTGTGGATATATTTCTTATGGCTATTATTATCGTGGTGTTTTATGCAGTTTCCTGATATGTGAAGACCTAAGGGCAACCATGGAAACCTCCTTCCTTCAGAATCCTTCAATTTAAAAATACATATGTTGATTTCTAATTGCACCTGTTGATTCCCTGAGGAGAAAACTCTGAGCTGGAGAAGAGTGTGTGCAGAAAGTTCCCTGGGGGAGAACTCTAGTGATAAACATCTACGTTTGGGAGTGAAGCAGGGAGTGACGGAGGACTTCTCTTTCTTGGCAGAAAGAGAAATACTCTGTGAAGCAGTAGCAACAGGGATTCAGAAAATCCTAAAGGGGGTTCAGGAGCTGGGAGAGCTGCAGAATTGTGCGAACTGAGGCAAGGTGACTGGCTCTTTTGTATATCCCTCACGACCAGTCATTGGATGCAAGCTGCCTCCAGAAAGAAATCATGGCCTTTTGTGAGCTGAGTCTCCTCGGCTGGGGCCAGCTACACTAAGGGGGGCACATGGTGGGAGCTGCTCAGAGTGCCAATGGCATGTAGCCCTCAGTTGTCAGGTTCCCTTGCAGATGGCCTCAGGTGAAGAGAACCAACTTGTCCAAGGCCATGGCATATTCCTAAGTGACTTATATCTAATGATTGATGGTTTTAAGGGTATAAAAGCCTGACCCTTGGCTATGGACTAAATTATAGCCGTCCCCACCCACTATTTATATTTTGAAACCTGAACTCCCTGCCCCTCCCCCCATATGTCTATATTGAAGACAGGGCGTTTGAGGAGATTCTTAAGGTTAAGTGAGATCACTGATCTGGTGGAACTAGTGTTCTTATAAAAGAGGAAGAGAGACCAGAGCTCAGTCCTTCTCCCTCATGGGGGGGCACAGAGAGAAGGCAGCATTCTGAAAGCTGAAAAGAGAGACCTCCACAGAAACTGAACCCTGCCAGAGTCTTGATCTTAGATGTCTCAGTCTCTAGAAGCAAGAGAAAACAAATTTCCGTCGTTAAGCCACCCAGGTTTGATACTTTGCTATGACAGCCTGATCCGACCAAGACACCCTTGCACTCTAACTTTCAAGAGTTCTGATCCTGTTTCCTAGGCATCCCAAACTTGATGGCTGGAACTGGAGGGCGTCCAAGAAAGCAGCTGCTGGGGTGGAATCTGGAGCTGGAACACCCGTTACCTAACGAGCAAGGAAGGCCACACTGCAAGTGGTAAGTAAAGCACATGTCACCTCTAGCACCAAATGGTGATGGAACTGTTGGAGCTTTACCACTGATGAACTAAGATTGTACACCCACGAAAAGAAATTCATTGGCTGGTGCAATTTATCAAGGACTTGAGAAACATGAGTGAACCAGCAATTGTAAGAACAATGAGATCAGATGGTTATTTCTAAGAAAAACAAAATAATAAAAGGTAAGGAATAGTTGAGATTAAGTAATTGGCCATTCAAAGCTAAATGTTAAATTCTGGGGACTTTTTCACTAGCATGTCAAAGGGACCCTCATCTCCTGCAGTGATAAGATAGAGAAAACTGAGGACTGGGACAAGAACTTAATCTTAAGAGTAACTTAGCCCAAAAGAAGTGAAAACTTTTAATGCAGGCAGGTTTGCTATCCCAAAGTCACGACTCTGGTCAGAATGGAATGGGATCCTGACGTATGGGTTGGAGATATCAGGGTTGATTTTCTTGAAAATAATGTAATCTTGGTTTCCTTGGAACCCTCTGAGTCTGCAAAAGTGGTACATAGAAGTCATAACAAACATAGCGTTTGCCTAGTCGTATCTAGTGCACTGGCGAGAGGGACAACAGCATCACTCAGAGGTCATTGGTGGCTCTGCTTTGTAAAGTCAAGGCTCACGGTAGGAGATGCTGCCCTAGAACTGAAATTACCGTTGGCAATGGACATGGCAGGACCACCACAGCAGCAGATGATAGGAAATACAATTCAGCCATCAGAAGCTAGGTCATCACAATTACTGCAAAGAGTGGCAAAACTGGAGGGGCAGCTGGATGGCCTGATCTGCTAGGAGTTAGAGGTGGTTAATAAATATGATGTCTTTAAAAGCAAAATGTATGGGTAGCCAAAAAGATACAACTCAGTCTGTACAATCAGTAGAAATCAAGGGTGGATAATCAAAAGTCTGAAGCTATCACTCCAATAATACGTTAAGATCCCTTTCTCATTGTCAGTGTTTGAATGGCCTTTCAGTCTGGGAATGAGTAGATTTAAGAAGAGACTGGATCACCAGGAGGAGAGAACCTGAAACACTGCAAGTACACATATTGCTTCCTAGCCCTTACCTACTAGGAGCTAAGGCAATTTATTTGATTAACTGCACACTAGGTAAAGAGAAATACTACAAACTTTTCAGCACTGTTGAACACAGAAACAAAGTTGACTGAAGTATCATCAGGGCTTCCCTGTAGGAATGGAGCATTTTGAAGTCCAGTCATAAATGAAGTCCTGCTCCATGCCTGGCTTGTGGTGGTTTCATTGAATACTTGACCCACCCTCTTGTCATTTACTCACGAAATAGTCCTGTTTATTAGTACAAGTTCCAAAGGGCTCCCCAGTCTTTGGGATGAGAGCTGTGATATTGAGGATGGCTACATAGAAGCCTCTAAACTGATCCTCCCCACTTCAGCCAAGATAAAGGAAAAAAAGAAACACATCACATCTCAGGTTAAATGACAGAAATTGTATCACCTTTAAAGACCTCAGGGATATAGAATTTGTTTTCTTTTATATCTCTTTAAATTTCAACAATCCCTACCAAAAAAGCATATGGAATCTGGAGAATAATAGTAGATTCCTGTAGACTCAAACACATAGTTAGTAGCTGCAATTACTCCTGCTGTCCAGATGTGCTATCCTGTCTAGAGAAGATTAACATGACGTTTGATACGCAGACGACAGCCACTGGTGGAGAAAATGAGTTCATCCCTATCAGAGAATAGGATTAGAAACTGTTTGTATTTACACAGAATTGACAACAGTGCACATTTCAAATTTTGCTCTGGAGTTCTGTTAAGTGTCCTGAATTCTGTCACAATGTAGCCCAAAGAGAGGTGGACCATCTGGCAGTTCCTAAACATAACGAAGAGGTATATTATGTCAGGCAGGTTTGCTATCCCAAAGTCACGACTCTGGTCAGAATGGAATGGTCAGAGTGAAATTGTATATTCAGACAAATGAGCAAGAAATGTCTAGCATGTTAGAGGTCTTGCTAAGACATTTGTCCTCCAGAGGGTAGGAAAAATACTAATAAAACTCAAGGGCCTGCCACATCAGTGAAATTTTCAGAGGGAGCAGAGGTCTTTCTGGAGCATGCTAGCATGTCCTTCAAAAGTAAAAGACAACTTACTCACTCTGCATTTCCAACAAGAAGGAAGAAGACACAATTCCTGGTAAGTTGCTTTCAGTTTCTGATGCATCATGTTATCTTTAACCCCTGGAAATACTGTTTTGATCTGTATACTGAGTGACACAAAACTTTGCCAGCTTTGAAAGGAGCTCAAAGGAGAGAAAAGGTTTGCAGTAGGTGCAGGCTGGGCTAAAAGCAGCCCCGACGCTTGGCCCATGTGACCCAGCAGCTGTTGTGATGCTACAAGCACCACTGATGGGAAAGACGTTTTGAAGATTTTATTACAAGCACCAATGGGAGAATTCTAATGCTATCCAGCATAGTCAGAACTACTGTGGTTCTGGAGCAAGACCATGACCAGCGCACGAGAGACAATACACATTTGAAAAAGAGCCCTTGGGATGCTCTCAGGCTCTGCTAGAGTGAGAGGGCCTTACTGTGAGTCCTTACATGACCACGTAGCTGGAAATGCCCACCATAGGCTGGGTTTTATGAGATCCATCAAGTCGTAAGGTCAAGCGGTCCCAACAACCGAGTAGATTAGATAGGATGACAGAGCTACAGGACTTCAGATGATCTCTCCTGACCACTCAGTGTTGGTACAGCAGACTCATCTATTAAGTAGGCACAGAGGCTTGGTTTGAGTCCGAGAGTAGGAGCTCCCACTTTCCAAGACTTATGAGCTGCTGATGTCACCAGATACCCAGCTCTCCTGCAGCAGAGACCAGCACTTCCAAAAAGACCAGCAGGTTTCCCATTGGCAACTTCTTTACATAGGACACTTTCTATTTTAGAGGAAGCCACATTTCAAATATTCTGGCCATGGTTTTGCCTTTCTAGTGCTTGGGGACTGAGCACCACTATTTAAGGACTTAGAGATTTTGTCCCAATGGTATGTGAGCCCACACGGCACCACATCAGTCCAAAAGATGCATTTGAAAGCCACAGAGGTGTGGGAGTGGAACCACAGCCTGGACTGTGCTGACATGGTGTCACATGCCACTGCACAGACCCTCCCGGTCTAACACAAAGTGGAACAAGGCTGTTGAAGGCCCAGGCGAAGCACTGGTTTATTGGCAATACTCTGTGAGAAGGGGCAGTATCTTCCAGGATGTGATATACTCTGTATTTTTCCAGATTTACTGAGGCACGGCTGACAAAAATTATACATATTTAAGGTTTACGATGTGATGTATACACAGTGAAATGATTACAACAAACTGATTAACACATGCATTACCTGGCATTATTATAACATAAGCATTACTGCGTGTTGTGAGGTCTTAAGTTCTACTCTTAGCAAATTTCAACTGCATAATACATTATTAATGTACGTAGTATTAGAAATATAGGGGAAATGGTTCATATATTCAATTAATTGGTATGAGGATAATTTAGGAGCTGTATTACTAGGTATTTATCATGGTGTCCAGTTACTCTCTGTTAAGTAAAACACACATCCATGTGATTGATTTCCTTTGTAATGACATAAGGTAAAATTGAGTACCACGTCAATCTTATTGAGAGTTACACTTTGGGAAGAGGTTAATTGCCGTAGTACAATTCTATGATTTCAGAGCTGTAAGAGGCTTTTGGAAGTATGTGACAAATCTTAGTTTTGTACATAGTAGGAGGCAGACTCTCAGAGAACTCGTAGAGATACTTCCTCACTTCCAGAACAGTGCTTTCTTCTCTTATCTCTCCTGCCCCAAAGAAGATACACAGTGTGCAACCGCTCATCCTACTAAGATGATTTTTCCTAAAGTTGAGTCTGGTTTCAATCAGTCTGGGTTTCTGAGTTGTTCTGTGATTGAGGTTTTTTGTTTGTTTGTTTGTTTTATTGACTTGAAGAAAACCATTGTACTCTGCTGCTCCCGCTATCAGCAATATCTTATCTTATTCACCTTCCTGGCTCTCTAAATACCTCCTCAATACTTCAGGTCCTTTCCAGATTGTCCCATAAAGCAAGATAGGCTTTATGAGAGAAGCTGTTCAATACATGTTCAAACCAAATGATGGTTTATATCCTTATTTTTGAGTGAGTGTTTAGGTACTTCTGCAAACATCTCTTCTGTTTAAGAGGTCTGGCTGTGAAGGTCTCTGGCCCCTCTTTCACTTTAGAGACTCTTCCGTTCCTGCCTGGCTGTCTTTCCTCCTGTGGGTCAGCAGGTCCGTGAAGCTGCGCATCACTGGACTGTGCTGTTCCCAGTCCTTATGAGTGAAATCATTGTGCCAACTGAACAGGATCAGTTGTGTGTCTAGTCTTTCCCTGGCACAATGGATGACTAATTATTTAAATTTCATGACAAACTTGAAAGGATTTAAACACTCAAAGGTATAGATGAGACAACCAACACTTCGAGTTTAAGAAAATCACAGAGAAACAGTAGATAAGGTCACTCATGGTTTCCCAGTGAGCACTCATTTATTTATCACTTCTTTATTGAACAGACATTTATTGAACACTTACAATGTATTAGACAGCCTGCTAGTTACTAAGACACATGCAAGGAAGATGCATATGTCATTGTCCTTAGAGAAATTACATTCCCTTATTTGAGGTGGACTCTTAATCAATTAGATTACAGAGTGAGGTGCGAGAAAAGAGATGCAGAGAAAATAAGAGAGCATGGACTGTGTCCTGAGAAACCTTGATTTAAACAACAGGTAGAATACACAGAATGATTTGAAATGGAAAGCCCCAGAGTGAGTGGCATCATGGGAGCTGAAGTGAGGTTTGTGGTGAGGGAGTGAGGGGGAAAACAAAAGAGGGTGATCGGCAGAGAACATGCCACTGAGGAAAGATATGATAAGGATTTGAAATGAAGGAGTTTATTGGGGCAGCCAAATGGGAGAATTTCACTAGAGATTTAAGAATTTGTGAAAAGGAGAGTAGAGAATGAAAGCTGAAGTGGGACCCTGGATAAAAGTAGTCGTGATGGTGGTTTTAATATCTGCCGTGTTTTTTAAGAAAAGACCATGCTGGTCTTTAAATGACTATAGGAAAAAAAATCAGTAAACAAGAGAGCAGATAATGAATAAGGCAAATTCCCTGTGAAGGTGGACAACCAAGGACCCAGAGCTCGGGTCTTAGGCGGCAGGATGGAGAGAAGGAGAGGCAGAGTCAGATCCCCTCTCGGTTTCAGAAAATCAGAGGATAGACTCCCCTGATTAAAAAAAAGAGAGAAAGTAGCCTAGGACATTTGTAGAGGTTAAATAATTGAAGAAGCAGGTTGAAAGAACAAAAGAGCAAACTTACTAGAAAAAAAATTACTGTCGGAACTCTGAGTCAGTGTTTGAAAAAAAAAAACATGGATTTTTAATAACATCACTCTGTGTGATTATTTGATTTATCTCTTCTCTAGATGCCTAGCATTCAGGGGTCTCAAGGGTAGACATTTCTCAAAATGTTTTGGCAGAAGGGGAAATAAAAAACGTAAAGGAAAAAAGTGGTACAAGACATGGGTGATATGTCAGGTAGAATACCAGATTTACATCCCAGTCATTTACAGAGCTACATAAAAAACAGACAAGTGATACACAAGTTGTGATCTACCTTGTGGAAAAAGAGTCTTATTCCAAGAGTAAGGACTCTCATGAAACTGTTTACAGAGAAAAAAAAAACCCCACAGATCACTGGATATTCAATCAATTCATGGAACACTTAATAATCCTATAATCTCAGCACTTTGGATATGGATGTGAAGAAAGATAAAACTGACTGCAGAAAGAAATATAGGACAAAAGGTTTTAATCACATTAAAGCACAGACATGGTGTTTCTAGTTGAGAGAAAGCAAAGAGTCTATAGCTTCAGAGTTTGAGTAGTTTAGGTAATGCCCAGGCTCAGATTGAGCCCATAAAAATGAGAGAGAGGAATTAAGTATAACGTCTAATTTAGGTCAAGGAACTGAGAGACTACGGCATTAAATGGGCCTTCCAGCCTCTTCTTGTTATTAGAAAGGAATCAACTCACTTGAGCTAATCAAATTCTCATCTTCAGTATCTTCATCCATGAAGTGTGGGTTAGCATATCTATGATTAATTTCAGCTCTAAACAGAGTATGACATTATGAATGTTATTCAAGTCTTATTATGATCTATGTATGCACAAAACTATTTCAGTGTTACTCCATCCTTGGAATTCCTTGCACCAAAAAATTTGATACGTTTATATTGTTAATTCTGTTATCTAATTGTATTCATTGGCTTATAGAGAAAATTAGGGGGTTTCAGGAAGGAAAAATCCCCTTTAACATAGTTATTTTTACATCTGTGAGAGTCACTGAGGCAGCACTGGATGTACATTTACTGAAGCAATCGTAGAAATCATAAACACTTGTATTTTGTACTTGTCTTGTATTTATTCTATAAGTTGTTTTTTTTTTTTTTTAAAGTTTAGGAAGTTAATTTGAAGACCCCTAGCAACAAAAACAAATACGATGATCCATGAACACTGAAAAAGTGGGGAGAAGCCAACTGAGTTGAGATTTTTACAAAAGAAAGAGAGAGCAATTATATCAAATTTAAGAGACAAAAACTTCAGTTTTTGTAGTTTTACCAAATTGAAATTACAGAAAATAAAGTTTGCAAACAAGGAGACATTGAAAATCCTCTCTACAGAAGCAGGTAATAAGTTGAATAAATTTAATTTTGTGAGCCAAAATGATACGGAGGATTTCACTTTAAAATTTTATAATTGACTTTTGAAAAGAATCTTCTGCTAGAACTCTCCTTTTAAATTTATATTCTGTGTAGGTGTAAGGTGAAATTGAAAAAGCCAGTGATTTTTCAACATCTAATTTGGTAAAACATTTTTAAAATCATAGATTCAACTAATTTAATCATATATGCTTTCAAAAAATATATTTCAAAGAAAGATAAAATGAATAGAAGCAAAAGATAGTTTTTGTGAATATATTAGGAACTAGTTATATATTTCTTTAAAAATAATAGAATTGATGTTATCTTCTTTTAGTATAGTTTGCTTTGAACTTACCAATTATCTCAGTACTTAACGTAGATATTTCCTTAATTAGGAATACGGTCTATAGCAAAGAGTAAACTGAAAAAGCAAAAATGTTATTTTTTTAATTAACTTCAACTTTCAAGAGGATTGTAATATATTTTATGAAAAATGCTTAAAATGCCAAAACCTTATGGAAACAAATGTAGCTTGCTCAATAAAATATCAATAACATGCAATTAATAATGACAGACATGACTAAGAAACAGATATATATTAAACATACTCCAAAATTATTACTTCTAATTTTATTTATTTTTTAAATTGAACTGTAGTTGATTTGCAATACTGTTAGTTTCAGGTACACAGCAAAGTGATTCAGTTATATATATGTGTAAATAGATGTGATATAATTTTTCTGATACTTTCACATTAAGGGTTATTATAAGATATTGAATGTAGTTCCCTGTGCTATACAGTAAATTCTTGTTGTTTGTCTATTTTACATACAGTAATGTGTATCTGTTAGTCCCATACTCCTCTAATTTATCTCTCCCCTCTTTTCCCCTTTGGTAACTGCTATGTTTTAAACAATATGAAATTTACCTTTCAACTTCTTATAGATACATTTTTAAAATTTTAAATTAGTTAAAAAGTATAATTTGAATAGAACTATTTTTTTAGGTTCACCTATAAAATAACACCAATTTGTCAATCCATAAGTACATTTTTTTAAAATTTCAATATGACGCATAACATGTATTTGGGGTATGGAGCATAATGATTTAGTAAGTACATCATTTTACTTGTTTTTATTACCCTTTTTATTCCCAAAATGTTCCCATTTTGAGAATAAATTTTATGTTCACCTCAGTTTCACAGGGTAGGCATTAAGGAGTTCAAGCAACAGGGAACCATTGAAAAGTTCTGTGCTGGGTACTGCCTGATAACTTCTGTGCTTGTCAAGATAACTGCTGTGTCTTCCTGGGGAACACAGCAGAACTGAATCAGACTTTGAGGGATTATAACAGACAGGAATGTGCTAACTTAAACTTTTCTTTTTCTTGAAAATTTTAAAAGAAGGGCACTCCAAGGAATTAATAAAATGCATGATATGTTTCAGCTAGAAAAACATCATAATGTTTTTTGTTTGTTTGCTCTGAAAACCTTTAGAGACACGTTATTTTTTAGACTGAAAAGCGTCTAGATTTTTTAGTGGGTGCTGCAAATAAATCATCTTTGGGCAAAGGAAAGTATTCTAGCTCTGCTTCTCTTTATTCTGCAGTTGGAAAGTGAGAGCATATTGAATTTTAATATATCAGCCAATTTTAAATTAACCAGGGGAGTAGCACTTTAAGAAGGAATATTTTTATAATGGAAATGATACTTTTGAAGTACAAATTGCAACTCATAACTTGTGTTTTGTAAATTCATATTTACAAAGTCTTTAACTAGCAGATTGCATGAGTATTCAAAAATGAACGTCTTTCCAGAATGTTTAAAAAAAAAATAATTCACTTTGGAAGGAAAAAAAGGAATGTATGGAAATGTATTAAGTTACTCACATGGTCTGAGCAGGCAGCATGTTAGAGGCAACTGCCCATTCTGAGGAGGGACAATGATGAATAAACCGTAATATGTATCCCTCGGTGGTTTGTGAAGTAAATAAGGAGGTGCACACAGACTATGAAAAGCACCATGAAACGTTTTGGGTAGATAAGTGCAAGCGCAGCTAGAAAAAGGAAGAACAAATGAACGTTGCCAAATTCATTAATTTTAGAAGAGTTAGAAAGAGTTTCCTGGAGAACATAAGATAGAACTAGGGTTGACAGATAAAACGCAGGCGGCACAGGTAAATTCAAAATTCAAAAAAAATGAATAGTGTTTTTGTTTTTATGTAGGTATATTCCACACCACAGTGACTTAATTGTACGAAAATTTGTTCTTTATCTGATTCTCACGTTTAGCTGGGCATCTTCCATTTTTATTTGCTGAATCAATATGATAGGATTTGAAAAATAACAACTTTCAAAATTAATAGCTGCATCTATTAAGCATTCATTGTGACATGTGGTAGGTGACCCTAGGCATTGTGTTATATAATTCTCAGCATAAAACAGGAAGCTTGTTTTAAATTCCATTTTCTGATGACGAAAAGGAGGCTGGGGGAGGATAAGTAAGCCAGATCATGCAACTAGCAAGACGATGCACCTGAATTTGAACTGAAGTCTGAGTGAGGCAAGTTTTGTTTGTTTGTTTTTTTAATCGATCAGAAATTTTTCAACTTTTTAAATTTTTCCAGCTTTACTGATGTATAATTAACTAAAGTATGTGTAGTCAAGTTATAAAACAAGCTGGTTTGACATGCATTTTCATTGTGAAATGAACCACAGTCAAATTAGTTAACGTATTCATCACCTCATATAGTTGCCTTTCTTTTTGTGCATTGAGAACATTTAAGATCTATTTTTGACAAGTTTGAAATATACCAAACAGTGTTGTTAACTGTGCTGTACGTTAGATCCTCAGAACCGACTCCTCTTTGTACCCTTCGACCAACGTCTACCCGCTTTCCCCACTCCCCAGCTCCCCGTAACACCGAATTACTTTCTCATTCTATGAGTCTGACTTTTATAGATTCCATAAGTGGGATCATGCAGTGTTTGTTTTTCTGTCTGGCTTTTTTCACTTAGTATAATGTCTTCCAGGTTTACCCACGTTGACACAAATGACTGGAATTCCTTCTTTTTGTGGTTGAATAATATTCCATTGTGTGTGTGTGTGTGTGTGTGTGTGTGTGTTCATTTATCCATTCATCCACTGACAGACACTTAGATTGTTTCTGTGTCTTGACCATTGTAAATAATGCTGCAGTAAACACAGGGATACGGATGTATTTTCAGGATATTGATTTCGTTTCCTTTGGATAGATCTCCAGAAATGGGATCACTGGATTGCATGATAGTTATGTTTATAACTGTTTGAGAACTATCCATACTGTTTTCCATGATAGCTGAAATAGTTTACATTCCCACCAATAGGGCACAAAAGTTTCCCTTTCTTCACACACTTGCCAACACTTGTTATCTCTTGTCTTTTTGAAAATAGCTCTCCAGACAGGTGTGTATTTGAAGGAGCAAACCTCTCATGGTCTTTACAGACTGATTTTGGCAAGTAAACCCTTTCTCTAGTCGGTTCCCTGGGCTAGGGATCATCTTTGGAATCAAAGTTGTGCTGTGTTGGATCCAGGTCATGAGGCTGTTGCTGGGCCTACAGCTGTGTCTGTGGTTGGTGGGCCTGTCGCCAGGGGCTCGGGCTAGTGTGAATCCTGTCTGGTTATTGGGTGAACGGTTCTGGCCGTAATAGGTAGGCGGTGCTGGCACAAAGGTCTGCTTCAGGGTTCACAGCTGGATTTGCAGACATTGCGTCTATTACCGGGTTCATGAATGGGTGTGACTCCCATGAAGTCCCTTGAAGAACTTCATACAGGTCACTGAGCACACCCCCGAGTGGGCAGGACTGGCACCAGACTAAGGCTGAGAGGGGCTCTAACCGAATCCTGGAGCTGCGTTAGGGTCCATGGTCTAGATAGAGATCTTCAGACCTGACCCTGGAGGCATGGATGGGACTGTCTCCTGTCAAGTCCCCAGGTGGCCAGGAACGCTTCCTGACCATGGCTGAGAGGTACTGGGTTGTTTCAGAATCTGCAGTTGGACCAATGTTGGGCTTACTTCCAGAGGCATAGGTAGGCATGTCCTCTGGTGGGTGTCTGGTCTGGGTGAGCAGAACTGCTCATGGACTGCAGCTGGAAGGGACTGGAGTCTAGTCACAAGGTCATTTAAAAATCTGCTGTCAGAATAAGTTTGGTTGGCCTGCCTCCAGGGACACTGATGGGCGTGTCTCTTGGAGAAATTCTGGGTCTGCAGGACTGTTTATAAATGGTAGCTGGGAGGGGATGAGGCCAAGCATCAAATTGTTTCAGAATCTCTTGGGGTGGGAACGGTTGTGTCTCCTGCTGGGACACAGAGCTAGCGGGACTGCAGCTGGTAGGGGCTGGAGCTCTGTTTTAGGGCCCTTTCAGAAACCACAGTGAACTTGAGTTTGGAAGGCTTGCTTCTAGGGGGTCCTGGACCCCAGTCAAGAGGGGCTTGGCTCAGACCACAGGCCACTCAGAGTCCACATCTGACGTTGAGGTCTGTGCGCCCACCATCAAGTCACTGGCAGGTGTGACTCCTCCGGGTCCCGTGGCGTATGGTGCTGCTGGCTGGACCAAGGACAAACGGGAGGAGGGCCCGGCTGGGTCTGGGTCTGTAGCTGGTACCACTGTCAGCTGCCTGAGAATATGCTTGCCTCCTCAAAATGGCCCAACTCAGTTTTAGACTCCACTAGGCTTTCGCAATCTCCTACCTGCATCTCAAAACTCTCACAGAAGGACTTTTATCTGTGGGTGGCTTCTAAGGTATTGCTGCTGAGATGAATACAAGTGAGGAATGTCTTACTCTGCCACCTTGTTGAGGTGAGGTTTGAGGAAGGTGATTTGTAATAAGCTAAAACCACTAGGGATGTTAAACTTGTGAAAAAAAAATGCCTTTTGCAATGGGTCATATCAGTGCTTCATATATACACACATACACACATAAAGCGATTTATAGTTTACCTGCATTTGGAGGACATTTTTTTCTAAAACCAACTGTAATTCATACTATCAATATTTGTAGAGAACAAATCAAAATAAATGTTGTCTGCAAATATATCTGGAAGTATAGTTAAAGCAGTGTTTATACATGGTGACATCAAAAATAAAGACTGAACGATGCCCTAATTACATGCCTATGACACAGAGAGCTGTTTGTTTATTCTAGTTAATGGAATCTGTTTACTAAATTTTAATAGTCTATGTTGAAATATGTAAACAATGCAAATCAAATGAAATATAAATTACATGAGGTTATTAACTAACAATACAGATGAATGTATTCCCATTGCAAAAAAAAAAAAACTCTATCAATAGGATACAAGGGTGGGCTATTGAATCATTAAGCAAATAGAATCAGGAGTCTTTGATGTAATTTAACTTTTTAATTTGCTTTATCTAGGATTCTGTTTTAGGCCCTCACTGAGGGGTGCTGCTAACTTATATGATGCCTTTGCATAAATCAGAACAGAAAGGCGCCGATTCTGGGTGGGCCTTTTTTGACACAGACACACTTCTGCCAAAAAATCTCAGGGAAACACTTGTCAAGAGAGACGTGGGTTGGATTTAGGTGCGCTTGACCCTCATGACCAAGCCCTGTAGTGCAAGCTACCACCCATGTGACTGCACGGGTCAGCCAGGACCTGTCGGGTTGAAAGCCTCCATGGATAACGCCCTTTTCTGTCTCTCCCAGTGGAAGCAGCTAGACCAAGAAGATGAGTGGGAACCAAAATTACAGGTGAATAGCATTAGCTTACCAAAAAGACAGAATAAATCTAAACGGCATCCTTACACACACAGACACCGACACACACACACCTACCACACACATTGTAAACTGGAAGCAGTAAAAGCTGATTTTCACGTGGCAGTTTTCCAGTGACGGGAGAGGAGGACTGACAGGAAGTCAGGCCAGCAAAGCAGAGGTGACAGTACTGGGAATGAGAGATGTCTGGCACATCGAGGGGCTTTCAGATGTGGAGATGGGAAGAAGGGTTTAATGGCACTGCATCACTTGTCTTCTCTTCTTTTCCCGTGACTGCTTTCTTTGAAATCCTCTTACCCCAGAGCTAAGTGGATTGCAGAATGACCCCCTGCTACTCACCAGAATCCTACTCCCCTGGCACTACTATGCTATCGGAAATAAGGAGTATTTAGACTTGTGCCTTGAAGATGAATGAGAAAAAAGAGAAGATTACACATGTGAAGAATTCATGAGGAATTTAGAAAATAGCCACCAAAGATCTAGCCTGCGATTTGAAACCTTGTGTTTATCGATGAAAAAGAAGCCTTTTCCAAGTAATTCATGAATGGAATTAGTATGCAAAAGTAAGCTGAAGTTACTGAAAATTTCGAATGACTTTGTTTGACATGGTTATTATAAAAAATTAATAAGACATTCATGGAAAGCAAAACAGGATTGTTAGCATTACCAGAAATGCCAAGTTCTCTATAAAAGGGCATAATTTATTTTCCTCCCTCCTGTGTTAAGCCCCCCTTTTCTCCTTAATCACTATCTTCTGTTGAAATAAACTGTTCCCAAAAACAACTGACAGTTAGTCAATAAAATCAGTGCGAGGAGGAAGCCAGAATGGGGACCCAGGTATCAGACAGGACTGAGAGGAACTGAAGCCTGCACAGCATGTGCTGACACTCACGCATGTCCATCACATGCCCTGCTGGGCTGCAACCCACCAGGAGGATTTAATTTCCCCTTGATACCAGAGCAAAGGTTTTATTGTTCTTCTTACAACCATTAGGATCACAGAAAAGAGAAAGATACTCAGCTTTACCAGTGACTTTTGAAAGGAAATCTTGATAAATGTGGACCTGAAACTGAAAATTAGATGAATCAACCAGTCTCTGACTTGATTAATACTACATTCTTAAGTCTCTTAATGGCTCATAATTGCCTGTTGAAAAGAATGAATAGAATAATTTTGGTAACATGCAAATTTAGAATGCAACTTCCTGAAAGGAACTGCTTTATTTTAAAAAATGATGACAAATTGGTTTTAGAAAGAGAAAAGCCTAATGAGAATGTGGGAAAGTCTATTACATTCCGTTCCATACAGTGCCACAAGTATTAATTGAATATTTAAATAATTAAAGTTTTCAAGGCACTGTGGCTTCAAGTCTTCTACCCTCCTGGATAATTCTCCAAGGACTTGGGGCGAAGGATCTCTGATGATGGTTTCAGGTATGAGAAACTATCGTATCTGAAAACCAATTCAGAATTTCACTGGACTTTTAGGTTTACTTCCTAGGATAAAGTAAATTTATCTCTAGTCAGTGCACTAAAAATGAAAAATCTTACTCATATATACTCTGCAATATTCAGTACTAGTACACTTTCCAAATTTGAGGACAAAGATTGAAATGATTACCTTTTTTTATGATGACTTTTTAAATGATAATAAAATACATGAAATAAGAGATTGTTAGTACAAGGTGTATCTGGACATTAGGAGTTGGCCACAGGGGTATATCTCAAATATAATCATGGACAGCAGGGTATCTTACAGCCTGCCAAGATAATTGTTATTGAGAAATATGATCTACTCAAACAGCTGAAAAATCTTCAGTGGTCACTTGTTTGGTGGAAGACTTGTGTCCACAAGGAGTCTGAAAATGACTGTCCTGAATTTGAGATTGTCCATGATGGCTCCAGCATCTGGTGAAAAGGATACATAAGCCGTCCAGTCTGATGGGCAGCGCTACTCCCGGGAGAGGGAATTAATTCATTTGTTTATCAATGTGTGAATGTAACAGCACACACAGGACACTGGGGAGAATCGGTGGAGTAAGACATGATGCTTGCCTTCGGGGGGCCCTGGGGGAAGAGGGGTGGTTGCTGGATAGTTACAAGGCAAGCAGAGAAGCACACCAGGCTGCTCTGGGAGCGCAGGAGAGACGCGTTCCATTAGACTTGCTGGGGCATTAGGAAAAGCCTAGCTTGAGGTGTAAAAGGTGAGCAAGTTACCTAGATGAAAATAAGGGAAAGAGCAATTCAGAGGAGAAATGACCAGGATGAGGGCTTAGCAGAGCCCCGTCAATCCTGCTGGCACACCTTGAATAGGTGAATCTCTTGAGCACACCCAACCCCACTGCTCTGATGCAGAATCGAGCAGCTAGCATTTGTGCTCCTGTCAGTTTGTCCCTTAGACCAGTGCTTCCTAAGGTGTGGTTGAGGGGTCAGTCTGCAAACTGTTTGTAAATAGTGCTGAGTTAAGGCACAGATCAGTAGCGTTTAAGATTTTAGAAACCATTTGGATCACTGTGACACTCAAGCACCTGATCAGTGGTCTTGTCTCCTTGAACGGGATACTTTTAAAAATCCATATACTGCTATTATGGGTTAAATTACATCACCAAAGAAAGATACGCTCAAATCCCAACCCTAGTACCACAGTACCCAATGCCTATGTCTTTGTAGATGTAATCAAGTTAAGATTAAGTCGTTAGGCTGTGTTCTGATCCAATACGACAGGTGTCCTTGTAAGAAGAGAGAAAACTGAACACAGGCCTACACGGAGAATGCCATGTGAAGGTGCAGGCACAGGGACGATGCCACCTGATGCGAGTGGCAGCAGGTGAAGTGCAGCAACTGCAAAGCAAGGATGCGAAGAATTGTCCTCAGGTTCCTGGGAGCTACAGGAGGCAAGAAGAAGTCCTCGCTGCGGGTTTTAGGGAGAACATAGCCCCCTTGATTTCATACTTTCTAGCCCTTGTAACTGTGAGACAGTAAAGGAAACGAATACGGCTAAGAATTGGAGAACAAACACTGGTCCTTCATCACAGAGTTTGCAAAATCCTGCCTTAAATGAAGTGAAAAATCAAATCAGCGATGGCACTGACTGGGGCCAGAAATGACCCAGAGACAAGTAGTCTTGAGAGAATTAACAAAGCAGCAGAATCAGACAGGGAATGCAATTGAAGAACTCCTCCAGCAAGGGGCAGCGAAGCAGAGATGCTGCTAACCTGTCTGTGAATGTTGATTTATCCAAGAGACGTCTTCACCACATTCTGCATCCCTCTTGCCTCCACATATTTCTAAAGGTAACTTAATCTTACCCAGGGCCTCTGGGGAGGTTCGGGAATGTTTGGGAGAGGAATGAATGGAACCTGCAAATCAATAAATTGGAACTCACAATTCTAAAATGTAACTTTAAAAATTTTTTTATGTAATGTGTAAAATTTTAATAGTTACATTGTAGGTGATTATTAAATAGAGATTACACACTTTGCTTGCTATGTATCAGGCACTGTCCCAGACCTTTGCAAATATTCTCATTTAATGTTCACATTGGTAAGTGATACTAATTTCCTCATTTCAAAATGAGGATGGATGAGTAACTTGTGCCAAATTAAACAATTTGGCAATGGAAGAGCCAAGTTCCAAACCTAGATTTCTCTGAGCCTAATGCTGCTGTTTTTAACCATAATCTTTTGTTACTTCTCCAAAAAAAAAACTGAATGAAGCATGTTTTACCTGCCGGCGAAGCTCTTGAGATTATGTGTTTTTATCTAAGCATGTATGTAGACCATTATTAACCACTCAACAGATGCCAAGCACAGTAACAGATAAACTCCTTGTTTTCAATTCTAACACCGCATTATTAACTCCATCATACACACTGAGAAATAAATTCTGGTTATATTAACTTTTTTAGAACTGTGAAAGAGAATTTAAACTCAGAATAGACTCCACTGCCCGCCTCCCTTCCACAGACCTGTTCCTTCTCCATCCTAGGGTGGGCCCCATAGTGAAGGCACGAAAGGATAACCCTCAGGCCTCTGGAAGCTCTGCCCCAGGGAGTCAGAGGATGTCTCCAACTGTTCTTTTTCTTCCAGTGCCTTCAGGCATACACTTCCAAGTGGTTTAATGATACTTAGAAGGTCTACAGAGTAATTTAACAAGTCAAGAATCTAGCAGCTGAGAATTAGTTTAGGGATTCTGAATAACGAAAGACCTTGTCAGATAATCAAAATATCATAGTAGTTTATTGTGGGCCCTAGAAATAGAATTCCTAAATGAAAATCCTGGGCATATTAGCCACCTAATATAATCTTGGGCACGACAGTCACATATCTTACTTGTGTCTCAATTGTATGATCTGTAAAATGGGAATGATAATACCTACCTCACTGGTAAGGCAGCGCCGGCATATACTTCACATTATTATATAAACATTTTCTACTATTAGTAACGAGTACCAGTGGGAATTGATGTCTGGGAAACAATTCTGTAATTTGCAGTAAAAAGGAAAGAAAACAATCCACCTGTCTGGCAATTTGTGGTTTTTAGTTGTTTATTCTCCAAATATTCCTATTTTTTAACTTCCCAAAACTTATAGTGGCTCAGTATGTGGCTTGCTTGAAAGCGGAACTCTGTCTTGTATAAGCTCAGTCCAGCTCTTACCTGTACAAGCATACTTCTTACTCTACCATCTTTGTTTTCTGTGACTTTTTGCAGAGGTGACAGAGATACTGGTGCATTTTTTAAAAAACTGAAAAAGACCCAGGATCCACTTTCATTGTACAGATTTCTATAGTTACTGTAACTCCACCAGCGTGTTTCCTGGTGTGAAAATCGGATTGATAAATCCCTGCCCTGCTTATTTCAGGGAGATTTTATTTCATAAAGGCAGAAGTGAAATTACTTTGAAAAATGTGCAACAATAAATAAACAGAGTAGATAAGCCTAGAGAATCTATTTATTTAGTCATAAAGCCCAAAATAATGCAGTTTCGCTGTAAATAAGATGATATATGGAAAAATGTGTAGTTTGAGAAAAATAGAATGTGTTTTTAAATGTATCTTAAAGGACAAATAATGCAAAATGTAGCACTCTGAGCAATTCTCTATCACAGCTACCATATTATTATACTTTGGTATAGGTAGATGAAGAATATGGAAATAAGTTTTTAAAGCCATTTTTATGAACATTGAGTATACAATTAATGGACAAATCTCCAATAGTATATTCATCAAACAATGAACAAATTCCAAGGGCCTCCTCTCTACAAGATAGCATGAATAAACGAAGTAAGGAAAGGAAATACATTGTGAGAAAAACTTAGGTTATAGGCATGGAGCAGAGTACTTAGCATTTGTTATTTTATATATCCTTAAAAGAACACTAAGATAGATATCATTTCAGTTCTATAGGAAAAGAGGCGAGATCAAAGAAGTTCTGTAACTTCCCCAAGGTCACAGAGCTAATTCCAAACAGAGGCTGGGTTCAAAGCCAAGTCTCTGTAGGGACAAATCCTGCACCTGTTCTGTCCCATCACATGGGGCCCAGGCTTCCACAAACTCTTCCCTTCTAGTTGGAGATGAGATGACATGTGCATAAAGTAACTAACCTCAACTGAGTGATGCCAAAGAATTAAAGTACATGAAAGGACTTAAGGGCATTGGAAACAGCAAAGCGACAGAAGAAATATGAAAAGTTAGTGATAAGGGCCAATAATGCCCATGCAATAACTGACAAGAGCTCAGAGCAACAGCCTGTGGTGGCAGGGTTTGAAATACAGCTTTTAAGTAGGGTCGAATGACTGAGGATCAGTGGATACTTCATACATTTCCCACAGGATTTGGAGGCATAGAAGTGAGAAAGATGAGAATGTTCAAGTGACGGCTTATTTAATGACATATTTTTTGAGGTTTGATTGAAAATGGCAGTCAAAGCCATAACCACAATTTCACTTGTATAATTTTCCTCTGTGTGGCAATCTTCAGAGACAGCACAACGCGATGGTTTTACATTTGTTATCAACATATAGAGTTTTTCCATCTAAAATTCCTGTTCTTCTGCCTCAGTGAGTAAGCAGTTGGAGGCTGAAATGGAAAAGGTGCACTTATTTCTCATGAAACTCTACCCCGATGGGATGCTCTTAATAGACAAATCGGAAAGGTCACTGAAGTTACACAAGTTACCCTTGCACAGAGACCACTGGTTTTGAATTTAGAAAATTGGATGCAAGCTTCAACCCTGGTAAATGTATTGTATGTTTGACTCTGGATAAGGCTCTTCACATCTAGACTTTCCTAGCTTGAAAAAAAAACTACTACTAATAATATTTACTAATACTTATTCAGCACATAGTATACAGCAGAAGTCGACAAACTGAGGCCCTCAGGCTCAGTCTTGCCTTCTACCTGCTTTTGCAAGTAAAGCTTTTTATTTGCAGAAAAACTTAATAATTTGCATTTTGTTTGTTCCACTCTCATTGCTACCATTGCAGATCTGAATGGTCATTACAGACATGACATCAGCTGCAAACCTGAAGTATTTACTACCTGGCTCTTTATGGAAAATATTTGCCAACCTCTGATGTATATAACACATAGCTCATTTATTCCTTATAACAGCACTATGAGATTTTACAAATGAGGATACTGAAGCATAGAGATATTTAGTGACATGGCCAGAGTTACAAAGCTGTGGAGTGGAGGAGCTGGTATTAAAATAACAACACTAAAAGGACACTGTTGTAATGTGGAAAAGTGCATTGTGAAGTGTGAGAGATTCACGAATCAGCTCTTGAAAGGCAGTGTGCCCCTAAAAATCAATTTTTGAAGCAACGTGGAAGTGGTTTCAAATACTGGCTTCTCCACTTTGTTCTCTGTGACTTTGTGCCCGCTGATCTAAGTGCCCATAACCTTATTTGCAAGTTGGGGTAATTTTTCTCACCTTGCGTTATTTTGCTCTAAGAATCAAAGCAAGTGAATGGAAGACACCTTGGAAAGCATGGTGCCTTGTGAGAGGTAAGTAAGGAGGCTCCTTCACCAGCTTACTGATCTTTGTTTTCACGGTACTTTGACTTACCCCCATTACACTACTTAACACTGTTTTATTTCCTAACTTCCTTTCTCCTTCACTAAACTGCAAGCCTCTCAGAAAGAAAGAATGTTGCTTATTGGCTCCCATTTCCCAAATTTTTGCACAGGGCTTAGCACCAAGAAGGAGTCTATAAATACTCACTGACTAGGTGACCAGTCCCTAAAGCACAAAGGCAGTAGATCCTGTCACACGCATTCCTTACTAGGCCACATGAGAGAGAGAGGAAAAAAATGTTCTTTTCCCATTCCAATATTTTTAGGATATAAAGAATGGTGCTTCCCTGGTTGGTTCTGCATTATGGCTGGGCCAGGGATTTATGGCTGCATTGGGTAGTCAGCTTATTATAGTCATTTTTATTCCTTCTTGGTAGAATCAATTAGGTAATCAAGATGAAACATGTATCTATTATTGGATTCAGAAAGATGCCGTATTATTTCTTCAAAGATACTCATAAATCATCCAGGAATGTGCAACCAATCAGAATACTTAATTTGATGAACTCTGATTCCTTTCACTGGGGAATAAAATGAATACATGGTAAGAGCTGTTGGATGGTCTGTAAAACTTTCTTAAAACAGTTTCTCCTCCAACAACTTGGGTTTCTTAATTCACTTAACAGTGACTGACTTTTCTTATGTCCCAAGGCCTTAGACCAATAGGTGCTTTCTGGTCCACTAAATACCTGTTAGCGCCAGGTAGGAATCCTTATTCAGGCCCTGGCCGTGCTTCCGTCTGTGAAATGGGAGTCGTGGTTCCTCCCTCACAGGTTTATTAGGAAGATGGATTAAAATTACAAAGGCAAGGTGTCAGGAGATGCCTGGAAAATTACAGTTCACATTGCATGGTGATTCCCTTTTGCGGCTTTCCCTCATTTTTTTTTTTTTTTTTTACCTTTTTTAAAATCAAAGATGAGCATTTAGGTTTAATTAGTAACTTATACATATATACTTTCCAAGGAAATTAGACCAATGTCAAAACAAAAATAAAAACAAAAACAAAAACTAGACCAGGCCAAGTAAAGGCCACTTGAGATTTTTATCTGCTACATCTGATGCATGTATGTGTATGTATATATTAGACACGCAGTCATATATGTATTTTAATTTATGTTACTCAGATCAGGCTGCTCCTATTCAAATCTCAGCCCTATGATCTCAGTTGCTTTTGAGGGAAACCATGTGATAAGCATTCAGTTATTGTTATCTCTTGGGTTATTAATGTACTTAAAGTGTTGATTCGCTTAACACTGAAGCTCTTTTTTCAATCTGTTTTCCTTTTTTTTTTTCTGTCTCATTTCAAAAATGTTTTATTTGCCTCTTAAATCTGTTGAGCACTGTGCTAGGAACTAGTAGTGATACAAAAATAATGGTATATATAGTTCTTGACTTCCAAAGATGCAAAAGTTAGTCACCTCAAATGCATTTTGGACAAGAGCAGAAGTAAGTGGAAATAAGAAAATAAATTAATCATTACATAGGCTGCTTTGCAGACAAAGCAATGAAGGCTTCTTTTGTTTCTTAGGAAATGTAGAAAAGGCAGTGACCACGTAGGGAATAGCACAGAGGAAGCAATAAAATGATTTGCCTGGTAGAACATGGGAAGGCTTCAAATGCAAAGGCTGATCTGAGACTTGAAGTCGAACACATCTTTCCCCAGATGTACAACCTGAAGGTGGAATTTTGAGCAGAGAGGAAAAAAAAAAACATAAGCAAAATCCAAGATATGGAGAAGTACTTCTGTGTTTTCGAGCAAGTAGCTTGACATGGCTGTAAAATACAGATGGGGAACTGAGAGGCAAGAGTTAATACTAATTATGTAGGCAGGACCTTGATTTGTCTGACCAATGAATCTAAAGCGTAATCCTGTTGATAGAGAGTCATTTAATAATTTAAAGCAGCATTGGGGCATGATTATATTTGCACAATGGAAAGATTATTTCAACAGTAAGACATTGGGTAACAGATATTTGTAAGATTTAAGGAAAAAAAAATAGTGGCCAGTGTTGACATTTTTGTAACAACCTACAATGGTAACCTGAAAGAAATGATAACAAATGGCACAAGGAGGTGGACACTTTAATGCCAGAGCTGTGTATGTCTTTGTTTAATAAACAAATATTAGTAGAACGTCTTGCCTAATCAGATGCTTGGAGTAATGAAAATAAGGAAAATAAAATGACTTCCTGACTTCTGACTTTTCCATGGCCTTCCAAAACCCTGTATTACACCATGCGGTACTTGCAAATTCATCTTCCTTTCTTCCTTTCTTCCTTTCTTCCTTTCTTTCTTTCTTTCTTCCTTTCTTCCTTTCTTCCTTTCTTCCTTTCTTTCTTTCTTTTCTTTCTTTCTTTCTTTCGTTTCTTTCTTTCTTTCTTTCTTTCTTTCTTTCTTTCTTTCTTTCTTTCTTTCTTTCTTTCTTTCTTTCTTTCTTTCTATATGCTTCCCAGAGTGCCTGGAACATATTAGTTTATCGATTAAATACTTACTGAATAAATAACTGGTGACATTTATAGATCTAGATAATACAGGATGGAGAGTAGGTTTGTGGGAGCAAGATGGTGATATCAGTGTTGGAAATACATGAAGTGTCTGTGGCTCTGTGTTACAGACTTTAGCAAGTAATTCTATGCCCAGATGAAGAGCTCCCGAGAGAACTGGACAAGAGCTATGGGATGGTTAATAAAGAAGTAGTGGTTTAAGATACAGGTATAAAGGAGCCCACTTCAGGAGAGAAATGCTGCTCTATTTCTCTGTTTTTATCAAACTCTATCTCACTCACCTGCCCTTTACCCTGGTAACTCTTCTTTATTTCCAACTATGTCCCTTTCTATTTCACTCTTTACTTGAAGACCAGCATTGGTCTAGTGCAGATCATTGTTTAAATGCTGCTCTCCAACTAACCTTTTGGTGATGATTGGTCTCCTTAAGGCCAACCCTCTACAGAAATGCTTTCCGCAGTGAGATTTTGAAGAAAGGTCAGCTTTCCACATTATATACATGTGGTCATTCGCCCCAAAGATCCTATCCACTTAAAGAATAAAATGAATCTTGCCAGTTTTTAAACTTTCTTAATCATAACTCTTCTGTTCTTATATAAGACCATGACTGAAAATGTTGTTTAGAATTTATGATGCAATGATTTACAATGAAATTTTTGCATCATCAATATACCTAACTAAGATGAAAATTATTAATGTTTTGTGCAGTCATTTCTTATGTATTTCTCTGTGGTCAAAGGTAGTAAACATTAAATCAATCACCGATTGTCATTCTTTAAGAACACATTCACCATTATTCATCACTTGATTCAGTGAATATTTAATATTATTATTAGTTTTATAAGCAATGAACTAAACCAGTTAGACTGTCCTACCCAATTTAAATCCATCTTTATTCATAGAACTCATCATTGTGAAATCAAGGGAAATTGTGCTGAAATAATTAAAATAGAAATACAATATTTAGCATTTTCAAATTACTTCACAAACATTTATTCATTTTTATCACAAGCCTTGAAATAACACTATAAGTATTATGAAAAGAGCTATTTCCTATTGCAGTTAGCTTTGAGAATGTAGTAATTCATTTGTCCAATTCATATACTTTGTAACTGTTGGACCTTAAACTTGAACAGGTCCTTTCATTCATCATGCAGCCTCCTACAACTTGTCTCTTGGAAATTCTTCCTGAGGATTATTAACTGGAAATACCATTTGGCTCCTCTGATAATATTTAATCACAAATTTAAATTCATGACTTATCTTTACTGTGTTGATGTTCTTAAAACTTTTGATGAATGTGTCTAACTTCATTGCATTGACATAATTTGACATGAAGTACATACTGGAGTCCTAAAATCACCAAAGTGTAGCAGTATTTCAGTGAGAAATTGAGAAAAGGTTGAGAGGAACTGCCATGAATGTGCAATATTCAGCAATGTTGGGAGCAAAAAGAAAAAAGAAAAGACCCTCTGGAGTGGCCTAAGGAAAGAGCAATTCATCTAAAAATCTGTCCTTGTTTTAAAGAAAAATACAGAGCAGCTCAGGAGAACCGTTTTGGCACTGCATAATTCTACTTTTCATCCAAAGTCTACTAATTTCAAAAATAACTTCTAAAGGTGATTAAATCATAAAATTAGACTTTTCTTTAAGAAAAACGTCTGCTAAACTTACTTTTAAATAAATAGCCATACTTCAAAAGTGTAGATGTGTAACCTTTGTACACCGAACTGGGAATAAAAGGATCACACCTCCTATTTTTACAGCAACCACGTTAGAATGCACAGCGCCCAGCAGTGGGTGGATATCGATAAATCCTACTACTTCCAGGTTTCCGGAGCAGCTGCCCCCCCATTCTCCTCCCTGCATAGACCTTTACACTCAAACACAGGGGTACACAGTCTAATCAGTGGAAGCCAATGTCCTGTGCACAGATTTATCCAGAAGCTCATATCCAGTCTGGCTAAATGAGTAGTTCCTACATGGTATTGAAAATGCCCGAATGGACAGATACAGAGAAAACAGAGATCATCCACAAACAAGGACAGCCTCCAGGCTCGCATTAATCTTGCAAAATATGCTTGAGGAAATGTGCTAAGGAAAATTCAAGAACATACTTGGGCTCTTTTAATGTTATGTAATGATCACCAGAAGTTTTCAAAGTGAGTAATACTTTTAAGAAAGATGAGCACTATTAATAAGGAAAAAATCTTCTTAATGGTATAAGAAAGAAGAATGACACACACACAGAGAGAGAATGAAATACAGCAGAAATCCTCAAGCTGCAATGAAAGGCCTCATCTCTCTAAATCATACTTTCCTTATCTGCAGTGTATTTTTCAGATCTATTCGTGACCCCCTGTTCTGTGGACTATGACTTGGCTGAAATTGTATTATTAGAATGGAGACACTTCAGGAAATAGAGTGATCTGCTTTGATAAAATATGTTTATTTTAAGTGTTTGATATGAGAGCCTGTGCAGCAAAGAATTTCATTGCCCCAAAGGAAGCCTAGCCTTTACCCTTACCTGCTGGGAGGCAGTGTTGCTCGCCTGCGAGCCTTGGAGTAAGTGAATGGTGACAGCATGTTTAGAGTAGGGGCGGACCATGCCTGAGAGTGATGGTGGGTATGCCAGAAAGACCAACGGCATGCTGTAGAGAAGTAGCTTTAAGTACTGAAGTATCAATCAATCTAGAGACTGAGATCAACCACATACACGTCACTCAGTCTATCAGTCAGGTCCACGTGATGAAACTCCAGTAAAGATTCTGAACTGGAGGCACAAGTAAGCCTCCGTGGTTGGCAGTTGTCTCACACGTTGATGCCAGGAGAGCAGCAGGGGAAGGACGGAAGTTCTGTCTGGTCCATCTCCTGGTCCTGCCTCATGCATTTCTTCCTCTGGCCAATGTTAATGTTTGTTTTTGAGGAAGTTGTTACAAATATGTATCTCCAATAATTTTGCTTGTGCTCAATACTGTGAAGTCTTTGAGCAGCAGGAATCATAGGCCATTCAAATTTGTGAATACAGGACCCATCACAAAATCTGAATTGTAATAAATCAGCATGTCCTTGAAGGAAAGAATGAGCAAATTGCTAATGGGATTGAATCTTTCAGGAGGACCTAGATTCAGGGAGATAAAGTATGACAATGGTGCAATTAAATAGCAGTAATAACTATAATTTATTGAATGTTTATTTTTAGGTAAGGTATTATGTACAAAAGATCAATTTATATGCATTTACTCCTCATGACACACTCATAACACAGGTGTAATGATTAAACACAGCACAGAATGGTCCAGTAACTTGCCTGTCTTGCAGCTGGTAGAACCTTCTGAAGACACTCTGGTCTCAGGTTCCAGACAGTTATTCACCACATGTACATCATTATTTATCATTAAGAGACATAGAGGAATTAGAATAGAAAGCAAGCAATAAGGATGAAGCTAAAGGTCAGTATGAAGATAGGATTCACAGGCTTTAAATCCAGTGAAATGACAATATGAAAAAAACTAAAAATCAGCCCAAGGCGTATCATTTGAAATTTTCCATGTAAAAATATTTCTTGGTTACCTATCATGTGACAGGCACTTTGATAAGATGCCGCAGTCCACTTTCGAATAAGGAGGCTCCTGCATAAGATAGGTAGCACCAAAGGTCGAATTACATAATAGGCAGAAAAGGAAAAATAGAGAGAAAAGAACAAATTTACTATTGGATTCATTATGATTTTTGTTGTGTAGCAAGATACCTTTTCAATATTTTCAAGAGCATTTCAGTTTCATTTCCTTCTAAATACTACTGATGTTGATAATTACCACAGATTGAGCAACCACTTTATGCATCACACTGTGCAATGCAATTTACATATAATGTCTATTTAAAATTCACAGCACATGTTAGGATACAGATTCTACAGAAAAGGAATCAGACTTAGAAATTAAGAAATGTTGCTAAAAACTGCTTTGTAGACAAAAGAGCTCAAAACTGTCAGTTAAAATCTGTCTTCTTAATCTATAATCATTGCCTTGGAAATATATGATTCATTTAACTCTATAGTCCCATTAAAATTTACCTTTAATCATTCAGATGTCACCATTCAATTCAAGATTTAGGAGACTATGGACGTCTGAAATCAGGTAGAATTAAGATAGAAGATACCATAAATTGTAACTCTTGCCATCAAAATTATGAGAAAAATTCATTCTGCTACAATCACATTCTCTTGAATCCTAAATAAATCTAATTATTCAGAAGCAAAAATACCTCTCTTGAAGTCTAGAACATTTCATCAAATATGAATGTCATTCCATTAATTTGCATGGCACATTAATTTGGCCTATATTAATCAATAATTTTAAAGAAAAATGGATCACATATAGTTAGGATATATCATAAATCACAGAAAACCATAAAACATGGCAAAAATCTATTTTAGGTCATCTAACCCCACTGAACAGGGCAGTCAGAAGAGAAAGAAAAGTTGGTGAGATCATAACTCTTCACTGTCTTGAATTTCATTAAATTGAAAAATAAGCATTAGGCAATAGCCTCATTTAATATTTCCCTGTCTAGTTTCCACTATTAATGTGGCCAAGTTTTTTTTTTAATGGAAATATGATAAAGTTCAAAGACTACAAAAGTAGAGTCTTGCCCCTGTTACTAACTTTGTATGTATTACGAGCAAATTGGTTAACCTCTGACCATAGATCATGTGTCTGGGAGAGCAGAAGAAGAGTGTCATATAGTTGCTTTTTGTCAGTATTTGCCTGATATTTGTCTACGTCCAAGGGAAGACTAGTAGGAAGAGTATTGTGATAAACTAGTCAGGCAAGAGACATAGGCGGCAGTAATAATGATGGTGGGAAATAAGGTTCTGAATATGTATCAGAGTTAGAGCTGACAGAACTTTTTGATGCTTTTGAAAAGCAGAAAAAAAAAAAAACATTGTGAGGCCCGCAAGAGATTCAACTTGAGCAATTGATAGGATGGAATTAGCATTTCCTGAGATGGGGAAAAATTTAGAAAAGCAACTTTGGAGGGAAGGAAGGAATCAAGAGTTTGGTTTTGCATACAGTCCCTTTGAGAGATCTTTTAGATACTCAAACAGAAACGTTCAGTCCGCAGTGTCTGTATGTGTTTAGAATGATACAATTCCAAGATCACAGATAAATCAAAATAAAACTTGTGTTTATTTATTCACGTGATAGAACACTTAGAACTTAATTCAAGTAGATTGAAAAAGTGTACTAATATAATAAGATGATGAGAATGTGGAAATTGTGAATATAAGTGGGGGAAAAAAAAGAGCTGAAGACAAAAAGCATAGCAGAACAATAGGAACTTGTAGAGTGGAGGTGTTGTCCCTAAATAGCGTCCCTCTCCAGTTTATTTTTTCTCCCAGTTCAAATATAACCCATGTGGGAAGAAAATAGTACTTTAAAGAGGAAGAAAAAGTCTGATCATGCCTCTTCCAGATCAACACGTCAAATACTACACTGGATCAAACTTTATTTATTTATTTATTTTGAGGTTCTGTAGGTTGAACTTTTCTGTTGTTGTTGAAGTACAGTCACTTACAATGTGTCAATTTCTGGTGACCAGCACAGTGTCCCAGTCATGCATATACATATATATTCATTTTCATATTCTTTGTCATTAAAGGTTATTACAAGGTATTGAATATAGTTCCCTGTGCTATACAGAAAAATTTGTTGGTTTAAATCTATTTTATATATATAGTGGCTAACATTTGCAAATCTAAAACTTTAAACCGCTCTTATATCAAATCCAAAACCCTTTACGCAGGGAGGAGATCAAGGAGCTTCTGCAATTTCTTACCACTTTCACTCAGCAGATCTCCCTTCTCACCCTCCGGTTAACGCTGGTGTTCTCGGCCCCCTTGCATTCCTCTAGTGCTTCAAGGACCTTGACTCCAAGGTCTTCTGTGTACTTCTCTTTCATTCTCCCTCTAGCCTACCATTAACTTTCAAGTCCTCCAAAATATCATATCCTCAGAGCATTTCCTTCCCTACTTACTCTAAATTATTATCCAACCTCCAGGTACAAAATCTGGTGTATGCTACGCTCTTATTTTATGGATCTTATAATGATTATGACCAACTAATCAGTTATGTAATGATCTATATGAATACCGTTTGCCCTGTGGGATGGCCAGGTCCATAAGGGCAGGATACACATCTGCTAATTCACTCTTTGAGATGCAGCACTTAGAGTGCTTTGCATGTAGCAAATGCCAAGTCGTATGCAACACACATACAAGGAAAAGAAGAAACAAACCATTGTTTCAATATAATGTTAAGAGTTCATAAAAGAAGGAGGATGATTGTAGAGATAAGACACAGGTGGAGATCCTCCCAGATGCCTCAGTCTGAGAGAAGCAGGCAGTGGAGATAATGCATGGATAAATCCTGCATTACATTTATTGAAGTTACACTGAGCATTGTAGTGATTCTTACCAAGAATGGACAGAGGTAACAATCACATTGTGTTTTGTTCTTTCTAGTGATCCTAATTTAGGCGTAAGTTGAAGGTTTTAGAAAACATATATATTTTTATGACTTATATTAAAACTTCTTCATTAGACATGTCTTGGGAGCGAAAAAATCCATGGAAAATAATGTGGTGCAAAGATCACAGACTTCAGAGTCAGAGCTTTGTTCCTATCAGTATCATTAATTTGTTGATACTGGAATACTCGTATTTAGATCACCTAAATGTTGGCTTTTTCTATCTGCAAAATGAAGAAAATAAGCATTAACCAGATTTCTCTAGTTCTTTTAACATTAAAATCTCATGCTTTGAATTGTCTTTAGATTTAGATCAGTCAACTCTTAGTGTCTTGATGTTTTGCACATAAATGCTATTTATTTCCAGTAGTTAATTTGAAGTTCTTTTTACTCCTAGTCTTTTTTTCATAGAATGATCTGAATAGAAATGTCTAAAAAAATAATACCTGTTGATATTTCTGTGTGGCATAAAAAATCCACAGGTATGTCTTAATGGGTAGAATAATTAGTGAATTAAATTTAAAAGAGAATTAAGAGAGTTTTCATTAAAATTACATTCATATCTATGAATGTGTTTGAATCCATTGAATAAATACTTAATATTGCTATCCATTTAAAGAGGAAATTAATATGACTGAATTGGGTCAAATTGATAATCCAAACACAAATAATTGAATAATTTTCAATTTTATAAGAGTGAAACAAATATAGAAATAAAAAATACAGGTGGCAAATTATGGGATGAATTAGGAAATTTTATAGATTGAAACATCAAAAATTACACTGGACAAAGTTAGAAAGACTTTCTTCAAGGCTATGGTAATAGGAGAGGGACTGGAATGCATTCTTACTAAGCTCTGATGAAACTAGAGTTGCAGGGGATTTCTTCAAAGGTCGAGGGTGGGAGGAATCATAGGTCATCTGTGTTTGCAAATTGGTTACTCAGAGGAAAAGTAAACTTTCCTCATATGTTCTGGATAGGAGGTTGTTTTATAACTTGGACAGCGTGCCTCTGGAGGTTAGGGTCTTCCCCGACTGAAACTGGGCCATGAGGGGCACTGTCTTCTCTAATGACTGCATTTCAAAGGGAAGGTTCCCTGGTGTTCGAGAAAGAGCCTTCACGTCGTCGTCAAACTGGCAAGAGAGCTTTCGAAAGATTTACACCTCGAAGGGGCAGAGAAATCATTTCCAATCACAGGTTCTTTTTAAAATAGACAATTTAAGAAGAGGGAAGGAAAGGACCTCTGCACTTAGCCCAGGTGGGCTCCTCAGGGGCAGGGGGAGGGGGAGGTCAGTGACCCAGAGGCAGGAGGAGGCGGCTTGTCTCAAGTTCAGTCGAGCTGAGGGAGATGTAAGGCCGTCCTGGCTGAGATCTGTAATTAAGAAAACCGTGAAGAGGCTGCTGTGTTTTACATGAAGGGGAGAAAATAAAATGTCTCAATGCTAATAATGGAAGATAGATTCAGAAAATAGATGTAGAAATCACTGAATTCTGTTGAGTATTGAGAATGTTAATCACCATTTTAAGGCACCATTTAATGCATGTAAAAGGCAAATAACATTTTTGAAGACTTTTATGGGGAAAAAAAGGGATTTTAAAGGGATAAGTAGACACCATTGAAAGCTAACTGTTGATGAAATAAATAGCTATTCAAACTATATATTGTTGACAGAAAACTCAGAGTCCTGAAATTGGAAAAAAAATTTCCCAAAAATGTCAATGATATTAACTGAAGGAAAATTTAGAAATAGCTGGACTGTCTATCTCCCTCCATTCAAGAGTTTATTTTTCTTCTAGTTTCAGGTTTGATAATCTCTTTCAAAAATCTTCAGAAAGAAAAAAAATTAATTCATCAAAAATAATTGACTGCATAGTACTTGTTAGCAGGTTTTCACAGACATCAAGTACCCCTTCCTCTGCTAGAAGATTCACCAAAGTGGGTGAAGTGGTTACACAGTCTGTTAAGTGGAGAGGATGCACCAGTGACCCCATCAAATCTCCATTTCAAAACTGGGACGCTCATTCTCCCAGCTTCTGAGGATGTTGCCTGGCTGGCAGATCTCAGCTGAAACCTTCTCTGGGAATTGCTCATTTCACAATTTACTACCTCACCCAAGATCACGCTCTTTTCCTGGTGACACTAAATCCACCCAGTAGTCCACGAGGGAGGAAAGAGACGAGAGTGTAAATGAATAGCCCTTTGCTCAAAGTGGGACGGCTTTGAAAGCCAAACGCAGTTCCAGGGCACCCCTGGGATCAGCTGTGGCCTTTTCCGCAAGTGCATTTCAGTTCACCTCTCTCTGATCCCACTTCTTTTTCTCCTTCACAATGAGCCAACCTCCGGTACACAAATCTCAACCTGAGCTCGCTGCTCAGGAGACCCAGCCTGTGGCAGGTGGTTCTAAAACTTGCCTGAGGAAGTTGACTCTAGAAGGATATTTTAGAGCTGAGTTACTCAGCTGCCAGCTGGCAATCAGGACCCCCACCCCCACCCCTTACTGTTGGCAGGAGGAGCAGTGATCTTCCCTCACATGCTTTTTCTGGTATTATTACTGAAAATGATTTTCTCATGTTAAGTAAGGGATTAAAAAGTAATCCACCCCAGGGTCAAATACACTAGGTACCTCACAGCATAGACACATCATTGGAAAATATCCAAAAAGACTCAGCCAGAAGGGTTTGTTCAAGACCAGATAGCACCACATACATGCCAAGCACTCTACTTTGTGCTGATACACAGGTGACTAATCTCAGGGAGTGTTTGGAGTAATAGCAGAAGAGAAAAAATCCAATAAATATAATAATAAGCAGGAATCTCTGTTCTGTTCATCGATTTATCCCGAATGCCTATTCTAGTGGGCATTAAATAAATATTTTGAATGAATATATGCTATGGGAAAAACATGCACAGTTTACAGAGGAGCATTTCAGGAGAATTGTCAGATGTCAAGATGAGGGGGGCAGGGAGAAAATGTCTCATAGAGGAGGTGCTATGAGCTGCCTGACATTCACAGACCAGTGAAAATAAATGACTGTCATTTCTGTCACTACGGTTTTGGGTGATTCTTTACACAACCTTATTGTGACAATGGCTGAACAATACAGATGTGGGGAGGGTTTGGGAAAGGGGCGACTGGGAACTGGGAGGTGACAGATTAGCAGGCAACCGCAGTGGGACCGGGCAAGAAGTCATCAGTCTTGAACCAGGGCAGGCACAGCAGTAAATAAGAGGGGACTAAACTCAGAAAAGAAGCCCAAACTGTATGAACAGATGACAATTTCACATGGTTTCAATTTTAGAATTCTATATAAGTTAAAAAAAACCCTCTCCCAATAAATAGTACTAACTCCTTCTCAGAATTGGCGCATTTGGAGAAAAGCCAGTATCCATGGAAAGTTCAACTACAGCATCACCATTTGGTCGTCAGTATTGATCCAGGGACACTGAGTGGGTCCCTGCATTCCTGGATGCGAACATCAGTGAGATGTGACTTTATAGCCATCTCCAAGCCAGTTGCTCTGTCTACTGCCAAGAGTACAGAAATGCCAGACCTCCCGGCACTATAAATATTTGTATATGTCAGAAATGGAATGAGGCTGTTAAAAAAGATATGCAAATATAATCCAAGGCAGAGTTTTCTAGGGGGAAAGTAAATTACAACCTTTCATAATGAAATTAATGTTTATAAGCACAAGCACTAAAATCAAATTCATAAGCTAACTCTTTTAAGACGGAATCCTCCTTACCATTTATCAAAAATTATTTTGTTCCAGTTTTTAAATGATTTCTTGGTGATTTGCAATGGATTCTTATTTCCTACAGCATGTGTAATTTGCATTAGTCTCCATAAAAAAAAATAAGGAGCAGTTTTTCAGTTTAGTCGAAATAAGAAGAGTAAGATTCTATGAATTTCTGTGATATTTGGCATTTTCTCTGACCTTTTACAGCTGTGTAGAATCATTTTTTTCTGTGGTTATTTTATTTTGCACTTTTCTTCATGCTACATAATCTTGTTTCTGGAAGAAGGTTTAAACTTATGTGGTCTAATAAGTACCAACAGGGGGTCCAAAGATCCTAAGTGTTTGCAAAGATAATAGTTGGATTTAAGAGTGATGTTTCACAAGCCCAAAGCCTAAATATAATTACATACAAATATTTCATCATGTAAGATAGGTACACATACACCTGTTTTTTGTTGGAGTTGAGCTGTATGTACTTATATTAATTCTGTATGGTCACACTAATTGTCTCATTCTGAGCATGATCTTAGATTTGCAGCTAGGTGCACAATTTAAAAATCTGATAACTAAAAAATAAAAAGCAAAGTAAGTAGGATTGAAATGTACACTTTATGAGCCACTGCATAAGTTTAATTTTCTTAACTTATTAAAAAAAATACTTAGGGTCAAATGATTAAACAAATTATCTAAATGGCATTTAACAGTGAATTTTCTTACTGATTCATTGGTTCGCATAGAACCTTTTCATTTGGTAGTATGTATTCATGCTACCAAACATTCACTCCAACCCAAGTCTTAAAAACTATCCTGAGAAAGTAACTTGAAGTACCCAACAATCTTACATACCAGTATTTTAATTCAAATGTGTAATAATGAAATAGAAAACAGGTAAATAAGAAAAAGCAAAAAAAAGAAAAAGAGACTAAAGGTAAAGAAGCAGTATACAAACGTAAGTGGTGATTTATCCGTCTGAATACGTACCCATCATAGTAACGTTTACTTAAAGGGTATTGTAATGCACGAAAGGCCTGTTCTATAATACTAAGGGAAAATTACAAAATGCGAAATAGTATCTATAATTACAAACATTAAAAATGCTGTCTGCAATTTAAGATAGATTGGACATAAAATATATAAATATATTGTGAGTAGCTCGACCTGTTTCCTTTTTATAACTTTCTATTTGTAACATTAATTTTCCTATATAGTACATATAACAATACCTAATAAATATCTCAATACAGCAGTTCCCCCACATTTTCATATCTAAGCATCTTCTTAACTGAAAGAAAGTTATTTCACTACACCTACTTAACATGTATTTATAAAATTACTTACATATTATTAATTTCCATTGAACTTTTTCTAGGTACATGACACATGTTTTTCAGAACATGACCCAAAGAATGTCAGTATTGTGGTTTGATTCCTATAACTAAATTTGTTAAAACATAGAATGTTTGCCTTGATGATTTGACTTTTTCATGAAATTCATTCTCTGATCATATTCCTTGTAGGATTTTCTAGCCATATCAGTCATTGTTAATACTCAATTTTTTATATGAACAATGCTGGGAGTCTCTCCAAAGGAGAGAGACAGATTTTCCTCAGTGTCCTTTGCCAGTTAAATCACTGAACCAAAGACCTTTGCAGAAAATTTAGCTGTGTTTAGGATGAAGCATAATGGTGAAAACATATGGAATTTTTAATCAAACAAATCTGACTTTGAATCTTGCTACTTGCCATGTAACCATATGAGCTAGGTATTATTAATATTATTATTCTTCACATTTTACAACTGAGGTTATGTAAGCATACAAAGGTAAAATACTTGTCTTAATTCACACTAGTGTGTGTTTTAGACCAGATTTAATCCAAGCTTTTGATTTTACAGGTGACAGGCTTACCTACCGTGTTATAACAGCTTCTCACTTTATGTCTCTGAGGCATATGCAGAGCCACATAGTTACGTTTAGGGGGAAATTGTGAAACAGCTGCAGTAAATAGTAACTCTTAGTCATGTATCCACAAGTAGTAGTAGTAGTAGTAGTAGTAGTAGTAGTAGTAGTAGTAGTAGTAGTAGTAGTAGTAGTAGTAATAATAATAATAATAATAATAATAATAATAAAAACAATACAGACCTCCTTCTTTTATTTACTTTATTTTTTTAACATTTTTTCTTGATTTATAATCATTTTACAATGTTGTATCAAATTCCAGTGTAGAGCACAGTTTTTCAGTTATACATGAACACATATATATTCATTGTCACATTTTTTTCTCCATGAGCTACCATAAGATCTTGTATATATTTCCCTGTGCTATACAGTATAATCTTGTTTAACTATTCTACAATTTTGAAATCCCAGTTTATCCCTTCCCACCCTCCACCCCCTTGGCAACCACATGTTTGTATTCTATGTCTATGAGTCTATTTCTGTTTTGTATTTATGCTTTGTTTGTGGGTTTTTTTTGTTTTTAGATGTCACATATGAGCAATCTCATATGGTATTTTTCTTTATATTTCTGGCTTACTTCACTTAGAATGACATTCTCCGGGAGCATCCATGTTGCTGCAAATGGCATTATGTTGTCGGTTTTTATGGCTGAGTAGTATTCCATTGCACAAATATACCACTTCTTCTTTATCCAGTCATCCGTTGACGGACATTTAGGCTGTCTCCATGTTTTGGCTATTGTAAATAGTGCTGCTATGAACATTGGGGTGCAGGTGTCATCCTGAAGTAGATTTCCTTCTGGATACAAGCCCAGGAGTGGGATTCCTGGGTCATACGGTAAGTCTATTCCTAGTCTTTTGAGGAATCACACTGTTTTCCATAGTGGCTGCACCAAACTGCATTCCCACCAGCAGTGTAGGAGGGTTCCCCTTTCTCGACAGCCTCTCCAGCATTTGTCATTTGTGGATTTTTGAATGACGGCCATTCTGACTGGTGTGAGGTGATACCTCATTGTAGTTTTCATTTGCATTTCTCTGATAATTAGTGATATTGAGCAGTTTTTCATGTGCCTATTGATCATTTGTGTGTCTTCCTTGGAGAATTGCTTGTTTAGGTTTTTGCCCGTTTTTGGATTGGGTTGTTTGGTTATTTCTTATTAAGTCGTATGAGCTGCTTATATATTCTGGAGATCAAGCCTTTGTCGGTTTCATTTGCAAAAATTTTCTCCCATTCCGTCGGTTGTCTTTTTTGTTTTACTTATGGTTTCCTTTGCTGTGCAGAAGCTTGTAAGTTTCATTAGGTCCCATTTGTTTATTCTTGCTTTAATTTCTATTGCTTGAGTAGACTGTTCTAGGAGAACATTTTTGAGATGTATGTCAGATAATGTTTTGCCTATATTTTCTTCTAGGAGGTTTATTGCATCTTGTCTTATGTTTAAGTCTTTAATCCATTTTGAGTTGATTTTTGTGTATGGTGTAAGGTAGTGTTCTAGCTTCATTGCTTTACATGCTGCTGTCCAGTTTTCCCAACACCATTTGCTGAAGAGACTGTCTTTATTCCATTGTGTATTCTTGCCTCCTTTGTCGAAGATTAGTTGACCAAAAGTTTGTGAGTTCCTTTCTGGGCTCTCTATTCTCTTCCATTGGCCTATATGTCTGCTTTTGTACCAATACCATGCTGTCTTGATGACTGTAGCTCTGTAGTATTGTCTGAAGTCTGGGAGAGTTATTCCTCTAGCCTCTTTCTTTCTCTTCAGTAATGCTTTGGCAATTCTAGGTCTTTGATGGTTCCATATAAATTTTATTATGACTTGTTCTAGTTCTGTGAAATATGTCCTGCCTAATTGGATAGGGATTGCATTAAATCTGTAGATTGCCTTGGGCAGTGTGACCATTTTAACAATACTGATTCTTCCAATCCAAGAGCATGGGATATCTTTCCATTTTTTAAAGTCTTCTTTAATTTCCTTCATCAATGGTTTATAGTTTTCTATGTATAATTCTTTCACCTCCTTGGTTAGATTTATTCCCAGATATTTTATTACTTTGGGTGCTATTTTAAAGGGGATTGTTTCTTTACTTTCTTCTTCTGTTGATTTATCGTTAGTGTAAAGAAATGCAACTGATTTTTGAACGTTAATCTTGTAACCTGCTACCTTGCTGAATTCTTCGATCAGCTCTAGTAGTTTTTGTGTGGACCTTTTAGGGTTTTGTATATATAGTAACATGTCGTCGGCATATAGTGACACTTCTACCTCTTCTTTTCCAATTTGGATCCCTTTTATTTCTCTCTCTTGCCTGATTGCTGTGGCTAGGACTTCCAAGACTATGTTGAATAGGAGCGGTGATAGTGGGCATCCTTGTCTTGTCCCAGATTTTAGTGGGAAGCTTTTGAGATTTTCACCATTGAGTACTATGCTGGCTTAGGTTTGTCATATATAGCTTTTATTATATTGAGATATGTTCCCTCTATACCCACTTTGGTGAGAGTTTTTATCATAAATGGGTGTTGAATTTTATCAAATGCTTTTTCTGTATCTATTGAGATGATCATGTGGTTTTTGTTCTTTCTCTTGTTGATGTGATGTATTACATTGATTGATTTATGTATATTGAACCACCCTTGTGTCCCTGGGATGAACCCCACTTGGTCATGATGTATAATCTTTTTTATGGTTATTGGATTCTATTTGCTAATATTTTGGTGAGGATTTTGGCATCTATGTTCATCAGTGATATTGGCCTATAATTCTCTTTTTTGATAGTGTCTTTGCCTGGTTTTGGTATCAGGGTGATGGTGGCTTCATAGAATGAGTTTGGGAGTATTCCCTCCTTTTCAATCTTCTGGAAAAGTTTGAGGAGAACTGGCATGAGTTCTTCTTTGTATGTTTGGTAGAATTCCCCGGTGAAGCCGTCCGGTCCTGGACTTTTATTTGTAGGGAGGTTTTTTATTGCTATTTCTATTTCCTTTCTAGTGATCGGTTTGTTCAAGTGGTCAGTTTCTTCCTGATTCAGTCTTGATGGACAGTATGTTTCCAGAAACTTGTCCATCTCCTCTAGGTTATCCAGTTTGGTTCCATATAGTTTTTCATAATTTTCTCACAGACCTCCTCTTTTTAATGTTAATTTATCAGTTTGCTTTTTCTAGCCAATATGAGTAAAGACACATTGCCAGCCATTGTTAGAAATTTTCAGTACTTTTTCTTTTTTTTTTAACCCAGAGTCTTGACCAGACCAAACAATGTTTCTCTATACAACTGAGTAGAATGAATAGTTTTCCCCCTCTAGTTAATATTTTCATTCAGTTTCAAACTTTTGAATATCCAGATTAATGTGTAGGAGCTTATTTCCAATTCTACACATCATGTAGGCTCAAGATTTGTCTCCTTTTTCCATGTGATTAGAATGCCCCAAACTCTTCTGTTAGAAACCAACAATCCCTGCAAAATAGCTACTGACTGCAAGGTCTGATTGATACCTCATGGTCTGATTTTTCATTCTCTTTTCATTTGTGAAAGGAAAATAATTCTTCATCTGCACATCAGTGCTTGCATACATATATTTTATCTTTTTCACACATATACCTACAGACACACACTAACATGGGGTGGAATATAAAACTTTTCTGATACTTTGATAACAAAGTTCAATGTCAAGTTGTAGAGGGTTTTACAAAGTGATGTTTGTTGCTAGATTAGCATAAAGTACAGCTTAAAACCTATAAACAAGAATATTTTATTCTGGGTTCATAAGCAGAAATCCTAATATTCAACCAACCTTCTTGAATTGATTTTAGAGATTTCTGCAAGGAGTTATTTCCTTCTACTTTTTCATCGGCATTCTCTCTTTATTAAGACAAAGTTTGTTATTTCCCAAGGAAAAGCATACTTTTTTATGGAATATATTTTAAATGCCTTTGTGATAAGAAACTCAGTGATGTGTGTAATTACATGATTCCCTGACACACACAGACTTCTTCATGGACTACTAAACAGTTTCACATTTATTATCTCATTTCATTCTCAAAATGACACTAAGGAATAATCAGGACAGGGGTTGGACCTCACTTTGAAGATGGGAAAATACACAAAAAGGCAATGAGAGTTAACTGGCTTGAATTAGTGGTTCAACCAGGACATGCATCCAGTTATCAGGTGCTATTTTTATTATTGTATTTATATATTTTTTCCTTTAAATGACTAATAGGATTTTCCCTGATAGGAGATTTAATAATGGAGCTATAAAATGGGACCATAGACAGCCACTTACTTATGCTTTTGATCACAATGATCTAAAGAGATGATCATTTATTAACTCATTCATTCAATAATTAACTTATTAAATATTTGACTATGTATTGAGTTTCTATAATGTGACAAAAATTAGGTGAGAAAGTATATGTTTTACTCTCATTTAAATATTTAAATGTTTTGCTCTCCAGGTAGGTCATATACAACCAGACGTAAGGAAGCATATTTTAATCAGCTCTGTTTCTACACTGTCGAGAAAGTTAATGACTCATATAACAGAGGTCAGTCAATAATAGTCATTGTTATTTGGGTGCCATGGGGGAATCATGGCCCTCCCACAGAATGACACAGATGTATGGCTATATATTTAATTCCTACCCAACTTTTAAAGCCCTACTTAAGATCCAGCTCCCAGAAAGTCTTTCTCTAACTCTTCGTCATTACCCTGACCTTATTCTTCCAATCAATGTCAGGATACAGATTAAAATCGATGCAATTATAGAGACAGTATTTGAAGTTATCTAGGAGAACAAGTGACGAGACTTCATTGCTTTAGCACTCCCCTTTATGTTATTAAATGTATGTCTTTATATAAATTCATTTGTTAATGTGACTTCCTCATTTATTCACTGTAAGGACAGATTCCAGATTTAAATGCCACCCTACCCAGGACAAGTTTTGTAAAAAACATCATCCCTTTTTTGTTTGTTTACCCCAGGTAGACGATCAGGCTTATAGGGTAGATCTTTTCTTCTGCTATAAATACATTTCACCACATGCACAGTATATAATACCTCAATCTAAAATGTTAATATAATAATTGGTTTAAGGAATAATCTGTCCAAATGTTCACAGTGTTAAGTTACTATTAGTGGCTTGTAGAAATGTGGCGTATTTAAGTTTGTATCATGAATATAGATGGATAGAAGGAAAAGGTTAAATGACCGCCACAGCACGGAAGGTTAATAAAAAAGATACTTCATCAGAGCATTTAACATTTCGACCAAATTTTTATTTAAAAAATGAAGACATTCTTGCTGATCTAATATAAAAATCTGAAAATTCAAGTCTGGCACCTCAAAATCAGACACATACAGACTTGTTTCTCATTTCTACCATCTGCACTCTGTGGCTTTCTTTGAGTTTACATCCATTCACTATGTAATGATGATATAAAACAACCACCTTAGGGGTTGCTTTGGTGATTAAATGTTATATATATTGATGTATACAATTTATATATAAATACAATAAAAAATGTAATTATGTATTTAAATATAATAGCCTCAAAGTGTATGAAAAAACACAGGTACTTGTCAAATTATTACATTTACCTAAGTTTCTCCTCCTTTAAGCACACTTTAGAGCAATACGTGTAAAACAGAGATAACAGTAATTTATTATCCCATCAGTGAGGCTCAGGATACTTGTGCTGTTTTACCATGAATCCAGTAAGTCAAAGAGTGTTTACAAGCTTTAAAAACACCATCTCCTAGTTAAGAAAAATACCCATCTGTGACATTATCCTTTACAACATTAAGACCAATTAAAATATAAAATGTTACGTGGTTATAATCAAAATAGAACAATTTTAAAGTTATGAATTTTGTTATTTTAATCAGAACTTTAGGTACAATATTAAGATTGCAACAGTTAAATGTATCGAGAGATCATTAAACAAAATTGGTGAGATAAAGTAAAAGAAGGATCTAAGAAACTCAGCTTTCTCCCCAAATAGTACTTAAGGTCATATATTTCAGATCAGACACAAGGAAAATTCCACTAAGTATGAGCAGTAATTTTCATGTTCTTTATCAAACAGATTATTACACATTTTTTGTTGCTTGGATTTTACTTTAATGTATTGCATGAGAAGTCAGATAGAAATTACTCCTTTCATCTGCTATTTCCTGACATTTTCTCATGACACTGTGTAATGAGTCTCCAAGAATAAAATTATCTGTTCTTTACATTCCACTATAATCAAACAACATTTCTATGGGTAAAAACTTTCCTCCGCCCCAAATCATCACTATACACCAGCCTTAAATTCAATGCATTGAACTGTGGCCAACGGCAGGCATGGTGCAACCTAGTAAAATGCGGATTCTCAGATTGAGACTTTGCATCGGGAAAACCATGCATCTTATTAAGCCTCAATATGCCTGCTCGGTGATTCTCTCCCTCTCACCAGAAAAGATGGATGAGACACACATTATGTCCATTCAGCAAACCAGCATTTACTAGCACTAAGTGGAAACCGATAGAGATTCCGTCAGTCGGGAAAAAATAAATAAATAAGATACTAAACTATAAAATATAAAGAAAAAATACCAAGAGTATGTTTGAATGTACACACGCAAACATTTCAAAGAGCAAATTGGAAATGCCCAATCAGTAAAATCCAAAGTTTTACATTTGTATTTTATAATGTTATTGTATGTAAGTTTTATTCACTTACTATTTCTAAGCAGCATCTGATAGATAGACAGATAGATAATTCTAACCATTTGGGGAATTAAATATATCAATATTTCACAGTATGGTGAAACAAACATCAAAATTTTCAGGTGCTCAACATTTTCACTGTTGTTAGATAAAATGAATGTCTAACTATTGCAATCCCCACCAGCTTCTTTATTTTAGAGATGTAACTATTGTGTGCTTTTATTTTCATTACAACTGGTAACTAAGCTCTTATCTAATGAATTTATGTATGTCTTTTAGCTACACGTTAAATTAGGAAATCATTTAGAAAAGGATGCTTCACATGCCTTCACGATGTGGACCCTCATAAAGAGGCAGGATTTCTTTGGGCCTGGGTGGAATGTTTCACATAGAGTGTTTGGGTTCTGTAATTCAGTGATTTTCATTGCTGTGGAAATCAGATGTCAGTTCCGGAGAGGTTTCTCTCAGTGCTCCTGAGATATTGCTGCAAAGGCAGAGAGCTGTTAGGGGTTGCTAAGTTTCTCGTGAGGACTCAGCTTTTCTGGACATCTGACAAGCACAAATTAAAAGTTTGCTGATTCTGAGGTGTCAGGATCTCTGTCAATCCTCTGCCATCTAGTAGAAGAAGAAATGAAGATTGGTTCTAGAAAAAAGTCAGTTTGGGAGTTTTTAACTTACGAAATTTATATTGTTTTTGAAATTGTGCAGATAATGAACACATCATATATTAACTGAAAAATAAAAATATTACAAAGCGAGCAAATAAAAAAAAAACACTATGAAGCAAAACTTGATAATGTTTTGACCCTTTCACTTTCAAAGTGTCTTTATCATGAAATATGTAATTGGTAGAAATCAATTTATAATACACTTTTATCTTTTTTTTACTTGACATAAAATCATGACTATTTCCACATGTTCAAAAGTTCATTTTAGTTTTTTAGTGTTTGTGTGCTTGTATCATAATTTATTAAATTAATTTCTTAACATCTGGGTGTTTGTAATTATCACTAGCTTTTTGTGATTGTCACAGACTCTAAGGTGGTCCCTATAAACATCATCTCCTGGTGTTCACACCTTTCAATAAATACTCCCTTTTAGGGTGAGCAAGACCTGTGACTTGCTTCTAACCAATAGAATGCGTCATAGAAAACAGCATGAGATTATGTTACATAAAATAGATATTATGTAATACCTATCTTGCTAGAAAATTCTCTGGCTACTTTTGAAGCAGCCAACTATCGTGCTAAGAGTTGCACAATGGAGAGGGCCACATAGCAAGACAATGAGGTGGCCTTGGGCTGACCACCAGCAAGACGTCAGAGCCACAGACCGGCAGTCTGCAAGGAACTGAATGCTGCCAAATGTGTGAGCTTAGAGGCGAATCTTCCCCAGTTGAGCCTCAGATGAGAACCCAGCCCTGGCCAAAACTCAACTACAGCCTTACAAGAGGCCATGCTCAACCACATGCAGACTCCTGACCCACAGAACCAGCGAGATAATAAACACATGCTAAGTATGTGATGGTATTTCTATGCCACAAGAGAAAACTAGTAAAAATGTTATAGATAATGCTGCGATGAACCACGTTACACAAAAATCACTGTTCTGCTCTAAGTATACGTCTGAGGACACAATTTTAGAATAGATTATTAATGGCCTAAAAAGTATCAAACATTTTAATAATAATTCTGACTTTTTAAAAGTCTCTATCATACTATCCCAAAAGAAAAGAGTTCTCTATCAGAAAAGTGATTTTACCCTGGAAGATGTAAGACGTATGACAATGTCATCAACATTAGTGAAAAAAAAACAATTAATGTTAAATGTCAATTGTTACTGTATGCCAGACACAGTTCTAAACACGTTACGTGTCTTAACTTATATTGGATTTGCTGACAATCATGTGAGAACTATACTATTATACCCAGTTTACAGATGAGAAACTTGAGGTGAAAGGGAGGTTTGCTAACTTGTCCAACATCATGAAGCTCCTAAAATGTTGAGCTGGGATTGTGAGCCAGGTGGGTAGGCTATAAAATCTGTCCTCTTATATACTTTGCTCATCTGCTTGCTAAGTAAATGGACAGTGTATTCCAGCAACATACTATCAATATGTTAAAATATGCAAAATAGCACCAAAATAACCCTTAATTATCAGTTATTACTACTAGATTTTGTTGAAGTTCTGTTGAGCTAGGGCATTTATTCACTGCATATGACAGTTTGTCCATTCATTCATCAGGCAAATATGAACTGATCATTTGCTAAGGACAGTTTTTTTTTTATTGAAGTACAGTCAATTATAATGTGTCAGTCTCTGGTGTACAGCACAATGTCCCAGTCAGGCATATACATACATATATTTGTTTTCATATTTTTTCCATTAAAAGTTATTACAAGATACTGAACATAATTTCCTGTAATCTACAGAAGAAACTTTTTAAAATTTATTTTTATATATAGTGGCTAACATTTGTAAATTTCAAGCTCCCAGCTTTATCCCCTCCCACCCCCTTTCCCCGGGAACCATAAGATTGTTTACTAAGTCTGTGTGTCTGTTTCTGTTTCGTAGATGAGTTCATAGTGAAGGACAGGTTTTATACTGAGCTCTATGCATGATAGTAAAAAAACAAATAAATGGGTTCAGAGCATGCCTTTAGCATGGAAGACAGTATTATAAACAAAATCCCACAATTGTGAAGTGCTCTGAAACAAAACTCATGGCTATGTAAGAGGATGTAACCAGGAGATCTGGGGGGTGAGGTCAGGCGCCTTTAAGGAAGTAGTCTATTCTGGCATCTGAAGGGTGAACTGTAATCAGTTACACGGAGGAAAAAGAGGTTGACATTCCAGGCACAGAGGATGCTGTGTGTGCAGGCCCTATTCATAAAAAAACATGGTTATTTTAAGACCTTGAAAGATGACCCGTTGCTAAACCACACAAAGTGAGACAGAGAGTGACATAAAATACAGCTGGTGAGATGTGCAAGTGTAGAGCATGGAGTTATATAGATCTACTAAATATTTTGGTCTTCATTATAAAAGCAATAGAAAATAATGAAATAGATTTAAACAAGGAACCCTCGTGTTCGTATTCACATTTAACATAAGCTATCTCAGGATAACTCGGCTTGCAGAATTGACAGGTCACATGATATGCACCTATCCTAATAAGCTAGTTAACTAGAAGAAATAAAATGGGGGCAAATTTAAAAGCTATCTGCTTGTGAGCTGAAGACCAAATAACAGTGTCAAGAATTACTGGGATAGAATTCTGCAAGGACGAAGTCCCAGGGTGTGTCTTAATATGCTCAGGCAGCTGCAGTAAAGCACCGTAGACTGAGTGGTTTATAACAGCAGAAATGTGCTTCTCATGGCTCTGGAGGCTGAGAGTATGAGATCAGACTGCCAGCAGAGCCAAGCTCTGCTGATGACCTGCTTCCTGGCTCACAGACAGCTGTCTGTCCCGTGTCCTCACATGAGAGACGGGGTGGGGGAGCTCTCTGGGGTCTCCTGCATATGAGCACTGATCCCACCCATGAAGGTTCTACCTTCATGACCTAATCACTCCCCAAAGGCCCACCTTCTAATACCATCATATCAGAAGTTAGGATTGCAATAATGAATTTCGGGGGAACACAGGTATTCAGTCAACGGCAGAGTAGCATCAAGTTTGGGGATCTGCTTTTATCTCGGAGGCCAAGTCTAGCAGGGAACCTGAGAGTCTAGAGGCCGAGACTGGTTGTTAAAGTGTCTCCAGGTTAAGAGCTAAGGGATTGGCATTCAGCTCCCTCTACGGTTTGGGGAACGGCCAGCCTTAGAGAGCCTTCTTCATGTGAGACTGAAACAACCAACGTCTCCTCCTAAAAGGAAGAAAGAACCAGGATGGAAACACGCACGGACTGCTGTGCAACTTAAAACTGTCTATGAAAGTGGATTAGGAAGATCCTTGAATATGAATGTCAGGCATTAGCAAAAGCACATGCAATTCCTCATTAACACATTATCCTAGCTCTCGAGTTATTTCTACAAAAGTTTGGCAAATTCAATACCTGATACATTGAAAATAAAATCCAGACTCATTATATGACAAGAACGCATGGATTTAAAAAAAACAAAACAAAACATAAACTCCAGATATTTAGGTTATCAGAATCAGATTTTCAAATAACTATAATCACTATGTTCAAAAGAATTTTTAAAACCTGGCTGTGGTGGTGTAAAAGGTATTTGATTGACTGTCCCACCATTAACTACTGTGAATCTGGACAGGACACATAGAAAGTGTATAGCTTGATCCTAAAGGAATATGCAAGATAAATTCTACGCGCAACCTAGATTTCTGCCTGCATGCTGTTCCAGACCATGGCACAAGGAAGGAGAGCCAAACACAGAGCAGGCACCTCCTGGGAGAGAGCTGTAGGGGTCCGTGTTTGGAGCTGCCGAGCTGGCTGGAATTCGTGGGGGCAAAGCTGAGCCGAGGAGGGACTGAGATGCTTCAAAACTGCCTAGGAACTGTAGTCTTTGAATGAGTATTAAGCTGTGCAGTGCCCTCCATGGTCATGTAGTGTTTAATGTTATTATATTTTAAATGAGAAATATGAACAAAACTCCTTGCTTGAAGCAAAAGGCAAGGTGCAATAATGCAGTGCCCACCACAAACTCTGTTTTAACATCTTTATTGAAATCTAGTGCATTAGTAGACCTCAGCATTCATTCTGCAAATTTCATGAGAAAGCCTACAACTTCTGCTCCAAATCCCTAAAGCCAGTCCTATTAGGTAAATGTGGCTGAAAGACAAACAACAAAAAAAATGAATTCAGAAGGTCTAATTCAGTATGTTCAGTTTACAGAGAATATTGAAGCTCTGTGGATATTTAAGTTCACGCCACCATCCCCAAGGGTTTGCTACATATCCTGAAATGTCCTGTTACTCTCATGACTGTTAATGGTATCCTATAAATTATAGATAAAATTTCTCAAATTTCTGTTCTCCTTCCAATATGACCCCAACCTCCCATTCAGGCCTCAGTCTCTGATACCCTGGACCTCATACCTGATAACATTATTACAAAATAATTAATTCTTATATATGACTGGCTTTGCATTACTTAAATTTGAAATGTCCTTTCTCTCCTTGTCTCTTGCCTTCTTACAAAGCAACAAGGCAAAAACTACTTATCCTTCAAAGCCCAGTTTTTGATACTTTACCCAGAGTTCTTAGCTAGAATCTCCATAATAGTTTATGAAATTCCTCTTCCTAAAATCATCCTCTTGTGTTTTTAAAAATGTCCCCATCCTTGAAATGAGTGAGAGGTTTAAGGACTTTCAAAACTGCTACTATGTATTTCCTTTGAAAATTGCATTTCGATCTATCTCACAACTCATTTGAGATCTGATATGTATCATATCTTGGCATCTCAGTCAAAACTCTCCATTTAAAATTCTGTCACAGTAATTGCCCCAGAGAGAATAATTGTTCTGCATGCCTGTCTTTCCCACCAGACCACAGGCTGGGACAATGTCTCATCTTTTTGATTTTATTTAGATCATCACTCATATAACACTATCACAGAAAGGCCTTTGTTGACCATCTTATCCAGTGTAGCATTCTCAATCATTTGCCAGTCTACCCCATTTCAATACCAGACAGAGATAAAGATAGTATCTCATTCTGGAGTAAAATTCGTAAAGCCAGGGCTATTTACTTTTTTGTTCTTTTTGGTATTTCTAGCCCCTCCTATTTTCTAGCATAAATCACCAAATCAATAAGTATGTGCTGAAAGAAAAAATAAACAGATGAATAGTTATATAAACAAAAATAAGATGAATGAATATATACATAAATATTGGGTTAATAAATATTTAGTAAACATTTGTTGAATGAATAGTTTTGGAATGCCCAAGATGACTGCCTTTAGGAGCAATAGTATAAGGAAACTTATTATTAGGAAACAGGGGAAAAAGGTAAAATTTTAAGCAGGAAAAAATACAATTTTCCAGTCTGTAATGCTGTTTATTGAAACACTTCTTCCGACCCTGACTAGTACCGTAAAAATTGATTTTTTTTTTACAGAAGTTTTACTATATACCCAATAATGTATGCTTCTCTGTTTTTCACACAACAGTATTACAACGTAGGCATTTAAAATTTCTTGACAGATAGTAATAGGAATGATAAATATAGATAACTTTATTGATTATTTAACTGTGTGTCAGGCTCTCTTCTGATTGCTCTCCACTGACTCATTTCATCTTCATAATGCGATGAACTAGATCCTGTCTCACACTTCACAGGTATATAAACTGGAGCTTGAAGAAATTATACTACTTGATTAAATTCTAAGGATAGCAAATCTCCATGTCTTATCCTTACTTTCTCTCCTAACTCCAAAGTCTAAGTTCTTCCTACTATGATAGGTTGTATTTCAACGTACATGGTGGATTAGTTGAAGTTGTACAGTTGTGGGGAAAAAACTTCCCTCTAAACTTCTGAGAATACCTCCTATTCTTTCGTGCTGTTTTGGAAGATCATTTTACTTGAAAAGGCTGCGTCAGTGTGGCTTGGTTCACTTGTGTAACGCTCACTCATTTCATTTGAAGTTGCCACTTGGTAAGCATCCCCATTAGAAATATCAAGAAACTTATCTAAGTCATAAAACAGTCAAGCACTGAAGCTTCCCATTTCACTCAGAACCTTGCCACCTTGCCTATGATTTGAACAAACGAAGGACAGTTTGGTGGATTAAAGCAGCAAGGGAATGTGAAACAAGAACCAGTTTAATACAAACAAAGCCCATGACAGACTCAGTCTTAAACATGTAGGAGTGGAGAGAAAGTGTACAAATTAATGAAAATTATATAAGTTATATAAATGAGTGATAAAAGTACTCTCATCTCTCAAATTGCTACAACGTGGGATGACTGTGTAACGGATGTGAATAAAATACTCTTTTCAGGACATCCCTGAAAGGTCTTTATTCTTTGGTCTCTATCGTGATGCTGTAGGGCAGGAAATAATGGGAGGAAAATACACTATCCATTTAATAAGTCTCTTTACATTTTAAATACAGTAACATCACGAATGCTCTTCTCTCTGTTGTATTCGTTTGAGTGAAACAAGGCCTTTTCCTTTCCTGGCTTATTCCTAATCAAAAGTCAAAATAACAGCTCTTTGAAAAATTATTGTGTACATCAACAGAAAATTTCTGACACAACTCTTACCCCCACCACGAGACAGATTTTTTTTTTATATTAAAGTGCTTTCGGTATCTAGATATTATATTTACAACAAAATATATTACTTATGTATTCATGTATTCAGTAAGTATGAATTTAGTTCCTACTATGTACCAGGCACTCATCTAAGCTGTGACAATTCATTGATTTGTAAAATAAATCATTTCAACACTTGAGGGATTTTCATTCTGGTTGGAGAAAAGAGAAAATAAATAGGCAAATGAACACAAAAGGGAGCACTGATAAATGCAGTGAAAGTAGAGAAGACAGAAGCGGCATGGTTGGCAGGTGTGGGTTCTTTCAACTTCTGCAAAGGGAAGACGGGCACACACAGACACAGACACACACACACACACACGCCCATGCACATATACGCAGCTGGTCTCCTGACGGTTGTCATGCCAAAGCCTAGAGGGGTCTTGAAGAATGTGAAGAGTGAGTGTGAAGTCCCTGAAGTGGGAGCAGGCCTTTGTGTTCAAAGGACAGAAAGTAGCATGATGTGGCTTGATCATAGTCAGTGGGTGGGTAACAGGGACAGGATTAAGCCGCCAGAGAGGACATTATAAAGCATGGTAAAAACATTTTACTTCATTCTGTTTTAAAAGAGGGTTTTAAGGAGGGGAGTGACAGTATCTGATTAATCTTCTTGGCTTGAACTAAGTCTGTAACAATGAAAACGGTGAAATGGCAGAAAGAGATATATATTTTGGAGACAGAGGCTTCAGAATTTATTGACGGATTGGATGTGAGGGTTAAAGAAAGAAAGAAATCAAGGATGACACTTTGGTTTTTGGCCTGAATGTCTGCGTGAATGGTGGTTCAATTTACTGCAGGCCAAGGAATCAATAGTTCTACTATGGTCAGGATAATCCCAAGAGGGTTAATAAATGAGATGTCAAGTAGACAGTTGAATATAACAAGGCAGAGAGAAAAGTCTGGGCTCTGGAAATACACACTTGAGCCATGGGTATATAAATAGTACTCACAGTAAGTGAGCTGCATCAGATCATTTAGGAGAAAGAGTACAAAACAAAAGTAGAAAGAGGAGACCAAGTGCACGGCTCTGGAGCACTCCAGCATTTAGAGGTCTGGTAGGAAAACTTCCTTTTCTGCCCGTGAAGGGTTAACTGTTACAGGAATTGCCACCCTGCCACAAATAACAAGAAAACTGTATGAAACATACAAAACAATTATTTTCAGACATCACAGAACAGTGTGATTGCAAAAATGTGATCCCTAAGAAAAGGGAAACCAATGACCCGAACTCTACAGCTCCCCCCAGCTTACCACCTGGAAGCAGTTTCGAATCAGAGCCCAGAAGTCTTGCTACATTGAGAAGACAGAGGTTGGATTTCAGAGACAGGCAGCTTGGATTTGTGGAGCTGAGTACCGCAGAGGAGAGTGTTTCAGAAAAAGAACTCTGCAAGTCTTCAGAAGGGTCTCCCTGAGATGTTGGCTGAATAGCATGATCTGCATGTACAGGCATGAGTTGAAACTCTCTGAGGGTGGGGAAGGAGCTGCCAGAGTGCAGTGAGTCTCAGATTCCTGCAGCTCACACTGGGCTGGAAAGATTCATGTTCCCAGCAGCCAGCAGGCAAAGACTTTGCCATCCGCAGATATCAGACAGTCATCTCATTAGAGTTGACTAAACTCTAACCTTAAAATCTGAACCAAACCTTAAAATCTGAAAATGATCCAACTAATTACAAATCGTTTAACTATATTACAGATAAAGCCTCACACTGTTTAAAGGAGGAAACAAAATCCAGCACCCAGAAACAAAAATTCACAATGTTTGGCATCCCATCAAAAATTATCAGCCATGCAAAGAAGCAGAAGAATATAAAACACAAGCTGAATAAACTTGATCAATAGAAATAGATCCGGAAATGACAGAAATACTAAAATTAAACCACAAAACAACCATTATAAATGAGGTGCCATACAAAGAAAACGCAGAAAATATGAACATGAGAAAACAAATGGAAAATATATAAAGATTGAAATTTAACTCATAGAGAAGAAAAATACAATATCTGAAATTAAAATATCCCAAATGACATTAATGGCAGATTAGACTCCACAGAAGAAATATTAATGAACTTGAAAACATTCTATAGAGCCACTCAAAATAAGATACAAAAATAAAGGGAAAAAGACTGAAAAACAAAATAAGACTGAAAAACAAAAAACTGTAATACCCATGGGAAAATATAAAGTAATTCAACACACATAAAATTGTCATCTCAAAAAATAGAAGCAGATAAGTACTTAAATAAATAATGGACAGTTTTTTCCAAATGTGCTGAAAAAATAAAACTCCAAGTTCTAAGCAACTCAATGAATTCTAAGAGATTTTTTAAAAATCACAACATTTATAACAATAAAGTTTCTGAAAACTAGTGATTAATTATATGTCTATATATAAATATTCTGCAGAATAAAGGAAATATTACATACAAAAATATATAAAGCTTCTACAGAATTCTTTCAACAGACTTATTTTCATAAGCAAGCAAGCCAGGAGAAAATGGAGAGGTATCTTTAAATTCTTAAAAATAAAAATAAAAACTTTCAAGCTACATTCTTTGAGAAAATGTCTCCCAAATTGAAGGAATAAATTAAAAGTTTTTCAGACCAATACAAGTTGAAATAATTAATTACCAATAGATTTGGACTACAAAAAAGTTAAAAAGGAAACTCTTAAAGAAGAGGAAAAATTATGCCAAAGGTGCATGTCAATCAAAATGAAGATTATCAAAAATGTGAAATAAGTGAGTAATTGTCAAAGATGTAATTTTTATTTTGAATTTTTATAAAAGGTGATTCTTTAAACAAAAATAAGAAAAATGAATTAACTGTTTATAAGATTTAACAGTAAAGGTCAAAATTAAAGTATACTGTTGTAAGGTTTTAATAGGGCATGAACTATATAGTATTATTCAAAAACAGACTTTCCAATAGTAAAGAAGTTAAATGTATGTATTGGAAAAGTTTAATAGGAAAGAAGGAGGCTGCAAAAGAAAGAGCCAATGAATGTAAAGAAGGAAGCATGCAAAAAAGTACAGGATCAAATAAGCCTTAGGAGCTGAGGACAAAGAGGATGGTCATTTATGTCAAATGTTGCTGGTAACCTGTCACTCATTGATTACAAAAGCTAAAACAAAAAAACAAAGAAACAATGAAAGCTGATGATGTGACAAGCATCTTAATACAAACTGGAAAAAAAAAAAAGAGAGACAAAAGGTCCTACCTTCAAAGATGTTTTATTTATTGTAAAGAGTAAACAGTTTGGGTAACAGAAGGACATGTATATTCAGACGTGGGTGGGTAGCGGAGTGAAACGCTGGTGGTAACGAGGAGGTGTTTTAATGTGATCACGGCTGCTTCTCTACAAGTTAGAATCCGAGTCGTCAGCTGACGCTGAGTGTTGAGGGTTGGGGAGTGCTGCTGAGGTTTGGAGGAAAGAGGAGGAAGAATACAGCGACGTCTTGGGAAGTGGAACAGGAAGTGTCCTAGGGAAGTACAGGCGGTTTGTCTTGTGTTGGACGGTGGTTTGAAATCTTTGGTTCTAAATATGAAGAGAGATTCAAACAAGTGAAGCAGATAGTTTTAAGCAGAGGGGTGGTTTTTGTGGTGAGAAAGACAAGGAAGTTGAGACTGTTTGAGAAGAATCGATTATAGTGCTGAGCGATGGGTCATCCCAAGTCAGGAGAGGAGACAGGCGCTGACATGGGAAAGGGGCGATACGCTTTTAAAAACAAATCAAACAGAGCTAGCAACTGGTGAGTGAACAAATGTCTCACTTAGGTCAGAAGACTGACAGATTAGTGTAACTAGAATCCGGGGGCTATAGATGGTGATCATCATAATGTGATGTTTGAAATCAAGAGTTTGGAGTGTGAATAGCTCTGGCCCCAGGATGTGACAGGAGGATGTGGCTGACATGGGCGATAAGGAAAAGATAATTCGAGTTCAACAGGTCAAGCAACTGAGGTATCAGGGTGTTGCATGGGTCACCCACATAAATGACAGTAAATCGTGTCAGTTCCAGTGCTGTCTTCTCATAACATTTTTTAAAATTTTAAGTCAAGTGACAAACTGGAAGAAAACGTTTATAACATACATCACAGATACACTGCTAATACCCCTAATATAAAAACACTTTTGAAAAGGAAGAGAAAGGAATTGCTATTCTTGAAAAGCCCCCTCTACCGTGGCCCTCCCGTGGACCACCACTCTAAAGCCCGGTAGCACACGTAGAGTAGTCATTTCAGGATTCTGACAAGTAAATAGCAATAGGAATGTTGGGAGTGAAGCCAGAATTCTGAATTTTTTTAGACTGACTTGTGTTCCCCACAAATTCATATGTTGAAGTCCTAACCCCCAATGGGACTGTATTTGGAGATAGGGCCTTCTGGAGGTAATTAAATATAAAGAGATCCTTTAAGGATCTAATAAGGGTGAGATCCTAATCCAACAGGACTGGTGTCCTTGTGAGAAGATGCAGCAAGACAGCAGTGTGTGCAGAGAAGAAAGGCCATGTGAGGGCACAGCGAGAAGGCAGGGCCTGCAAGCCGAGGACAGAGGCCCCATCAGAAGCCAGCCCTGCCCACGCCTTGATCTTGGACTTCCAGCATCCAGGCCTGCGAGAAATCAGTTTTTATCGTTAAACCACCCTCTCTGTGGTATTCTGTTATGGTAGCCTGAGAGGACAAAAGGAAATGGCACAACAATATTTCAAGTGAAAAAGGAAAGAAACTGGCAATTCAAAATTCTATTTCAGTGGCTATACTGGTTATGAATTCATAAAAAAGAAACATTCTTAGATGAAGCAAAACTACTAGTATTTGTGCCAGCACACCTTTTTTTTTTTAAAGAAATGCTAAAGAAGAATCGCAGATAGAAGGAAAATGTACCAAAAGTAAATTGGGAATATCGAGAACGAAAGAACTGTAGTTTCTCTCTTTTTACTTGTAATATTTGGAGTTTTGGCAATTTGTTTTCAGAGACATGGATTTTGTGTAGTTTTATTTTCCCGTTATTGTTATCTTGTACTGGTTTTTGTAGGAAATATTTGGAAAAGACCTAGGCATAAGCTTCCATTGTCTTGAGCCTGGAAGTCCCCAATATGATTTCAGTTCCATCATCGCCTTGAGGCTATGAGGCAACACAAATGCAGTTGCCTAACTCTGTGCTGTACAAATGAAAGTAAGATTAAATAACTTTAACCTCTCAAATCACCTTAGAAACAAGTATAGTTATAGCAAATAAAGCATAAATTGACGCATTATAGACCTATCTTCAGCTAATATATCACACTAGCTTTTTGGTTCAAGTATGCTTTCCGTGGCCCACTACTAAAATGATCTTTGGTAGATAAAGTATCTGATGTGAAAATTAAGGCATTGGTTGTACAAAAGTTAATATTCGAGTTAAAACACCTTCATGCTTATCACAAAGATAGACCTCCGAATCTCATAGCACACTTCCACAGGCCTCCTCCAGGGGGAGCACTGTGGAAGCTGCATTGTTTTATTATCAAGCGTGGCATGCAGTAAGACTCAATGTGTTTACACCATCATTTAGCAAAGATACAGAATACTGGGCATGATTGTTCAGGTTGGCTTTTTGAGTATTTATTATATAGATTCCACTGAATAAATCAATATGTGGGAAAGGTAATCTAGATGCTTTAACAATTACAATCCAGTTAGGTAATATATTAACTTTGAAAGAGCTCCTTATTTTAAAAACACCATCCTTCACAGAATAACATCCGCAGCCACCAAACTAAAAAAAAGTCAAGTTAGTTTTCAGCAAAGTTATCTAATAAATCAAGATATTGCTCACGTTGTCAAAAAAATTAAAAATCACAATGAAACTCTCTGAAGGAAGAAAAACGGGGTGTCGTATTAAAGCACAGATTCCTTTCAACACTTAAGACTAGAAGCCATATAAAGTGAAGGTGGCTGTGACCTTGCTTGAAAAAGAGAAGCCAGTCCAGATTAAAAGAGAGAAAAATGCAGTTAAAGTTCACTGGAAAGAGGACGCCCCAGAGGTGCAGAGAGAGGAACAGCAGCCTTTGTGCAATTTAATCTAAGCTGAGTTTTAATTAAATTTATTCTCTTTGGGTTTCCTGAAATATACCTGATATCCTCCTATTTTGCTGACCAACATTATATAAAATGTTCATTAAAGTAAGTCTGTGTTCTGCAGTCATAACATTTTAAAGGGGGACCAACCTAAGGGACATTAGCATATGTAAAATACCAAAACTGAGTTGTTTCCTTTCAGATTAATGGGTGATGTGCGATAGAATACAATATTACAGGTGAACTCTTGATAAACAGGAGCTTTCCCCACCACAAAATCCTCCTCATTCTCTTTCTTACTCTTCATAGGAAAACTTTTAAAAAATTTCTGATGATTACCTCCATAAATATAAATGATCAAGATCTATCGCTATTGTACGTTGCAAATTGTGGCTCATCTCTAGCTTCTGCTGATTTTAAACTCAATGTTTCTCCAACCAGATAGGCTTGTTTTAGTTTTGTTTTCACTCACGTTGTACTTAGGGTTATTTATAATTTCATTCTTTTCTGTTTCAATAGTTGCTGTTTTTATTAGTTATCTTCCTGTAATTTGTAAGTGATAATTGTTTTTAACTGGCTATCTGAAAATAATTTGAAATTTATGGAGTTTGCAAGAAGAATATTACGAAGAACATCCACGTGCCCTGTTTTGGTCCATTTGTGCTGCTATAATAAAATGTCACAGATGGGGTAGCTTATAAACAACAAAAATTTAACTCTCACAGTTGTGGAGACTGGGAATTCCAAGATCAGGGCACCAGCAAGACCACATGGTTGGGTCAGGGTTCTCTTCCTGGTTCATCGCCAGAGCCTTTTTACTTTGTTCTTAATGTCGGCAGGGGCTACAGATCTCTGTCGGGTTTCTCTTAAACGAATACTAATCCCATTTCTGAAGGCTCCGCTCTAGTGACCCAAGCACCTCCCAGAGTCCCCACCTCTGCATACCATCATCTCTGCGGCTTAAAAGGTCAGCATATGAATCTGGGGAGGACACGAACACTCAGATCATAACACACCCAAGATCCAGGATCACACATTGGTAACATTTTACCCCATTTCCCTGACCACCTGCTATCAACCTCTCTCTCTCAACTTTCATTTATCACAGAAGTTTTTTTCTAGACCATGTGAGAGTAATACGCATACATCAAAGCCCTTTACCCCTAAATGCTTCAGTGTTTATTAACTAAGAACGGGGAGACTTTCTACATAACAGTGTTTTTTCAATAATAACAAATTTAATACTAAACAACGCTTTTGTCAACTCTGCCATCTATATTACAATTCTAATGATTATTCTTACTTTAGTTTTCTACCAACTTGAGTGAAATATGTAATTCAGTCTCTTTAAAATATTAATACAAGTGCCAGCAATGTGTTAAAAGAAGCAGATGCACTACATTGGAAGTTTGATTTGTGGTAACACTTTTGGATGTATTTTAAAACACGTCCAGACATCTCTAAGTATACATGCCCATAAATTCTATTTCTGTTCATTTCTAAGGAACTCGTAATAAATGTCTCCATGCTTTTAGGTTAGACAAGTGCCTATCCCAATAGTATGTATAAGCATTTAAATTACAGAAAAATATTTAAATACTTATCAGAGACACGACTGGAAAGAACAGAGTGATAGCAATTATTATCTCTATTTGGTAAGAACAGGGCAGATTTTCTTCCTTTTTAGATCTGTGTTTGCCAGATTTTATATTGTGAATAAATATAATAAAAAGAGTATTTATTGGGTGTTTTAAAGTATGCATGCAAATTCTGAGCCCTTGACTTGTATTACACTATATAATTATCAAGCAAATCTATAAGCTTGGTACTATATTTATTTGTTTAAATGAGGGGCATTATGCACAGAGTTATGGAGGAAAATAGGGAGTGGTAGAGCAGCGATTTTTATAAGGAAATCTGGCTGCAGACCTCGTGCTGTTAAATCCTGTGCCATAATGAACGTGTTACCCTTGCAATAGGTGAAAAACATAAATGTAAACATAAAAATGACTGAAAATTTTCAATATATTATAACAGTAATTTAGAATAGTTTCAATATTATACAATGTGAACATAAAACAGTCTATTATTTAGAATGTGATTGTTACACACAAGTCTGATTTGTGAGTAGCAATCATTCAATAAAATCTAATTAAAGTCAATAATTTAATTTCCCCATCTGATGGGGTAGATCAATTTCAGATAAATTCTAAGAATATAGAGTTTAAATGCTAACAGTCTGCTGTTTAAAAGAAAGAGATAAGAAATTAAAAGTCTGTTGATCATCCGCAGTAAAATGTACTTAGATACGTTTGAGAAATAGGACATGCTACTGAAATAGAATTAACTTTCAATTTCTCATTTCTTCTTAAGGCAATATTTCAGTAGATTAACTATTATTAAGAAATTTAAGTGCAGTGAAAAATTATGGCCCAGAGAAAGGAAGAACCTTTTGCTGAGGAAGCAGTACAGTGTACCACCTCCATCCAAGCATAAACATACCAGGATGACCTTAACGCCTACCTTATTTTTTATGTCTGCATAAAGCTGCGAAGTGTGCCTGCAATTAGGATGACGGGGTAAGCAGAAAATAATAAAAATGTGTGAGGTGAGAATCTTTACAGGGAATGAATAGAGATGATTCTAGGATTTATAATATATATCTTCAACTTCAGATAACACACCACTGAACATACAGTGCACAACCTTACAGGAATACATTGCTGTTTCCCCCTTCCATTCTGTGTGCTCTAGAGTTGTTTGGCTGACCCTGTTCTGGTGGTGTTTCCTACGTGCGGGTAGGATTCTAACCAAAAATTGGGGGTTCCTCTGCAGGTCTCTGGAGCTCTCTGTGCAGTTTCCCCTTTTCTCAATGCTCTGCCCTGCACACCCAGCACCAACCCCCCAGCCTCCCCTTTTGTAGATCTCTGTCTCCTCAACTCAGGGAGACCATTTGGATTTTTCTTCCCTACAGCAGCCTGGGAATTGTCTCCCAGTAGGAAGTCAGTGTAGTTCTTGGGTCATTTCATTTCTTTCCTCTCTGGGATCGCAGTCCTTTGCTGCCTGTGGATCAGGGTCTGAAAATAACCTTTTCATAGATCTTGTCCTAGAGGGCAATTTCCACGGAAGTTCGTTCTCCAGGGTGGAAGCCTTTTGCTTCCCTCTTCCACCATCTGCTTTGCTGATCCTGCTGTCTCTCTGTCACTTAGTGTTTGGGCCATGGCTTCCCTGAGTTTCAGCCTTCTCAGCAGTGCCTGGTAACATAGCCTCCCTGGGGTCCAGCCACGGTGCTAAATAGTGTGTCCCCATATTAACAAAGTCTCTGTTATCCAACTTTATTTTCTCTTTCACTTAGCACTGTCAGAATCCTGTCCTATCCATATTTATCCATTTGTATTTATCTGCTTCTGCCACTACACGTTGTAGGGTAGGTCCCATATCTCCTGGATGTAGTTCCTTTCTTTTGTGTACAGAACCTCTGCTTCCATGGCTAGGTGATGCTGTGACAAGTCCCTAGACGGACCACTTTAAAAAATAAAGTTTATTCATCACACACAAAAAAAGTTTTAGTAGTGAATTGTTGGCCTCAGAGAAGGAGAGTGATTCATTTCAGAAGTAGATTGGATCAATAGTTTGACTTTAGCCAACAAAATAAAAATACTAGTTTGAATCCTGGATTTTAGTGCACTCATATTATACAGAAGGCTGGAGCTGGTCCATCCTTGACAGTAGTCAGTGTTCTCATACTCAACATAATCTTATGTAAGGCATCATTAAATAGGAGAATGAACGTGATAAATGACGGGAAACAAGGATTTCTGATAGTTTTCTCAGCTCATCCTTAGCCGGCATGACACTAGATTTTTTATATTTAAGACAATAGTTAATGGTGTAAATCCAAGGTGCCAAACTGACCAACATAAATTGAGCTAATCTAGCATAAACACACCTGTGATTGCTGTGTAATTGGAGTCCAATGATGCATTTTTGTAACAACAAAATATATGTGCTTCTTGTCATAAGATTATATTCTATTCTGCCTGGCGATTACAGTAAATCTCACACCAGGTAGAGCATCCCTTCAAATGACTGTACAGCACTGGCCTGAGCAAGATTTTCAAGTTTATGGGTGGCCTTGACAATACTTGCCCTTAAAAAAATATGCCTTTATGCTTCGACAAACACCATCATGAATAGTAGTTACATCCGCAAATTCTTTGTCACTTAGCTATTATAAAGATGTGTTTTTCCTTTGAAAAATCAATTTGACGTTTTTGAGGTGACTTTAAATCTTAGATTGTTTTGAGATTCGTAAAGGACGGCAGTATCTCCTCATGACCCATCTGGTTCCTCCATTCTGCTCTGTTCCTGACAGGTAACTGCTCACTCAGATCAGGTGAGCATTACACTGCTTTCTGAAGGAACCTAGTCCAGATATGTCCAGCTGAGATGATTAAAAATTTCTATGTTCTCCCAATTCCCAACACTGGTTCTGGACATCACTTAATGCCCATAGAATGAACACAGATTTTTCTCCCATGTAACAAGCTATCAGATACCTGAAGTCAGCTTGAATAATATAATTAACATAGATTCCACATGCGGGGAGAGAGGGGAGACCAGTTTCCTTCCTTAACAGGCTAGACCATAGTTGGCTTAGCTAAAATACAGTGATATTATTCAGAACCCACTTATTCTTTTCTCCCAGATATTTCTAACTAATATGAATATATGTGTTTCCTCAAGACTATAAGTTACATAAGAAGAGATATCACAACTTACTCTATTTTTTAATCCACAATTTAAGACTAAACATGTGAAAGAAAAGGATTTCAGACTTGATTAGGGTTTTAGGCACTGAGTATCAATTATACGTCAGACACTACAAGCCATGTTCAGGAAGCAGATATGGTAAGGTACAGAAACTATCCTCAAGGACCTTAAGATGTGCTGAGAGAGAAAGTCACATAAATGATTTCTGTGTAGCAAGCACCTATATGCAAACTGCGCTCAGGGCACAAAAAATGTGATAACCTGTCCTGCGTTGCAGCAAAAGGTATTTTAGTATAACATTTCAGGTGAGATCTGAAGAATGAGATAAGGCAGACAAAAGAGGGAGGGCATTCTAGAAAGAAGAAAGAGTTTTGGCAAAAACAAAGAGGCATGGAAAGTGTAACATCAGTAGTTCAGAGAATAGAGCACGTGGGAAGTGAAGAGAGGCGTGGCTGGATGCGTATGTCCAGCCAAATGTCACTTCCTTGTGTGCCATGCAGGTGGGGTTTCACATTAGTTCGCTGGCTGTGGGTAACCACTGAAGGGTTTTCAGCAAAGCAGTAACATTCTGAGTTCCACTAACAGCTCTGTGGAAAGTAAACTGATGCTGAAGGCAATGAAGTTTAAAAAAAATTTAAATATTTCAAATAATCCAACTGAAAGGTGAACCTGGGGAAGAAATCCTTAGTAAGTCTGAAGAGGAAGTTGGAATCTGAGAAATACTAGAGAACTCAACGGACTTGGTGATTGTCTGGTTAAAAGGAAATAGAAGTCTAAGTTACCTCAGTGTTTCTGCCTTTGGACTGGGCAGTTAGAAGACGGTCTCATTAATTTTTGTAAGGGATACATGAAGATAAGTCCACGTGGAAAAAAAATGTTGAGTTTTGCACATTTTAATTTTATAATGTCAGTGAAAATTAAAGGTAGCAAAGCTCAGGAAGCAGTTTTAAATATGTGGGGATCTGCATTATGAGTAACAAAAGTCAAGGTACACAGGAAAACAGAAGGTCACAGGGAAAACAAAAGACATGCAGAGGAAGTGACCATGATGAAAATACTAAGAATTATAATACTAGGAATTATAAGGAGATGTCATTAAAGCTTTTTAGAAGGGCCATTCCCATTGTATTCTGTGAGCTTAAGTCCTACAGGGTTGTTTAACCCAAGGACTTAAGTCATCTGATGGATACCATTGTGGTTTTTTTTTTTTTTTTCCAACAATGTTGAGATACAACTAACATACAGCATATAAGTTTGAAGTATATAATGTGATGATTTGATACTATTGTTAAGTTACTATTAAGTATAAGATTCTTAACTTAGTTTCATACATTTTGGTAGCAATGCTAAAAACAGGGTGTACTGAGTAGGAGCTTACAGGGTTTGTTTTATGTATGTGTAGTGGTGTGTGTGTGTGTGTGCGTGCACATGGTATAGGGTGAGTTTATTTATAAGACTATTGGCTAGGTTGCTGTTTTAAAATAGTTTCCATAATCAAATGTCCCAACAAGATAAAAGTTCTCCTCCTGACAGTAACAGTGTAGAGTAGGAGGAGATTCTGCTCCAGGAGGTCATCCAGGGACCCAGCCTGTGAAGTTCTATTATGAGGTTTTCTTTTCTGGACCTAAGACAGCTTCTCCAAACAGCTCCACTTTCCAGGCAAGAAGGAGAAGGAAAGAGAAGGTTCAGAGAAAATGGCTTTGTTTTTAAGGAAATTAAGTTGAAATCATTAATTTTTCACATAAACTTTTGGTTCAAACTTGGCTGCGTGGTCAGACCTAATTGCCAGTAAGTTTGGAAAAAAAAAAAGTCTATCTGAGCATACCATGCTCTATACTAAGTTAAAATTCAGCTCTTAAGGGTAAAATCAATGAATTGAGAACAGATTTTGTAATAAAAATTGTCTCCTCATTGGTAAGAAAGATATAATTAAAGAGGAAAAGATGACAGAATCATAACCTTTCAAAATTCTGTGTGGCGCATTAATGCCAGTTTAGTCTTCCACAAGGTTTCCATGCATAGAGTTTCATGGAATGATGCCTCAGAAAACATATTTCTCATCATTCCTGGGATCATCTCTCACAAAAGAATAAGCAGAGATGTATTGCTTTCCTCCAATCCTATTACTTTGTGTATAATAAAGCTTAATCACAGTGTTAGTATCTTTTTAAAGTGTATTATTTCTTAAATGATAGTAGAGAAAACTGTGTTTGGCTGATGGAGACATGAGGGAGTTTCTTATCCCTTCCACCAGAAACGAGTATAAAACATGTCAGTAATTGAAGAAAAGGCATTTACCCAAATCCCATACGTGTACATGATAACTCTTAGAAGAGTAAGACCAGAAAAACGATGAAACACCGTAATCCTCAATGGTAATATACTGAATGTTTTCTACCTAAAATTATTAAGAAGGGAAAAATGTCTACTTTCAAACTTCTGTTCAACACAGTACTGGAAGTATTAGCCCATGTAATAAGGCAAGGAAAATAAATTAAGACAAACAGATTAGTAAGAAGGAAGTTAAGATTATTTTATTTGCAAACAACATTATAACTTACATAAAAATCAATCTATAAAATCTGCAAGAATAGGGACTACAGCCAGTAAGTAAATTTCATGGTGGTAAAATAAAGCATTCATATGCAAAAGTCAATTGTATTTTATATTCTAGTAACAATCCAAAAATGAAGTTGAAAAGCTGATATTATGCAAAAATACAAGACTTAAGAGAAAATTTAACTGAAATAGTTTGCTAAGAAAAATTAAATAAGAAATCATGATGTGCATGTTTTGAAAGACACAATATTGTTAAGATGGCATTTCTGCACAAATTAATCTGTAGGTTCCATGCAATCCCTATCAGATTCCACTTGGCTGCTTCTGAGAAAACTGACAAGTCCAAAATTCTTAAAGAAATGTAAATGGTCTATAATAGCTGAAACAATTAAACAGGAAAAAAATTTGTAGAACTTTCAGTATGTAATTTCAAGACAAACTATAAAGTTACAATAAAAAGGATAGTCTATTTATGGCATTAGCACTGATATACATATATATATATATACACACACACACACATATATATACACACACATATATATACACACACACACACAATACAAAAATATACCCACATATGTATGATCAAATGATGTATGCCAAAAATGCCAAGAAAATTCAATGACAAAAATGGCAGCTTTCTCAACAAATCATGTTAAAACAATTGGATACATCATATTCCAAAAAGTAAACCTAAAACCATAAAATATATAAAAGAAACATAAGATAAAATCTTTGTAATTTGTGCTAGGCAATATATTCTTATGTAGAACGCCAAAGCATAAACCATTAAAAAGTGATAACTGATAAATTGTCTTCATAAAATTTAAAAACTTTGTCTCTTCCAAAGCCACTATTAGAAAATTAAAATGCAAGCCATGTATTTGAGGAATATATTTGCAAAATATATGTATTGATAAAGAACTATGTATCTAGAATATATAATATAATTTAAGAATAAGAAAATCAAAAACCATATAAAGTGAGCAGAGGATTTAAATACGTACTCTACCAAAGAAAAGGGACAAATGTCAAGAAAGCACATGAAAAGGGGCTTAAGGTCATTAGCCATTAAAAATTGAATATAATACCATAATAACACACCACAACACACCCACCAGAATGCTAAAGATTTGGAGAAGCCTCACATATTGCTGATAATATTTGTCAATTTAAATTTGTACAGCCACATTGGAAAAGAGTTTGGTAGTTCCTAAAAAAGTAGAAGGCACTACTATCATATTTCACAGAACTTCTGCTAATGATTGTTTACCTAAAACAAATAAAAACAAATGTCTGCACAAAGATTTGCATGCTGCTAACTAAAGCAGTATTATTAATAAGAGCAAAACCTGAGTTGGTTTAACAGAGTGGGATATAGCCATACAAGGCAATACCACTCAGCAAAGGAAGGAGGAAAGACGCAAACTACTAATGCGTGCAGTAGCAGGAATGAGTCTCAAAAACATCACCACCTTGAAGGGGGGTGACTGACAAGGATCAAACAAAACAGAGATAACACTGAAGGGCCTCGAGAGCGAGACTTCTGTCCTGTCTGTCTGAAGTGCGTGGACTGAGCAATAGGAATGGCCAGATTCCAACCCTGCTCTGACTGCAGCCATCAGGACAACCTGCCTTGAGAGCATCCAAGACCGATTCTGTTACCCCAGTCCTCCCAGCTGGGAGGTGTCCCTCTTCCTGACTATCACATGACTAAATCATTATTTGAAAAGTGCAAGTCATTGTGCAGACTGTTTTGTTTTTTTCATGTCATTTCCATCTCTTCGTCCACCGTTCCTGAGAGTACCTGGAAAACAGAAAAGTGATCATATCTAAGGATATGTTATTTACAGTTATCACAGAACAGCATTAATTCAGTGTTCAGTACAAGAGTTGCATGCTTTTTTCCCTAACGAGCTAGTGGTAAATATTTTAGGATTGCGGGCCATTAAATCTATTGTATCTTTTCATTTCTGCTGCTACAGTATAAAAGCAGCCGGAGACAGATACAAGAATGTGTGTCTGTGTTTCAAGAATACTTTGTTTAGGGCTAGTGACATTTGCATTTCATGTAACTGTTATTATTATTTTGATTATTCTTGGGTGGATAAAAATGTAAAAAGCATTCTTAGTTCCCGGGCCATTCAAAAGCAGGTAGCAGGAGGAGATGCCCCGGGGGCCATGGCTTGCTGTTCCGGGTGTGGGATGGGGTATAAACCACCCACATCGAGCCCGCAGAGCCAGAAGTCTTAGCACACCGCCTCACCGAGCACTGGGGGAAACTTACTGTGGGGCTTCTCGGTGCCGTGGTGTCTACTCTGTCCTCCAGTTGTTCTGAATCGCACCTTTCTTTGACCTCAGGACAAACTGGTCATCACAGTTATCTGTGAGTCCATAGGACTCACTGCAGGGAGGAGACGGAGCAAGTAGGAAAAGGAACATTCTTCCTCTTTCACTCTGAGGCACTACGTCGTCACCCTGCAGCTATTTCTCTCTTTAGGCTTTTTCAGCTGGAAAGAAAGCCACACTCATATGCTTCCCCCCACTCAAGACTGGAACAAAGCCATGGTGTTCATGACCAGGCTATGCAGCTGCATCACTCGCTGTGTGCCGTGAGACTTCTTGATAACCGCTGAAGTTCTCAGGACTACCCCGCTGGCTGTCATCTTCTAGCTCTTCATTGAAAACAAAATGCTGCTACATTGCTGGAGTTTTTTTTGTCATTGCCTACTTCCTAATTTATGGGGGCAGACATCAGTCTGCTTCTAAAACACTTGCATTACACTAAAGTACTCTGTCTCTATAATATCTTGCCCACTGACCTGTTAAGTGTTCAAGGAAAAATGTGAAAAAAAGTATATATTGTGAATATGTGCTTGGAAGTGTCTTGCTTTAGTGAAAGTTACAGCTTTCCCCTTCAGCTTAACTACAGAGAATGATTGGGTAGCACTTTTGCAAATTTTCAAATGAAATCTATGTAATATGTACGATGTAATGAGAGCTAAATGTGCTTTTAAAATTATTGGAAACTATATATCACTTCATGAACAGGTCATTTATCACACAATCAAGTTTTTATTGGAAATTCTGACACCAGTCTCCTTCCCTAGAAAACCTTGAAACCCTATTTTAAAAGTAGAATCACATGGTACTGTGAAAGGAAAAAACAAAAAGATAAAAATGCCTTTCATTTTTAGTGCCTCCTCCAATGTGAAAATTTATAATTACGTTTCAGTAATTATTTATTAGTGAAAATTTATAATTACCTTTTAACAATTATTCTTTACGTAATAGAGTATCTAACTTTCCATTTATCTATTTTATTATCCTCTAATAACAACACATTTTAAACATCAAAAGAGAACTCAAAGCTCAAAGATTTTCAGAGTGACAAAAATAGTAGAGATTTGAAAGAAGAGAGATGAAACCCTGGCTTCTCAATTTATTGACTGTTACAGTCCTGGCCAAACCAGTTAATATCCAAACTTCAGTTTACTCACTTGAAAATGAACTTATTTTCAGAATTATTGATAAAATAAAATAATGAATGCTGTGTGTGAGAGAAAGTGAATGTTCAATGTCAAAGTGAATATTAGAGTCATCTATTAAAAAGAGTTAACTGCAAGTTTTAAGGATCATATTTACATCTGCAGAGCATGAGAGCCACAGAAGGGCTTACAGGCTATCTCTTAACCATCTCTTAACCTACATCAGACACAGAGACTGATGCTCAGAGGTAGGAAGTGATTGATTTGACTACATCCAAAGAAATAATAGTAATTTCTTCTTTAACAAAATGGTCTTTAAACTTCCGATTAGATGTGCTTTCTCTCCATAATGTACCTGCTTAGTGTTGCCACATTTAACAAACAAACACACAGGATGCCCAGCTGTATTTGATTTTCAGAATTACTTATTATTTTCAGTTTGTGTCCTATGCAATATTTGGGACACGCTTATATTAAAAATTATTGGTGCTTATCTGGAATTCAAATTTAACTGGACATCCTGCATTTTATCTGGCAGTGCAATATACAATAAGAAAAGGCAATGGTTACAGAAACCGAGAACATGCAGTTTTAAACCTCTGAAAACCTCAGCTTTGGCCAAAGACCTTCACTGGGAAAAGTCTTTTCCCCCTTAAATGCCCAGTCACTGTCATCCAACTTCAGAGAGTTTATTCGTAGAAATCCATCGTTCCTCCTTCTGGGACTCACAGGGTACTTCAGTTCTACATTTTCGTTGAATTAATCATGTTCTGCCATGAACTACATGTTAGAGGTATATATGTTAGCCTGTCCTACCCTTTTGTGAGCTCCCAGAGGCTGGATATTGTTACTCTTTCTACATTATAAATTAGTGTATCTGCTCTATGTGTAGCTCAGTGTCTTAGAAGCAACATTGTAGCTACCCAATATAAGTTTAAAGAGGGTTTCCTTAAGAATAATGGCTCTGTTTCCAAGATTGTACCAGCCTGATGTCATCCATTTACATCCATCATCACCGTTATCTGCATCTTACTTATCATCACAAGGAGGCCACCACTGACTATTGAATGCTTAATGTAGTCATGGAACTATGGTAATTACTTAGAATCCAGTTCATATATTCATATAAACCTCACAACAATCTTAATAGTTAAATTCTCATGATTCTCCTGATTCTTACTTTTCTGATGGGGAAACTAAGCCTAGAAGTTAGAATAAGGAATACTGTTTAGGTTGCCCATGATTGCATAATAGGAAACAGCATATTTGGGATGCAAATACAAGACCCTGTGTTTTAACTACTTCTGGACAATTACACAAGATTGTATTTCTTTGCTTCTGACTTTAAACACTAGTGCAGGGTCTACAGTCCATTTAAAATGAACAAAACATCAGCTGTTCCCAACCTCTAATTCACAAATTATTTTGACAAAATAACTATGGATTGCTTTGTGTATGGTTGAAGACAATTATCCCAATTATTGGGTAAAATGCATCATTTTTCTACTGACTTTATGTTACAGTTTTGGCTTAATGAGGTATTTTCAGTCCCTTAGTCCTTTGAGTCCTGTGACTGCATTGTGACAGCCATAATGTAACTCTGGTCCCTCTTTCCAAAGGAAGTGTTGCCTATTTCTTTTGTAACCAGAAAGCCTAAAGGCTCAATGTACATAATAATAAATAATTGTATATGTATTGAGTGTTTACTGTGTGCCAGGTGCTACTCTTAATGTCATGCATGTGCATTTATGTGTGTGCATAATGTCTTAAAGTGTTTTACCGTGCATTCATTAACATTTACAACAACCTTCTGAATTCAGCGCCATTATCCTATACATATTACAAATGCAAATACGAAGCCCCACAGAGGCTAAATCTGGTGCCCAGTATAACATAGTAAGTTCAAAGATGAAGCCATTGACCCCACCAGAGCCCCAGAGTGCCAGGGCTTACAGTGCGCCTTGCAACCCCTCAGCGCCCCCTAGCTGGGGCACGCCCTTCTCTGGAGTACAGAGCATTATTCCTCTTACCTATGTTATGTCACACTTTGCTGCGCTCATCCCACAGGAGACTGTCATTGTGTTACTGATAATTAATAAATACTTATCTGAGATTTTATTCCGTCTATATCCCTAAGACTCAGATCTGAAACATTGTGAGAAAGCTCAAAACAATCCCTTCATTCTGATTCTCAGTAGTCAGGACGGGACCTTTTAAGTCAAATCTCTCTTTTCATATTAGATTTTTTCCCAGCACCCTCCTTAATCCTGCCATCGCCCTGTACACCCTTATGCCATCCAGACAGAATTAGGAGAGTCTGAATCCTAGGGTGAGTACTCTCATCTTGCAATCCACACCATGGCTTGGTATACAAAACCTCAGGACTTTTCAGTGCGTATGAGAAAGGGGCAAAAACAGGAACATTTCCATGAAGAAGTTATCTCAAAGACAGGGGATAGGTTAGAAGTAATTTTTTTTTCAATTATGTGTAAAATTAAAAGAACATGAACAAATTCTTGTTGTTCATCACCTCAGTGCTTATGAACAGCCAGTTGTTTGAAAGCAGCTCTCCCTTTGAAAGGTTTCCAAGGACAGATTTTAATGATCTTATGCTTAATTGAATCTTTATTGAAAACTATAAAATCACAGCACCTTAAATAGGTCTAGTGAACTAAAAACAAAGATGGCATTTGAAGAACATAACTAATATACTTCTTCATCTCAAAAGCTTAAAGTGATTTTTAGCTCATTTAATTATCTTTGAAGTAATTTCCTTTAAATTTAAATATCTGAGGAGAATGTAATTATATACTTAATTTATTTTGCAAATAGTTATGCAATTTTATGTAATTCCTAAATACAATAATTCTAAATGAGAAAACTCAAGTCTGTTGGTCAATTATTATTTTTTAAAGGTCATTTGAGTTGATTTTTGGCATTTCCTATCACAAGTGTAAGCCATGTGTCCAACTGTTTGCCACTAAATATTCTATAAGGTACTATGTTGCATCATATAAAATTACTATTTTTCTACTCTTTTAGATCTACAAAATGAAAATTACACTTCAGTTTGGTATTATGCTATGATGTATGTTTAAACCCACCACAAAACAAAGACCGCAGGAAGTATTATATACTGAGAATTCTTGGCAAAATTCCAAATTCAGTAAATTTTGGTCTTAGTGCTTGCCTAGCTGTTCAGTGGTTTTGGGGTGACAAAACCCCACCTCATTTCTTCCAAGGATGTTTATGATCTGTTTTACTTCTCTGCTCCCTTCAGTTTCTCTAGTCACAGCTTCCATTCTTTCAATTAAAGGAGGAAAAAAAAAGCAATTTTATCAACCAAATTTGTACTGGGGTGAATCCCTAAATTTTGCGACTACTTCATATTTGAAAGAAATCACATGCATTATAGCCATCTATATTATTCAGCATACGATCATCCCTTGAATTTGCTGGCAGTTGGTTCCAGAACAACCCTGCCCCCCTCAACATGGTTACCAAAATCCACGGATGCTCAGGTCCCTTCCAGGTGTCCTTGGTATCCACAGATGTGGAACCCATGGATCTGGAGGGCTGACTATATCTGGTTGAGAAAATAGCAAGGACTTGACAGAGATGCTAGTCTTAGAAGACAGCCTGCCAGCATGGAGAAACCTTTAACCAGGATGTATGAATTAGGTAGATTTTCCAGGCTTGAGAGGAAGACACCTGCAGCATTGAGAAAAGATATTGGATGGAGGAGACCTGGCAGAGCAGCCACATAGTCTGTATGACTCTATTGATAAGTTTCACAAAACATAACCTTGATTATTGTTGACACTCAGAGTTCATGAATTTTTACAAAAATTTAAATTGAAAAATATTGGGGGTTTCATATAAAATCTGGTTATTCATATTAAGGAATGACAACAGTAACTACTTAAGTTCACAATTGTTCTGGTTACAAACAGCAGGTGACAGAGGCTTATATTCTTTTTCTGGAATGAGTTTCACCCAGCAAAATGGTGACTATCTAGATTTTTCCATTTATGTATCCATTTTGGATTCTAATATTGCTGTGTGAATCTTTACCTGCATATTCTGAAAAAGTGTATTTTCCTACAAATTTAGAAGAAAAAATCCTAGAAAACTGCAAAGTGTATATCACTAGTTAGAATTGGGGTGAATGTAAGAGATGACATTTAAAGGGATTAGAAAGAAAGCATATATGATGCTAATGTGTTTTTACATGATAATGATGAGCTATCTTAGGTTAACTAGATGACAGAAAAATATCCAAATCACCAGAAAAGAAAAAAAAAAAAAAAAACAGGGCAGAGTTATTTCAAACAAGAACAAGACTAAGAAAAGATATTTTAAACTTTTTAAATGATATTGAAAGGTTGATCCAGTTCTAATGCCCAGAGACAAGAGAATGGTAGTGATGGTAACAGTGACATTGGAATGTGATGTTTAGATAATAATGGCAGTGGTATTTGTAAAGCCAATTATAAAACACTTTATAAATTACAAAGAACTTCACTTTCAAAGGAGTTCATATCAACCTTCTGAAGCTGTATCCCTGTTCAGATTCTCTAAATTTACGGCATCATTGTTGCCTTAGTGACTGAAGCCCAAAACTCAGGAATCATCTTGGATTCTTTCTTTCCCTTCCATTCATATCTGGTCAAAAACAGAACTCATATTTATTATCCACTCAAATTATCTCTCAAATGTGTCTGTTTTTTCTATTCCTTAGTTCACCAGCTTAGGTCGAGCTTCTGTGAATTTTCACCCACATAATTCCAAGAGATTTTAAATTTGTCTCCCTGCTTTTAGTTTTTTGCCCTTCAGCCTGTTGCTGAAAGTTCGGCCGCCGTCCCTGACAGGCCAAAGAATTCAGAGACTGGGTCTTGGAGCTTAGAAGAAAAGAGGCAGCTTTATGACTTTGCCGGGCAAGGGGGACTCACGGCAGGCCAGTGCCTTCAAAACTGTGAGCCCATCTTAGGGATGGGCTTAGTGATTATATAGGGAACAAATTGGGGAGTAAAGGGGATAGCAGTCAACAAGAGCCACTAGGGGAAGCTTCCTCCTGAATCTTGGCAAGTCTGTCCAGCATTGTGGGACCGTCCGGTGGTCTGGAGGGTCATCAGCCTGTGACCTTATTTATCTGATCAGACTCATTAGGTGCCAGGAGGGACTTCAGAGGGTCTGGTCACTCTCCTGAGGTTGTCGTCCGGTGACTCCCTTCCTAGGGGAATGACTCAGAATCCAAACAGGATTGAAAATTTCAATTGCCAGAGTGAGGTGGAACAAACAGGACAATTAGTAACTCCAACTCTAATTGTAACAGTGGGCCTGGGGCTGGGGTAAGAGTCCGGTCAGGTAGGTTTGCTGACCGTTGTAAAAGCAAATGGCAAATATAAAGCCAGGAATTAGTTAGCCTAAGCGCTGCCATCCTGTTATTTCTCCTTCAAGTCCATCCTCCATAATGCAACCAGAAGAACTTTTTGAGACCCTGGAAAGATATGGCAGTTGCCAGTACAAACTGTACAAATACAGTCTGTGTTCTCCAGCACCAGGTTGATATGAAAATCTGTTGACGGCAATGCTCTCCTCCGGCAAAGCTCTCCAAGAAGCTCATTTTGCTGCTGAAATAAAGGACAGGATGGCTCCTCTAAGTTACAACATTTGTGAAGGGCAAGCTAAGGCTTTTCAGATTTCTTCTTAACCTTTCTTTATGCCTCTTCACAGAGCTCACTACCTTTATTATTCGTGCCCTCTACAAAGTTGTTCCCCATCCTCTGACGTCACTCTTGCTTTCCCCAAGCTTTTGCAACTTTTAAACACTTTGACTATTTTACTTCCTAGTAAATTCCCATTCATCATTTAAAACTGCTTACACATTTGCTTTTCTGAAATTTTTTAAAAAGCTTTTTATATGTAACGTTAGTCTTGTTCAAATGGCATAACCATGTTCCAGGTACTCTTTAAGCCAATTTAGATATATTATTTAATTCAGTTCTCCCATAACCCAACTAAGCAGGTATTCCTAAAATCCCTGTTTTATAGGTAAGAATAAAGAGGCACAGAGAGTTGCTGACTGAAATAAATGCACAGCCTAAAAGTTGGGAGTCATGTTTCATTTGGCGGACATCTCTGAGGACTCGAACCCCTTCGAGCCCAGGATGACAGCCTCTCAGATGGCTAAGGAGGGACTGCTCCGAAGAGGTGGGGGAGGGGCTAGGATATGTAGGAGCTTTACATTTATATTTACATACACAGGAACTTTAAAAGATTACTTGTTAACCAAAGAAAACCAGGCATCTCAAGTTAAAGAATTGAGTGCTTTTCTATGTATGGGAGGAAGTGAACATTTGGGCTCACTGAATTCATTCCTTTGACAAGCACCTAGCTCTCTAGGGCCAGTATCCTGTCCTTTCTTGTTCTGAGTCCCCTCAGAGGGCACCACTGTGAGTGGCTGCAGAGGTCCGGATGCAGGCTTGTCTTCCCTGGGGGGTGGCAGCAGCGCCGATGACTTGATGGCTTCAGCATTCTTTGTTTACTGATATAGTTTGCAGTGTTTTTTTTTTCGTTCACAGAGTCATGCAGCTAGTAGGTGGTAGAGTCAGAATTTGACCTTGGCAGTCAATTCTGGAGTCCAGTCTCTTAAAAACTACTGAATTCCAATCTTCTGTAATGTTATGGCACTTGGGACTGACACTGATAAGTGTCTTATAATTTTACTTACTGATTTGTCATTTCAGATAGAAAGTTTGAACTGATAGAGAGGGCAGAGTGTTTCTCATGTTTCATATTCAGCATCTAAAAGGATCCACACTGCTTTGAAGTGCTGAATGAGTGAACAATGGTTTCCTGAATGTCTTTACTCTTTTTGAAGAGCCAAGTTTCTTCAACAGTGAGATGATATTTGATATTAGTTTACATTCTTATGCCATCATGTCCAAGTATTTTTTGATAGTTTGTTAATCTATAAGAAGGTTGAGGCCTAAAGACATTTTTGATAGTTTGATCCATGAGTTTATTTATAGTAAAGTAAGTCTCATAAAACAGAGCCATGGAGCCTTAGGATAGAAGAAATATTATCTCCCCTGATGTTCTCATCTGGTAGACCTCCTTCAATCACAATTTAAAAACTCAATTTAATAAGATGTCATTATGATAATGTTATCTTCATTTCTTTTTGCTCTCATGAAATTTAATCATGACTTTAAAACCTAATTTTACAATTCTTAATACACTGCATTAATTCTGCTATTGAATGTACAATTATAAGAAAAATTTTCAGCTGGTATTAGCCTGGTTCAAGTCTTCATGAAACCAAGTCATGCTCCCATTCCATAACCTACGCTTCTGACCACGCAGTCGAGAGCACAGAATTAAGAGTTCAAAGGCTGGGGATCAAGCCCAGGTTTTTCCAGTAATGATCCATGTAATCTCAGTCACATCACTTCAACACCTAATAACTTAGCTTCTTCAAGAGAAAGGCCACATGTTATGTCATCCCACTGCCTGGGTCTGGCAGAATAATGATCAGTTAATAAAATGGGTTGTCTTAGCAATAAATCAGATCCAATTGTCTCCATCTGTGAAATCTGAAAAAATAATGTAACAAAAATGCTGAACTTCTAGACGTTACAGGACAAATGAAAAGCTGAAGAATTTTCATTTAAGAAGAGAGATCTCCAAATTTTTTTTTTCTTTGTGTTTGAGCAAGATGTCAGGGTTGTAGTCATGAGTAAACCTAAACTCTGCAAAGTGGGTGCTTTCAAAATTTGAGCTTCCATATTCAGTAGAGATCATTTGTATTAGGAAGAGAGAGTTTTTAGTAGTATACTGATAGATATAAGAAAATGTCTTTCCTTCTGGTTAGAATGGGATTGTCTGTACTCTTTCTTGGAGCAAGTGAAATTTGCATTAACACGTGGTATTAAAGTGGGGCAAAATGGCATTAACCTACGTGGCAATTTCATAATCAACAATGAATAAAACGCGTCATCCAGCAGGTTACTCTTCACTCTTCTGTGCTCCTGGACTAGAATTGGACTGGCACAGACTCTTAGATATCTTGTCGTCTTTGATTACACTTGGCAGACTGCCTTTCCCAGAATAATGGCTTCATGGATGTTGATTTATTAAATCCGAGGATTCTTTTGCGCTCCAAATGCATGTCACTGTATGTTTTAGTGCCACCTCATGTTTAGTTGAGAATTATCAATGACATATTTGAGTTTTTTTCAGAATGTAGTTTATTGGCCATCTGTGTCAAAAAAAAATCATCTGGGAAACTTGTAAGAAATACAGATTTGTGGGTCTACCACAAAATCAGAATGAAAACCTAACCCTCTATGAAGGGATATGAGCTAAAACCTCTAATCAATCCTCTGCACCTCTACTAAGGAGACGTTTCCTTTGTATTCGATCTGTAAGCCAAGCACAGTCTCCTGAACAGTACATGATCATTAGCTCTTTGGCTTTAGCACAAGTAGTCCCTTTTTGGTATAAGACACATTTTTATTGTTAAATAAATTGTTGAGTGGATTTCTATATGGCACTTGTAAACTGGCTGAAAATACAAAACATTTTTTCAGTTAAATCCTGGTGGGAGATATTTAGGTATTTATAGATATGTGTGTGCGTGTGTGTGTGTGTATTTTTTAACCTACTGGGGATCAAATGATGGGAAGTGAAATTACATATTGAGCTAATTATCCTTGCAAAGTCTTAAGATCAACTATCTTATCTGATTCTCATTACAATTTAAAAGGTAAGCATTTTTGGGTCTATTTTACAGGTAAGGAAAAAAGCACAAAGAAGTAATGTAACTTTTTCTAGTTTCTCCAGCCAGGAGGAGCAGACCTGAGGTCCAAATCTAGGGTTGGTTAATATTGAAACCCTTATATTTCCACATGAATATATGTCTAGTTTTTGACTACCGTTGTCCTAAAGACAAGTGTAAATTACAAGCATTTTGACCTTATAACTAGTCTGGATTAATTTTAAGGTTGACTAATATAAATGAATGACATTCGTACATACATTAAAATTTTTTTAAAAAGATCAAAAGGTAAAGCAGTCATCAAGCTATCACCACCACTGCAGAAGGAAGAAACACAGCTGCCTGAACAATAAAAATTCAACTGCTCATAAATTGTAACAAAGTACTTATTAACCACAAATGTGACATTTGCTTAATAAAAGTTTCCGTAGTAAAGCTGAGGAAAGTGACCAGCTTGAGGAAAAAAAGAAGGAAACCTATTAAGTAGCTGATATTTTTTGGTGTGGTTTTTCTGAAAAAATTCTACAAAATGTTGTTAATCTCCAGTGACTGCTGTGATTATATCTGGGACAGGATGCTTTCAAAGAATGACCAATTTCAAATCTTTCAAATGTATTTATTTTAAAAAAATAATAACTTCACAATTGGTGAAATTACCAAACACATTCTAGGAAGAGTTGTACCAATTTGCTTTCAAGAACAGACAAAAAAAAAAACTACATCTGATAAACTCTGCAGTCAGCAATAGGAAACAAAAACCAAACTCAAACTTTTGATGTGTACTTTGTTTGCTGTAAGTAAACACAATGAACATTAAAAATAGCATATTCTCAAAGACGGGTCATGAAGCTGTTTCAGCGATGCTGAAGGCACATTTTTCAGACTGTTCTCAGCACTTCCAGGCCCAAGACTGTGGTTGGCACAAGGTACATTTCGTCTTCAGTCTGAGCCTGCTTAAACAGGTGCTGTGCGAATATAAAGCCTCATTATCCTGGATAGGAGCTTATTGTGAGAGAATGCAGAGACAGCAATCCATGGAGCAGTTGCTTTTCTCCTTTCAAGTGTATTTATATTCTAGAAAGACAATTTAGGTAGCTTCTGAAAAGTGTTCACTGAATATTTATGCACCAAGTTTTTGTACGAAGACTTTCTATAGATGGCGTTGTGTAGGAAAACTGAATTTTTCTATAAGCTCCGCTCATAAAAATTGTGAAGTGCCATTAATTGCAAGCTGTTTATTATGGAAGCAAAGGAAGGTTTCTGTAGGCCTTAGAATCGCACTCATTTTAAAAAATGTGTTTCCGTCCAATGCAGATAAAGTGAGAGGACTGATGAAGATAGTAAAACGGATCACAGCTCACAGAGGACTTTAAATACAGGGGGCTCTTGTCCTGACAATTTTGTGATGGAAAAGTTAGTGTCTGTGCTGTGGAAACTGAAACTCAGAAAGATTAAGTAAGATGCTGCAGTTACTCAGCTGGCAAGTAGAAAGAGCTGGAATTAAAGCCCAGGTTTCTGGCATGGAACCTCAGACTCTACCCACTGCAGTACGAGTACGCAACCTCTCTGTAATTATTCCATAATCAGAATGTGCAAATACATGTGTGTCTGTTTGCTTTCTGGTCAAGTATCACAACCTATGCTTTTACTAAAGCCACAAAAACAGTGGTTTTTTTTTTTTTAATGTATTGTTCCCTGGTGGATATTAAGGCGAATTCAACTTGATACCTTCCTTTCTCTAATTTCCTGCTTTCCAACAACCCTCTGACTCATACATTTTATTGCCAAACATTTACTCTAGAAAGAGATTGCTCTTGGTAGGATGTGTGAGCTCTCTAGATGTTCAAAATCTATAATGGCATTTTTTTTAACATTTTTTATTGATTTATAATCATTTTACAATGTTGTGTCAAATTCCAGTGTTCAGCACAATTTTTCAGTTATTCATGGACATATACACCTTCATTGTCACATTTTTTTCTCTGTGAGTTATCATAACATTTTGTGTATATTTCCCTGTGCTATACACTGTAGTCTATTCTACAATTTTGAAATCCCAGTCTATCCCTTCCCACCCTCCACCCCTTGGCAACCACAAATCTGTACTCTCTATGAGTCTATTTCTGTCCTGTATTTACGCTTTGTTTTTGTTTGTTTGTTTGTTTTTGTTTTTGTTTTTTAGATTCCACATATGAGCAATCTCATATGGTATTTTTCTTTCTCTTTCTGGCTTACTTCACTTAGAATGACATTCTCCAGGAGCATCCATGTTGCTGCAAATGGCATTATGTTGTCGGTTTTTATGGCTGAGTAGTATTCCATTGTATAAATATACCACCTCTTCTTTATCCAGTCACCTGTTGATGGACATTTAGGCTGTTTCCATGTTTTGGCTATTGTAAATAGGGCTGCTATGAACATTGGGGTGCAGGTGTCATCCTGAAGTAGATTTCCTTCTGGATACAAGCCCAGGAGTGGGATTCCTGGGTCATATGGTAAGTCTATTCCTAGTCTTTTGAGGAATCTCCACACTGTTTTCCATAGTGGCTGCACCAAACTGCATTCCCACCAGCAGTGTAGGAGGGTTCCCCTTTCCCCACAGCCTCTCCAGCATTTGTCATTTGTGGATTTTTGAATGACGGCCATTCTGACTGGTGTGAGGTGATACCTCATTGTAGTTTTGATTTGCATTTCTCTGATAATTAGTGATATTGAGCATTTTTTCACGTGCTTTTTGATCATTTGTATGTCTTCCTTGGAGAATTGCTTGTTTAGGTCTTCTGCCCATTTTTGGATTGGGTTGTTTATTTTTTTCTTATTGAGTTGCATGAGCTGCTTATATATTCTGGAGATCAAGCCTTTGTCGGTTTCACTTGCAAAAATTTTCTCCCATTCCGTAGGTTTTCTTCTTGTTTTATTTCTGGTTTCCTTTGCTGTGCAGAAGCTTGTAAGTTTCATTAGGTCCCATTTGTTTATTCTTGCTTTTATTTCTTCTAGGAGAAAATTTTATAAATGTATGTCAGATAATGTTTTGCCTGTTTTCCTCTAGGAGGTTTATTGTATCTTGTCTTATGTTTAAGTCTTTAATCCATTTTGAGTTGATTTTTGTATATGGTGTAAGGGAGTGTTCTAGCTTCATTGTTTTACATGCTGCTGTCCAGTTTTCCCAACACCATTTGCTGAAGAGACTGTCTTTATTCCATTGTATATTCTTGCCTCCTTTGTCGAAGATGGGTTGACCAAAAGTTTGTGGGTTCATTTCTGGGCTCTCTATTCTGTTCCATTGGTCTATATGTCTGTTTTGGTACCAATACCATGCTGTCTTGATGACTGTAGCTCTGTAGTATTGTCTGAAGTCTGGGAGAGTTATTCCACCAGCCTCTTTCTTTCTCTTCAGTAATGCTTTGGCAATTCTAGGTCTTTGATGGTTCCATATGAATTTTATTATGATTTTTTCTAGTTCTGTGCAATATGTCCTGGGTAATTGGATAGGGATTGCATTAAATCTTTAGATTGCCTTGGGCAGTGTGACCATTTTAACAATATTGATTCTTCCAATCCAAGAGCATGGGATATCTTTCCATTTTTTAAAGTCTTCTTTAATTTCCTTCATCAATGGTTTATAGTTTTCTATGTATAATTCTTTCACCTCCTTGGTTAGATTTATTCCCAGATATTTTATTACTTTGGGTGCTATTTTAAAGGGGATTGTTTCTTTACTTTCTTCTTCTGTTGATTTATCATTAGTGTAAAGAAATGCAACTGATTTTTGAACGTTAATTTTGTAACCTGCTACCTTGCTGAATTCTTCAATCAGCTCTAGTAGCTTTTGTGTGGACCTTTTAGTGTTTTCTATATATAGTAACATGTCATCAGCATATAATGACACTTTTACCTCTTCTTTTCCAATTTGGATCCCTTTTATTTCTCTCTCTTGCCTGATTGCTGTGGCTAGGACTTCCAGGACTATGTTGAATAGGAGTGGTGATAGTGGGCATCCTTGTCTTGTCCCAGATTTTAGTGGGAAGCTTTTGAGTTTTTCACCATTGAGTACTATGCTGGCTGTAGGTTTGTCATATATAGCTTTTATTATGTTGAGATATGTTCTCTCTATACCCACTTTGGTGAGAGTTTTTATCATAAATGGGTGTTGAATTTTATCAAATGCTTTTTCTGCATCGATTGAGATGATCATGTGGTTTTTGTCCTTTCTCTTGTTGATGTGATGTATTACACTGATTGATTTGCGTATGTTGAACCAGCCTTGTGTCCCTGGGATGAACCCCACTTGGTCATGATGTATAATCTTTTTTATGTGTTGTTGGATTCTATTTGCTAAAATTTTGGTGAGGATTTTGGCGTCTATGTTCATCGGTGATACTGGCCTATAATTCTCTTTTTTTGTAGTGTCTTTGCCTGGTTTTGGTATCAGGGTGATGGTGGCTTCATAGAATGAGTTTGGGAGTATTCCCTCCTTTTCAATCGTCTGGAAGAGTTTGAGAAGGACTGGTATGAGTTCTTCTTTGTATGTTTGGTAGAATTCCCCGGTGAAGCCGTCCGGTCCTGGACTTTTATTTGTAGGAAGGTTTTTAATTGCTATTTCTATTTCCTTTCTAGTGATCGGATTGTTCAAGTGTTCAGATTCTTCTTGATTCAGTTTTGGTGGACAGTATGTTTCCAGAAACTTGTCCATCTCCTCTAGGTTATCCAGTTTGGTTCCATATAGTTTTTCATAATATTCTCGTATGATATTCTGTTATTTCTATTTTGTTTGTTGTAATTTCTCCATTTTCCTTTCTTATTTTGCTAATTTGTGCTCTCTCTTTTTTCTTCTTTGTGAGTTTGGCCAGAGGTTTGTCGATTTTATTTACTTTTTCAAAAAACCAGCTTTTGGTTTGGTTGATTTTTTCTATGGTCTTGTTAATCTCTATTGTATTTAATTCCTCTCTGATCTTTATTATTTCCTTCCTTCTGCTGCTTTTTGGGACTTTTTGTTCTTCTTTTTCTAATTCATTCAGGTGGTGGGTTAAATTGTTTATTTGAGATTGTTCTTCTTTTTTGAGGAAGGCCTGTATCGCTATAAACTTCCCTCTTAGCACTGCCTTTGCTGTGTCCCATAGGTTTTGAGTGGTTGTGCTTTCATTATCATTTGTCTCAAGGTATTTTTTTAATTTCAGCTTTGATTTCCACATTGATCCATTGTTTTTTCAATAACATATTGTTTAATCTCCATGCTTTCCTTTTTTTCTCCTTTGTTTCTCTGTTGTTGATTTACAGTTTCATGGCATTGTGGTCAGTAAAGATGCTTGAGATAATTTCTATCTTCTTAAAATTGTTGAGGTTTCTTTTGTGCCCAAGTACATGATCGATCCTGGAAAATGTTCCATGTGCACTTGAAAAGAATGTATATCCTATTTTTGGGGGTGTAATGCTCTGAAAATATCCACCAAATCTAGTTTTTCTATTGTAGTATTTAATTTCTCTGTTGCCTTGTTTATTTTCTGTCTGGAAGATCTGTCTAGTGATGTTAATGCAGTGTTAAAATCTCCAACTATGATTGTATTCCCATCAATATCCCCCTTTATCTCTGTTAGTAATTCTTCTATGTACTTAGGTGCTTCTATATTGGGTGCATATATATTAACGAGTGTAATATCCTCATCTTGTATCACTCCTTTAATCATTATAAAATGTCCTTCTTTATCTTTCTTTATGGCCTTTGTTTTAAAGTCTATTTTGTCTGAAATCAGTACTGCAACACCTGCTTTTTTGGCTTTTCCATTTGCATGGAATATCCTTTCCATCCTTTCACTCTCAATCTATATGTGTCCTTCTCCCTAAAGTGGGTCTCTTGTATGCAGCATATTGAAGGTTCTTGCTTTATTATCCAGTCTGCCACTCTGTGTCTTTTGACTGGAGCATTTAGTCCATTAACATTTACAGTAATTAATGATAGATGTGTGTTTATTGCCATTTTGAACTTATCTTTGCAGTTGAACTGGTATATCCTCTTTGTTCCTTTCTTCTTCCTTTTATGGTTTGGTAATTTTCCTTTGTATTATCATGGATTTTATTTAATTTTTGTGACTCCTTTGTACATTTTTGGCTTGTGGTTACCCTTTTTTTGTAAATCTATTACTATAACTGTTTTTATTAAACTGATAGTAACATGATCTCAAACCCATCCTACTGTTAACAAAATTTAAAAAAGAAAGAAAAAAATATTCTATACTTCCCTGCCTCCCTCTCCCACTCTCAGTGATTTGTATGTCTTCTTTTATAATTTCATGTTTACTTTATTTGTAATTCATGAGTTATCACCTTTCCAGTTGTGTGTTTCTCATTTCTGTAGCATCCTGCTGCTTCTCTATTTAGAATAGCCCTTTCAATATTTCTTTTAGCATGGGTTTAGTGTTGCTAAACTCCTGCAGCTTTTTTTTGTCTGTGAAACTCTTTATTTCTCCTTCTATCCTCAAGGATAGCCTTGCTGGATAAAGGATCCTAGGCTGCATCTTTTTTTTCATTCAGGGCTTTGAATGTATCTTGCCACTCCCTTCTGGCCTGTAGTGTTTGTGTAGAGAAATTAGCTGAGAGTCTTATGGGGGTTCCCTTGTAACTTACTCTTTGCTTTTCTCTTGCTGCCTTTAGAATCATTTCTTTATCCTTGACTCTGGCCATCTTGATAATGGTATGTCTTGGTGTGGGTCTATTTGGGTTCTTCCTGTTTGGGACCCTCTGAGCTTCCTGTACTTGGATATCTGATTCCTTCTTCAAGTTTGGGAAGTTTTCAGTCATGATTTCTTCAAAAACGTTTTCAATCCCCTTTGATCTTTCTTCTCCTTCTGGGACCCCTATTATGCGAAGATTGGGACGCTTTATATTATCCCATAGGTCCCTTATGCTATTTTCATTATTTTTTATTTGCCTCTCTCGTAGTTCTTCTGAATGGGTGCTTTCTATTGCCCTGTCTTCTAGATCACTAATTCGTTCCTCTGCATTATCTAGTCAGCTTTGCACAGCTGTTATATCATTCCTCATCTCTGTCAATGAGTTTACCCATTCTACTTGGCTCTTCTTTATAGCTTCAATTTCATTTTTGACATATTTTATATCTGTAAACACTATCTCTTTTAATTCCTTCAGCAATATGATCACTCCTTTTTTGAAATCTTGATCTAGTAGGCTATCGATGTCTATTTCGTTGATCTTTCTTTCAGGGGATTTTTCTTGTTCTTTTAATTGGGAAAGGTTTTTCTGCTTCTTCATCTTGCTCATACCTCTTTGGCACTGTGGTTTATGGAGTATCAGTTGTTTATTTTGGTCCTTAAGGATTTTATCTATCTAATGCCTATTTAGGAATAGAACTTAGGAAAAAAAGAAAAAAAAATAAGAGAGAGAGAATGAATTTTAAAAGAAGGGAGAAAGAGGGTTTGAAAACAGTGTATAATGAATAATAGAAGAGTGAGTTGAAGCAGAGTATTAATCGGGTTGAGACGTCCTTTTAAAACCTTTACAAAAAAAGGGGGGGAGATGAATAGATGTATTTGAAACCTGTGTCTAATCAATAGCAGGACATCAAAACCCAAGAGAAATAGAAATGAATTAAGAAGTAAAAATTAAGAGAGTAATACAAAATAGAACAGGTAAAAACAGATTTAAAAAAAAGGGGGGGGGGGGTTGGTTTGTCGGTGTTCTCCTGGAGTCTGTGTGCTTTTACTGTGAAGTCTTTCTGTCTTCGTCCTGTTTTGGAAGCTCAGCTTGCTGTTTTCAGAGGCCCTCGGTTGGCGCCCTCTTCTGTGCTGCTCCCAGCACCTGTCGGCAAGCGGATGGCGCCTCCTCCTAACACTGGGTCAGGTGCAGCTCTCTGCTGTGGGCGGGCGGGTCGCTGCCCCTCCGGATGCCGCAGTCAGATGTTGAAGACTGGCCGGGTAGGAGGGCGGGTCGTGCCCCCTCCCAGCACCTGGGTCAGGGGCTGTGTTCCTGCCCCAAAGGCGGGGGGCCGCTCTCGCTCTACCTGCGCCACCGGTAGCTCCTCTGCTCTGTGCGGCTGCGCGCTCCGCCCTGGTCGGCGCTCCGCCCTGGTTGGCGCTCCGACCAGCTCTGCGGGTGGGTTCGGGGAAGACCGAGGGACAGCCTTGTCCCTGCTCCGAGCCAAAACCCAGCTCCCTGTTTGTCTTTGTGGAGCAAGTTCTCTGAGGGACCAGGATGGAAGGATCCTATCTGCCCCGGGCTGCAGGCCAGTCTCCGTCTGGCCTTTGAGGCTGCTAAGCCCTTCCGTGCGGATGCAGGTTTCGCCCCCGCCCCCGCCTGGGTGCTCAGAGCGGAGGATATGGCGGCTGTGCCTGAGCCCCGCCTCTCTTCCCCCGAAAACTTTCCGCGGGTTTTCAGAGATGGGGGTGTGCACCCTTCCCCCGGGAGCACATCAACCTTGCTGTTTTATGGAGGGCCCAGGTTGTTCTGCCCTGTGCACCCACAGCCACGGCGCGCAGCCCCTTGCGTTCCCCCGGGGCTGCCTCCGTGCAGCCGCCCCCGTCCTCCACCCGTCTTTTGCAGCCTGGCCCTGCCCGCGGCTGCCGGCCCGCGTCTCAGGCTGGGTGTCGGGGGGACGCTCTGTGCCCATTTAACTTAGTTCTGTAAGTCAAGGGCTGCTCTGTACAGATCCGAGCCTCAGAGTCTCCCCCTCTGTCCCGCTGGCCTCTCAGTTGGAGAGGGGAGACCCAGCGATGGAGCGCCAGTCCTCCTTTGCCGCTCCCTCCCCACGGGACCCATCCCGCCCTGCTTTGCCTTTTGTTCTTTCTTTTTTCCTTTTCTCCTACCAGATTTTTGGCATCTTTATCTTTTGAAGAGGGCGATGTTCTGTCAGAGTTCCACAGGTGCTCTGGTTGGCTGAGTGGGTCTGTAGATGTGGGTCTTGGTGTATTTGTGGGAGAGGGTGACCTGCGAGTGTCCTTCTACTCCGCCATCTTCTCGCTCCTCTCGGCATTTTTGAGTCAATATAACTGTTGGGTCATTTTTTTTTCTTCCTCAATGAGTTATTCAGTACTAGCCCAACACCAAACTAGGATCTGTTTAAACTTGAACGTTAAATCTCAGGAGCACAGAAACCTAAAACTAGACTGTAGTTCACACTGACCCAAACTGCAACGTGCTCTCAGGAAGAAGTTCTTAACGTTAAACTGATCACGTGATACTGCAGATGTCGTGTGACTCCTGCCATCTTCAGGGTTCCCAGGTAAACCAAGGTCCTGAACCCTGTATAAAAAGTCTCCTAGATAAGCCTGACATCCGCGGTCATTGCAGAACAGCACATGTTTTTATCACGTTCGTGGATGGATGTTGCACCCCTTCCGTGGTCCCCTGCAGGATCCTTAGAGGACAGAGTCTCGTTGCCCAGCTCAGCCATCACTGTTAGCAGGTGGAGAGGACGACAGAAGGTGAAACAAAACAATGCTTAATGGATCCCAGGACATTAACAAGATCTGAATAAACAGACCACAAGATAAACACACATGCCTTGAAAATGGAAAGCAAGACTGCTTCCTGTGTCTGCTGCCAAATGCAATGACCCCCTTCTTGATAACCAAGAGACTAACACATCTCGCCATTTATATTCCAGTCAACAAATAAAACACTGAGTTGCATCGCCAGAGCATGTTTTGTGAGTGGGTCAGCTGGTGCTCTGTTTCTCTTCTTTCTCACATATATTAGTTGCCCCTCAGTCACTGTGTTTTGATTCAGTTACAGCTCTGAGGTCAGTCCTGATTAAATGCACTCTTATATACACTGGATGACTATGAAGATATTCTGCTTTTGCACAAAAAAAAAGTCAATTCTATTGCTCATGACCGCAATTTGAAATGCTCTCTGGCCCCAGATTTTTTTTTTTTTTTTCTGGAAGCCAAGTGGCACAGGAATGTAGGCAATTTAGTTCTCAAGTGGCTGCCTTAAACATGGCAACTTGCAAATCAAATCTTTATCTTCATTCAACTGAGCATCATCTCTTTAAGTTCTCAGTGTTGGAAACTCCTGTCATTCATATAAACGATGGATGAACTCTGCCAAAAAAGTGGTAATAATAGTATTATCGGGGTATCCTAGAGGCTTTGCTTTTCAGTAAGTAATACTTGGACTTTTCAAAATAAAGAAGTGGAAGTTGGGGACAAGAGGAAAGAGTTAATTTTTCTTAGACTCGCTCATGGGTCAGATACAGAACCAGGGATTGGGGTGAAAATCTGTTATATAATGTATTCTTTCCCAACTGCTTTTATGGAGATCAAGGAGATGCGCCTTGGGATGGTTCAAGCTTGTTCAAGTTTGTTGGTGCAGAACCCCTTTAAGAACCCTGGTTTTCTGACTCTAAAACCTGTTTTGTGGTTCCTTCTGTTTAATTTAGTTGTTTATTTTTATTTTCGAGCATACTATGTATTAGGTACTTACATGGATTTGCATTATGCTGAAGGAACAATACTCAGGGTCTATTCAGTGGCATCCAGCTGCCATCAGTGCAGGTGCTGTAACCTTCCTCATGAACAGCAGCCCTGCTGTCACATCAGAGACGGAGGATTCCCGCCATCGACACCACGGGGTAGCCACAGAAGCCCTGCCAGAGAGGGGGATCTGGCACTAGCCGTTACTCAGATCTTACCAGATTCATGCTTGAGAAGATCGATGTTGAAATGGGAAAATGTATGGCACTTTTCTTTTTTTTTTTTTTCTGTGTTATCAAAGTTTTAAACCTAAACCAATTAGATCAGCAAAGAGCAAAATGAGAAACAGATATAATCAAAGCCCATAGAAAAATATTCACTAAGTGACAAGCTCCTACTATCCCCTGGCCTTTTGTTGAAATCTAATATGTAAACATACAATAAACATTTCATAGTATTTTGTAAAACTAGAGTCAAATAATTTGTGGGTCCTTCACTGATTTTTTTCCTCCATAGGATAGATTTTCCCTCAAAATTTAAAATCAAAGAAGAAATAACAACTTTGTCTCTCTACCAAGAATGAATGTTCCTGTTCTTTATAAATGATACAAAGATAGGAGCTACTAGCCTGTCCTTTCATATTGGACGCCTAGGAGTATAAATCTAAGTTTGGTTGTGCTAAATTGATAAAATTGTTCCATGATTTTCGTCTGATTTCTGTCTCTTCTGTTTTGGGGGTTGTAATCATGTTTTTAAAATATTTTTATGCAAACTGTCATACACATATACATCAGCTAAACTGAATGAAGTTGAATTTGGCAGGTGTATGCCATTAAACTGTACACTGTTACAGTCATTTATTTTTCCCAGGGTAGGACCTGCTGTGAGGGAATCTATGTCAAGTCCTGTGAAAGATCCAAAATCTAAGATGGGGTTCCTCTCTTTCCAATACCTGTAACTAAATATGCATCAATAGAGCCTGTGAAAAGTCAGAAATGATAAGTTCAGATAATAATCCTAAAGCCCAAAGAGGGATCACAGGTGATAACTAATAATAATAATATAGATTTATGTTGTCCACCTCTGGGCCTGACACCGTTACTGTTTAACGTGCTTCACATCTATAAATTCATTCAGTCTTTGAAACCAGCCCATCAACTATACTCTACTGTTATCATTCACATTTTTCAGATTGGGGAATTAAAGTTCAGAGAGGTTACATGGCATACCCAAATCACACAGCTTATAAGAAACAGAACTGGGGTTTAGGTCAGGCAGTCCTGAGTCTTTCTCCTTAAGCAGTATTCTGTGCTGCCACTCAAAGATCAGAATGGCCAGGGCCAGTCTGGGAAATTGGGAGAGCTTCCTAGAGATGTTAAGATTTAACTACATAAGAATTGAGGTTCAAAACAAAAATAAATGATGGCCGTTGTATTTGTTCTTTGAAAATAAATTTCACGTTTTTACATGGTTTCAACTTTTCTTCCTTGTAGAAAACCCTGCACAGTGTTATAGAGCAGCTGTGCGTGTATCAGGGGTTGGGGTGTGAGGGAGAGAAGAAAGAACTTACTTGCATTTTACAGGCAAGTAAGTTGTTTTGATTGATAATGAAATGGATTTATTCAATTGCAACTTAAAAAGTCTCATTCAATTCAAATAATATAATTCAGAATTTAACTTTCTTTTTTAATTAGTTACTACGGTACAGACCTTTGTGTTCCATTTTGGGGTGAAGTGTGAAGGGCAGAACCGTGGGCGGCATTTAGAGTTCAGTCACACTTCTTCAGAGAAGTTGTGCAGACACCTCGTCGGGGTGATGGCCTGGCAGCCGGGCAGCCCTGGGCCCCTGCATGGGCTGCAGAAGACTGTCCACGGGCAGCCTACTGTTCCTGAACAGGATGACATTTTATAGGGACTATTAGAAATGCACGAATTCTGCACATGAAATGTCAACTGATATATTAAGAAAAGCAACTCACTATAGCCACTAGCTGTAAAATGTCTTTAGCTTTTACCCCATTCTGCTCCATAGATACACCATAGATAAGCTTGTACCATTTCAGATGAGATCATTTGACACTCAAAATACACATTCAAGTGAAACTTTTGCAATAACAGAGTGAAAATTTAAAGAACAATGAAAATAATAGAATTTCTCCATCTTCACTTCAGAAACCAAGGTCATGGATTATGAATTTTAAACAGGCTCTATATCACTCAAAAATCCTTCTAGATAGAGAAATGGCGTCTTTATTCAAGTTGCCTATTACTTTTAAAGTATGTTCTCACTGAATAGCTTTCTGCTTTGGACAAGGGTAACTTGTACAAATTGGATACTAATACAAAAAAAAAAGTTAATCCCTATCATAAAGCAATTGAATTTCATAGCATTTTCGTATTGAATTTTATAGTCAGTGATGCTGCCCCCCACTATGTCTAGAAATCCAGAGAAAATTGAGTGCTTGAAAAATAAAATGCAGGCTTAATATTTATGTAACCTTTTCAGTATGGCATAGCTGAGGAAGATATTCCTCATGGAAAATGAGATGAGCCATAAAATTAGTCCCTGGTGTATACAGACTACCAAATACTCAACTTCAGGCACAGTAGAATGACAGCAGGGTGTCGATGGCGTTTCCCTTAACCTCGGCTCATGAGTGGTGTAGCAGATACATGGCTTCATTCTCGGTTTTAGTGTATGTTGCCTGCACTTCCTGGTCATCCTTAAGGCTGCTCTGCCCACACATTGATGACTGCCTTCCCATCACATTGAATTCCGTTTTCTCACCACGATCAGTCCACACGTTTACACAGAAAAGCATCACCTCCTGGTTTTAGGTGAGCTGGTTGGTCATCTCACTGCTCCCGACTAGTAATGCTGCCATTTGTGCACCACTCAGAATTTGAAGAACGGGGCGTATAGGACACCTTCAGTATCGTTTAGTTTTGTTGGTGTCTTACCTCGTCAATCTGCCGTTTTTGGTTGTTGCTGTAGAAAACAGGGATTTACTTATGCTTTAGGACAGATTATGTTGTTTGAGCAGAAAATGGAAATGGACTTAAAGTAGAGAAAAAAAAAAAAGCATATTTAGTGGTGTCCTGACTCGTAAAACTAGAAGCGCAATCTGTCTAGCATAGTCTGCCAGGGGGCGCTGCTGCGATGAGGGGGCATACCTTTTCCTCTGCTGGCTGGGATCATTTCTGAACTAGTTTTTACTCTGTTGAGCTATATGAAAAATAGACTTAGGGATATAAATCATTACGTGTTCATCATTTTAGTTTTTTCTTTTAATTTTGGACCATGAACCATCAGTCCATCCCGTGTTAATTAAGCGTTACCATGTGTAGGGTTGTGCGCTAGGCATAGCGAAGAGACACAAAGCACATGCAGGAGATCACGTGGTTGACTGTTTCAGAGTCTGCTTTTTGGAGCTACGCAAGCTTGTGTTTGAATCCTGCTCTTCCACTTACTAATGGGTGATCATGGAGAAGCTATTTACTCTTTTAATCTCAGTTTTCCCACCTCTAAAATGATGATTAAAAATAGTCATTGTGTCATAAGAATTTTTTGAAACATAACATGACTCTACACATAAAATATTGAATGCACTGCATGACTAGCACATAATGAATACTCAATATTTTCATATTACTAAATTAACATCATTTCTATCATTGTTCAAGTCCGCTCTTCAAGGAATTAGAAGCAATTCAGTAGATGAATATTGAACTGACAAAAATACAAACAAAATCGTTATACTAAGGTATATTATCTTGAGGAAAATTTTCAGAATATAAACAAATTTAAATTATATATATAGGAAAAAAACATAATATGCCATTAATTAGCCTGTTTCCAGCCTAAAATCAATTCCCTAATTTAAAAAAAGGAAGAGAGTCCTTTTCACTTTTGGAGAAATAAGAAATTATATTTTCCTAAAATGTTTTGTCATATATGGTCATTGCTAAATAAGTGGGCCAGATGAGAAAATTTTAAATAAATGACCAGCATCTATAATCTCAACATTCACAGATGGCCACCCTCAGTAGTTTAATGTATATTCCTCCAGTCTTTATGATGTAGCTTTTAACATGGTGAATATTCTATTGTGCATTAACCTTTATGTCTGCTTTTGATGTTAAACTTTATAGTATAATTTTCCACATCTTTAGGAACTCTTTATTAGCATAATTATTAACACCTCAGAAATTTTGCATTTTACTTGAGGACATACAGTGCATATGGACTAGTAACGTTTTGTCGCCAGTCTATACGTTGTCAGACAATTAGAGAACATGACTGGAGACAAACTAATAGACTTGTGATGTTCGAACAGTTACATCTGTGAAAAGAAGCACTATTATTAGCTAAAATTCTTAAGAAAGCCATTAAAATAAAAAAAAATGTATGTTTGTGTTGTTTATTGAAGAATGAACAGAACACCATTAAGGAACAAAGAAGGTTAAGGTTATCTAGGTCAGCGTAACCTCATGAGCCAAAAAAAAAATTTAAGTAGAGGCTTAAAATCTGAGATGCTGATAGTTTGTAAAAAATGAATAAACAGAAGCCTCAGTTAAATAGGGTTGGGAGGCTAGAGGGGGTCTGTGACAATAGCAGAGCCCAGCAGGAAGAAGAAAGACTCCTCTTCTGTCCTGGCAAGGGCTCAGCCAAGTGGGAGTGCGGACCCTGTTTGCTACAGCCCTCCCCGCTCTCTCTTCCCCTCGGCCAGAGTTCTCCTTCTCTTGCCCAGTGGGAACCTGCCCAGGGCTTGCCATGGTTGCAGAACCCCGACTGCAGTTCTCTGCTGATCCTGAAGAAAGCCATGTTTGCAGGAGAAATATCTGACAGTCTGCTTCAGGTCAGTATAGTTTATCTGAGCATGAATAGTGCATGCTGTAAATGTTGTAAATGAAAACTGGATGATGATGTGGAGAGAAGTCGAAGAGACAGATTTCATTTTCTTAGGTGAATTTCTGTGTCAACCATAGTCCCTGGAGGGTACTAAGGGCCTAAGTGCACGCTTGCTTAGACTTTCTAGTATTTTGCAGACGATTTTCACGTGCAGTATATTGAAAATTGCCTGAGCAAAGTATTGAGAAAGTCATGTTCTTTTCTTTATAGTAAATGAGTTGATGAAGAATCAGAGAGTTCTTTCATGCGCTCTCAAATAAAAATTTTGTATTTTGTTTTGAGTTCATACTCAAACAATACATTAGTTGAAATAAAATGTGTAGGGGATTTTGTTTTGCCCCCAAATTTTGTACACATTGTTCCATTGCCTTTTGAAATTTGTTCTTATGTAGAGACCAAAGACTCTTATACATATAATATGTGTAAGGCAATGTACCAGTTACTAAGGATGTATGGACAAATTACCCCAAAACTAAGCCATGTAAGATAACCATTTATCATGCTGATGAATTTTCTGTTTCAGAAATTCCACTGGGGCACTGTGGGGTGACTTGTCTCTGTTTTCCAATGTCTAGGACCTCAGCTGGAAAACTCAAAAGCTGGAGCTAGTGTCAGCTGAAAGTTCATTCATTTATACATGTGGCATCTGGTCTGGGATGACTCGAAAGTTTGGGGACTGAAGCAGCTGGGGTTCTGTGCCTCTTTGTGTGTTTGCTTCACATGTTTTTTCCAGCATAGCGGTTAGTGCATTCATGGTAGTCGTATCTGTGGTAGTCAGGGCTTCAACAGCACGGCTGCAAAAGGGAGAGAGAGAGAGAGAGAGAGAGACCCTGTCACCTATTACTGCCTAGCCTCAGAAGTCCGATCGTGGCACCACCATGGCACCCTGTTGACAGAGGCGTATTCAAAGTCCCATCCAGTTTCAAGGGAATGTGGACACAACTTCTCAGTGGAAGGATGTCAGCATTGCGTTGTAATTAAAACGCGTGGAGAGAGCTATATACTGGTGTGTCGATCTTTGGGAAATATAATTTGCCCAGGCATAGAGGCTAACACTGATAACATCGCATTGGAATTCCAGCTACCCAACATAAGAGGTATCTCACCATTCCTTTCGCAGTCCTACGTGCCTTTGTTTGACTGTGTCAACCCTCTTCTCATCCTTTCACAATCTCCACTTCTCTGTATTTCAGATCTTTCTCTATAGTTTTACCACCTGTGCTTTCATGCCATCTCACAATGGATTCATGCACAAGCATGTGTGTGTGCAGATTTGGGTTTCATATGATATGAAAAACATAAATGCATCCTTCTGCATCTCTATTTTTTTCCCTTAACCTGTGTTCTTACAATTTCTTCAAACTGTTTCATGTAGCTTAAACACATACATTTTACATGCAGTTTACTATTCGGTTGAACATATTTTCCACAAATTATTCATTTGATTGATGGTGGAGTATGGAGTTTCCAGTTTTGTTTTATTTATGTGATTCTTATCTCCAAGACTATGTTTTCATATAAATTTCTTTTAATTTTCCTTTCATATAAAATGTTGTAATACATATGTAATTTGTATTATGTGCCATAAGGATAAAGTTTTTTGTTTTTTTTTTTTACCAAATGAATTTGGAATTTATTCTAGCACTATTTATCAAGTAAAAAAAAAATTAGTTGGAAATAATTTCAAGTTTATAGTGTGTTGCAAAAAAAAGTACAAAGAAAATTCATATACCATTTACCCAGGTTTGCTTATTATTCATATGTCCATGTTATATGTATGTATATATATGTGCACATATATACATAGATACGTGTGTGCACATTACATTAATCATGGCTCTCACCTGTCAATACTTTTATGTGTATTTCCTAAGAATAGGAGTATTCTGTAACCACAGTCATCATCAAATTCATAAATTTACATTGAATCAGTACTTTATGACTTACATTCCAATTTTTTTGAATTGGCCCAGTCTTATCCTTTATAGCATTTTCCCAGTCTAGCACAGAATCCAATCTCTAGGGTCAGATGTTACAGAGTTACCATGTCTCTTTAACCTACAACATTCTCGAAGACTTCCTATGTCTTTGATAACATGGACCCAATTGAAGACTATAGAATTCACTCTCTTTTTTCAAGAGAAGAGTCCTTATTTTGCTTTTGTTGCTTACTCACAACTACAATGAAGTTATGCATTTGTGGTGTGTCTAAAGATTATCACATCTGGAGAAACAATGTCCATGAGCAACGTTCCCTCTGATCACCTTGAAGGTGTTGCCCCAATTCTCCATTGTTAATTTACTGTTTAAAAAATGTTGCTGTTAACATTCAACTAATAAACAATTAATGGGGGACACTTTAATTCCATGCAAATCTCTGGATCTCATCAAAATTTCTCCTTAAATAGTATCCACTGGTGCTTCTTGTCTGACAGTCTTTACCATCATGGTCACAGTATAATGATTTTCCAGCTCCGGAATCCATCCAGCATTCAGTATTCTACCATAAGCAACAGACTACACTTCTTATGTATTTATGTCTTTATTATTGAATAATAATAAATTCCTACATTTAATGGTTTATATAGTTGATTACTGAACATAGCTGTTTCAGTGCACAAATCCTCCCAGATTTGGCCCTTAAAAGCCTCCTCAGTCTGGTTCCTCAGTGTTTATGACATGCACCCATCTGACTTTCTGACACGACAGTATATTCCAGGCTCATGCTGGACCTACTCTACCTTAACTATGGAATCAACTATTTTTCCGAAATGCTACAGTTCCTGTTTATTAGTACCATTCACTTAAGAGTCCAGTGTTTTCCTGTTGATCAGTAATGTTAACCCTGTTATAAATCAAGGTTCCATATATGGTTGGGTCTTGTCTAGGCTTAATTCTGTTCCATTAGCCTACTTAACTGTTACTATATACCATATACTAAAGTCTCTTAATAATGTCATGTTAATTATCATCTGCTTACTTTTGGAGAATGTCTCAGCTCTTTGTAGTCCTTGCCCACAATAAACTTGGAATTAGTTTGCTAATTTGAATGAACAAATTAACCACTAGGATTTTTATTAAAGTTATATTAAATCTTAGGTCAATTTCTAAGAGTTTTGTCAACTTTCTTTAGGATACTGCGTATTTTTCTTTTTAATTGAAAAACTAAGGTAGAATTTTCTCATTGTTAATCATTTTGAGTTGATTTTCCCCAGCACATAATGTGTCTTGAATATAAGACATTTTATAATTTCAAAAACATATTCTTAAGTTATGTCTTTAAATAGAAACATCATTGATTTGGTTTATTTCCTTGTATGAACCCTATCTAGGCACAGTTTGTGTTTCATTTCCCTATCTTAATATTTATTATTAATGTGAGGAATGTTTTTATTTTCCTCTTTTTATTTTTATTTCTACATACATGCTGTTGATATCACACTAGATGTATATCCCCTTAGTCCGCAGAGCTGCCAAGTGAGCAACTCTGTGGTGACCAGTCTGTGTGATCTGCATGATATGGAGGAGTTTCCTGAAATACAGGGACTTTTAAAGTTCACAATGGGGGCAGTCTCTTGCAAACTGGGACCAATTCGTCATTACACACATGACTGACTGAGAGTGGGGTTCCCTCTTGCCTAGTCTAAGTGCGGTACTTCCCGGGTGTGCAATGGAAATAGTATTCTTTTTAAATTTGCCAGGACATTTAAGTGGATTATTGGTATAGTTTTGAAATAAATAAGGAAATAATATTCTCAATTAAAATCATTCCAAAAAACAAATGAACGAAAACTCTAGGTAAAACTTCACCAGGAAAATTTACCAGAGTTAGGGAAAAAATGATGACAAACTTATACATTCTTCCAGATAAATGAAAAAAGAAAAAAAATCTCTGCCTTTCAGTTTGAGGTCAGTTTGTCTTTTTTTATATCATCATCATGTCATAATGTTGATTAAAAAAAGAACGTGACACAGGCCTTACAAAAAAGGAAAATTTCAGACCTTAAATATGATATTAAAATCCTAACGAAAATATTAACAACAACATTTTAGCAAAACATATATTATGACCAAGTTGTTTTTAGTCTTCAAAGAAAAGACTGGAAATATTTTAAAGTCAATGTGATTTGACACCTTAATAGAATAATCGAGAAAAATTGAGAATTATCTCAATAGGTACAGATGAATTAGTTGATAACATTAAATGTCCATTCATAATTAACAGCAAAGAATATTTTTATTCTGATACAAGATAGCTACAACAAATGCAAAAGACAAAGCATTGAGCTTGACGGTGGAATGTCTGAAGCTTTTCCTTTGAGATCAGGAATGAGAAAAGGATGGCCACAGTGGCTACTTTTATTCAATATGTATTTGAGGTCCTAGCTAGTCCAAAAGGAAAACAAACAAAATCATATGTAGTGAGGGCATAAACTAAAACATGTGTAGTCATTGTCATTATATATGTAAACCATCCAAGAGCATCTGTGGATATTTACTAGAATAAAGCAGCATTATAAGCAAGTTCATTGGATGTAAGATCAATTCACTCCATCCTAGTCCCTACCCCCCGAAAACTTCTGCTTAAGTGGAGGAATATACCATTTTACTATCAGAAATCTCAATATTATAGGTTCATTTTATCCAAATTCTACCAGATCTACCCAATCAAAACTCTAATATGATGGTTTGTTGAACTTGCCAGGCTGATTCTAAAAATCATGTGGGAATGCGAGTGGTACAGAATATCCAAAATAATCTTGAAAAAGAACAACAAAATGGGAAAACTTGCCCCACTGGATATTAAGACTTATTGTAATAATGTTATAATAATTAAGACAGTGTGGTATGTGTGTAGAAACAGGCAACTATACCGATGGAACAAAAGAATGAGCCCAGAGACATACCCATACATATATGCGCATTTAACTTACAAAGAAACATGGCCTCAGAGAGTAGAAAGAAACTGTGTTTTTAATAAATGGTGCTGAGAATAATTGGTATTCATGGACATATCCATATCCAGAGCTTGCACAGAAATCAATTCTAGTGGATTGTAGATCTGAATGTTAAGGAGAAAAATAAAGCTTTAGAAAAGTAACATAAAATTTTTAAAGACTTCTGTATAGAAAAATATTTCTTAAATAGGACTTAAAAATCTTTAAGAAAGTAAATATTGATAAATTTTGATGAAATTAAAATATTTCTGCTAAATAAATGGCATTAATTCAGTAAAAAAGCAAACACCTACTGAAAGAATATATTTGTAACTCATATAATTGACAAAGATTGCATCCACAGCATGTAAGTAAATCTTCCATATCACTAGGAGAAAGAGAGGCCATTCAATAAAAATATGCAGAAGACAGCTGAACAGCAATTTCACAAATAAGGATATAAAAATAACCAACAAACATATGAAAAAGCACTTTAAAGATATTGGAAAATGAACTTTAAAACTACAATGAGATAATACTTCTTCTCCAACAGAAATTTGATAATACCAGTGGTTGGAAAGAATGTGGGATAAAAAATACTCTCATGAACTTCTGTAGGGAATATAAATTATTTTTAAGTAGAAAAAGTTAGTATTATTTACTCTATTTGAATATATACAGTCTTTATGATGTTATAATTTCATCCTTAAGTATATATCGAAAAGAAATTTACATACATGTGCACAAAAGGCATTTTAAAGAAATGTCCTTAGGGGCATTACTATAATATATCAGCTCTGGAAACTGCCCACCAATGGCAGGATGAACGAAACCATTGTGTCGACTGTATTGAATGGGGCAACAGTAGCTGAAAATGAACAAGCTGCAGCTACATGCAACAGCATGACTAATCCCACAGCACAACCTAGAGTGAAGGAAATAAAACCTGTTTGTCTAAGAATGCGTAATTGGGTGGTAAAGTAATACAGAAAGACAAGTGATGCCCAAACAAGATAATTGTTGCCTAGAAATGGAGAGTAATGGCTGGAAGGAAAAAACAGAGATATTAGTGTGCAATGATGTAGCTTGACCTGTGTTATGGCTATTTAGTTATTCACCTGGTGATAAATGAACCGACCTTTTCATTTCTTAATGTATGCTTTTCTAAACTTGTGTTACCTGTCATAAAACCAGTTTGAAATGCAAAAAGGCAAACACAATAAAAATCAAAGATTACTTAGAATTAAACATCAAATGGACACACTACATATCAAAATTTGTATTTAGAGATGTGCCTACATTTATAATGTTACTAAAAATGAAAAGAAATTTGAAGGAAAATATCAATACTAATGAAGAAATTGATAAAATAATAACTAAGCAGTTTAAAAAATAATTTAAAAAAAGCAATGTTTGAACAGCTTAAAAAACAAGATGAAAAACTAAATTAAGAGAGAAAATTGCATTGAGTGGACTCAGAAGAAGGGAAACAGAGAGAAATAACCCTGTTAGGAAAGAAGAATTACTAGAGGATTAGTACATTTATACTTATGATTCTGTCAGTTTTTGTTTCAAAATTATAGATTAGAAAGACACAAATTCATGAGAAAAAATTTCCTCTATGGAGGGACTAGGGAGCAAAATTTAAAAGATTTAAGTAGTATTTGTAATTAGTTATATTTTTATTTAAAATATTTGAGATCATGGGCTTTTATATAGTTATAATATTGTTTACAACTTTCAGTGTTTTTAGAAAAATCCAAATTTGAATAGATTCTTAAATAAATCTTTAAAGAACCAAGAAATTATTCTATTTTTAGATAATTCACGTAAGTCAAAATGGTTAATTCTTAATTGTTTGATCAGGGAATTGATCATATTTACTAATGCTACCTAGAATTTCAAATAGAGCCTGTAATATATTAAGGACATTTCACCTTGTGGGCAAAGTATTGATTGCACTGAGCAAGCCATGCCTGCCATAGAGCTCCAATGTATGCCCTTGTTGGCTTCAGCCTGCTTTACTGTAATGGTTTCCAAATTCTGCTCCTTTCAATCTGTGCTGATTTTGAAAGACTCATCCCATTCTACCATATCTTAGCTTGAGATATTGTTAACACCTATTTACATTTCTGCTATAGCTGCCAAGTGGACAGCATAATATTGTAGAACCTTCCTCTGCTCTGCTCTATGTACCTCATCTTACGCATTTCGCCTCATAGGAACCATTGTAACTAGCATTTATTGAGTGCTTTCTGTTCCAGTATATTCTTCCTAAGATGATCACATTGTTTTGTCTTTTCTTGTGATAATGTGGCGAATTACTTAAACCTTTAATGTTTTAAACAAACCATACAGAATACGCATTACTACACATTGCTTGGGTCAGAGAACTGCTCTGTATAACTCTAAACCTTTGAGATTTGGTCAAACTTTAAACTTTCTCTCTGCCTAACATAACTCCTCTTCTCCCCCTTTTTTTTTCTTTTGGTCACAGTTTCATGTAAACTTGAAAAACATATGTGCTCTTTAGTTGTTGGATATAAAGTTTTATAAATGTGTCAAAACAGATCAATTTTAATTGTGCAGATCAAGTTTCTTGTCTTCTTGCTCTGTAATTTACTGAGGATGTGTTAAATCCCTCACCATGATTATTGATTTTTTTTTACCATTTTTTATTGATTTATAACCATTTTACAATGTTGTGTTTGGTTTTTTTTTAACATTTTTTATTGATTTATAATCATTTTACAATGTTGTGTGATTATTGATATTTTTAAATCTTTAGTACTGTCAAATTTCATTTTACACATTTTAAAGATATATTTTTGGGTTTGTAGGTATTTAAAATGTTTGTATCTTCCTGTTTGATGGACTTTTATCATTAGAAAATGTTCCTTTTTTAATCTCTGGTCATGCTGTTTGCCCCAAAGCCTTTGTCCAATATTAGAGTAGCTTAATCAACTTCCTTTTGGTTAATGTCTACCCTGTATACTTTTGCCATTTTTTTTAATTCTCAACTTTTCTGTCTCATGATCTTAATTTGATACCTGGAAATAGACTGAGACATAGTTGCATCCAGACTTATTGGAGAGGACACTCAAAATATATACCTATAAAAAAGTATTAAGACAACATTGATCAGAGGGAGAAGCTAAATACGATATAGTTGCAACCAAGGCTGGAGAAAATCCTGTTAGGAGCTTTGCAGCTGGAATGACTCTTGAGTTGCCCAAATTAAGGTGGCCAAGGGCCCCCTCGTCTCTGGGAAGGAGCTGGCATAAGCTTAGGCAAGACATTTCCCTGCATTCAAGGGTAAATACCATGCAAAATGCAGCAGGGGGTCTGTCTTCCCAGCAGCTGGGAATGGGTCCAGAGGCCTGAAAAGAAGACCTGGGTGGAGCAGAATGGTATCCACTGAAATCACTTACGGTCCATCCTTTCCAAGGAAGCTATGATTGAATTTTGGCCTTTTTATTCAGCTTTAAATATGTCTTTTAATTGGAGTACATTTCATTCATAGTTAATATAATTACTGCTACATTTAAGTTTAAGCATATCATTAACTTTGGTTAGGAAACAAAAAAATTTCAGTTCACCTATCCTAGATTCTTTCCTCCTTCCTTTTTTGTCTTCATTTTAAGAATTTTAAGAATTATCTTGTATGTTAGGTGATGATGTGTTAACTAACTAACCATGAAAATCATTTCCTAATACATACATGAATCAAATCATTGTCTTGCACACCTTAAACTTACACACTGTTATGTGTCAATTGTATCTCAGTACAGCTGGAAGAAAAATATATACTTACAGGTGTGTGTTTTTTCCTTCTATTTGTTTTTAGCTGTAAATTTGTTTAGCATTCTCTTGGACTGTTACCATAGAGATATAAATGAATGGTTTTATTCCTTTGAAAGCAGTACAGGAACCTTGAAAGACATTAGGGACATTTATTCTCCAACCTACAGGGCCACTCCTAACCTGTGAAAATCATTGTGTAATAATTTTTGCAAGGCCCTTGTGTATATGGACAATTTGATTTAAAAGTCTATAAATAAAAATTTGGGGGACCACACGAGATTTAGTTACTTATTAACAAGTACTTAGAATGATGAGCTGATATGAGGAACTTAAGTATTTGTTTGTTGTTCTCAATGTGTATAAAGATTTGTCACCGTGTCTAGACATCATCACTTTCTGTTCAGGTCTAGAAACCATCTCCTCAGGTACTTTATTACCAAACTTCACGTCTCTTACTGTGAGACCAAGAGAACGAGGCTGTTATTATTTACTATCCTATGTCTTTTCGGAATATGTTTATTTTGAAACAACACAGATTTTCTTGTCTGTGCAGTTCTCTAACCCATTTATTTAATGCAAGTTACATAATTACCCATGACTGTCGTCCATTGTCTTGCTTGTGTGAACTCTTGGCTTCCAGTTCAAATATTATCACTGAACTTTGTTAGTGATGACCAAAAATGTGATTCTTACTGAGAGTACGCAGGGAAATGTAAAAGATACTTCTCGTCCTGGTCATTTTAAATTAACCATTCAGAATTTTATAGTCTAAATGCAGAACAACACATCTTCCAATGATGCCTCCTCTTGAACTCTTTCGGTCATCTCTCTCAGTTCCTAGAATGTGAATTTTTTCACTGTTGACCTCATCCTTGCCTTCCCCACACTTGCCCCGAGCAAGAATAGCGAGGGGGCTGTTGGCAGAGAAAACAGGGCAGTTCTTTTTCACATCACTCATTTAGCATGGCTGAAAACTGTTAATTTACACGTGGCTCTAGGTCTATCACCATTAGAATGTGAAGAGCAAATAGTTCTGGAGAAAGAAGGCATTCTCTTATGCTATAGAACACGTCAGTGCGTGCCAGGTTTCTTAACTCAGCAAGTCCTAAGCATGAAAAATCATGAAAACAGTTACATTATTTTAACATGCTTTTCTCCTCCTGTAAGTCAGATTGCTCACATGTTAGACCTTTTACCATGTCACATATGCCTTTTCTGTATTGTGTATCATTTTTTCCCTCTTGCTTGGGTCCTGATTTTTTCGTACTTATTTTTAACTGACAAATGTTCTTTTTATCTGTGTATACTATTCTGTTAAACTCATTCTTTGAAGTTTTAGTTTCAGCCATTGTACCTTTTAGTTCTATAATGTCAATTTTCTCTTAAAAATATTTGCAATTCTCTTTTGAATTTTTGAGTGTTGTAATTTAATGATTTATAATACGAATTATAGTTACTGTAAAGTCTGATAACTGCAGTATCTGAATATCACATAGATCTGTTTCTTTTTAATTTTTTTTCTTTGTGCTCTGTTTTATTCCCTTCTTCTATGAAAGCTTTTCACAATTAAATGTGAGATACCATATATAAAAATTATAAAAATCACTAGAAACTCTGGATAGTGCTGTGTTCTTCCAGGATGAATTTACTGTGTTTTTGGTTTTTGGGTTTTTTTGGCACCTCTTAAAAGGTTGTTTTATTGCCTTTATCTTTTCAGAGGCTGAGATAATTTGAAGTTAGATTTAAGTCCTTCAGAAACGCATCAATTTTTGCTTTACCTGGTCTCCTCAAGTATGTCTCTTTGGGGTTATAAGCCAAAGCTTAATTTTTTTTTTTAACCAGATCATCTGCTCCTTGTAAGTCTCTGACCTCCAATTTCTCACCTTGCCACCAAATTCTGTGAGGCTGGCCTACCTCCTCTTCCTCTCAGATCCACTTTCGCTGTCATAATTGGCAACTTCTTCATGGGAAAAAGGACACCAAACATTTGAAACGCCTCTCCTTCCTACTTGCTTTCTGTATCCTAGTCTGGCAAATTTTCAAAGTCTAGATAGGTTTTCAGTTCAAACAAATTCTTCATCTTCATTTTCTAAAGTTTCTGTTGTTTTATGAGATGAATGATTTGAAACAAGTAATTCAGTCATTATTAGTACACCATTACTGTCAAATTGCTCTGAATTTGATGCAAATAATATATGTTTTTTTCTTAATTCAACCTGAAATAATATTATCAACTATATGCATAATATTCAGTCATACATGTAGTAAACACCCTGGGAACACATTATTTACCAAATATGAAACTGCAGAGCGGCACAAAGTGATGGAAATGACAGGGTCTGTCAAGTCTCTTCAGCCACATACTGGGAAGGTTTAAAATTAACATTTAAATATAAGTAAATATCAGTAAAGAATAAAAAGAAATATTCGAGTTTAAATTACTTTCACATTCACCTGAGATGGATGGAATGATTCTTCAAACTGATTCTAGGAATTTTTAATAATATTCATAAAAATTTGTGATGCAGAATATGTTTTCTGTTTTACAATGAGGATATTAAGGCTCAGAGAGATAAAATTTCTTGCTTGATATCACACAGCTGGCAGGTGTTGGAATAAGGCTTTCAGCCCATATTGCACGTGTGTAACGTGCGTTCCTAAAATCCTAGTATTCTTTCCATCCCAAGATGCTGTTTCATTGAGCCACACCATTCAGAACAACTGCATATTTAATTTATATTTGGGTTTTGAATGAAGTAGTATATTTGCCATGTGGCACTATTTGGGCAGAATATAAGGAAGTGTGCAGAGAAAATCATTCTTTTCCTCAATTATTCAAAACCTTCAAGTACATATTCATTAGATTCTCCCTTTGCTCGTAAGTCATAATTTCTTCTTCTACTTCTATATTTTCATATAGGTCAAGTATTACATGGTTTCTTACCTGCATGGTTCCTGATTCAGTGAGCATTACGTGGCTTGTGAGTCAACTTAAACTTATGTTTAAAATCAATTTCTTTTGTTCACAATTATCAAGTCAGAAAAATACTTTTTCTCTGACTTCCAGAAGAGGGACACTAGATTCAAAACAGAATCTAAACTTACCCCGAAGAACTTTGGTAAATTGAAATTGCTTAAAAGTATCAGTAATTTTGCAATTCAGGCAGGAAGGCATCCAAACTGTATTACAAATTCTTGCGTATGTCCGTCTAGCAAAAGTGTCAGGTGCAAATGATCAGATTATGAATCTGTGGATTTAAATTTAGAATTGATTTTTTTAAAATCATGCTATGGCAAGATAGAGGGATTAACAAGGGATATTATAGCAATAGCTGTTTGTTCTGATGATTAAGTTGTGTTTTGGGCTAGAATTGTCTCTCAACACTTAGTTTTAATTCTATGGAATTAAATTATTTTACAAATCAGATACACATATCAGTTTCTTAAATATTTGTACAATGCTAATCTTATCCTTTACTTTAGCATATTTTGGGAACTTATAGATATTTTCTTTTATTTTAATATTTTAGCTATGAAATGTCCTCTCAATTTCAGTTCAACCTAAATGGCTTATAAATAAAAAGAGAAATAGAGTAGAAATAATGGATTAGATGCAGAGACCAGAGGGCATTAAGTAGCTGGCTAAGGGATTCGAATGTTCCTAAAGTAGGCAGTGGGGAGTCCCTGAACATAACTGAATAATGGAGTGAGATCATCCAAAATGTGCTTTATAAGTAGCAATCTGGCATTCAGCCCACTAGGGTGGGCACACTAGGCACATGACTATGCCAGTAAGACCTTCTGAGATTGTGCAGGAGACAGATTGTAAGTACCTGGATTAAGAAAGTGATTATAGTAAGAATATGAAGCAGATACTTTTGAGATATTAAAGACCCAGAATTGACAGGATCAGGGCATAATGCAATAAATTGTGAATGAAGTGGAAGATTGATCATGAGAACATTTTATTTTTTAAGATTTAGGTGAGTAAGATGGTAATAACATTTACAAATATAAATTATGTAAATTATTTAAGAAACTATGGCCCCAAATTTCTCAAATCTGAGGAATGAAATGGACATTCAAATTCAAGAAACTCAAAAAACTCCAACTAGGAGGAATCCAGAAATATCTACACTGAGACACATTACCATTAAACTGTCAAAAGTCAAAGACAAAAGAAATTTTATGTACAAAGGAGCCCCCATAAGATTATCAGTTAATTTCTCAGAAGAAACATTATACGCAAGAAGGGAAAGTATAGAAGAAACAGATAAATTTCTAGAAACATACAGCTTATCAAGACTAAACCATGAAGAAATTAGAAACTATGAACCGACCTGTAACTAATCAGGAGACTGAATCAATTAAAAAATTCTTCTAACTAAAGGAAAACCAAGGAACAGATGGCTTCATTGGAGAATGGTGCTGAACGTTTAATGAAGAATGACACCAATCCTTCTCAATCTCTTCCAAAAGTTTGAAGAAGTGAAACACTTCCAAACTAGTTTAGACAGCCAGGATTATTCTGATACACAAATAAGACAAAACTACTATAAGAAAAGAAAACTACAGACTGATATCTGTGATGATATTAAAGCAAAAGTTCTCAACAGAAGACGGCGAACTGAATTCAGCAACATATTGCAAAGATTCTACATTGTGACCAAGTGAAATCTATTCCTGGAATATAGGATGTGTCAACGTATGAAAACCAATCAGCGTAATACACCACTTTAACACTGTGAAGAACAAAACCCACATGATCCTTTCAATTGATGCAGGAAAAGCATTTGGTAAATTCAAGACCCTTTCAAGATAAAAACACCAAATAAACTAAGACTAGAAGACCATTATGTCCATAGAATAAAGTCCAAATAAAAATATAATGTCTTTATGTAATAAAGTCATAATAAAATAATATATGAAAAGTCCACAGCTAATATTGTACTCAATGGTGAAAAATGCAAGGTTTTGTTCTAAGATCAGTAACAAGGCAAGAATACCCATGCCCACCACTTGTATTTCACATAATACTGAAAATCCTAGCCAGAGCAATCAGGTCAGGAGAAAAAACAAACAAAAAAATTCCCAAATCAGACAAAAAAAAAAAAAACAGAAAGAGGTAAAATTATCTCTGCTTACAGATGTTATGATCTTGTATTAAAAAAAAAAAAAAACTAAATATTTCACAAAAGATCTGTTAAAACTAATCAGCATATTCAGCAAATTCAAAGGACACAAAATCCAACATTCAAAATCAGTTGTGATTCTATACATTTATAATAACCTACTTCAAAAGGAAATTAAGAAGACAATTCCACTTTCAATGTCACCAAAAAGAATAACATGCACAGGAGAAAACAATGAAGGAGACAGAAGCCTTGTACACCAAAGACTATAAAATGTTGCTAAAATAAATAAAATAAAGACACGAATAAATGGAAAGGCATCTGACATTCATGGTTTGCAAGACTTAATATTTTTAAAATGTCCGTATTACCCAAAGTGATCTGCATACTTACTGTGTTCTCTATCAAAATCCCAATAGCTATTTTGCAGAAAGATAGAATACCATTCTAGAATTCATATAGAATCTGAAAGGAGCCTGAATAGCCAAAATAATCTTGAGAAAGAAAAGCAAAGCTGGAGGTCTCACACTGCCTGATATCAAAACATACTGCAAAGTTACAGTGTCTGTTCATCTGTTTATCATACGACTTTCTGTCTGGTTTGATTTCCATGGTAGGATAATCTTCACATTTACAAATTATTTTACTATATATCTTTTCTATAATTTTAATATGAATTAAAACCCATTTTCAGAGTGCATTTATTTTTTTTTTTTAACAAAAAGTAAAATAAATGACCCTAGCCAGGAAGAATCCTTTAATATCCTTTAATCCTACCTATCCTTTAATCCTACCTATCCTTTAATATGCATAAAATTTTTGAATAATACTTACTTTTCACTTATGTTTGCCATTTCTGTCTACCAATGTGAGCTTTTGATGCCAATAAATCAAAACATTTTGGTTAATGAATTTTAATTTTCTTTTATTTGGAATACTAATAAATAGTTATTCACCATTTTAAATGTTTTATTTTACAGATGTTTCAAACTATCTGCTTTCTACATTCAGCAATTTACTCAGATACTTAATTCATTTTAATTTCATTATAAGTTATTCTCTCCCTAAAATATAATGAATGTATGTATCCAGGTGCACACACACACATACACACACACAAACAATTAGGTTAAAGGTATATATTTATATGCTTTAATTGGATATATGTTTATATTTTAGTTACATTATTTTTCTTGAGATAGAGTAGTTTTTAAAAATTTATTTAGGTTTCACTTAATATAATGTAGATAAAAAGAAATTTTAAATGAATAATTACTCTTCTTTTTTTTTTCTTCCTATTTTCCCATTTTGTAAATTAACCTACAGCTACTATAAATTGTCTCCATATATCATTGCTCATTTTAAGTTCTTATCTCCATGCTATTTCTCATACAAGGCATTCTTCTTGGAATTACCTTTACTCCCCTCTTCAGCAAGAGTTTCCTCCAAAGCCCTCAAACAGTTGTAACAAATACCCTCTGTGAGATCCTCCCATAGCTGATCACCGTGCTGATTTAGCTGATTCTCGTTTGCTTTCATAGCGCAATTCATCAAAGAAGTTACCGAAAATGCCTTTTGAATTTCAGTTATTTTGATTTACATGAATAAATTTGCCAATTTTATATTTCTTAAAAGTTCTACATGTGGTTATATCTTACATAATTAGATAATTACATCACTAATTACAAGTGGGATTTACAAAAAGTTTCTTACGTAGAGATGAGTAAATCAAATAATTGTGTATATTAATTAATTATCAATAAGCTTCAGTTATACTTATTACATATGAATTGAAAATCTGTTATGATTCTAAAAGGACTGTGAAGAGACTTAAAGTCTCTGTTTTTATTGGAAGATTTTGAAGTCAGATCAGTCTTTGGACTGACTTTGGAGTCAAATTGACCTTGATATGATTTTGGGGAAATTACTTAAACTTTTCTGACTCAAGAATTGTTGTTAAGGGGCACTTTTTTAAAAGATTCCTTTCTTTATCGTCCTCTAGTCTCTGAAGTCCTTCAGCTCAAGGAATATGTCTTAAAGTATCTCTGTCCCAGTGCATTGTCTGACATCTAGCAAGCACTTACCATAGGAGTGAGATGAACAGATGGATAATGAAATTATTAATGCTCATGAGGAGATAGAATATAATTCTTAGGGCTGATACTATCAGGGAAAAATGCCCAGAAAAGATAAAAATTGACCTTTACACTGAAGGGCATGTGGGACAGGAAAAAAAAGGAAAGAACATTTGTGCTTCGATACCAAAGTGTATTTTCACGATAATCACTTGAAAACATTTTCTGAATGTCAAAGCCCATAAATATTTGTTAATAAAGGTGTTTGTAACAAATTTTCCTAAACATCTCAAATCTGCAGTATTTATGTTTGCCTAGTCTAATGAATAGGTGAACTTTGCATTTCTGATCAGCTTGCTTGCAATCCTGGAATCTGAAATAGTTGAAATTTAATTGCTTAAAAAAAAAAATCTCTATGTCTTTTCTTGCCCTTTTATTTTTCTCTTCCCTTTTTCAGTCGCTTTTTGAAGGAGAAAAAGAAAAAACAAAAACAAAAACAAAAACACACAGTGGATCCGTTTGATATGTTCTTCTGCCCTCTTGTGGCCAATCCATTTCATAGACGAAATGCAGCCCAGCCACGCAGTTGTCATCAAATTGCTGACCGCCCCTCCTGCCTCTCACTGGCGATGCTTTCCTAGGTCCAAGCACAGAGTAGGCACTAACACATTGGAAACAACAACTGCATAAAAGTAGAGAAATTCGGTGAAACTAAGAGGAGTTCAGTTGTAGCTATATTTTTTAAAAAGTATTTCTTTCACAGAAGCTTTGTGACCTTGGGCCAGCCACTTACTTGCACTGAACTTCATTACCTTCGATTTTTAAATAGAGAAATTTTTATGTCTAAACAATTTTGCAGGAACACAGCATAAATTAATGTATATTAAGGTGTTTCACTGTCTAAGTTAGCAAAATAAAAGCGTTTATATCACTATTATATTTTTATGATATATAGTTCAAATAAGATGTATTTAAGTAAATGTATTCAGTTGAATAACTTTTTATTACTGACTAGAAATCTTTCTGACTGGGTCTGGCCCGGTGTGAAAAATATTAAATTTAAGAAAATAAGCAACTATTCTTTGTATAAAAATATTGTCTACCTAATTATTCATTCACTGTATGTATATATCCACATTTAGACCACAAATACAAAAAGGTTTTTAATTCAGAAAGGAAAGAGTCATTAAATAAACAAATCAATTACTACGTATGTATTTATTTATTCATTCAGCTGATAGTTAAAAGATAATCTATCTACATTATGCCAGATATTAGCTTAAGATTGGGAAAAACATGGTGAGTTCCCATATTAAGCTAATGTTCTATGAAATAAACACAAACTAAGTGAATAATCATATCGTAAGTGTGAAAATGGAACTGTGGTAATGGCAGAAAATGAAATATGTAGACATGAAGCTGTTTAATAGGGAAGATTGTATTAGGAAGTACTGAGAACATGGTGCCTGGGCTGAACTCTAAAGGGATTGCAAGCATTCTAGGAGCAAGGGGTGAAGGCTAGATTTGGGAGAAGGAAATATTATAAGCAAAAGCAGTATCTGGAAGATGGAAAGGGACATTGAAAGATTGAAAATGTCAAAAAAAAAAGCAAGAGGAAATTTAATGTTCAAAACAGCAGGAATGCTCACTAGGTATCATAAACATCGTAGCCATATGAGTAACATTTATTCTTTATTGTTAGCATTGCCCTTTTAAAAACTTGTACATTTTTGTTTTCCTGGAATTTTATAGCTTAAAAATAACTTTACAAGGCAGATAGGAAAAAAAAAAGAGATCACTCAAAATAAGACACTCTACCCCAACATGCATATACACAAATGCATACATTAAAAAAAATGTAAATTTAAAAGGAAATTAAGTGTAAAATTAATTTGGTATTCACTGCTAACAATTATTGATAACATCATAAATCTGTGATAATGGTTGCATGTTCCCTAAACGTTTGTGTGTCAACATGTATATGTTTGCTTCTTCTATTGGCTGCGTCTCTTGCCAGATTCTTCTTTTGTGTAGGAAGCTGTTGACATGGCTCCCAGTGGTCCTTGATCCTTAGTGGTCCTGCTCTTGGTCCATGAGGCTGAGTTGATGACCTAGTGATGAGGATTCTTCTAACAAGCAGAATTCGGCAAAAATGTCAGAATGCCTTTTGTGGTTAGGTTCCCAAAGACAATAGTTTCATCTTGCAGGCATACTCTCCTGGCTCTTCTCACACAATGGCTCTGGTGGAGAAGGACTGAGGGCAGCCTCTGGCCAATGGCCAGTGGGAGCTGAGGCCCTCAGGCTCCCAAGCCTAAAGGGACTGAGTCCTGTCAACAACTACTGAGTGAGCTTGGAAGGAGAACCTGCCCCCAGTGACTTTGGCCCCAGTCAGCATCTTGACTGAAGTCTTGTGAGAGAGGTGAACATCTATCCTGGTTTGCCTGGGACCAAGAGATTTCCTGGGATGTGGGAAGTCCAGTTTTAAAACCAGGAAAATACAGGGCAAACCAAATGAGCTGGTCACCCTACATGTAAGAGACCCTGAGTCAGAAGACCCACAGAAATTGTGAGATAATAAATGCTTTAAGGCACTAACATCGGGGGTAATTTGTCATGCAGCAATAGAAAACTGATTTCAGGACTCGTTTTTCAGGATTCAACTCAGGTATCCATTCTCACAAGAAAATCTCTGCATCTCGAGCATGTATGTAGAGAGCCCTGCTCAGATCTGCCATAGTCTTCTGTACTTCTCCCTATGAAAGCATCTGAAACCCCGTCCCATCTTGGTCCACTTGGTTTTCCTTTCTCTCTTACTAGACTGCAGACTGTGTGGTAGGAGCGTCCATGTTTATTCTCCAGGGGAACCTTAGCAATGTTACTGAGTAGGCATGGCAAGCTGGAGGAGAGTGGTGTGCATGTGTGAGCTGGCTGGCTCTTCCGCACACTGGAAAAGGTGCCGTTGCTTGAGGAGACAGTGCTTCACAAGTCTAAAAACACTTCAGTTCAATTAAATTTTCATCTTCTATGAGTTATCCTAGATTTCTTGCAAATTTTTCACGGGATGGAAAAGATAAAAACACTTATTTTCACAAGTCTAAACCCCTCACTATATGATTAAAGATATGATTAAGAGGTAAAAGGATTTTGATTTTGCATCAAGATATTTTAGAAGAAATTGGAGTCTCTTGAAGTAATAAGAAACATAATAAAGTGAATTGCTTTTCTGTACACCTGAAACTAACATTGTAAATCAACTACACTTCAATAAAAACAAAATCTAAAAAAAGCATAAAAAATAAACATAATAGTTCTGATTACGTTCACATAGAAATAACTTAAAACTCAGTTTTTACTTCACTAAGAAGCATGGATTGCAGTTTTTGTATAACAATGATTTAGTAAAGAAAACAGATACGATGAAATGGTAAAACTTCATAAAAAATCCATATTGTCTATCATTAGTGAATAGACTTGCTAAACATCTGAAAAAAGAGTTTGTAACAGACAATATTAAATCCAATTAACTGAATTAACTGAAACACCAAGCTACATAATTATCATTCAGCTCCGTCTCCATGGGCCACTCCTTTTGTCTGTTGTGTCAGTTCTGTGGGTGTAGTTTGAGCTCCAGGCAATTGCCCCTCAAATCCGTGCACATGGGTGTATGTCTTAGCATAAGACTGAAGGGCATGGCTACAAAACACGCTAGTGCCATGTTTCTGCAACCCAAAAATGAGTCTTAATTTTTCTATATCCTTCTAAAGATGTTTTCATATGACTCAATTATTATAGTCTTTCCAAACTTAGTTAGTGATTTCTTTATTTTTAAAGTGTACTTTCTCCAGTTAGATTTTAACCACCCACAAATTCAACCCCCATTCTGATCATCAGGTTTTATTTGTTCTTTGGGAGCTATTTTCTCCCCTTTTTGGTGGGAGCAAGTCAAAGAGGAAAGATTTTCTTTTTAATGACTAACAAACAGAATGCAAATAAAAGCCTTATTAATAGCAGAGTGTCATAGTGTTGGAAGAAACAGGTATCATACAGGGAAGCAGCAAATAAGGACAAAGATAATGAAAATTCTTCTTTCTCAGAAAATTTAAGGGAAGCAGCTACTTCATAAAGTGAGATGTTGGATTTAATGGTTTGTTTATAATAGTCCGAAACTTTTGAGTTCTCTACAGCATAAAGAATATTCAGTACTTACTGCTACGAAATATTTATGTGTTTATTGTAACAAATATGAACACTTTAGATTTTCATATTATAGTGTATTTGCAAACCTTCATTGAAAATACAAGTTTGGTTAATATTTGAGACATTACAAGTGATGTGCAATATACATTATTATCATTAGTATTTCTAGTTCTAATTTGAAAAATTGCATGATGCTTCTGAACCTTCATCTGTTATTCTGGCCCCATTTACTTTTCTATAGATTTTGCAGTCCTTACTTCATACAATCTATGAAAAGTGCCAGAGGATTATCAGTAAATAAAGCAGTGACATCTACTCATTTCTGAAAAGGCTATGTGCAATCTTATTTATAGTTTTATTCTTGCATCAGAGGGAGCTGTTTGTTTCTTTGTGTCAAAGTGAACTATATTCACAAGTCAGAACGTAACTTTTCTACGGTATCTCATATTTAATTAGCAGTTAGTCCTCAAAGATAATATGTAAGTTAGAGTACACTGTGTTTAGAAATCTAGATGTTTAATCTCTCAGATAGATTATATGATATATTCCAAATCTCATGGCCCACTATATAAAAGAAATTATATCTGAGATGTTTCCATAATATCTAAACTGTGCATGTTCAGCCCAGGGCTAATTAGGTAGAGCCAGATCTTACTTATTTTTAGTTTCCCTTCTATGTCTGGTATTCAGTGAAGGTTTTACCACATATTCTTCAGTCAAATCAATTAAGTCTCCCAGAAAGTACTGTCAAAAACAGAGTTAACTTTATATTTCTACTTTAATTAGAGGAAACATAGTTTTATACGATTAAAGAATGTTCTAAAAAGTAAGAGCAGTTACCAACAGATTATTGCAAAAGATTGGATTCATGCTAAAAAAAATCAAGAAATTTGGAATTGAGACACATTCATGAAATAGGCACACAGTATTATTAGCGCATGTTCCTGAGACAAATCAGTGCTACTCTGAGAAGAAAAGGATAGTTGTGACAATAGAAAAGACGTGTCATGCCACTTCTCAGTAAGTATCCATCATAAGGCTGAACTGTTAGTTTTACTTCTTAAACTCCATATCAAGAAAAGTGTGTCCTTAACACTTTCACAAAATATGCAAATCCTGTCTATAGCCCAAGTTCTAGTGTAAAGGCTACTTGCATCTTAGGAGTTTCTTGGTGGCCAGATACCCTCGATGCTTATCGGACACATTCCTGTGTTATTTCCTACTTTCATTTGAGTTGTCTGGTGTATTTCCTGTCAATTAAGAAGAGAAATGTTCAAATTTTGGTGTGAATAAAATTACCTTGGCAGATTGTGTTTGATGCAGATTCCTGGTCTGTATGCCTGAATATTCTTAATTTAACAGGTCTAAGATAATAAACAGATGTTTCTACATCTCAGAAGACCATGTAGCCATTTATCAAGTTTAGCTGTACTTGATTTCATGCAAATACTGTTTTCCCCATTCAAACCCACTCCAAGGACTTTATTTTCCTGCTCTGGAACAAAAATATCATGCCTTTCCTTTAATTTTTTTTCAACATTTTGTGACATTGCCTGGCATCTTGGAAGCACCAAAGAAAAAAATAATGGTAGGCTATAGTTATTTCAATCATCATTTTTGCAATATGCAAGTCTATCATAAGCATTCTGTTTTATGACCACAATCATCTCATTGAATTAAATTTAATTCTGTAATTATGTGGATTTAAATCTTATAACAAGTCTTTAAGTCTTTACTTCCACATACATATGTTCTTTACTTTGATTTGAAATTGTTTAATAGGATTATGTTTTCAAGTCAATGTTTCAGTAAAGCTGCTTGTATAATAAAACTCCTGAGACCTGATGCATTTAACAGTGATTTTTTTTCTTGCCTTTACTCATGAAAACATGATGAAATACAGAAATATAAGGTGACATACTTTGTTCCCCTCAAAATGTTCTAGATAATTTTTCTCTTATATTGTTGTATTAGTTACCAGTCATTCAGAGGCCAGTTATGTTCTCCTTTTAAATGGAACTGCAACATTTCTTGGAGTATAAAATTTTGCACTTTTTTACTATGAAGTTCAATTGACTACATCCCTACATATTGTTACAGTTTTTAATTTCATTTTCTTGGAATACAGTGAGACGACCTACCTGCACCTCCAAGTCTTCATTTTAAGTAATATTTTATTTTATATTTGATACTATCTTAACATTTTATGTGATACATTTTCTTGAATTTTTGCTCTGTAAGTGTCCCATTGTCTATCTTCCATATGTCTCATTTTTCCTCTAGTCACTTCAGCCACTGTATGCATTTCCTTTGTAACTGATGTGATTTCCACAAGTCTCTCTCACAGGTTGTTACCTTACATTTTTTTACAGCATCACTTTGATTTGGGTAATCAAAGTAAATTCAGTGATAGCATCACATTTTACCTTCATGTATATACCTAGCTCCGCCAGCTCTTTGTTTTTGTCTCATGTTGTTTTCTTAGCTCGTTCTTTTTTTTAAACATTTTTTATTGATCCTAGCTCATTCTTAATCAAATGTTTTGTGTTCATCTCTTTAATTTTTCTGAAATAAGAAAGTAGTTATATTTTAAATAATTGCTATATCCCCTAAGACACATATATATATAATTTAAATATATATATATATATAATTCTTAAGTGAGTTTCTCAATATTTGGGATGTTGTGCTTTGACTCTTTTAAAAATACTTCTCATTAATCCTTGTGCTTTTCTTGGTTTGCAAGAGTGTGTTTACATGCGTTTGCCTGTCCCAGATGTCTGTCATTTTTTTAAAACAATTTTGGATGGGTACAATTCTGCGTATCTTTAGCTTTCTACTTGATAAAACAGCACATGAGTGGTGGAAATTCCATGATTTGCCTCCATTTTCACCTGAACAGTTTAGACGTTTATTCTCCAACTTTGAGTTGCCAAGCTGAATGTAAATTTTTATGCTATTTTTTGCCCTTCAACTTGGGAGAGGATTGTAACTCTAGATGTCACAATGTGAAACTTTGTACCTGCTTTTTAAAAAAAAAATCCATTAACATATACTTGTCCTGAACATGCCAGAGCAATTTTTCATATTTAGTGGTAAAGAAAAGGTTCCTCTCTTAATTGAGTCCCATTTGCTTTGCTTTGAGGAGCCTTGGAGGCCATGACAAAATGTCAGGATTTCTTGGCCAGAGCACTGTTACACACGCACGATTCATTCTCAGCAGCAGCTACAAACTTGGTTCCGTTGCTGCCGTAGACGTGTATTTGGCCTCGTTCCTTCCAATTAGGAGATCAGTTTTGCCAAAAGAAGACCGGCTCACACACGTGGAAGGTTACCTTTCCTCTTGCCTTTATTGTTTTCCCTTATGAACAAAATGAGCCTTACGTGTTTTCTCCAAATCCAAACTATCCAGACTGAGGGTTCTTATTAAGGCCTCTGTGAACTTCTGCTTACCTCCTGTGTCCAAAGGCAAATACATTTCTGTGCCTTGTTCCCTTCCCCAGAGTACGTCGTGCTTTGTGATTACTCTTCAGAATCTTTGATATGACATTCTGCCCCCGCACCCCACACTTCGAATGTAGATAAAGTTTTCTTCTCCAAATGGCTCTCTGTTGTGTGTTTCTGTAGATGTACTTCCGGGGTAGACATGGGCCGAAAGCAACACCCATCTCAGAAATGTTGAAAGCACAACACTAGCTTTCCGCACAAAATAGACAAACAGACAAAAAGAAAGTTAGCTACAAAACACTTCAATAAAGTATCTTAGTTCTATTTAAAACATTATTGAGTATTATATCTATGTATGTAAAACATGTCAAACAATGTGCAAGTGTATGTGTAGATTATTTACTTCACATACAGATGTAAGATAGGTGCTATTCATTCTATTTTTTGTATGAATTAACTGAAGTGTCAGGACAAACAAGATAAAGAAAGTTACCCAAAGTTATATTGTTTTAAGTAGAAAAGCCAGGATTAAAGCCCAGATGTCAAATTCATAATGTCTTTGTTTTTTCTGTTTTATGAAAACTTTTTCAAACTCTAAGCTTTTTGATCTAACCTGAGTTTTCAATAGTGAACCATTAGAAAGAGAGATCTAAAAATAATACATATTATATAATACATATAATCATATACAATAATACGTATATTATGTCTCTGTCTCCTGAAAGCCTGAGAAAGCTGCCTTCTCTGCATCTGGATGTAGATGGACACCTGTATCACCAGTGATAGGGGATTCAGAAGCCTCTAAAAACAAACCTTGTTACTTCTTTACTAATTTACTACCCCAAGCCTAAGTTTCTTTGTCCTGCCAAATCCTCACAAACGTCCTATTTCTTTGTATATAAAATTTATAAAAGCTGCCTGCTTTGTCTACCTCTTAGGTCCTATTTCTATGAGAACTCTGTGAATATGAATGAAATTGTTTTTTTTCTTTTTTTCTCCTATTGACTGGTTTTGTTTTAAATTAATTATTAGAATACCCAAAAGAATCAAGAAGGGTAAGGGGGAAATTTGCCCCTCCCCACCGTGAGCATGAGTATTAAATTAAGGCAAAGAGAGTTTGGTGAACTTAGAGGTTATTTTCTTCAGTTGGAGTCATCACATGTAAAGTTTACCTTCTGTCTAAAAAATAAGAAGTTCACACTTCATGCCGAGTTCCTTAATCTCTCTGATTCAGTCTTCGATAAGAAGGGACAGACAAGACAAAACAGGTAAAAACTTTCCTTGGAGAAAAAATTAATATTTAAAACCTTCAGTCCCTGGTCTTCTCCACCTCTGACGCTAAGTGAAGTCATCCAAGTATAAAATTCTAGAGCCCCAGCGCACCCGGAATGTGATGTCTTTCATTCTTCTCCCCTCTCTCAGCATCGGGCTGTCAATTCTGTGATGATGTATGCATCTCAAAGACATTTTCCAAACACTGCACACAATAACGGGCCATTTGTTTAAGAGGGTCGGGAGCAGTTCAGACTTCATAGTGTACATAAATGTGTAAGAGTGGTTACATACTACCTTATACGTTTGTAACAGAATACAAGTTATTACGGTTCTATTTCAAGGAAGGTTATTGTGACTTTGGTACCCATGCTCTGCTAAAGTGCTTGCATGTTTAATAGCTAAAGCTCAAGTATTTAATCAGAGGTCACACCGATTATTTTAATCTAGGAATTAATTCCAATATTTAGTGTCACTTGTAGTTAAGTACTCAACTTCCTCTCTGCTATTTTTTCATGAAGAAAAGAATATAACTCTTAAATTCTGCAGACTTTTAGTTTAGACTTTTATAGAAAGAGAGATACAGAGATTAAGATTTATAAATATAGGAATGATGAGCTCTGTTAGACATCATGCAACTTGCTTTATGAAACAGAACTTTCTTAAAATGAAAATATTTTAGTCTGGAGAAGCTGGAGTGGAAATAATACCTCTGGAGAGGAATTAAAAGAGGTCCGATTTGCATAAATATGAATATTTCATCTTCTTTGATTCTTGTTGACCATTTATGTCGGAAGAACAAGTAATAAGAAATCACAGGAGTAACAGGTTTGGTAATCAGTCAGACCCAGGATCAAACCCGGAGGTGTGCCTTTATGAGAATTTTCTGGAATCTTAGTCAAGTTCCCTGATTTTTTTTTCCAGCCTCAATTCCCTAATACTATTACCACCCTTGTACTTTTTTTTAGGAGGGGAGAAAAGAACAAAATCATAATATATGCATAACATATGCGCAATAATTTGACACAACATTGTAAAATGATTATAAATCAATAAAAAATGTTAAAAAAACATATGCGCAATAAGTTCAAGTTTTTATTTCCTTTAACAAAGTCCCTGGATATTAGCATCACTTCTTCCTCTGAGCCTCTGGTTTAGTGCGTGTTGCTGGGCTTTACATTGATTTATATAAATGGGCAACGTAACATGGTATTTAACACATTAGATCCAGATGTAGGGGTCTTGAAGCCAAGTTCTGCCTCTGACTTTGACTCTGGCTATTGGACATACGGCTGACATAATGCTGGTGAGTTTACCTCCTAGAGATAATGAGGGCAGACACTCTGTAAAGCATATAATGCTTTGCAAAACCACAAAGCTTTATTTCAGTCATTATGTCTGAATTCAGGGAGCTGAAAAATATTAAAGATTCATCTCTACCTAAAGACTAGGCTAACTGTGAATAACTCAGTTGCTTCCCACGTTTGACAGACAACACCCAACAAAGTTTACTCGCTCCAGACTGGCATTGATATCTGTGTCCTGATCAGACAAGCTCCTATGGTGCGTAGGATTCTTTACGCATATATTCACCATCACAGGGGTTTACCTGTTCGGTACCGGGAACCCGATTCCTCGGCTGCCATGTCACCTGGCATCAAAGGTGGAGCTCTGGAAGAATGCTTTCCAAATGTATGTGTAGTTTAGAGTCGTCATTTATACTCAGGAGATATAAAGTAATAACCTTTGAACAGAATTGTTTGGCTGTTCTAAGTGAGGTAAGTGATCCTCATAGTGATCCTGTGAGTTGGGTCTCATTCTCTTTAACAGAAGAACTGAGGTTCACACGATTTAGAGAATGTGTCATAAATTATATTGCTAGCAAGTGGAGGGTCTTAGAATAAATCCTATTTTGCCTATTTTTAAGTAAAATGAAGTTTTCACTATGTAAATACTAGAAGACAACACATTTCCTCTCTGGCCCCCAAGTGAGTCCCTGAGAAGAGGGTCTCTAACTTCACTCCCGTTCACTCCCACGTGCCCAACGCCCTGGCCTTGGCACAGAGCTGCCTCAGTAGACTGGCTTTGCTTAAGTAGATGCACATGGTGGGATGAAAAGAAGAAACATAAGCGTGAGCGCTACAACTTTCTGAACGTAGAACAGTGTACATGTCGTAAGATGTTCATGATCAAAAATGGAAATAAAGGCCGCTCCTTGGAGCAGAGGTGTTCTGTAATCTTACTCTAACAAAAGACCAAGTTTAAACATTGTCTCTAAGATAGACACAGAAGATTTTTAATTTAATAAAAGGTATAACCCATATTCAGGATATTTATATAATTAATAAAAGCCATTGTGAGAAAATTTATAAAAGTCAAAAGTCGAGTGTGATATTTTGGGGGAACCACTTTAAATGGGAAACAAAAGAAAAACTTGAATCCTGCCAATCACTTTTATTGATTTCTGCAGCCATTTAGAGTGGTAGGTTTATGTGTGTTTTTTGGTTCTGTAGATGGGTTTAACAAATATTAGTAATTTAGGTTTATAAAAATGAAAGTGTTCGTAAGTCCTTTAGTTTAAAAAATAATCACGTGTTACCACTCCTTCTCTTTGCTCTTACCCACCAGTGCGTCCACACAAGCTCACACTCCTTAGAGGGGTGTGCAGGAGAGGGTGGAAGGGAAAGGGCACTTGTTAACAAGGACGAATCTGGAGAGAGAGCAGTTCAGTAACAAGATGAGCTGAAACCCGCCTTCACTGGATGGCGGTGCCCGGAATGGTGATGATTGCTGTCCCCTCCGCGGGGTATTGAAGGTTTTAGGTATTCATATCTGATTAGGTTTGATGACCACACATCTCGATGTCACATTCCATAATGAGAGCGACAACAAATCATGTTGGTAAATCAACCGAGCCTAAGCACTGCCACGTCTTGTTAATATCAAGGGATGCTGTAAACTAGAAAAACAGAACCTTAAAGTGTCAGCATTCAGTCCTCCTGTGAGCGCGGGGAGGAAATGCTGTAATAAGATCACAGACCCCAGTCAGTGTGTAACATTGTGTTCCTCAGCTGAGGACTGTGACAGGAACCAAACAGGAACCTTTCATCAGCCACGCAACAACTACTGTCAGAAGTTACTGACAAATAGAAAAAAAAAAAACAAACACTTCTATATAAGCCAAAGGGCACTGGTTGGCCAATTATTGTTCTGTAAATCTTGAATAGATGAGACCCTCACAATAAAAATAATGTGATTTTCCCCCTTTTACAGAAGAGAAAAATATGAAAGTATTCTCACTCTGTGGCTTTTACTTTACTACATAAGACATGATTCTGATAAAACTGTGTGAAGCAAACATCCCACTCACCAGAGTTGCACATATTAATTCAAACGTAAAACTTCGTATCAAGAGACAGTTTTTCATGGGAAATGAGAAAGGACTTTTCTTTCTTTCCCTTTCATGCTGTTACTTTAAAAAGAACACCTTCCCTACACTTTGTCACTCCTCTGAAATTTCTTCATCATGGTCTGGGACCAATAGTTGCTGAGAATTGCTGCTTATCTGGAGTCCAGAGTCCATACCCGGCATTTCCCTGGGAATGTGCACTGTCCACATGTCCGGCAGCAGGACCTCTCTCTATGGTGAGGAGAAGCCTGCAGGAGCTCTGCTCTGTCCTCACCTCACGCTGCCCTGAGTCTGCTGCTAGGAACCTACTCAATCAAAGCGTCCCGATTTCTCCTGCACCTGGCCTGCCTGGATCCACGGACAAAGAACGCTTGTCCATATGAGATACTGCCTCCTCCTCTACTGTCGCCCACGCCCAGTCTAGCAATGGTTAAAATTAACAGTTCCATCTGCCATACACAGGACAAATCTAACAACGATTTCTTCAAATACGTTTTTTTTTTCCCTAAACTACTCTCTTTTCCTCTTGGGACAACAATTAAATACATGTTAGACCATTTGATATTGTCCAGCAGATCACTCTGTTCATTTTTTTCACTTGTTTTTCTCTATGTTCTTCACATAAGATAATTTCCATTATCTGTGTTTAAATAAATTTTTAAAAATTTTAATGGAGGTACTGGGGATTGAACCCAAGATCTCACACATGCTAAACACACACTCTACCACTAAGTTATACACAATTCTCTCATTGTGATTAAATAAGAAACTATTTTTTTCCAGTTACAATCTGCTGTTAAATTCATTCAGTGATTATTTTAAAAATTCAGATACTTTAGTTTTTATTTCTAGAATTTCTATTTGGCCCTTTATTATGGTTTCTGTTTCTCACATGGTTCCCCATCTCTTCCCTCATATGGACTCGTCTTTGCCCTTAGGTCCTTGAAGATATCTATAATAGTTTCTTAAAAGTCCTTGTCTGTTGGCTCTAATCTGCTTCATCTCAGGGTCTGCTTTTATTGCTGTCTTTTGTCTATATTTTTATGGACGTTGTAGGGAGACTGGATTATGGTGCATACCTGTGATGCGTGTTGAACTTTATTCTCACAGGCAGTTGAATTCCTGGCACCAACCTTTGGTCCTACAAGTCTTGTCTTTATTTCTTGTTAGAGTGAGTCTGTTTCGCTTCTCCTTAGTCCTCCAGCATCTCTCAAATTATAGAGAATGATCCTGACTCCCAACTCATGAACTTTCTGACATCTCAACCTAAGGCTTGAGGCTGCCAAAGTGGTCTCCTGACGTGGCTGGACTGAAAGTCCAATGTCTCACAACATTTCATGTTCTCTGATATTTCCGTTCATCTCTCAGCCCCACAGCTGGTGGTCTCTGATGCCTTTTGGAGCCTCCAGCAGTGCATGCGTAGTCAACTCTTGCCAAAGACCTAGGCTGGGCTGGCTCTGCAGTCTTGCTCCTTCCTCTCTACTTCTTGTGTCGAGTGTCACACTCTAGGCCCCTCTGTCCAGCTCTTCTCTCTCTCACGCTCTTTGTAAATCCCAGGCTTTTCCGCTCCAACTTGCCTGACCTCCAGTCTGCCCAGGACTCCCACTTCCCTGGGCCACACAGACAGTGTCCTCAATCAAGTGACCTGGGCAAGCGTGGCCTTCAATTTATATGTTCCCATTCTTTGAAGGGTCATAGTACTATGTCACTTGTTATCTGTAGGCACAATTTCCTTGTATATTTTGTCCAATGTTACAGTTTTTTGGTGAGTGGGCAAATAGTATCATGATTGCATGCAGAAATTACCTATTTCCTATACATTTAAATAAGTTTCATGAATTTCTTCCATTGATAACCAGAACTGCCATTCAATTAGTATTCTTTGACATGTGAGTAAGTAATTTTCTTTAAACTGCAATAGTGGTTATGATTTTGGGAAAAAGTCTAAGTCATCTATGTCATCATCATAACCTCCAAAAGGTCCACCTCCCTGTCCCCAGAACCTGTGGATATGTTGTGTTACACAGAAAAGAAAAATTAAGAATTCATACGAAATTAAAATTGTTGATCAACTTGACCTTAATGAAGGGAGATTATCCTGAATTATTCACATGTGATCACAAGGGTACTAAGAAATGGAAATAGAGGCAGAAGAGGGGTTCAGAGAGTTATGATGTGAGATTAATTCAATCTGCAATTGCTGGCTTTAAATTGGAGGAAGAGGACCAGAAGCCCAGGAAAAACCTGTGGCCTCCAGAAGCCAGAAGCAGCAAAGAAATAAAATCTCTCCTGCAGCACCCGCAAGAGAATGCAGCCCCACCAAGACTTTAACTCTGTGAGACCTACTGACCTACAGACCTGTAAGATAACAAATTCATCCTGTTTTAAGCCATCAAGTTTGTGATAATTTGTTATAGCAGCAATAGGATACTTACACAGAATCTTTCAAGAGTGAATACACAGTGACATTAATTATCAGCTTCCATGAGCTTGTAAACTTGACAACTGTTTCTTACTACAGTGCACTCGTGATTCTGCACGTATGCCATTCTGACTTCAGACAACCTCTGCTCTGAAAGTTTGGAAAACCCTTCCAGACCTAACAATCTTTCTAGAATGCCTATTGTTACATAGGAAACTATAGACTGAAAATAAACGAGGGAGCGTACTTCCCATCTCAGATTCTTGCTGTTCTCTGACTCTTATTTCTCTTCAGCTATCTTTACTACTAGAACATCTGTGAGGAGCAGAGCCAGATGTGAAATAGTGTGGACAACAGTTTGCTGAGAGGTGCTTTGAAAAAAAAATGACTATAGCAATTGTTTTTACTTAGGAAAAAGTAAAGGTAGGCTTTAAAAAACTGCACAGAGTGCATTATAAAAATACTCTTCAAAGTGTATTTTATTTTAAGATAGTTGCTCCTTAGATGAAAAGCAAGGCTCTGTTACAGAAGGAGTATCAGACTGAAAGTCAGGCTATGTTGTTTCCACTATCCGTTACGCATTTTTTTAGGCTGCATGTCAAGCTCAGTTTCTATATTTAAAAGGTCGTAAAACTTTCATGAACTAATGTCTATGACTTTATGATATTAAAGTATAAACTGTGATATTTAAATGTGAAGAAAAACTGTGATAAGTAATGGAAGGAAAATTAATTGGATAGTCAAGAGACTGGCATTCATTTGTAAGGGAAAGAGCACATGTTTTGGAATGATGGTGAACTTGATTTGAATCCTCACTCTGCCAATGCCTAGCTCCATTTAATCAAGTTATTTATTCTCTTTGCTCATCTCTTTCCTCATTTGTAATAAGATCAGCAGTTCCAATTTTAAGGAGCATTTAAGAGATTTATTGTAATAATGCTATCATTTTCCTGGTGCAGTCTCTTGACTTTAATAAATGAATGGTGTTAATTAAAATAGATCCAAGGTTCTCAGTACCTGGAGATCTTCTGCAGGATTTAATGCTCAGTCTTCATCTATGAGAAGTGACTCTCACATCTTCTGTGAGAATTAAATGAACTAACACGTGAATTTGCCTAACACAAATTAGGTGTTCAATAATCACTTACTAAAGTGTGCAGGGTCCGAAGTCCGTGGGTTCCTAGTTTTGACTAGAGCTGGGCACAAAGAAACACATCAGCATCTCAAACACGTGACTGCATCTTACACAATTCATTTCCATCTATTTCAAAGGAAGTCTGAGTGTAAAGCTGACCTCTGGGATGGAGAAGACGGGCACAAAACAGCCAGGGAGAGTGAGCTTGGGGGAGCCTGGAGTGTTTGAAGCAGCTACTACCACAGGATTGTAGCAACAAGAGAAAAGAAGGCTCTGATGTAGCTTGTAAGGTAAACAATGCTAAGTCCGAAACTGAACAAAAAGATCAGTGTAAGAAGAGGGTAAGAGAAGGAAGGAAATACACCAATCCACGTGCAAGGTACATCAGCTCTACCTTCATGTGAACTGTCACACTGGTTCATTTCACACCATCATGATTACTTCTGGCTGAATCGAATTATTTTTTTTTTTTTTTGGTATTATGATGAGACATAGGGAACCAATATTTTTACAGGTCAAAATATGGTTTTCATATGGTTTGAGATAATGCATCATAACGTATCATTCATAAGCTCAAAACCCTCTAATGGCCTTTAATCTTCCCTAGAATATGTCCCTAACCCCTATCTTGCCCTACAAGGCCAATATGATACTGTTCTTGCACAGTCATCCTCATCATCTCAAACAGTATCACTCACCCCAAGCATAGTCACATTGTCAGTCTTGCTGTTCCTTGAAAATGACAAGCTGGTTCCTGCGTCAGAGTGTTTTTGCGTTCTGTTTATCGGCCTAGAGTAATGTTTTCCCCCAAACTTTCCCATGGCTGGTTGTTTTTCAACATTCAGATATCAGCTCAAACGTTATCCTTTGGAAAAGCACAGATTCCCACCTTGGCTACGTTGTCTGCAATCGCTCTCCATCCCCCATCACCACGCCCACCCCACTTTCTATCATTGTCTGTCATCCCACGTTAATATACATGACTTTTTACCTACCTGCCCATATGTATTTATTTATTTTCTTGTCTCATTGTTAGCTATCCCTATAATAATATGGATGCCTCTGAGGTAAGGACTTGTCTGACCAACTGCTGTAGTTTTAATATTAGAAGAGTACCTGACACTCATTTGGCATGTAACCCAAAATAGTTGGGTGAATGAAAGGCTCAACCGGCAAATGGGGGAAGTGAGTTTATTATGTCAAACTAATTACTTATTTAATTTTTAACCAAACTTCACTAGGCCTGAACTATGTATAAGGCACTAGGCCAGGCGCTGTGAATGAGATCTGTACTAAAAACCATAGGTGCAGTAAACGGACTTGTATTTCATAGGTGATGAGAAACACAGGTTCAGTAGAACATATAAACTCTTAGGACCCTAGGACAGACGCAGATAATTTGTGTTTTTGAGCTCAGAAACATAGGGTAAATGTTTGCAGCAAGAGGAATTGAGTCACATGGTCCTACAGTGAACCACAGCCCCTCTGCTACCTCAGATTCCAGGAAGGTTAATGTGCTAGCAAATTCCTGGGTGAATGGGATGGAAGCCAGAGGCAGGAGCTCTAGATCCGGAGTCATCAGCAAAAAGTAAAGAAGGAACGAAAAGGTCAGTTGATTTGGAGATGAAGAAAATGCACAAGAGAAAAAGCCCAATAGGCAGTTGAAAGCATGGAATTAAGGAAAATTGCTTCATTTATACAAGAATTAATTTGATATCAATTTTATGGGTTTTGTTTGGCACTATGAATATTGTCTCCTTATAGCAACATAATCCTTTTATTTGATAAGCATAATCTTGATAAGCAAGATCTTTAGAAGAAATCCAGGAAAATTTACTTCTTCTCATATGCAATGTGATCTAGCTTTAGTCTAAGAGAGTAATAGAATAAGGGCAAGGAGTGTACGACTTACTGATACTAAAAATTGACGTTTAATTTATAATCCTAAACTGTACCAAAACAACTAAAACGGATGCATTAACTATTGGATATAATATAAAGCAGGATTACAAGAGTACAACCCTTCCCAAGATTATTAAATTCCAAATATAAACTGGTAACATACAGAAATTTTTTATTGAAACAGACAATGGAAGAGGTGATACACATAAATTTATTTTGGAAAACTGTTTATTACTGCACGGTCATCACGAGTCACCTGCATTGACCACCATTTTTGGTGTAGAAAGACTTGGATCTGACTTCCTTCCTTCCTTCTTTTAGTTATTTTATTTTAAATATACATTATGAAGTGCATGCATTAGAGTCTATATAATATGAATGTAGAGTTTAAAGAATCACAATAAAATGATGACCTAGGAAACTACTGCTCAGCTTAAGAACAACACCCCAATAGTAATTCTCCTGCTCCCATAAAAAAACCCACTATACTGAATATTTTAATAATGCTTCTCTAGATCTTAACAGCTTAGATTTACCTGTTTCTGGCTATGTGTAAATGGAATCATATTAGAAGATTTTTGTGCATGTGATTTTTTTTCCTGCAAAAGCTTAACTTCTAGGTCATTTGTCAAAAGGCTTTTATTTTTATATTTCCTTTTATATTATGGGCTATAACATGCACACAAATAATTTATAAGATACGTATGCAGTTTAATTAATAATAGAACAAACATCTAGATATACACCAATTAATTTAAACAATAGAAAACTGCACATAATTCTGAACACTCCAGTGAGTTTCCCAGTTACCCGAGACCTTTTATACAACTCAGAAAAAAAATTTCTGTTTCTTAATATTTTCTTTTGTTTCCATAGGACTTGATCACAAATATATGCATTCCTATGCAATATTTTTAACTTTGCATATTTTGATCTTCTTGTAAATAAAATCACTGTAAAGTCAAAATTAATTGAATTTTCTTCTCAACAGTCTTCACTACGTAGCCATATTTTGTTCGTTATATATTATATAGCCATTTATTTTACATTAAGTTACATTTGTATATATTTATAATTATGCTTAATTCTATTGCTGAATTCTGTTCTGCTATTTGACTCTACTATTATGTTGGTAATCTGACTTGTGTTGTTGTTTGTGTTGTGGATGATGCCTCTTTGAACCTTCTGGTATACGTCTCCAGGTGTAGGTACACGTACAGAGTTTCTTTTGACTATAGACTCTAGAATACATATCCCAGGGTCATAGGTGAGAAGGAATCAGTTTTTCAGGTAGTTCCAGATTATTATTTCAAAATTATTTATTCAAGTATATTCCAGTTACCATTTTATCTGTATTCTCCTTGTTTTATACTGCCCATGCTTGGTGCAGACTGGCATTTTATAAATATATATATATATATATATATATATATATTTCCCAATCTGTTGAGGGTACAGTGATGCCTCATTTTAGTTTTTAATTTTAAGCATTCCACTTATTGCTTACGAGGTTAAACATCTTTTTTTTTCTTGGATATTTCTATTTTCTTATCAATGAAATGCCTGTTTATGTGCTTTTCCCATTATATAATGAAGTCTATCTTTTCTTTTTAGTTAGTGAGCCTCTTTATATATTCTGTTTATCTTGTTGAATTTACATATTACATGTATATTCTCTTAATTTGTGGCTTTACATGTTCACTCTCCTAATGGAAACTTAATAAACAAATGTTCCTTAATTTTATATAGTCCAATTTATAAGCTTGACTTTTAACATTTGTTCAAAGTTTTACTTAAAAAGTTTCTCGTTATTCAAGATCATAAGCATATTCTCTGATATTAATTATTCAAGTTTAGCTTTTCATATTTAAACTTTTAGATGCACTAAAGTTTATTTTTGTGAATGCAATGAGTAAGAATCAAATTTATTTTTCCCATATATATGTACTATTCTTTAGAATTGTCATTCTATTCCCACTGACATCAGTGCAAGATTTATCAAAAATCAAACATGTATTTATCTGTATATCCTCCACTCTATACTATCCTCATTTACTTATCACTGTACAAAATCTCAGTAGTCAGTATATCTTTATTATAATTTTGATATCTATACAGAAGACTCGTAATTTTCCTTTATTGAGTATTAGCAAATATTTACTCTTTGCTATTATAGGAAAAAATATTTAGCTTCCATACTCACAAGTAAGTTCTGAGTTTACTGGAATTATAATTCATCTCTACAATTTTTTGTTGGGGTTACCATTTTTATGATACTGGATGCTGCTATTCATGTCCTTAATATATCTCTCCATTTTTTTAGGTTATCTTTAATCGCCATAATATAAAATTGTATAATTTTCTCTCTAAGGTCTTGCATATCATTATAATTTTTATTTAAGGGGAATTATATTTTTTCTTGCTGTTGAAAATAACATCCTTCTTAAACAACACATTTTATAACTATTGCTGGTAAATAGAAATATACTTTCTTTCTCTTGGCAATGATCATGTATCTGACAAACTCATTGAACCCTCTCATTAATTACATAATTATCTGTAGATTCCTTTGGGGTACTATTTGGAACAAAGTATTTTCTGGAAATAATGACAGATTTTCTTCCCTTTTCAACCTTTATAACACTTCTTTTTTTATTTTTCTTTGTTCTTTTGTTAGGACTATAAACTACACAACCTGTTCTCAACACCGTGGTACGTTATTAACTTTGGATTTCAGTTTCGTAGTATTACGGCATGTATTCTATGTAACCATGTCGCTATTAAGTGTAGGTAAAACATGAAACATTAACATAAACATAATCCATGGTGTACAACAAATGCTTAAAAATGATCTTTGCCCCCTCCTTCTCATATGCACAGAGAATGATAAATGTTCATGCTTCAAATTTAATAGTTTCCTCTGATTATTCTAGCTTAATAAGATTTCTTACTTGTAAATTATAAATCTGGTATGGATGGTCGTAGAAAGAAGGTAGAATACATACCACACAAACACACGCACACACTCACACACACAATGGCTGGAAAGAAAGAGAATGTCCTGAAATTGTCTTTTTCTTTCTCTGTGTTCAATTAGAAATCTTAGAAAGAACAGTAAAGGAAAAATGGCCTTGAATTATGTTATCTTAGAAGAAGTACTTATAATTATCCTAAATCTCTGCCTAATATTTGTGCCCAGGAGATGTAACTTAAAATTTGTCTACTATGAATTAAAGAATGGCAAGAACTATCACAGTAAAGGGGAAAAATATGGAAACTGAACCTCATTTACATCAACAAATTCATTATAAATGGTGCCTTTTAGGAAAATTACTCTGTTATATATTTTTCTAGGTGAGTCCTAAGTAAAAAATAGAATTAATTTGGTTTGTGGGATTATGAATTGAATTTTGTCAGGTAAATTCCTATGATTTTCTTTGAAGTCAGCTCTAATTATACTCTTTCAGGGGTCCTTTGTGAATGTTCAATTTTACTGCAGTTTTGACTTTCATTAGTTTGAACATTAAAGAAAAGAATTTTCAGAAACCATCTGAGCAAAATACTTCTACAACTCCACAGTGCTGTTGATTCTAATAATTGAAATGAGAAGCATGTTTAGAGACTGAAAATATGTGGGTCTTCCAAACCAGTTACAAGTCAATGTTTCTCTCTTACCAGCAAAGTCGAAGTACTGAAGTGATTTCTAAAACCCTAAGAAAGGTATCAGCTTTTGCATGTGAAACTTTAAATCTGCTAAATTATTTATTTTACATACGCTTGCTCTAGTACTACCCTCTTTCTGTAGATAGAATGAAGTTTGGGTTAGAACTTTTGAAACTTCTGAAAGCGTGAGAGAAGGACCCAGAGGTGGGCTGATTCCAAGGACTAGAACGGTAGGAGCGCCATGCAGAGCGAGGGAGCCAGAGTTCTGTCGCTATTGTGTGGAAATAATTGTATATTCTAGCAAAAGTCACTTGGTTTCTCTTGGTTCATATTTATCTACCCATGAAATGAAGAAAATATTTGACTAAGACCATCTAGAACAAAGCATCCTTTAAAATTATCTTTCAGTAATAACTGGCACAAGAAAACACTGAGCCACTCAAGTCAGGCTCAAGCACATCAAATCCAGCACTCAGGCACCAGCAAAGCTGGGTCAGCCCCAGGCGGCTAAGTGACGAGAAAAGCAGGAGAGACGACCTAGTTTTTATTTTTTTATCACTCACTCGTTTCTGTGTGCCTCTTTGAATTTTCACTTGCTTTGCTTTTTCTGTATCCTGCGTTCCAGACCGTCTTGGAGTGCTCTCTCACCTCTGGGATGGTGCTTCTCAGTGAATGTACAGAGTGTAGCCATTATTAAGTTGGCTCCATGGCCATGGAACCTCTGGCTGGTTCATCTGTAAAGCAGCAGTGATGATTGCAATGGTGACACCCGTTTAGCGGGGTTCTAACAATTTGATAAGATGATGCATGTAAAGTGAATGCTCAACAAACGCTGGCTGCTATTGTAAGTGTAACAACTCTTATTTCCCAATGTGCTTATTAAAAGTCAAATTCTTGGCCTCATCTTATAATCTGATAAGGTGAGATGAGGCATGCATCTTTTTAGCAAGCTCTCCAGGTACTTCAGATTCACATTCCTGTCGTTTAATTATTAGCCAAAAAGAAGGAGAAGGAGGTAATTTTTAGTTGCCCTTGTTACTGTTGCCCTTGGCCGAAGGGACACAGTGAGCCCTTGCATCTTCTTTGTGATCCAGCTTAGCTCAACAGAATGAAGTGTGTCATCTATCCAAAAATTACCGTGTTACATTATTTGGTTTTGCACGCGATGCTACTGTGTCCTTCAGGAATGAAGGAGGAGAGTTGTAGTCAGAAATAGCTGGGCAGCGCCTCCCACGAGCAGAATCATGTGTCACTACTGACAACCCCATCTCTGTTGCTTATGCTGTTTTATATAAAAAGATAAATAGCCTGTTGTCCTTCATTGAACTTGAATTCTACTCCCAACTCCAAGTGTGGACTTGGGTGTCTTTGACTTCACAAATGTATTGATTTAAAAAAGTAACTAATTCCTCTCTCCGGGGTCAGAGTAAGGAAGAAACAAGTTAATACTTAGAATATGCTTCACAGAAACTCCTCCCCCACTTCTCACTGAAAGCATATCACACCATAAAACTCCTTTTCTTTCCTAGTGTTTGTTTTCATTTTGGTGTTGGGCGGTTTATTATGTTGAATATACTAAAGCTAGCACTCAGGTAAGACAGTTTGAGGCCACCACTATCAAGCAGGCTGGTTGGAAATGTGGCTGCCTTTAAGAGGTGGCATTTAGTCATCTTTCAAACATCTGTTGAACTGGAGAAACAATTATATTGAGGATGGTTTCAGATTACCTTCTACCTTTTAATTATTACCTAAAGTTACTGAGGATAAGGTAACTTAACTGAATCAAGCAGATATACAGGCTGGTAAAATCATTTTTTCTTCCCCATATTTGGTCTTCTGAAACCCTTTATAGAAAAGAAATATCTCAACTCTTCTGTACAATGCGGGGAGACGAGGGCTCAGTTTTCACAGTAGGTGACATCGTGGTAAAGAGTAAACCTGAGGATGGAGTATGAGATTGCATTGAATCTACAGATCAATTTGGATACAAGTGACATCTTATACATATCCAGTCTTTTAATCCACCTGTATTAACTTCCATGTATTTAGGTTTTCTTTAATTTTTCTTATGCTTTATGGTATTGGTAAGGATACAAGTGCATAAAATTCATAAAAAATATTAAAGTTTTGCAAATCTTTGGTTAGATTTATTCCTAGCTCTTTGACATTTAAAAATAATATTTAATATGATATAAAGTTTAAATTATCACTGTCTCTTGTTGCTGGCATATAGAAGCACAAATGCTTTTGCTATTTCAACCTTGTGTTCAGCACTCATGGTATAGTCACATATTAAGTGTGACTGTTTGTAGGTTCCTTTGGATTTTCTAGGTATACAGTGTAAAAAAAAATTTTTATTTGTTCCTTTCCAATCTTACCTTACATATGAACCACAGCAGGGGAAATGCTTCTTTTGTTTGTTTGTTTGTTTTATTTTATTATTTAATTTTTTTGGGGGGGACTAGGTTTATTTACTCATTTATTTTTAATGGAGGTACCAGGGATTGAACCCAGGACCCCGTGCATGCTAAGCACACACTAACACTGAGCTATACCCTCCCCACAAAAATGCTTTTAATATTTCATGACTAAATGTGATATTTACTTTTGTGAATAGAAAACATTATAAGATTAAGGAGATTTCCTTTACTGTTAATGTGGAGAACGATTTACCATAATCAGTATTACACATTAGCAATTTCTTTTTCTACATTTATTGAAATCATCAAATGAATTTTCTCTTTTTTATTTATTATAGAATTACATTCCTGAATTACATCAATTTATTTTATTAAATGTTAACCAGCTTGTTTTCCTGGAATAAGCTGTACTTTGCCTTGATGTATTACTTTCTTGGTAAATTGTTAGATGTGATTTGTATTGTGTCATTTAGAATTTTTGCATCTATGCTTATGAGAGAAAATAGTCTGTGAGTTCTTTTTTATTGTATTTTTTTTTCAGACTTTGATATCAAGTCTCACGACGTAGGAAATGTTACTTCTATTTTATTGTTTGAAAGATTTTAAGAGTTACATTATACTTTATTAAATGTTTGCAAGGATACATGAGATGAGCCATTTAGACCTGGAGATTATTTCTTTGGAAGACTTTTTAGTATGAAGTAGAATTTTAAAAATCAAACAATGGATTTTTTTCTGGTACCATTTTGATACATTTCATGGAGTGGAAGACTCAGTGTTATAACATATTAATGCTTTGAAAATGTATACGTAGATCCAATGCAATTCCAAAATCTAGAATTTATGTATGTGTAGAAACTGACAGACTGATTCTGAAATTAATTTGGAAATGCAAAGAGTCAGTGACTGTCAAGTTAATCTAAAAATGAAAGCAAAGTGGGGGTGGGGATTAATATTTCCAAGCTCCAAGGTCCTTAAAATTTTTAAACCTTTGAAGATAATCGTAAAGGTAGTGTGATGTTGGGACAGGCTGGAGAAAATGAACGCAAGAGCAGGAGAGTCTGAACACAGACCCGTTTATGAACTCTCCCCTCAGTGTGAGAGAGAAGACTCGGTGGCGAATCAGAGGGGTGTCCGGTTTTCCCCTGCAGAGGTGTTAAGTTCTACGAGATCAGGATTTAACTCAGACCACAGAAGGCATTAAGTAGGTATTTGTCAAACGAGTAAGCATAGCACTGATAGACACAGAGAACAAGAATCCATGCTCAGACACCAGCTGAGTTTTTGTAATGGAAAATTTCATGTGCCAGCTTGACTGCGCTTAGGGTGCCCAGACAACTGGTATAACATCAAGTCTGGGTGTTTCTGTCAGAGACAAACATTTGGATCAGTGGAGTGAGCAGAGATCTGTCCTCATCGATGTTGGCGGGCATCGCTCAATCCTCTGACGGCCTGAACAGAATAAAAACGCAGAGGGAGGACACCTCCTAATTTTCTCTTCTCGAGCCGGGACATCCGTCTTCTCCTCCCCTGGACTTTGCGGGTTCTGGGTCTGGGCCTTTATCCCCTGAGACCTACATCAGCACCCCCGCCTCTCCAAACTCCTTCTCAGACCTTCAGACTCGGACTGTGTCACCAGTTCTAGCTCCCCAGCTTGCAGACAGAAGACTGTGGTCCTTCTCAGCCTCCATAACTGCATGAGCCAATTCCTATAATAAGTCTCCTCTCATCTATCCATCTGTCTATCTATTCACCCATCCATCCATCCATCTCACCATCCTACTGGTTCTGTTTCTCTCAAGAACCCTGTATAATACAGTCATGTTCTAGTTGTATAAGATTTGGAGCAACTGAACTGAGTTTTTAGATCTCAATTTCTTCACCATAATATGTGAATAAATATAGAACTTATATTCTAGCATTTTTCAGAAGATAAAACAAAAAATATATATATACCCAGGGCTTGGTATGATGAATAGGCCATATGAAATGTTTACTGACAATTGGCTTTTACTTTAACTATAATTATTTCGTGAAACAGAGTCAGCTTTCTAATCCATGGAGAGCTTTTGGTATGTAGCCTGAACTCTGTTTCATGACCTCCTCTAGAATTACCATGCTTACTTTTATTTATGCCTCAGAAGGACTATTTCTCTCTCAATGACCCTGAGTACACAATACCCTTAAAAGAGTGTATACCTTGTACTCTAACTGTACCATTCACTACAGAATTGAGAGTGACATCAATAACATAATTCAATGCAATATATGCTGTTGATATTGAAGATGAGTAATTTACTATGATGCATATTATAGTTAAACTATTTTGTCTGAAAAAAAAATCTATTTAGACATCTGTTGAGACTAACATATGTTTCCTGGCTTGCACATTTGGTGAGAAATACAAATGGTCGTATTATGGGTAGAGTGTCTTACATGACAAACATTCAGCAAAAACCTGTGGTTTTTGCATTAATCCAAATAGAGGCGTGAGGATCTTTACTTTTCCTTTTTCATCTCTTGACTATCTCTGATTTTCAGCAAAAGAAAAGGGTTCAGGGGTTTTCACTGAAGGTAGAGAAAAGGATATTTTTCCAGACTGAGGAGGAAAATAGTGTTATCTAAAAGCTGACTAAGAAATTGACACTCTTTCCTCAATCTTTGCCACAACGGCGTTATTGTTCATAATAGTTTTGAAGGCTTTCTATAGGTGTCTGTTGCATAATTACCTAATTAGATCATTGGCCTTTAATACTCTTCTATCAACATTTGAAATTTTCACGTTATTTGATTTTGTGAAACAATACTTGAAAACAATTTTTTTCCCAAGTAACGTTATCTTGGTAGTGGGAGACCGATGAAGAAGTCCCAGAGTAGCACTTGGAACTCTCAGAGGCCGGTCTTGAGACGTGTCTCTCTCCAGTCTGTTTTCCATATGGCTCCCAGTGTGTTCCTCCTAAATTGTAAATGATCAAGTCATATCCTGAATAAAACTACGTAATGACTGTCTTTTGCAACCAAGATAAATTCCTGTTTCCTTAATAGAATATACAGTGATTGTCATGTTCAGGCTTTTGTTTGTGTCTCCAGTCTCATACATCACCACTACCTAAAACCTCCATGCTTTGTTCGGCTAACCTCCACCTCTATGTCCAATAGAAAGCCTGATATATCACAGACAGAAAAGAAATGCAGGGTTGGGCTCTGAACAACTTGGCAGCAGTGATAGCATAATATAGGAATTCCCCGATCTCCTCTGTAAAAACACATGCCATCTTCTAAAAAGATGAAAAAAACAAAACAAAACCTTTAACCTGCTATTTATTTATTACTTTTTTAATTTTTTTTAAATTTTTTTTTATTTTTTTAAAAAATTTTTTTAACCTGTATTTAAAAACCAGCTAAGACCATTTAAGACAGTGATAGACATTATAAAAGCACAACGTAAATCAGAATTATAAATTTCAAAATTAAGATTAGACAAAATAAAAATCTAAAAAAAAGAGTTGTTAGAACTAAGGAAAGAAGGAGAAATATATAAGTTCAAAATTGAAGATTACATCACAAGGAACAGAAGAGCAAATGATTACTAAAAGTAATGCTGCAAGCAAAATGAATGTGGAAAAGATAATTTTTAAATAATGTTTAAATGAAGATAAAGATTAAAATGATATGAGAGATATGACAGATTTAGGAACTAGAAAAGAAAGTCAAACACATAAAGTGGGATTTATGAAGAAGAATTCCAAAACAATGAAAGCCAAAACATATTATAAACCATAATTTGATAAAACTTTCCTGATAAAAAGAATCTTTGAACTTAAGTATTAAAAAATACGCAACAGCATTTTCAGATAGCGTTACTAGATCTTAAAAATTAACAGTAAAAATAATTTAAGGACATCCCATGTCCTCCAAAAAAAAAAAAAGCCATCTTTAAGGGTGCAAAAATCAGATTGACATCAGATTTTCCAACTGCAACACTTTACAACCTATATAAAAATAAAATGTTAATAATCCTAATAGGGAAAATGTCTATAGGAAGAAGGAAAAGCTCAACAAACTGACAGGAAAATGTGCAAGAAATGGGAAGAGCTAGTTCACGTTAAGAAAGGAAACACATGAAAAGATTCTTCAAGAGTAATGCAAGTTAAACGTACATGAAATACCTTAACGTCTTTTGTCTCTTGGTAAAATGCCTTAACATTTTTGTCTCTTGGTAAAAATTTTAGTTTGTCAACATATTCTGTTGGCAAAGCTGTGGAGAAACAGATTTCTCTCATATATTGCTGGTAGCGATGCCAAAGATCGGAGCCCTACGGAGGAGAATTTGGCAGGAGCCCTGCAACATTAGATACGCCATTCTTCTTTGACCCAGCAGCTTCACTAACAGAAATCTATTACCAAGACACACAGCCAAAAATATGGAAAACTGTATGTAGAAATCTACTTATTGGAGCAGTATTTGTAATAACAAAAGACTTTAGGTTAAACCTAAATGTCTCCTGAGGCAGTAGGGAAAAAAATGTGGTCCACAATGGAGTACTGAGGAGATGTGACATGAGGGATATTCAGGTCAACTTTTATGATAAGCACAAGGTGAGAAAAGTGTCTATAATCTGCTGTTGCTTTTCTGAGAATGGAGTCCTTCTTCAGTTTGCAAATGAGCCATTACCTTAGGGTGGGATGTCTGGGAAACCCACATTAAAACACATACCAAAGATACTTGAGTCAGTAAACTCGTCATTTCTGTAAAGCAAAATAAGAGGGAAAATTTATTGTCCACTTTACCAAGAGGAAGGAAACTGAGGCTTTATTGTGAAGATCAAACATCTGTTCTGTTTTTCTTGGTCGAACTGTACCTCAGGATAACCAAACACAGTAGTTTTGTTTTTTTTTTTTTAAGTATTACAAGTAATATATGAAGAAATAATGATAAAATTAAAACATTTTACAACCCGTACTCAAACAATGGATCAAGACAATAGTCATCGATGGCTATTAACATCGTAGAAAATGATGACCACCAGGCAGTGCTGATTATAGGATTTCAGAACTCAACGCGTTCTCCTGAGAACTCAGAAGGTTTTTGTTTTCATTGATATTGAAAGGAGGAAAATGTAGTTAAAAACAGATTTCACGTCCTCCCAGGTTCTCCCCCCATGAGCACAAGTGCCCAGCTGTTCTGGACGCTCATCTGCTGTGTCAGTTCTCGACTGGAGGGAGCATTGGATCAGGCAGTTCTGTGCTCAGCAGAAAGTCACCCCATTCCAGGGTTACAAACAGGCTGGACCGAGTCGTGACATTTGGCCTTTTAGTGTGGTGATCAGAGTCCCTTCTGAATCTGGATTTGTCTTTTTTTTTCTTTTTCACTAAATGCTATAAAAGGTCTTATATATTTTAGGATCTGACCTAAGGTTGAGATCTAGTTTTACATTATTTTCATTTTCAAAGCCAAGTGGCATAATCATTTATTAAGGATTCAGTGCTCAACCCGCTGGCTTTTGATTCCATATCTGACATACTATCCATCATATGTGAAATTACCATATATCCCTGGGTCTGTTTCCGGGTTCTTTACTGTGCTGCACTGGCTCTATCTATGTCCACTCTCTGTTGTGCTAATTTAATTGTGATTGCCTCCTACAGATTCTTCATAACAGAGAAAGTCCCCCCTCATTATTTTCCTTCCAACAACTTCAATTCATCTTGAGTGCTTACACATCCATATGTATTTTAGAATCCGTAGACCCAGTCTGTGAAAAAACCTTGCTGAGATTTTGATTAGAATTTTATTTAAACAATAGTTTAACCTTACAAGAATTGACATTATTAAACTAGAGACTCACTGCACTTTAAAAAACAATAAAGATTATCTTTGACAGCAAAGTCTATAAATAAGCTTCTGGTACATTCAGGAAAGATCTGCTTGTGGAGAGAAATATTTTTTTAAGGTTGAATTGGACTCTAACTCACCTGTCCTTCAAACTGTGTTCGTGAACATATTTCTCTTCATTTAGATTGGGGCTAAGAGAAACAGACACGTTTCTATATTCCTTTCAGCAGCGGTGGAGGGATATTTATGGAGAGAGACCAGAGAGAAGGCCTCTGTATCTTTCCAATTATCTCAAGCACTGAATATATATTGGTGTAAGCAAGCAATTAATTATGGCCGGAGCCAGACAGGCAGTCCAAATCTTTATTTTCTACTATCTATTAACAGTTAATTCTTGATAACATAGGGAGGTTAACTGAAGTTATCTATTTAAGGGCTTAACATCAGACTTAATTTTTGTATGGAGAATCTTGTCCATAAATTCATGAGATGGAGCAATATTCTCTCATCCCCTGACCTTCTCTGAGCACTAAAACATGAGGAGATGCAAATTCAGCTCTTCCCAAGGAGGACAGTGACCCGCTGACAAAGAGGGAGACAAGGACCATCCAGCCAAGTTGAAGATTGTAGCGAGAGCTCTACACAAGAAAGCACGGAACAGTGAATTGGGGAATATATAGAGCACCTGATTCTGGTGATCCAATTTTCACTGCAAGCGTGAATAGATGAGTTCCTCCCTGAAAACATGTTCCTGTCATTGCGGCAGAAACATGGAAATGATGGTACAACAACCCTAGGACTTGATTTCTGTGAAGGGAGGAGACTTCTCATTTTTGTTCTTTGTAATAAATTGGTTCCTTTAATCTTCTTTCCTGCTGGTAGTGACAGAGTATTACACATTTGATCACACAACGACTGGGCTGATTTTAAATTATAACATTGCAAGGAAAATAGGAATGCTTTCTTTTTTTTTTTTTTAATACCTCCCCAAGGCAATTTTAGAGGACAAATTATTAAAAGGAGTTCACTAATATTATAGAGAAATACCGACATTTTTCAATTAAATTACACCAATCTGTGTGTTTTTAAATATTTAATAAACACTTAAAGCTGCATCTCATAATAACGTTATAAAATAACACAAATAGAACAAGGATCTGAATGAAATGGATGTTGCTCTAAAAGCAAGAAGCTGGTGAATGAATAAAACTGGTAATAAAACTGAAAAAAATGTGTGACCCAAAGGAATAATATTTATTTTTCTGCCTCAGGCTACTGATAGCCATGGCTTTAGATCTACTTTCTTGGCATAGGTATGCAGTAAACATAATGGGAAAAGTTTGAAAATTAGAAAAAGGATTGTAGGTCATGAATTTGCAAAATTTCTGCTTCCCCTTAATAACTTAATACTTCTCCTTCTCCTTCTTCCTTCTTCCTTATTTCTTCTTTCTTCTTTCTTCTTTTTTAATGGGGAGATTTCACTCTCAGTGAAGAACACAGAAAGCAGGGGGAAATCCTCAAAAATCAACAGATGGAAACATCAGGGCAAATGGAAAGAACAGCCACTTCCTTGTCCCGTGTCTGTCACAGTTCTAGCCCAGCTCACATGAGAGGTGGGTCACAGGTGTGTTGGTTGGTTGAAGACAAATGCCGGGCAGTATTTGGTTATCATCAGTCATGCTGTAACTTCATCTGCCTCCTGTCGCTTCAACTCCATGCTCTTAACTGGCTCCTCGACTCAGATTCTCCCAAATTGACTGCAACTTCTGCATTCTGACTTCTAACTTCCTCCTAAAGCTATGGTATTCAGAAGTTCAGACCCCAACTCAACTGAGATTGTCTTGGCAAAATCACTGTTAACCCATTAGTTGATAAACCACATGGAATCTTTTTCAGTCTTTTTGAAGTCTGTAAATTACGTTTGTCACCACTGAGCCCTTCTTCACTGAAAGTTTCTGTAGTGCCGGCATCCAGACCAAATTTCCTCCTACTTCTCTGATCTTTCCGAACATCTCTTTCTCTGCTCCTCCCTCCCACAAGTCTCTGTTCGCAGCACTCACTCCTCCCGTAGGTCAGTTATACCCAGTCACCTTGTTTCACGTGCCATGTATGTACTATGACCCCAAATGGCCATTTCTAGCCCAGTTTTCTTCCTGAGCATTCCTGCATTTAGACTTATAAATAAACTTAAGACTGGAAGGAGGGAGGGTGTAGTTCAAGTGGTAGAGTGCAGGTTTTGCATTCACAAGGTCCTGGGTTCAATCCTCATTTCCTCCTCTAAAAATAAATAAGTAAGTAAACTTAATTATCGCCTCCCAAAACCAAAAAAAAAAAAAAAAAAGAAGAAGCAGACGAACTAAGACTGGAGATACTCATCTAGCTTTTTCACATGGGCCCAAGTTCAACTTGTTCAGAAGGTCAGTTATCATATTTACAATGAAATTAGACTAAGTAAGCTACTTTATTTCCCAGAAATGACCCCCTTAAAGAGAGACCGCAGACCAGCTGCTTTAAATTCCAATAAGAACTTTTTTTCCAATAAAGCAAATCTTTCTTCCCAATAAGCAACTTTTTAATCACTTTTTCTTCCAAGTTTGATTTTCTCTCCATCTTATTGTTATATCAAAAGGCAGAAAGATACAGGTAAATTTTTTACAAAAAGCTATTTTTACTTTGAATAGGAGGAAAGTATTAAATGCAGAGAGGAAAGGACTGGGGCCGGGGAGGGGCATCAGACTGTTGAACTTTTGAGCACGTGCCTTAGTGGCTGGTCGGTCACTTGACTCAGTCCCTAGGGCTCTGGAACTCTAGGCAGCCTGTTTCCCTTGGGTGCTGGTTAACTTTACGTGTCAGCCTGGTTGGGCTAAGTGGTGCCCAGACAGCTGGTAGCACATTATTCCTGAGTGTGTCTGTGAGGTGTTTCCAGGAGAGATTAGCATTTGAATTGGTGACCTGAGTAAAGCCTAGGGCCCTCCTCAAAGTGGGTGAGCCTCATCCAATCTGCTGAGGAGCTGAAGAGAACTAAGAGGTGGAGGAAGGACAAGTGCTCTCTCTCTGCTTGAGCTGAGACATCTGCCTCCTCCAGCCTGTGGACACAGGTGCTCCTGGTTCTCCAGCCTTCTGATTCGGGCTGAGACTTACACCATCAGCTCCACGAGTTCTCAGGCCCTTAGACTCGGACTGAATTTCACCACGAGCTTTCCTGGTTCTCCAGCTTTCAGCAGTAGACTGTGGGACTTCTCAGCCTCCGTAACTGTGTAAGCCAACTCCTGTAATAAATTTTTCTCTATATGCAGTTGACCATCAACAATGCAAGGCTTAGGGGCACTGAGCCTCGGTGCAGTTGAAGGTCTGCGTATAACTTACGGTCAGAGCTCTGCATCCATGGTTCTTCCATATCTACCTTTCTGCATCCACTGACTCAACCAGCTTTGGATAGTGTACTACTGCGGTGTTTACTATTGAAAAAAAAATCCTTGTATGAGTGGGCCCTCACAGTTCGAACAGAACTGTGTTGTCTAAGGGGCAACTGTAGATGGATGGACAGCTAGCTAGCTAGATGTGCTATTAGTTCTCTGAAGAGCTGGGACTACTACCCCTTGCATCCACCTTGTTATTCACACACCACCGGAGGGACACTGATCAAACTGACACTGGACAGAGCAGCTGGAATTCTTCCCCAAGAGCAAGAGAAACCAAAGGGTGCGTCCTGCCACCGATACTTTCCATCCCATATATATACACATATTTTTAATATTATATCAACACTACATACCCACCCTTATATTGCATCAATTATTCTCTATTCCTTATATCAGCAATTCAAAGGAGCTAGCACTGTCTCATTTTATAATGAATGGAGGTTCAAGAAATTTTAAACTGCTACCCCAGAGTCAAACTATGGTCGAATTAGAGTTGAGCACACATTCACTTTCTATGAGGTTGCCTCTCTGCTCGGCCACAGTGAGCTTCTGAGCAGAGGGGAAGCGACCCCCTTAGGTCAAGTTCTGCTAAACCCTTCATCTTCATCTCTTGCCCCTTGAGGCTTTTATTTAAACTGTCACCCTGCCTACCTTTACACACCACACTATTTCATGTCTCCATTCTTTTATCCTGATCCTTCCTAGCCTGAGATGAACTGCCCGCTCACTCCTTCCCGTCTTCTGGCTGACTCCTATTCAGCTGTCAGCCTGCCTTGCTTCCTTGCTTCTTTTATTTTTTTTTTCTTCCTTCTTTTTTTGTTCCTTTTTGTTGTTTTAAAAATATATTTTTGAGCGTATACATAATATGTAAGGTAACTGTTAGGGACTTGACAAACAGTGAAGAACGAGACACAATTCTTATCCTGGAGAAACTCTATTTAGTGGAGTAGGTGGACTTACACAGATAATTTCAATGCAAGTGAGGTAAGGGCTATAATGAGGTAATCACACAACAGTTTGCCTAAACTATTCATTTTCTTGCCCAAGAATCTCTCCTGGATGCCACTGGGTAGGTGTGGTATCCCCTCTCTAAGCTTCCATAATACTTTCTGTGTGTTCAATTGCAGTAGCTACATTCATCAGTTAACATTATTTATATGTCTGTCTTCTCCATCTGACCATTAGTTCTCAAGGCAGAAATTAGGCCCCATTTGTATTCCAAAAGTGTAGCAACTTTTTCAAAAAGTTAATGACAAATAGCATTTTAAAAAAAAGTATGGTTATTTGGTTTCTTAAATGTTCAGTGTTACTATACAATAGATGATATTTACAGAATAATTTTTTTTAAAACTGGTACATGAAAGTATTTATGCCTAGAAATTTTGTTTTGCTCCCTAAATAATATTTTATTATGTATGTCACTTTTATTCATACGTGATATTTTGTAATGATGCAGACAACCTGTGCTCAGTGGGGATTACAAGCTGGACTCACCCTCTTGGCTATCTGGTTCTCACTATGCCTGGCGTTTCTTAGCAAGGCCACACTGTCCTAACTCAAAACCTGGGGCTCTGGGCTTGCTTCCTCACTTCCACAGTGAAAGTGGGGTGGGGTGGGAAATTTCAGGGTTTAGAAATGTAAAATGTTTCATTCTCTGGAGGAAAGATCAGCCATAGATGATGAGAAAAAGGGACAGAGGGGATGGCAGGACCAAGAACAGCCTGGGAGCATTTGATAATCCACATACATGCCATTGGCATATCTTTAAAGCTAGTCCAATAGCACGTATCTTAGGTAAAAACGGTGCATTTGTTTTGGAAAAAAATTCAAAACATACCTTCTAATCTCATCAATCCTCCATCTGAAGCCACTCCAGATAAATAAAAAACCACTGCACTTGCAAACTGTATAAAGGCAGATTTCAACACAATCCATCATCCCACAAAGGTGTTGGAAATTCTGGAGAGAGTGAAGGATCAAGGAGAGAGTGTTAAGGAGTAAAAATCACTGCCAAAGCCACCCGCATGACTGTTGTTTGTGTTGTCATCTTTTGTGGGTGACTAAACTGACCCAGGAGACCAGGTAATTCTCAATCTATGAAGATATGAGTAATTCATAGGCTCTGGCAAACTTAACATATCTAGGATGAAGGTTTTTTTTCACATTTTTTAATTGAAGTAGGGTTGATTGACAATGTTGTGTTAGTTTCTGATGTACAGCATAGTGATTCAGTTATACAAAAAAAAATATATATATAATTTTTCTTTTTCATTAGAGGTTATTACAAGCTATTAAATTTAGTTCCCTGTGTAAAACAGTAGGACCTTGTTGTTTACCTACTTTATATATAGTAGTTTATACCTGCTAATCCCAAACTCCTAATTTATCCCTCCCTGCCCTTTCCCCTTTGGTAAACATAGATTTGTTTTCTATGTCTGTGAATCTGTTTCTGTTTTGTAAATGAGTTCCATTTGTGTCATTTTTTTTAGATTCCACATGTAAGTGATATTATATGATATTTGTCTTTCTCTGTCTGACATACGTCTCTTAGTATGATAATCTCTAGGTCCATGCATGTTGCTGCAAATGACATTATTTCACTCTTTTTTCATGGCTGAATAGTATTACATTGTATATATAAATTGCATCTTCTTTATACAATCATCTGGGGGTGGACATTTGCTTCCACATCTTGTCTATTGTAAATAGTGCTGCTATTAACATTGGAGTGCACATACCTTTTCAAATTAAAGTTTTCTCCAGATATATGCCCAGGAGTAGGACTACTGTATCATATGGTAACTCTATTTTTAGTTTTTTAAGGGATTTCTATTCTGTTTTCCATAGTGGCTGCACTACATTACATTCTCATCAACAGTGTAGGAGGGTTTCCTTTTTTCCACACCTTCTCCAGCATTTCTTGCTTGTGGACTTTTTAATGATGGCTATTCTGACCAATGTGAGGTGATGCCTCATTGTGGTTTTGATTTGCATTTCTCTGATAATTAACCGTAGTAAGCATCTTTTCATGTGCCTATTGGCCATCTGTATATTTTCATTGGAGAAATATCTGCTTAGGTCTTCTGCTTAGTTTTTGATTGGGTTGTTTGCTTTTTTGTCATTGAGTTATATGAGCTGTTTGTATATTCTGGAAGCTAAGCACTTGCCAGCCTCATCATTTGCAAATAATTTCTCTGAGTTCGTTGGTTATCTTTTTGTTTTATTTATGATTTCTTTTGCTGTTCAAAAGCTTATAAGTTTAAACAGGTCCCATTTGTTTATTTTTGCTTTGATTTCTATTGCTTTGGTAAGCCGACCTAAGAAAACATTGCTAAGATTTATGTCAGAGAATGTTTTGCTTGTGTTCCCTTCAAGGAGATTTATGGTGTCCTGCCTTGTGTTTAAGTCTTTAAACATTTTGAGTTTATTTTCATATATGGTATGAGGGAGTGCTCTAACTTCATTGATTTACACGCAGCTGTCCAGCTTTCCCAATACCACTTACCAAGCAGACTGTAGGATGACAGGATTTTAATACTAAACTATTTATCTGGTTCTTCATTGTCATTCCTGGTATTATTTCTGGTTATAATTAATGGTTACCCAATACTGATCATAGGCATTCTGTTCCCCAATTCAGGCAGCATATACTGGGGGAAGGGATCGTGTTTTCATGAGACTATTTGCATTTCTTAATGCTTTCAGTTTTGCTCACAGAGGGGTACTCTGGTTCATCCCGCCAAAGCTGCTGTGTCATCTGGTCTCCCATTCCTCAGGATTTAGTTTGGTGATACTAATTTGCTAACACATCCAAAAGTTACCCAGTTGGAAACAGCAGTGAGTGTCTAGAACCACTTTCGGGTGTGACGTTTAAAAATGTGACCTTTAGCTTTTATCAACAGATACATTTAAACTATTATTATGTATTGTGAAAAATATATGCATTTTATATCTGCATTTTCAATGAAAATCTGTGAGGAAACTCGGTTTTTCATATATTTTATCATTCTCTCTGTAAGTGCCTCATGAAGGGAAATATTCTTTTGATATTTAGTTTAGGATGTTTTGAAAATAACAATAACACCAGTAACAACAGCAGCCTCTGACCCTGAGAAGTGTCTCCCTTTCAGTTGTTCTGCTAAGAGCTTTTTTAATGGATGGTTAAAACAGATAGATCCTCTCTGTGCTAAAGACGTCAAGATTAGATTCTAGAGTTTCCTTAATCATAATTAATTCCTTGACACTTCCTATAAGCAAATATATTCCCCCCCTTTTTCTTAACTCTGTTTTCCCTACCTATTGCATTCATCTTATTATGTACTTTTATAAGCTTATTTAAAGTCTTATTTGAAGATTGAGGGAGTAAAATAAATGATAGTAAAGTTTATTTTTTTTACCTAGTTTTCTATTTTATTGAATTTCATGTAATCGTGTCACAGTGTAGTGAAAAAAATGCAGGATTTGAGGTAAGACCATCAACCTAAAACTCTCACTTATGAAATAAAAGTAAACATCCTAATACAAATACTAGAAAGCCAACAGAATTTGATAGATTTAATGGGAATCGATGCTATAGGAAACCAGAGATTCTTCCCCGAAATGTAAGGAACATTTACTATCAGGCTATGTGGCACGATATTAGAGCATACCAGTTGGTCCAACAGTAACTAACTTGACTTACTGTCAACTTGCGTTCACTTTATTATTTTGTCCAAATAAACAATCTTTCCTTCTGCCTCTGTACCTAGTGTGCTTTCTGCTCAAACACAGCAGCTTTCCGAATTGTGGTTGCATTAACTCAAAGGGATTTTTGTATTTATTTTTTCTCATTCAAAAATATTCATTGAATACGATTTCTACCCCAGACCCTATTCTAGACACCAGGGGGAAAAATAAACGATAGATGAGTGGTCCCAGCTCTGTAACAACCTGCATCATGCAATGAAACAGCTTTTATAGGTAAGCTGGACTAGCGGTTCTGGACCTGGCCCTGGTACCTGAGCTGTTACCTCCCCAAGGTTCATCTGGGAAAAAAAAAATTTTTTTTTAACTATAGATTCCTGGCAAAGAGGTACTGAGTCAAAATCATCAGACGTGGAATGGAGAAATCTGTATTTTTGAAAGCTCTTAAAGTAACTTGGATGAAGAGTGTGAGGTCATTGACTAGTCCTACTTCCCATCTAATGATTCACTGTCAGATTCCTCAAGAGGATGATGGGAAGACAGCATGAGGGAGAAGAAAGAACCAAGAATTTGATGCACAAAAGAATAACTTCACCAAGACTCTGAACTCACATTTCTTTTCTTGAAAATGGCTATATTATGTGCTCCTTCAGAGTCAGAAAAATAAAAGTAGGTCTGAAAGATATTTTGAATATGTTTATCAACTTATTAAACTGAAAATCCCTAAAGCTCATGAGCTCTTGGGAGATACACAAAGCAAAAAGGTGGCAGTGGCCACCTGAACACTAATCAGATTCCACCTGGAGCTCTGGGCACCGCACTTCAGTAGGGACAACATAAAATCATGACTTGTTCAGAAGTGCAACCACGATCATAATAATATTGAAAATAATTGCATGAGCAGTAACCAGGATGTTAGAATGAGATTTTCATTCCGTAAAAAGTGAAAAAGATAACCTGAGCTTGGAGTCAAATTCTTGTTCTCCCTCTTGCTCAGTGTAGCAGACACAGAGCTGCATCCCCAGGTCCCCCCTTCAGGCTGGTGCAGCCCACCTTTAGCTGCTGGGAGTACGTGAGCCATGCTCTCACTGTAGATGGCCAACCCACAGATACCAAGAGCCCACTGTACTAAGACATTTCACTCAGGGGACTTGAGCATCTGTGGATTTTGGTGTCCTTGGGGATTACGGAACCAATCCCCTGCAGATTCTGAGTGACATCTGTACCTGATATGTCTCATTAAGGTTATGTCTTCTTCCAGGTCGATGGTGAGTTGATGTGGGTATGTGTATGTCCAGCATTTTGTCTCAATCTGAGACAACTATGATAGACAACCATTCCAGCTCCAGATCTCCCTGTAGGACCAGTTGAAGTCTCAGTTAAAACCCCTGCGGGCCAGCTTTTCCCTTTGTCCAATCCTGTAGCCCTCTTTTATGTAGCTCCTAAGAAGACTCCCTGAGGAAGCCTCTGCACATGGCTGTCCGTCTGAGAGGTTCCCCCCAGGGAGCCGGATGTAAGACACTAGATGCACGTGATTTAACACGCCAGCATCTCAGTGCATTAGTCTCCTCATCTATAAAATGGGAAATAAAATAGTCATTTGTAGGACTGAGTGAGAGAATTCATAAAAACAACAACAAAAACACATGGCATATAGTTGGTAATTACTCAATGCCTACATGTTTATTTAATTTTTAAATGCTTTACCATATACTAAATCACAATAATAAATTGAATAGTCCCTCTATAACTTTATATTTTATAGAACATTATAACTCCATGATCCCATTAAAAACACTGATGTCCTGTTGGGAAGATAGCAGACTTTTCAGTTATAAACTTACAGAGCGTTTCCTGTCTCTTCTCCAGCTGGAGATGAATCTTATTTCATGACATCACTTGTGAGGTTAACTGAAACTTTATTTGTCATTGTTATTTGTTTCAAAGTTTGCATGTTCTATCTAAAGGCTGGTCTTTCTTGAATGAAGGGAAATAATTAGACATCTATTTCCCCATAAGCTACTTTTTCTCATTTTTAGACATAGGGAACCAACCAAATTTCACATACAGATAAGCAGAAGGGAATGACTTTTTCTGGTGCTAGAATGCAGGAAGTGTAAGTGAAAAAGCCAAGAGCGTGGAAGGGAGTGTGAAAGAAAAAGCAGGAAGTGTGCAAATCAGAGGATAAAAGAGGAATCAGAAGAAAATGGGACTAATCAGGCTTTAAAATCAGCTATAAAACACAAGTTTATTGGTTTAACTGAGTTGTTTTTTGTTTTTTTTTTTTTTTGTTTTTTTTTTTGCAAAGAGTTAAAATGCAAAACTAGGATTAGCTATCAGAAGAAATAGGGAGTGCATTGTATGAGCTGGATGCCCACCAACAGCTAACTGAGCAGGACGTTCCAGAAAACAGTGCGCGACACCTCCCTGCAGTCGCAGTCGTGATCTAAAGCACTCCGCTGGAAGGAATTAACGTGGCCAAGGCCTCACAGCTAATAGAAGGCCGGGCCAGAGTTGAAATCCAGGCTCTCCTATTCCAAAGTCCTGCTCGATGCACCATACACCCCCTGGATTCATTGCATCAAATGTTCTTCCCTGCTGAACACGTTAGTGGGTCCAGTATTTTTATAGGGTATATAATTAAAAACAATGGATGTGAAGTGCCTAGCACGGTACCGGGAACACAGACATAGACCCAGGTGAGTGTTTGTTAAGTCTAAACACATAATTGCAGCTAGCTTTCCCTCTGTCCTGGGCTACTGATCTGCTGTTTACGCATTCTTAGGTAAGAAAAAGTTGGAGTGAACAGTGATTCTTGCGTGCACGCTGTGCAACATAGCATTGCAGTTTTAATTGTAATATAGATCACTCTGTTAGATGTGGCTTTGGGACAGCCTCGCTAGGCTAGATCTACAAGTTCCCAAAAGGTAAGGCTTTGTTTCTGCACTTCACAGCCTGCTTCCCCCTTGTTGCCATCACAGAAAACACCAGATCCAGCAGAGAGCTTGTGAATTTGGAATCAGATGTGTCTGGGTTTGAGTTCTGGCTCCAAAGCATATTAGTTGTACAGCGGCAGGGTGGTCGTTTCTCATCTTTCTGTGCTTCAGAGCTGCATATACAAATGGAAACCACAATATCTGCTTCACATAATTATTGTAAAATGCAGACTTGTCGACTGAAATAAATGCACCCACCTTAAAGCTGAGAGTTATGTTTTATTCTTTGGACAATTCTGAGAACTCAGCCCAGGATGGCAGCCTCTCAGATCGATTGCTCTAAGGGACTGCTCCGAAGAGGTAGGGGAGGAGCTAGGATGTATAGGAGCTTTACAACAAAGACCAGGTAGTTGGAACATTAAAAGATTACTTGTTAATTAAAGAAAACCAGGCATCTCAAGTTAAAGAATTTAGCGCTTTTCTATGTATGGGAGGAAGCGAACATTTGGGCTCATTGAATTCATTCCTTTGACAAGCACCTAGCCATCTAGGGCCAGTATCCTGTCCTTTCTTATTCTGAGTCCCCTCAGAGGGCAGCACTGTGAGTGGCTGCAGAGGCAGCTCTCTGCAGGCTTGTCTTCCCTGGGGGGTTGGCGGCAGCATTGATGATTTGATGGCTTCAGCATTCTTTGTTTACTGATATGGCTTGCAGTATTTTTTGTTCACAGACTAAATAAAAGAAATAAATGTAAATTTTCTCTTCTCTCTTCCCATTTGATCATATATATATATAACATGTATGTGCATACATATATACCATATATATACTTAATAAAGATGAGTTTTCATCCCTTTGTAAGTAAAAATATAAAACTATCAAACCATAAAGTTACATTTAAGTACATTTATTCAGTAAATGTGTAGAACCTGTGATTTTGAAGGCAATGGGTCACCATGTTGCTGAAAGATCGGCCCCGTCCCTGACGAGCCAAATAACCCAGAGGCAAGGTCTTGGAGCTGAGATGAAAAGAGGCATTTTATTGCTCTGCCGGGCAAAGGGGACTCACGGCAGGCCAGTGCCTTCAAAACTGTGCACCCACCTTGGGGATGGGGTGGGGTGGTCATACAGCCATAGCTCAAACGGTAAAGCTTCGATAACAGTCAACAGAATCACATTCTCATCGGAAGACAGAATGGCGTCATGATGCCTCCAGGCGACCAGTTCTCTAGGGGCCAGCGGTTAGATCTCTTTAAGCCCTCAAGGCGTGGACTTCTTGGTAATTCAGGCTATTTTGTAAGGTTGTAGTCCTGTGACCTTCTCCTTGGGGAAGGACTCAGAGACCAAGCATGATGATTACTTTCAGTGACGGGAATAAAGTAGAAACAGTAAGATGAATAACGTTCGTTTTAACAGTGGGCCTGGAGCTGTGAGGAGCACCCGGTCAGACAGGTCAGTTGGCCATTTTAAGGGCAAGCCTAAAATTAAGCAATCTGTTAGCCTCAGTGCGGCCATATTATTAATCCTCCTTCAGCCATTTACTAAAAAGTCAATTTCCATCAATTTTATTGCAGGAAATATTATTTATCTTACTGAAAGGGAATGAATGATTTTACCTATCTAAACCACAGAATCGTAACAATTGTCTTTCCTGATTGTCCTAAAGCCCAAGATGGGCTCATTGTTCTCAAAGCAACATGCATCCTCACTTTTAACTGAAGGGAAATCTATGTCTCTTGACTGACCTCCGAATTGAAATCTTTAACAAGCACCTGAAGCATCACACTTGGTGCTAAGATTTTCCGGCATCTCCCCCCTCCTCCACCGCAGTTCAGCAGAATGTATGTGGAAACTATTTACTTACTTACTTACTTATGTATTCCTTTCTCCTGAAATATTAGACACTACTCTCATTATACCAAATATATCTTCTAATAGCTATCTATCCCCCTCCTCCAGTCACTGGATGAAAAAAGAAAACACTTTTAAATGGAAACAAAGTGAGGGGATTATCTGCTTTCATGAAAACTACCAGGAACTGTAGTCCCTACTGTAAAAACATCTTGCATTCGTTATTTGTAATTTGCCCCCAGAGTTCTTTAATTTTCCCTTTGTGTTTGAAGGAATCCTGTGCTCTTTTCAGCTCAAGAAGAATTAAAACCGTACCCAGTACTTCAAATATAGACATTAACATTTCAGTGGTTTCTAGAGGAAGGAAAAAAAAACAAAACAAAACTGCAGCAGTGTCAAAAATGCCGTGGGGCCTCACACTTGTCTACTATGTGATTCAGCAAGTGCTCTAGGCTAGTGCAGATTGGAAACTGGATTGCTCAAAACCAGAACCCGAGCTGGTGTTTGCTGCAGACCTGCTGGCCTTCCTTCACAGCTCAGGATGCTACCCATCCACCAAACATTAACAGAAAGACCTATACAACACTGATGAAAGAATTTGAAAATGATACAAAGAAATAGAAAAATACTCTGTGCTCTTGGATAGGAAGAATTAATATTGTTAAAATGGCCATACTACCCAAAGCAATCTACAGATTTAATGCAGTCTCTATCAAAATACCCATGACATTCTTCACAGAACTAGAACAAATAAGCCTAAAATTTGTATGGACCCTCCGAAGACCCTGAATTGCCAAAGCCATCTCGGGGAAGAGGAACAAAGCTTCAGGCATCTCAGCCCCTGACTTCAGGCTATACTACAAAGCTTCAATAATGAGAACAGCATGGTATCGGCACAAAAACAGACACGTGGGTCACAACAGTGGCCCTGAAACAAACCCATGCACTTGTGGTTAATTAATCTATGACAAAGGAGGCAAGAATATACAGTGAAGGAAAGACAGCCTCTTCAACAAATACTGCTGGGGAAACTGGGCAGCTTCTTGTACAAGAATGAGGTGAGAACGTTTCCTCACACCGTATAAAAATAAACTCAAAGTGAATTAAACATGTAAATACAAGACCCGAAACCATAAAACTCCTAAAAGAGGACATAGGCAGAACGCTCTTTGACATATATTGTAACAGTATTTTTTGGATCTATCTCCTGAAGCAGAGGAAATATAAGCAAAAATTTTAAATAGGACTTAATCCAACTTAAAAGCTTTTGCACAACAAAAAAAACCTTCGACAAAACAGAAGGACAGCCTCCTGAATGGAAGAAAATACCTGTAAATGACATGACTTATAAGGGGTTAATCTAGGATATATAAACAGTTCATACAAATCAATATAAAAGATCCAATTAAAAAATGGGGAGAAGACCTGAATAGACATTTTTCCAAAGAAGACATACAGATGTCCAAACAGGCACATGAAAAATGCTCAGCATTGCTAATCATCAGAGAAATACAATCAAACCCACAATGAGAATAACCTCACACCTGTCACACTGGCTATCATCAAGAAGGTCACAAATAACAAACGTAGATGAAGATGTGGAGAAAAGGCAACCCTAACACGCTTTTGGTGGAGTTGCAAATTGGTGCAGCCATTATGAAAAACAGTATGGAGTCTCCTCAAGAAACTAAAAATAGAATTAATAAATGGTCCAGCAATTCCACTGATGGGTATATACCCAAGAAAATGAAAACACTAATTCGAAAAGGTACGTGTACCTCAACATTCATAGCAGCATTGTTACAATATCTACAACCTGGAAGCAATCTAAGTGACCAAAAACAGATGAATAAAAAGAAGATGTTATACACACACACACACACACACACACACGTATAAGTACATGTGTATACACACACACATACACACACACAGTAGAATATTACTCAGCTGTAAACAAATGAAATTCTGTCACTTGCAATAACCTGGATGGACCTGAGGCATATTATGCATGTGAAAGACAAAGAAAGACAAATACTCTGTGTTACCACTTACATGTGGAATCTTAAAAAGTGAAACAAAGGAGTGTACATAATGAATATCAGAAACAGACTCACAGATATAGAGAATAAACTGGTGGTTACTAGTGAGGACATGGAAGTGGGGAGCGACAAGACAGGTGTACGAGATTGAAACATAAACTACTATGTATAAAATAAATCATAAGGCTATGTTGTACAGCACAGGGAAATATAGCCATTATTTTGTACTAACTTTAATTTGAGTATAATCTATAAAAATATTGAATTACTGTGTTGTACACCTGAAACTAAAATAATATTGTAAATCAACTCTACTTCAATTAAAAATTTAAAAAACAAACAGACATTAACAGTGGTTGAACATGCAGGCAGCTAACTGCCCAATTTCTGGAAAGGATGCAGAGTGCGGAGTAGGTGATGGGGCTGTAAAGAGTGCAAACGCAAGGCCACTGGGCAGGGAAACCCCATTCTTTTGCTCTAAAAACTGGATGGCACATAAATTTGTAATTGTGTGAATATCTCAAACTGTGTTTGTTCTATCTCACATTTAATTTATAGTCGGGATGTCGAATGTCATGTTGGAATGCTCTTTCCCTTGTCAGAAATAGGAGGCTTTCTGTTTCTGGTTTTCAGCCATGCTGATGAGAAGGCACTTCATTTCTGATGCTTGTTATTTTGTTCGATGCACTTTCTTCCCTCCCTCTAGAATTTTAGGGCTGCCTCATTGCTCCTGTTGTTCTACGATTTCACAGGGGTTTTTTTTTTTTGCCTCAGTATGGTCCTAAATTCGTATCTGGGGCTGAGCACCAGCTATTCATTTCCATGTGAAATTGTCAGGAAGTAATCCTTTGATAATTTCTTCCCTGTCTTTCTAATAATTCAGAGGCCAGAACTCCTGTGCTCATCCTCTCACTTCCTCACTTCTTTCTCCTACTCCATTGCTTCCTATTTGTGTTCCAGTTTTTGGAGATTTACTTAGCTTTATCTTGCAGATACTGGGTGAATTTTCTTAAATCCATATTCTTTTTAAGTTTTGAATTGTCATTTTCATTTCACGTAGTTCTTGCTTCATCGATACACTATGTTCTCTCCTCTCTCTGAGCGAATTACTACTTGATTGTGGGGGTTTTTCAGTCTGTTTTTTTTGTTTGTTTGCTTTTGTTCTTGTTTTATTTTGTTTTTGAAGTATTCTTTCTATATCTTTTCTCTGTCTTTTCTTTTTAAATATTGGCCTTTTTATATAACATCTTTTTTTTTTTGGATCTTCTGAAATAGATACATTACTGCCATGTTTGGTCATCCTCATATGTCTGCTTATGTTTACAGATAGGAAATCAGGAAGCTAACTTAAGGGAATACTATACAGCAGTTAAAATGAATGAGCTACTAAAACATGTGGCAACAGAGATCAGTCTCACAAATGTATTACTCAACCAATGAAGCCAGGCTAAAAGAATATGTATTATGTGATCTCATATGTATGCATTTCAGTCAGGCAAACCTCATCTATGTTGTTAGAAATCAGGAGAGTGGTTATCTTGGAGGACCTGTGGTTGGAGGAGGACCCAGGGTGGCTCAGGAGTACTGGTAATATGTTATTTCCTGACCTAGGTACAATTTATCAAAATGTGTTTACTTTTTGATAATTCATCATACGTAACCCTGTGCATTTGGGGGTATGTGTTACATTTTTTAACACTATTTTAAAATTCTTATTAGAACGATCCTTACACAATTTTCTTAAATGCACTACAAGCTCTTTGTGTGAGAAAGTGGAACATTAATTTAAAAGCACAGGTCTTTACTGTAGGGTCGTCTGCCTGAGTGTATCCTTTTAAAAATAACAATAATATTAGTATCTTTTATTCTTTCCTACTGGACTTCTTTTCTAGGAAAGATTATTTTCATTTCCCCATTGAAGGGTTGAGCTTTATCTATCACACTCAAGAAGTTGAGTAGAGAAGGTGGTTCTTTTTGTTCATCTCCCTCTGTCAAGTATGAAAGCACTATGTTCACCGTATCCATGGGCTTTTAAAAAATTAATAGCATGTTTATTAAGATATAATTCACATCGTAACATTCACTCTTTTAAAATATATAATCCAGTGGTTTTATATTTATCAATTTGATCAATTATCACAACCCTATAAGGTCAGTATTAATATCACCTCCACTTTACAGGTGATGAAACCGAGGCCAAGAAAGGTTAAATGACGTCCCCAAGGCATGAATGAGATTGTAAATATAAATTACCACACAGGATACATTGAACAAAGTAGTTAATAAACAGGAATTATCTTTTCCCCTTATTAAGTAATGAACAGACAATCTGGAGACTGTCATAACATACCACTCATTGCATCACAGAACGTTGCCTTAGTCACTGTTCAGTCCCAGGCACCAGTGAAATGTCAGGTTTATAGTGATGATTAATTATTGCCCTCACTCTCAAAAACACTCACAAATGCCTGAGAAACAGGAATGAGTGTGACAAATGTTTAGACAGAGGTTATCACTGTGACTTATCTGTAACCAGCACAAAGTGTGAGTTAAAAAAAGCAATTTGGAACCAATCTTTCAGCACAAAGTCATTATTTAAAAATTACTCTCTTAAGCATGTTGTAAACACATGAAAGGAGCAGAGCACTGATTGCTCATGGAGCTTCAGCAAGAGACACAGAATATAACCGCGCATTCTAATTTATCATATCTGGTTTCTACAGGAAACAGGAACCCAGTTAAAAACAAATCACCTGCAGCGGGGGTAGTCCAAGAAGGCTGGAATTAGCACTGAAAGGAATTTAGAAGCTTAGAGGAGCAAAGAGGACACTCAAGATACAGATGTATTTAATTTTATTCATTGAGTCGTATCACACATATTTATTAAGCATTTAAAACATGCTGGCACAAGGAAATCATAAGCAGTTCAAAGGTGCATAAGATAAAATTTCTACACGAGAAGAGCTCACCATCTATCCAACAGGAGAGAAATAATGAAATAATGTCACAGACTGAGCCTAGAGTCACAAATTATCCGCGAGTGTGTCCACACAGAGAGCAGTGCAGAGGGCTCCTTGTGGGAACTGGGTCTTCCAGGAGGGTATCGTCCAAAGAACGGGGCAGCAATATAGAAAATAATGGCTCTTTGGGAAGCCTCAGAAGCCAAACTTAGCAGAGATAGATGCCAGTATAAAATCAACCAAGTAGAAGCAGAGGCAAAAGCAGAAACGGGCTGAGACGGGACTCAAAGGGAGCATGTTGAGAACAAAGTGAGAGAGCCCTGGGGGATTCCTGCAGAAGGCGCAGGAGAGGCCAGGGCCGCTGCTGTTGACTGACGGGCTGTGGGAGGTGGACAATCAGCCTGCCTGCAAGGAAAGCCCCTGGACAGGTCAGTGCTATTTGTCAGAGTGGTGGGAAAAGCCTCCCAGGGGAGATGGTGCTGGTCTTTGACAGCTGGGTGGGTTTCTCCCTGGTGGAAGAGGTGGGGCAGGAAAGGTCACTGAATGCAAAGGGCACAGCAGGAGCAGGGCTCGGGGGCGTGGGGGTGCACGGCCACATGGGGTGTTCAGGGAACTATAGTACCCGCTGGCATTTTTAGCACATCACATGAGTGGAAAGAAACGGTGGGAGATGACCCTTACAGAGAACTTCAGAGAACTCTAATTAGATGTGAAGGGGGAAAGGAGCTTCGGTGCAGAAATAGTGTAAGTTTTTTCTTAGTTTTCAAGTTATGCTTATATTCCCTCTAGGTCCAAGTAAGATGAAGCTTTATTCATTTTGGCAAATTGGATGAGCTTCATTTTCTCAAAAGGAAGGTTCCCCAGTGCTGTGGTGGTTAGTTTTGTGTGTCAGTTTGACTGCACCACAGGATGCCCAGAGAGATGGTCAAACATTATTCTGGATGTTTCTGTGAGGGTGTCTTTGGATGAGATTCACATTTAAATCAGAAGACTGATTAAAACAGATTTTACATGTATATATATAAAACATACATAGAAACATATATAAAATATGTTTTTACACATACACACATCCTGTTAGTTCTATTTCTCTGGAAAACCCTAATACAGATGCCACGAACCTCTTTTCTACCCCACTATCCAGCCATTCTGTATCTAGTTATCAGACTTACACTTTTAAGCACCCTGGCATTTCACAAGGAGCAACCTGGAATGATTCTGTGGGGCAAGAAACGAACTAGAAAGTTACCATTCCCTAACACAACTCCGTTGAGGATCATCATTGCTTTTATCTCTTCATATACACACACACGCACACACACACATCATGGCTTAGAGACAATTGCTCATGATTTTGAGTCTAGCACATCTCAGTTCAAATGCAGAAGCCTCGAACTATTCTGTAAAATGGGAACCATAAGAAAACTTTCCCATAGTTGAAGGTGAAATGAACTATGCAAAGCTGAAGTCCTCCCCCACGAAGAGAAATGCACGGTAAACCAGAAGAAACTCCTTGCTGTAAGCCTTTGGGTTTCATTTTTCTTCTGAGCGTACACACTGGTTCATAGTCATTGGAAGCACTAAAAATCAACTTTCATTATCTGTGGACTGGTGTTTAATACATCATATAGTTGTCATCCAACAAATGGGTGGTTGCAGTCCTAAAAATCGTTTGCTTACTTTTTAGTCTGCAGGAAGTCATTCAGATAATGAGATCTCAAAAAGAGGAAAGCTAAGGGCTTGTGCAGATCTGTTTCTGCAGAGCTGGATTGTAGCTAAACACACACACACATGCGCGCGCGCACACACACACACACACACACACACACTCATAAACATTAACAACCACCAACAAATATGTTTTATAAACTTCCATGAAAAGCCTTCAGGGGCTTTTGCAAAGTCACCTGGTTAATCTCTTAATTAATCTTTGTGCAGACAAACCTGCCATGAGCTGTTCAGCAGGTGACCTCAGAAACAAGGCGCTGCATCAGCTCATGGCAATCCGGTGTGGGCCTGACGTCTTAGAGAGCTCTGTCTTCTGCCCGCGTCAGCACACTGTGCATCAAACTGCAATCTCTGAATCCTGGCATGTGTGCCTGCATGCACGTGTGTGCAAGAAGTAGCATTTATTTATCTTTTCTCCCAAAGAAAACAAACTCTCCAGACTACAGAAATACCCTAAATCCCCTCAGCTTCAGGGCCATGGTCTGGGTTAGAAAGGAAGTTAGAGATCACTTGCTTGACCCCTCTTTTTAGAACTGTGCTAAATGATAGAGGGGCATTATTTATTTTCTGGTGCCCTATTGGAGGTTGAACCTGTGCCCCCACCCCTAAAATGATAGGTGCCCTCGGTACCTGTGAATATGTCCTACAGAGGGATAGGGTCTTGCAGATGTGACTGAGTTAAGATGAGATTGTTCTGGAGTAAGGTGAGTCCTCAGTCCAATATGACTGGTACCCTTATAAGAAGAAGAGACCTTTGTGTGGGGGCAGGTGCACACAGAGAGGCGAACACCTGGGAGGGCACAGACACTCAGAGGGAAGACAGATGGGGCCGGAGAGGCAGCAACTGGAGTTAGGCGCCTGCAAAACAAGACACGCCGAGGACTGCCGGTAACAATCAGGAACTGGGAGACAGGGCGTGGCCCTGCTGACACCTTGATTTTGGACTTGCAGCCTCCAGAACTGTGGGAGAATACACTCTTGTCTTAAGCCACCCAGCTGATGGCACCTCGCTAAGGAAGCCTTGGGAGACGCATGCGGCCCCGCTGTAGAAAAGCGTGGGCGTAACTTGAAGCCGCATCACCCACCGCTCGCCGCCGGTCCCGGCGCTTTCGTCTGATGATTTTCTGCGTTGATAAATCAGGCAGTGATTGCAGCAGAATCTCTTCTTTATAAAGAAGGTTTAAGAACAGACACTTGATAGAATGGGAGATTGAAGGTGCTTATGCACAGTATGAGATGTTGATTTTTGATATCAAAAAACAGGAGGGGACAATTGAAAGCATGATAGGTCATCCTTCATATCCCAATGCCAGCGTTTCCTTAATACCACCACTGTGCACTACATTCAGAAAGGGAAATGCAGTGAGCATCTTCATTGCTATTCAGATGATTCAGTGCTCCTTAGAAGGGCAGAAAATCTAAGAATTTTAAAGCTGAACCCATTCTGCTTATTAACCATAGGTGCGAACAATGAAGTCACATGGCTGTGCACAGGGGCTAGAACCAAACCCCCGAGCGTACCCGTGGGCTTTAGAAAAAAAACTGTTTAAACCTCCTAAACTTTACTTATCTCACCTCTAATTTGTGCATGAGAACAGCTTCTATGTAATTTTACAGTGAAGCTTGATGATGCCACGTACACAGAGTGATCAGTCCAATTCGTCGTCCTCAGCACTCCCTGCATATTAGGTGCCAAGAAGAGGAGGAGGAGGAAGGTGGGGAAGGAGGGGGTGAGGAGGCTGATGTTCCGGTGAAGGAAACAAGAGAAAGCCCATGAAAAGCTTTGTTTAAATTATAAATATGAGCATTTAAAATGCATTTATAATCCCATTGCTTTGCCCTTCCCTTCAGAGAAGCAAGTATATCATTACTTTTGGAGGTGGACCGTTTTCAGTATCCAGCATTAAGCTATGGTTTTGCAAAGCAAACAATCAAATTCCTTACTCTGTACAGTCACACTCTCAGAGCCCAAAAGTCATCATCACCATCATCAGTAGAACTTTAAACTTTAAAATGTGATTTCACACGTGGTAACCTATTTGATTATTAACCAGCAAGGAGTTGCAAGGGAATGAATGTTATACACATGACAGATGAAGATACTGATGCGTGGGGAGAGGAAGAGAGCTGCGGGAGGTCACAGCCTGGGAGGCCCGGACCCAGAGCCCCTGCACACACCCGGTGAGGCTTCCTTTCCTTCCCATCTGTCCTGTTGAATGTCTACTCAATATTCAAGCAGAAGTGTTTCTTCTGGGAGGGCTGACCACACAGTCCCTTGGCTTGGTTCTTTTGAGATGTCTTAATCCCTCTGTCACTGTAGGGCCACCCATGAACGAAGCTTCCTCTTACTTGCCAGGTTATCCCCACTAAACCAAGATCTCTTTGAGGAGAAGGGACTTGGTGGCAGAGTGTCACAGGGACAGGGGTGGGGATATCCTCTATTCAAGCAGAGACTGCTGTGGAACTGATCCCAGGGCACTGAGCTGGGAGAAGTCTTCGGTTTAATATCATACTGGACTCCTTCACCCAGCCCAGCCCAGCCATCACGACTGAGTACTCTCTACACATGTCTGATAACTTTCCCACGGCCCTACTCTCTTGCCCCCGAGGGCCTCATGCTTGAGATGGGTCTGTTCACCAAACCCTGATCAAAGAGCAATGGACGTGATTCATCTTGGCGGGGATGATAAACAGAATCAACGTTCTATCACATCTGTTGTCAGTGTAACCTTGTGGCAGCTTGTGAACTAGGGGCTGAGCCCTGCCTGACCACCAAGGCTAGTTAGTCCAGAGAAGGGGTCAGTAAGGATGGCAGCTGCATTTACCCAGGCGGCCTTTCTCCCCAGATTGCTACTGAACCAGCACGCAAATGAAAACACAAGGTCATCGTGAGGCCAGGGAGACAAGGAAGCTGGACCTGGGGTCAGTCTTCAGATTCTTCTCCAGATCTCCAAGCGGTTGCCCAAGTTGAATTGTTTCAGAAGCTCTCTTAGAGTAAGTGAAGAGCATTTCAGAAATGTGGCTTTGAGTAGAGGACAGGCTGGACGTCAGATTTCTGGGATCCACTCTCATAATGAATTAAAAAAAATCTCTTTATCAAAATTTCATGCTTTACGTATTTATGTATTTATTTTTATTGAGGTATAGTTGACATACAATATTAGGTAAGCTACAGTTGTACAACACTGATTCTCTATTTTTAAGTCTTATGTTCCATTTATAGTTATTATAACATATTAGTTACATCCCCTGTGCTGTACAATGTGTCCTTGTAGCTTATTTGTTTTATACACAGTAGTTTGTTCCTCTTAATCCCCTACCCCTGTTTGTTACTACATCACTGGGTAGTAACTTACATTACTTATCTGCTTACGTTTCCCTTCTAACAGGCCAACCCACGGATCCCATGGCTTGTTTACTGTGTTAATTTATTTACAATAGGGGCCAAACCAAACGAGTTAGGAAAACAACAAGGTCATCTTTTCCTTCCCCTCCTGTCTTGACACAATTCCCTAAGTTCTCTCTTCTCTTCCTCTGTGCTATTTTAGGCATACATTATGGGTGCCCAATTGCCTTTCAGTTATAAGAACAAGTCTCATTTTCAAAATTAAGGCACTCTGGATTTAGTAAAATCCAAAAGATGTGAAGACTCCAAAAGCAAGAGAGTCTGTCCAAAAGGCCAATACACATATGAGAAAATGGTTGAAGTCTCTAGTATCCAAGGACATGCAGATCAAAGTAACAATAACATATATCCTTACATGGAAAGACTGGTAAAAATTTAAAGTTCAATAATACACAGTAGCAGAGGGTGTGCAGCAGAATATCCCCTCACCCACTGTGACAGAAATGGGCATCGTGACAGAGCTTTTAGACAACAGCCCAACAACATCCATGAAAATACAAAATTAGACATTTCCTTTAAACTTGCAATATCACTCGTGGAATCTGTTCCATCCACAAAATGAAAACACAAATATGTCAGGGCATAGATACTAGAATTGTTACCAAAGCATTGTTCTGTAGACGGAAAAATTAGAAAACCAGTGAAAAGTCCATCAGCTGGGGATCGTCAGAATAAATCATGCTACAGTCACTGCGGGAACACTGAATACCATGTAGTCATCACAGTGAGACACAGGAAAGTGTATATAATATGGCTTCACTTTGAAAAACAGGCAAGGAACAATGATTTCTAAGCTTCAAAGTATGTACTACACACACACACACACACACACACACACACACACACACACACACACACACACACGTTATCTGGTTTGCAGTGAAGGACAAGTTTGAAACTGGGAAAACAGAAAGTGAAGGGAGAGGTTCAAGCCAAGTCCAAAAATGTAACATAATAATCGCAGTGTGTCTTCCATGATCACACTACTGCCTGTGTATGGCTGTGTGTGTGTGTGTGAAATTAATTTAGAAACAAACATAGGTCTGTACAGATAACTAGACTTGGTGAGTTCTAATCAGCTCCAAAATTTTGAGACACAAAGAAAAATCAGTAAAGCAAGGCCCCTTATCCTCTTACCAATCCACTTTACAAGATTTTTTTTTCCTGTGTAAGAGTCCTATATGTGGCCAGAAAGGGCCAGGATCTTGGGGTCCAGCTTGACACACTTACACCTTTCCTCACACTCCAGAGTTTCCTGGTCTAATCCAGAGCCATAGATCGGCCTTCTTCTGTTTAGTCCTTGGAGCTCAGTGGCTTTGTGCAAAAATTACCATTTGCTCAAAATACCCAAAGCCCCTCATGCTGTATTAAGCAGAGCTCTCAAAAATTCTGGGTTCTAAAAGAACGGTTAGCTGTCAAAAGACCACATAAATCAGAAATCCTTAGGTTCAAAGGCTGACTATAAAATTATTAAGGCTCTTTCTTGCATTTGAAAAGGAGTTTGTGCTTTCTGATTCAGATTTCTAACCTGAACGGAGATTCCAGGAATTCATTCAGTCTGTAAGCTGTGATTATCAATTAATGAACAAGTTGGTGTCTACTCTACAGTTAACGTTTCTCTCTTAAAACAACAGAAGACACGCATATGCTCTGTCATCCGTCAGCTGTCATTGCTGTGGCTGACAGAGGCATCCTTCCCTGCAGGTCACTAATATTTCATTTTTTAATGGGATAAGAAAACTTTTTCGGAATCTTGCTTTGTCACTAATAGACTTGATTCAGTGTCTTAGAGAAACAGCTTTGCATTTGTCTTTATTTTGTCTTTCAAACGTTGAGGAAATTCTGGGGAACGAGACATCCTTCCCCCAGAACACCCAGAAACAATGACATGAGGGCATAGCCAATGATCCCCAGCTTCAGTGCTCAAGGTGCTTGGAGGAAGAGACCGCGCCCTGATACATGCACGCGCATCCGTGTCAATCAGGTGGTAACAGGGCTGCGTCAGCCCCGTGAAGGGAAACCAGCTCCCAAGGAATTACTGACAAGTTGCTATTTTATGTTTATTACATTTTCACCCTTGAAGGCGAGAGAGAGAAAATATTTATGCTAGCGAGGAGGCAGGATTTCTTTGAATAGCATCAGAAGAGACAAAGAGGAAGAGAACATTTCTTGAAGCTTTTACCACAATAAAGAAGCAGAAGTATGTGTATGCATTGAGAAATTAATCTTCACTCTCTGTTTTCTGCAAAAGTGGCATGATGCACATGGGAAAGAAGGAAACCCTGCCGTTCGCTACAATATGCATGGGCCTTGAGGGCAGTTTTCCCAAGTGAAATAAGTCAGAAAGAGAAAAGACAAGTACTGTGATGTCACTTATCCATGGAATCTTTAAAAAAAAAAAAAAAAAAAAAGAAGCCAGACTTGTAGGAACAGAGACGACTGTCTGGGGCAAGGGATGGGGGAGGGGAGGGTCCAAATCATCAGGCTGGAAGGGAGCTGAGCAACGCTCGGCTCGCCGCGTGTGTGTTACACCGCTGCAAGTACTTTGGGGACGTTGTCTGGTTACCTCATAACAGTGTGTGAAATGGATGGGAAGTTTTAATCCTCATTACACGAGTGAAAAAGTGAGTCTCAGGAGAGGAGAGGTAGTGGTTTTCAAGTACTACACGGTTACAAAGAAGGAGCCAGATCTCAAAATCTTACAAAAATGATTTAGTCCAAGCCCTCATCTTTGGGAGAGGGGGGATCATTTTCTTAAAGAGAAGTGAATTTCCTAGAGTCACACTGTCAGTTCGGGCTGACTGCAGCCCTAAGCTCCTTCTTTTCCTTACCAAGAAAGACTGCACTGCAACCAATGACAAAACGGATATTATCACACAGGTATCGGTGCCACCAGTGTCCCAGCTCTGGGCCGCACACACTGGAGGGGACACTCCGACCCTCCTTTGTTTTTGATTCTCCCCGTGGTTGGTGGAGTCTGCAGTGTCAAAAGGAAGGACTCACCCATCAAGGTCCTGCCGGAGGAGGGGACCAGGAACTCACTGTCAGGATCTGCGCCGTTCTCTTCCCTTGTCAGTCCCCACAAGGGCAGACGACACTGCTGGATGCGCCCAAGGTGAAGCTGGGAGAAGGGAGCCAGGCATTGAGCTCTGGGCATACCCAAGGCCCCCTCCGAGTGCAGGGCAGAGCTGGGCTGATGAGACCAGCTGTGGGTTGTGGGCCAGGACTGCCATTCTGTCCGGGCCTCACGAGTACCAGGGGTGGACCCAGCACTGTCCTGGCCAAGGCACTGTCCCCAGTGTGGAAGGGATGAAACAGCTGTGTGTCCTGTTCTCTGTTACCGAGAAGCGGTTCTCCACAAACTCATCAGATCCTCGGTTCACGTAACACCCTGTTCTTAGATATTATATAACGTTAGAACACTTATCACACCATAATTAATGCTTCTTTTCATCTATGATTGTATGATTGTTTCTTCAGCTAGACTGTGAGCTCCTCAAATAAAAAAAAGAAAAAGAAAAGGTCCTCTGATTCTGTACTTCAGCACTAATCAGGCAATGCTTAACTTACACCAGGTGACCAGCAGCTGCATACTGAGCGAGGGAATGAACTAAAAAATAATGACTGTACAATTTGGATTTAATGAATTCAAATAATAATTCCGTATTCCAGTTGGAAACATTGTTTTTCACCAGCGGGAGCCCTAGTTAACCTTTCTGTGATGTACATGACTCGACAGTGGGTTTTATGTCAGCACTGTGACCAGCTAAGTGAGTAGAAATTTTTCCACATCTAATTGTGTTATGAACCTTTTCCTTAAAGGAGAATTACTCTCTGAGCCTTTTGCATTTTGGAAAATCTGTTAAGAAGTCATTAAACTGTACAAATAAGAAACTTTACTTGATCTCAGAAATTAATACAAATATATTTTCATCCTAATTAAGTACAGCAGTTGTTGAAAAGACCTTTAGAAGTTGGTATGTTTCTGATCATTTCCTTCTAAAAATGTGTTAATGATATCCTTTACACATGAGCTATTATTAAAGGTCCTTATAAATGCAGTATACAATTAGGAATTTTATACAAAGTGATTTTTGTATATGGACCGAACCTAGCAAATTTTAGGAACTCACCAAATAGTCACCAAAATACAGGTCTGAGAAGGACTCAGTGAGATGTGGACAGTACTATGATAAGACATCAAATATTCAAAGAGCATTGTACAATTTAAAAGCATTTTTTTTAATGTAAAACAATCTGAATTGGATGTTAGAACAACCCTAAGATTGTAGGTTCAGTGATTCGTACAGGGCTTGATGCGCCTTCTGCCAACAGGATGCATCTCATCTGAGGGACTCGAGGGCTGAAGGACCAGGGCTTGAGACGTCTCTACATTTGTCATGTCATCTGTCCTGCAGCAGCTGAGGAGGGGAAGTCGGGTCCAAGAGAACTGGCTGCAAGACGTGAAGACTTGTATTTTTCATTCCACAAACTTAGCCTTCCTGATGTACCCAGATCCCCGGGTTCCAGTGCAATACCCTGGTTTGCTTCTCAGGCCAGTGTCCCATGTGAGGTTCTGGGATATACGTGTAAGGTTTACACAAAGTGGTGTGCAGAGAAATGAAAGCAGGGCTTGTATTTGCCTGCTTCTTTTTCCTAATCAGATGTCATGTCTTTTCTGTGGAATCAGTCTCAGGGCATGAGCTTCGTAGCATTCGTTTCCAAGAGTTTCTTGAAAAAATGTAAACTACAAGTGTAGTTTATAGTCCAAATGTACACTAAACTAGGTAAAGTTTCTCCTATAATCCAGTGTTCTAATAATGATATATATAAAATACATATTAGGACTACTATTAGTTCTAATTATCATATTATTAAAATGTGATTATTAGAACACTGTAGAAGAAACATGATCAGTTTTGGCTTCCATTTTGAAACATTTAAAAGTGGTAGAACTTTTAACAAAAAAAAAGCTAATTATATATAAATATTTCCTCTTAATTCTTTAAAGTGGTTCTCCTAAACTTTAATGTGTATATAAATCACCGAGGAATATTATTAACATGCGGATTCTGATTCAGTAGGTTTGAGAGGGATTAAAAATCTCCAGGGTGAACCTGATAGTTCTTTCTCCTGTTTTGGACCAGAACTGTGCTTGGTTGGCTGAACACAAGCACCAGGTAGTCACCTGGAAAATCATATCCCTGAATCGTGAGTCATGATTCCTCTCGTGGAAGAAGCGTAGCACAGGCAGCTGGGTTTCTCCTGACACCATGGTGGTCAGGGCGCAGTGAACTCAGCCGTGCCGAGCCCTCCTCTGCTTCCAAACCTGCCGCCCAAGCTGTGCTTCTGTGGGCTCCAGGCATGAAATCTCGGAGGCACAGGGCATCATCTAATCCAGTCATTGTAAAGCTAGCTTTTTATGGAACTCTACTACTGCAGTATTCTCCTGCATTTCTGCAAGTATTTGATTTAAATTTTATTCTGTATGTAATCTGACTAATTTTAAAGAGAGTATAATGCATTCCAATGTACTACGTAGTGTGTTAATACTTCGGAGACCACCGAGAGTGTCAAGCTGAAGTCTCAAAGACTGGATTTATAAGAAGCTTCATTGCACATTAGGTCTTAGTGAGCTTCTGGTTTAAGCGTGTGAGCCAAGAATGGCAAAAAGAACACTTTCTCATGAAGGGGGGCACTTCAACGTCAGGCCCCTGCGAAGGGGCTGCTGTAGTTATGATTTCGCCACCTCTTGTAAATTAGCTGGAAGCACGCTCTGGTCTTTGCAAAGCAGTGCTTAGAACTCCGAGGTGGATGTCACCAAGTTCAAGGATACATTCTTGCAGGGCCTCCATGTGTTCTTGAAAGGGTTACTCAGCGCACTAACAAACAGCTCGTTGTCCCAAGGGAGTGTCACTCCTAGCGTAGGAATCACTGGCTTACACGTTCGTCTTGACAGATTGCTGGGAGACTTTCTGCTGCGTTTGGAACTATGCTGTTTTGAGCGAAGGGCAGAAACATAAATGAGATGTGCTATTATGGTCGATTCAACCACCGTTCCCTTCCTACCAGCATAACCCCTAATGCATTTATTGCATTCCACTGTAAATATTAACTTATTTCTTTCTTGTCCAGTACATTGTGAGATGCTTAGAGGACATGCATCTGGATATCATATTTGAGCTTTCAAAGAATAGTTTAATAGACCAGTGGGAGAAATTGTATTCCAGGCAGAATGTTCAGCCTATCCAAAGGTGCAGATGTATGCAAAAAAAAAAAAAGGAAGGAAGAAGTTTCATTTTAGGATCTTAGCTTCAGTATCATCAACAATAGAAGTGAAAGATAAAATGCACACATTACATGACTGTGTGAAAAGTAAAATGATGAAAAGAATATAGTGGCACAGGGAAATAATTAGTGTTTAGTAAATATGAGCACCATTCCTTCCTTCCCCCAAACGCACTTCTGCCACCACTGTTAGCTAAGTTTGCTTTTTGTAAAATGGACAGAATTAATCACATTTACTTTATAGATTACTTTCATGGGATAGGATTGAATAAAGTGGTATAATGGTTGAAAACACACTATCAGTCCTGAAATATTGGGCACACTTTGACTATCATTTAGAATTATTGTCCCTGACGTGTGTTTATATCAATAATGGATTGCATATTTTTTTGCAAATGAGATTGTATCCACTGTGTTGGCATCAAAGGATGAAAAGTTATCTGAATACCCGACTGATGAACTCTGGTCAAATATCCAGAAAATTGCCTCACAGCATCATGTTCAGAATATGAAACTCATTTTGCCTGGAGAAAAAGAAATTCCCAAATGAGCCATGTAACTCTTGGTTTCCGAGCAATGGAGCCAGGAGTAATTGAGTTTTGCTACAGAAAGTAATTGGGTCTCTTCCCTTAGCACAGCACAAGTCCCCAGTGCCACACATCACTCCGGGTCAGCCCTTAACAACCTTTCCATTGGCGGTGCCAATAGAGAAAAAGCAAAAGATGCTCCGTCTCAAGTTAGCTGCCTGTGTGAACTACAAAAAATAGATCAAGGTTAACAGGGCGGCTCCTGTGTTGCAATCGTTCTACGAGAGAAACCATATTTTTTATTCACGGCAAACTTCACATTCCAGAATCGACACTGTATTCCAGCTAGATCTGTTAGAGACCTTGGTTTGCATGGTTTTTCATCTGTGTACTTCTCTGCAAGAATGGAAACCCTGCTTCGGCAGGAACTTGCAGTCTTTCAGGCTCATCATAAAGTTTAATAAATGCTTGCAGGATGAACAAACAAACGCTCACGTTGAAGGTGGGGTCCATGTCTGGTTCACTTCTGTATCTCTTTTCCTCTGACCTTGCCCCATTTTTTTGTTCCTGGTGTGGCACACGTCAAATAAGGCAGGGACAACGGTTACATGAGAAATGACCTAAAATTGCTTTTCTCAGGAGCAATATGCGGAAGTATCATGGCGCTCATGCTCTGGCCCAGAAGCACTGGGTAAGACAGAAGAATAGATATATTTTCATCTCAGCACAATCTGGAAGTTGCTTTCCCCTCAAAAGGGCAGATTCAGCATGGCATTATTTCCAGAGCAGTGTATCCCCCGGTGTACGCGTGCTGCAGCTCATACAGCAGGAAACAACACTTTGAGTAATGACTAACTTTTTTAACTTAAGGGGAACTGACAAAGGCTAAACATTTTTCTATCTATAGCTGCCAAGACCTAATTTAAGAAAAAAAAAAAGGAATCCCCATACATTCTACTTCCTGGGTGATGAAAAGAGTTCACAATGCTTTTTTGGGCATCATTTTATTTAAGCCTCGTGGCAACCTTCTAATGCAGATAATTTACGAAAGCATTTTCCAACATACATGTCTGAGAGTGAACTTTCTGTGAACTTTCTCTCTAAATCAAATGTTTATGGAAATTAAAAAAAATTTTTTAGCACAACGGTGACCTGGAAGAAAGTTACACGCCTGGCCTTTCTGACAGTATCAAGTATCAGCTGACTACACAGGTAGGCGAGCTAACGACAGCCAGCTCTCCAGACCTGTCCAAGCACGCCGTGTGCGCGGGCCCCCAGCGGGCGGGTCTCTGTGGGGCAGCGGGCTGCATCCCCTTTGGATAACTATGGACAGAGAAACACAATCATGCCTTTTATTAGCTAAGGAAATACTTAGGTTACTGTACCTTTGTTCAGTTTCTGCTCATTCCCCTTCTGCGATGGCCTCCCATCCATAACATCTTGGCTTCTCCTACAGTTAGGGACTGTTATTAGTAATTCCATTTTACTGCGGAACTGGATGAGCAAATAGAAAGAGGAGGTTACTTATCTTTTACTCAAGGTCACAACAATTAGTAAGTGTTAGAGCCGGGATGTGAAACAAGTGTGGGTTCACCTCCAAGACTAAAGAGAAATGGAAAAATGGTTTTTTTATCCGTACATTCCTCTGCAAGAATGGAAACACTGCGGACTTCCTGAATACCCCAGCAGAGTCATGGACAAGTGACGCTGTGGGTCTAAAGTCCAGTGTCCGCCTCACTGAGATATTCCTTCAAGGAGAAAGAAGGTGTCATTTTCCACTATGGAAGCAGATCATGAGAAGAGGTGTAAGCATTTTTAACCTGGACCAGCCATGAAAATGTTAGGATTTGGAGGACATAAGATTTGAGGAGGGAAATAGTGCCTGAGAAAGATGGATGGATGTGTCCTGGGCATGAGAAACAGGGCCCCCATGAGTGATGTTACAGATCTATTCTTCTAACTCAGGTTTAACCTACCTCTTATGGTTCTAAATACCTCGTTGCAACATACACTGTTCAGTAGAAAACATTTTATTTTTAGCATCTGCCAAGAGCTGGCATAAGTTATGCGGACATTCTACCCAAGTGATGCTCACTACAGCGTGGAATCACTAAATTTTATCTTTATTGGCCAAACCACACTGACATATCTTCACCTCTCTCTCTGGGCAATCTTATGGCATCCTTTGTCTGTTGTATTTCTTCCCTGCACATGAATAATTCCATCCAAGCAAGTGGCTGATTTTTATAACCTTCCAATACCTTCATTTATAATAAATGCATGGGTGTTTTAGCCAGCTTTTTGCATAATCATATAAGTACCTCTTGCTTCTTCACACACACTGCTCTGTGATGAGCAGTGTATTCCTATTTCTCTCTGGCAAAGAACACTTTTGTTTGGCATTATTAGGTTTTGCTTTCTAAGTCTCACATACCAGAAGATATGACAGGTACAATTAATGATATAAAAATGAGCACAAAGTACGCACTGCTTTTCATAAGTGAATATATGTATGAACAGAATAAAAGAAGAAAACGAAGTAAATACACATGGTTGCAAACACTGATTGGGGAAATACTTTGGACAGTTGGCATTTATACAGCCAATTATATATATATTATATATATATATATATAATAGATGATATCAATTAAGGAAAGTGTGTGTACAGAAAAGAGAGCCTGGGTTCTGACCCAAAGGAATTTCAACTCATAAAAAAGAAGAGAAATTGTCTCCAAAGAAGATCTGAAGAAAAGTAGACGGCAAATTAGCTAAGAACTGTGTAAGTGGGCACAAGGAAGACACATTTCAAAAAAGGAGCAAGTATCCAACAGTGTTGAGTGCTGCTGAGGTATTTAGTAAAATAAGGAATGAGAAGTGTCCATTGGGCTTAGAAATAAGCAGGGCATGAGCCTTAGCCTGAGGACTTTGAGTAGTCAAGGCAAAGTTCAGACGAGGAAAGGATTTAGATGTGAAGGAGCAATCAACAACTGGAGTTTCTGTGTGTAGGGAAGGCTTTGCTGAAGGTCGGCTGTGAGTGTGAGGAAAGAGCGGGGCAGTGTCAGGAGGAAACAACGGGAGGTGGTAGAGCAGTGATGCTGGGAGGCAGGCGCTGTCAGAGAAAGGTTCTGATCATTAGAGCAGAAAGAAAGGAAAACTTACAGAGTAAGATTCCCAAGAAAGCTGAAGGGGTGGTACCTAAGATACACGTGAAGGGACTGACATTTGCAGAAAAATAAAAACAGAAGCTGGAGGGTGTGTAGCAGCAGGGCCAATGTGCTAGGGTTGGTCTTGAAAGGCTTTCTGAGAGGGGTGAGCTTGGAAAGGACAGAAGAGAGAAAGAAGGCGATTCACGGGCTTGGAGAGGTCGTCCTGAGGCCAGGGGTGGCGTGTGCGAAAGCGGGGATGTAAGTTAGGGTGCTCTTCCATCGCAGGGAACATGTGCGGGTAGCAGTGTAAAACCCACGAGATACTTCCTTCGTCATTAAGATAATGCAGTTAAATTCTACCTGTGTCAGAGTGAGCTGCAGAATATTCCTCATTGGAGAAGGTGCTATTTCTCAGTATGACAATAGTAAGGAGAACTTAATTACTCCAGTAGCTTTAAAATGACAACTTTGTGCCCAGTGCAAGTAATTCCTCGCTATGATCTGAATGACTTCTTTTTTCCCCTGTAACTTTCACCGTGTGTGTTTGTAATTCAGAAGCTATACTAGGCAGTGCAATGGGGTTTGTGAAACGGCGTGATGGATACCAAGAGAAAAATAATTCTACTGCCTCACTCACATGCACGTTTTAATTCCTGATTTCCTGCTTAAAGACTTCTACTTTAGAGGCATTTGCTGCAAGAATGACAGATGACGCTTGATATATTTAATTGCATATATATTCAATTATTGCAAGTGATGAGAGGGAGGAAATACATGTGTGAGTGTACATACATATATCTGACACAGTTGCAAATATTAACCATTTAATTACACACATTCACACACACAAACACACGTCAGTGGATTACTGTTTCTGCAAGTGACTAGCCAGGTAATTGAATGCAGGTAACTTTTACAAAGTACATTCTAAGTACTGTTGGTAGATACTGGTCATTTACCTTGTGTATCTTATTCTTGGAGCCACACATGGCAAGTCTGCTCCCCACATTGTCACTGAAATTCATCTTGACGCCTAAGTCATCAAGAGAAACTGGATACCAGTTTTCCTGGAGCTTCACTCCAATTAATCCACATAGTACTGGAGTGAATGTAAAGTAAAAGAATGAATGTGAAAGGGTCTTATTACTTTAAAACCTAACATACACATGTACATAGGATAATGCAGAAAGAGAAGAGAATATGCAGATTTCAGTGTCTTGGATTTACTTTTTCCTTCCAATTTTATTAATATATGAATTAATGTAGGGCACCATGCAAGTATAAGGTGTACAGCAAAATGATTTGAATCACATACAACAATTGAAATGATTACCACAGGAAGATGAGTGACCATCCGTCATCTCCTATGGATATAAAATTAAAGAATAGAAAAAAATTTTTTTCCTGGTGATGACAACTCTTAGGATTTACTCTCTTAACAATTTTCATATGTAACATAGAGCAGTGTTTTATATTTATATTTACATCTATCATGTTGTGCATTACATCTCCAGGACTTGTCTTAAAACTGGGAGTCTGTACCTTGGACCACCTTCATCGGTTCTACCTCCCCACTCCTCAACTCTGGTAATCACAAATCCAATCACTTATTTTATGGGTTTGCTTGTTTTTCTAGTACAATTAACCTACAACAACACTGTGTTGATTCCTGATATACAACATAGTGACTTGATATTTCTATACATTTCAAAGTAATTGCCATGATACGTTAGGTTACCATCTGACATCATTCAAAGACGTTATGTAATTACTGACGATAGTCCTCACACTTTACATTTCATACCTGTGACTTATTTATTTTGTACCTGGAAGTTTGTACCTTTTAATCCTCCTCGCCTATTTCTCTCTTGCCCCCGAACCCCTCCCCCCTGGCATGCAACCTGCTTGTTTACTCTCTGTCTGTGACTCTGTTTCTATGTTGTTACATTTGTTCATTTGTTTTGTTTTTTAGATTCCACATATAAGCAAAATCATATAGTGTTTGTCTTTATTTGTCTGACTTATTTCACTTAGCACAATACCCTCTAGGTCCATTTATGTTGTCACAAATGGCAACATTTCATTCTGTTTTATGGCTGAGTAGTGTATGTATACACACCGCATCTTCTTTATCCGTTCATCTATGCATGAGCATTTAGGTTGATTCTGTGTCTTGTGTGTTATAAACAATGCAGCAATGAACATAGGTGAGCACATATCTTTTTGAATTAGTGTTTTTGTTTTCTTCAGTTAAATACTCAGTAGCGGAATTGCTGGAACATCTGGTTGTTCTATTTTTAAGTTTCTGAGGATAGTCCATCCTGTTTTCCATAGTGGCTGCACAAATTTACATTCCCACCAAGAGTGCACAAGGGTTCCCCTTTTCCACATCCTTGCCAATACCTGTCATTTGTCATCTTTTTGGTAATAGCCATTCTGACGGGTGTGAGATGATCTCTCACTGTAGTTTTAATTTGCACTTCTCTGATGCTGAGTGATGTTGAGCATCTTTTCATGTGTCTGTTGGCCATCTGTATTGTCTTCGGGAAAATGTTTATTCTGGTCCTCTCTTAATTTTATAATCAGGTTAATTTTTTTTCGGATGTTGAATTGTATGAGTTTTTTGTTATTTTGGATATTACACCTCATCTTTCGCAAATGCATTCTCCCATTCACTCGTCAGACATTTCTGTTTTGTTGATAGTTTCCTTCACTGTAAAAAAAAGCCGTGTTTAGTTTGATGTAGTCCCATTTGCTTATTTTTGCTTTTGTTTCCCTTGCCTGAGAAGACATATCCAAAAAAAATATTGCTAAGGCTGACGTCAAAGAGCATACTGTCTATGATTTCTCCTAGAAGTTTTGTGGTTTCGGGTCTTAGCTTTAAGTCTTTAATGCATTTTGAGCTTATTTTTGTGTATGGTATGTGGAAGTATACAGTTTGGTTCTTTTGCATGTAGATGTCCAGTTTTCTCAACATTATTTATTAGAAAGACTGTCTTTTCTACATTGTATATTCTTGCCTCCTTTACTATGGATTAATTGAGCACATACGTCTGGGCTCATTTCTGGACTGTCTATTCTGTTGGAGTGATCTAGCTGTCTATCTGCGCTATTACCTTACTGTTTTGATGACTATAGCTTTAAAGTATAGTTTGAAACCACAATGCATGGTGCCCTTGTTCCTCACTTTCAAGATTATTTTGGTTACTAAGGGTCTTTTGCGTCTTGGACTTTAGTTTGTTGGGAGGTTTTGTTTTTTTTGTTTGTTTGTTTGTTTTGTCTTAGCTGATTCAGCTTCATTATGGGTAGTCAGTCTGTTCACATTTTCTGTTTCTTCCTGATTCAATCTTGGGAGATTTTACATTTCTAGGAATTTGTTCATTTCTTCTAGATTGTCCATCTTATTGGCGTATAATTGTTCATAGCAATCTCTTATGATCCTTTGAATTTCTGTAGTGTCAGTTGCAATTTCTTCCTTTTACATTTCTGATTTTTTTATTTGGGCCCTCTTTCTTTTTTTCTTGATGAGTCTCTCTGAAGGTTTATCAATTTTGTTTATCTTTTCAAAGAACCAGCTCTTAATTTTATTAATTTTTTCAATTATTTCAGTCTCTATCTTATTTATTCCTGCTCTGATCTTTATTATTTCTTATTTTCTACTAACTTTAGGTTTTGTTTGTTCTTTTTTCCTAGTTTCTTTAATTCCTTGAGTATTGTATATATCACAGTTCCATTTCATATACATGCATATTTTTTAAAGTTGCTGATCCCATAAGTTTGATCACCTTTTAACAACCCTACACTTTTACTGTCCCCTCCCCCTTAGTATTTTTGATATCATATTTTACATCTTTTTTTATGTGTATCTCTTAACTGTTATTGTGGATACAGATGACTTTACTGTTTTTGTCTTTTAACCTTACTGCTACTTTATAAGTGGTTAATCTGCTACCTTTCTTGTGGACCTTATTATGTGCCCTTCAGGAGATTAGGGATATGAATAGGATAGTGACCACATCTGATCCTGTAGAATATCCAAGTATATTTCTGAGCAAAGTATTTTAATCCTATACTACTGTAATACTTTAAAGCAGGTAACACTTTATAAAGCTCTCTCTGACTATGCCTGCCTTCTTTGGGTTCTTTAAGCAGCTCTCATCACCCCCAAAATCCCTATAGCATTTTATTTCATTTCCACACAGCCAAATATTTTATTAAAAACTCACACAATATAGCTTGGCTTTTTTTCTAACTGTCCTTTAGGCTCCTCAGGAGCATAAAGATTGTGTTCTCTCAGTCTCTCTCTCTCTGTTTGATTCTCACGAAGTACCCTAATTCAGCACAAGGCATAATGCAGTACCTTAAAAATAACATTTCACTGACCAATAATTTTTGATATATTGATCTATTTATCATCTTGAAGTTCTTCTCTAATTTGATGCCCATTTAAATCTGTAGAGTGTGGATGCAAAGTTCTTGCTCTCTGAATTTCTCTGTTGGTGAGTATACCTCTGGTTCTTAGCTCTGAGCATTTCTCATAGTTTACTTCCTAGTTTATTATTGATAAACTGTTTCTTTCCTCTTCTGTTTTGACTCTGGAAGAAGAATTTTAAGCTCAGATTAAAATCATAAAAGACATTCTCAGAAAAATGTTTCGTACTCCTCAGAGGAACTATTATTATTTTAACTCATAATTATAATTACAGCAATGTTCATTGGGATAATTCTCCAATGCTACCAAACAACATGTTTTATAAGCACATTTTGTTGTTAATGCACCATAGATTGTTGGAAAGAGCTATACTATTAATTTGGTATATTTCATTTTGTTGCCAGCTGAAAGAATTAGTTTCTGATACATTTAAACTATATTTAATAGCTCACTGATGTTTAGCTGAATTTTAAAGTAGAAATGTTTTAAAGTTTTGATGCACAGAGCAGATTAGAAAAAAATTGAAAGATTAGAAAAAAATGTATTCCTGACTTCCTTTAAATACTATTATTTCAAACCTGAATATATTCAAAATGGAAAAACAAGAATAAGGAATAAAGAGACATGCATTCTATCCTGAACAAAACAGATATAGAATAGAATGTAGAACATAGAACATCTCTCATAAATGTATTCAGGAAGTTGGGGCAAATCAATCCCCTAGTCCTCAGACTGGGTGTGATGAGGAAGAAAGAAAGTGCATCTGTGTACGTTCCTTCCTTCCTTCCAATTTCCCTTTCCTTCATCCACTTCCTTCCTCCTATAACAATCATGTTAAAGTTCAGTTATAAAATACAACAAAACGTAACTTTATTTCATCTCCCACTGTTACTATAACTTGAGTTATGTGAGAATAATCTTTCCCCATTCCAGGATGGAGATTTGAGCAGCTCTCACTACCCATTTTTCAAGTGGGTTCTTGGGTAATTACATAATCCTATAATCATTTCTCAGATGTAAAAAAAAAAAAAGCACACAATTTGTAATAGTTCCAACCAGTACTTGGTGACAATAAATGCTTCATTCAAATATTCTCTCCAGAATAAGACTTCATCCCTGTCTTACCTAAGGTTTGTGGCTGCCCGCAGCCTGCCTTTGCAGGAGGTGATCTCTCTCTCAACCCTTGCTCTTTCTGCTCAACCCCTCTCCCACCTTCTAGATGTTCTGTAAGACAGCCGCATAAAATAGTTTTGCAGAAGAATCTGGATTGAGCTCATAGGTTTCTTAGTCCTGCTACCTCTGCTTCTAACTAGATCTGATCTTAAAATTGCCATCCAAGTCCTTGGTTGCTCTGCTTGCCTCTACTGCGATGTGAGGGGTGACTGAGGAGATGTCATGTCCACTGATTCGGTTATACTTTCAGCCTGTGGCTTCGCTATCTGCCTTGATGTCACCTTGTCTCACAGAGCCCTTTCATTCTGGTTTTAAAACTCTGTTCTATCACCTTATTCCTGGATTTACTTTCTTAGAACTATAAAGGGGGTGATAACCCCTCTTTCAAAGATTGGCTGTGGTAATCATGCCTACCTGCTAGTCACATAATTGAACTGGAAAAGCCAACTCAACTTAGCAAGCTCCAAGGGGTGATGCCTCGTGCTACCCAGGGTGACAGGGTCCAGTCTCACATAACCTTGGTCCTTGGTCAGTCGTAACCTGGGCAGTGGGCTTTCCTCCCAAGAACCCCATGTATACCCTTCCCTGCACTGTTTCTTCATAAATCAGAGAATTCCTGGCCCTTTAGTAGGTAACAGAGAGTCTGGGATCAGCTTTTAACCATAGAATACTGTTTTCCTGGAAGCTTCCTTTGTTTTGAGTCAGACAATGATGTCCTAATGTAATTAATGACAGTTAATTAACCAGATTATATGACTTGTTGCAGCCCTTCTTGATGATGGAGGAGGTTCTGGGCAATGTCCTTGACTGACAGTCAGAAGGCTTCTTACGCCCCAGAACCCCTCTTTCCCCAGGTCCCCGTCTCCATGACTTCACGGAGCTTCTATTCTACTCGGCGAGCTCCTGTTTCCAGGCTCTTTCTGTAACAGGTAGAACTGGGGCCTCTTTCTGAATTCCTACCAGCAGGAGGCCAGATTCCTCTAAGTCGGCTCCGATGGATCTGAGCAGCAGATAGTACTTTTTTCTTGGAGGATTAAAAGTATTTTCTCTCAGAAGAAAATCTGTTCTCATTTACACGCACTTTAGTTGAATAATGGTGGTTAATCAACGTGAAGCCGTGGTCTTTGAAATTAAAAAGAAAATAGGAAGATGAAGAGCATCCATTTCAATAAAATGTAACTTAGAAAATGAAGATAAAATCGTGTTTTTTCAAGTACTTAAATCATCTTTGCCAGGCTCACTACAGGAGGACTTAATTTGAAAAGATAAAAGGTGTTGACTGAGTAGCGGATCTTCGGGTAGTTGACAGAGAAAGGAGGCCACTGAGGAGAAGCTTACCTTCCACAGAGGTTAATTCTTAAGTGGAGAGGTCTGTAGGCTGAAGCTCAGACTTCCCGTCATTATAACTGGTTTTATTTCCCTTTGGAAAAACACTGTTCCATTTAAGTACTGTAAAAAATGTTAGTTAAGATCATAGAATATAGGCATACCTTCTTGACAAATTCATTGGAATTTTGGTGAATGCCAGTGCAATTACAGTCTGCTTGCAAGAAAGCTTTATTACCTTTAAAAATTTCCACCCCTTTCTCCTAAACAAACTTACTGTTTAAATTAGTGGGAAAGTAAGGATACTTTTTGTTTTCCTCTTTAGAGTTTGTGACCATTTTTTAAATCGCTCAGGGACAAACACGTGTTGCTTTTTTAAAAGGAAAAAGTCAGCATGGTCCTTGAGCAATTATAATTGTGAGGCTATATGTGTGTGTGCATGTGTGTATGTGTGTGTGCACGCACAAAGCAGGGAGGGTTCAATCCTGTCTCCTTCCTACCAGCAGAGGGTCCTAGAAATGCAGTTTCGCAAAGCATCCTTTTCCCCTGAGAAACGATAAGGGGACCGGTCATGGTAAACTTCACAAGTAAAAACAGTTTGACAGTTCAAATTATGTCCTTTATCTAGACCTCGTTTTGCCCAGTTTAAAAAAAAATGAGATTATTGGTCTAAAGTAGACTGTGCTTTTGCTGGACGATGACTATGCTTCTGTGGGCTATTAATGGTCTGCAAGAATTTTTTTTTATGCTCTGAAAGTTTATCAGCGGTTTTTTTTAATTCCTATCTGTGATACGAAGTATGAGGTGGGATGCAGGAAATTATTAGCAAGCTGGCACACGAGTACCTGTCCCAAACTCTTTAAACCTACAGTCTGCTGTTAAATATGTGCAGTGAAAGATCACACAGCAGATAACAAATGATCATTAACAGAAAAACTATGACTATGAAGTCAGTTCTATGGTTTGATGAATTAATTAAAACTTACGCTTGTGGCTTAAATCAAATATTTGTATGTTGTAAAAAAATATAAAATTGATGTTTAAGAAATGTAAATTTAAAGTAATATGTTATTTAATTTGGTGCTATGCCTTAGTTCTTATTATGTTTGGTATGGAACTAGTTACATTAATTGTGTATGGTGCCCAGCAGAAATTATCAAACTGTCTGCTGCAAGTTTAAAAATCTCCGGATTAGATGATTTCAGATGCCCCCTGCAACTGTTCTGTCCACACATCCCGTGGCTTTGAGCCCGTGTCTCCTATTGCTCTTGCATTTCAGGGGAGGATGATACTGGCATTGCATTTAGAAAACAGGGATCCAGGAGGAGAAACAACAAGCATTGATTATTTAATATTAAAACTTGGGGAGAGAAAAGCACTCTTTGTCACATATGCTATAAATGCCGAATGAGTATTTATCGGAATGAAACAATTGTGAGAAGTTACATACATAAACATTGGACACAGACTATGGGGAGGTGAGATTTTACTACCGAGAGGCTGGGAAGAGTAAATGCTGAGGGGTTCAGAAAGACCTGGGCTTGACGTAGGCTAGTCAGGTTCTCCGGGACAAGCCACTGTGCATCTCCAAGCCTTTACTTTCTCATGTCTTGTACCAGGATGACAATCCTTGGCTTGCAAAGGTACTACGAGGATTAAATGAGGCAGCATTTGGAAGGCGCCCTGCTCAAACGTAGTGCTCAGAAACATTAATTCTTTGTTGTTGATGTTAGTATGTATTGCCCAGCTCTGTTTTATACATACTTTGGAAGAGGTCTGTATTTAATTCCTTCTATCATTTTTCTCACCAAATGAGCATTTCCCAATTGCGAATGCAGCCAGAATATTCACAGATGATTTGGGAAAGGTGGTGTCACATGAGAATAATCTCACCAGAATCATCTCCTCTCATGTCCTAAGTTATTGTTCATCCTTTCTTCCTCTTACAAAGTAAACTTGGAACTTTCTACTCTGGGTTCCAGGGAATAAATAGCCTTCTGTGTAAGCATCAAAGCCAATCCAACCCTCGTTCGAATCTCATAAGCCTCTTTTTGCAAACAGAAATCCCGCAGGACATCTCATTACTCACTGGGATAATTGTTTTAAATATCAAAAGCTGCATAATAAAATAAGAAAATCCTTATTTTTAGAAAGCTCACTCTGGCTGTCCTGCAAAGGACAGACCAGGGGTGGGGGGCGGGATGTGTGGAGGTAGAGAGAACGGGTGGTGGGCTGCTGGAACACTCTACATGGGACTTAATGAAGTCCTGGCCCAAGGCGGAAGATGCCAGAGAAATCTGAAGAAAATCTTATCAAACTTGCTGGAACAGATTCTGTGCAGTAATAATCCTAAGAATTAAGAAAAATTGTGCACTTCTGTGTGGGGAACATGCTAGAGAATGAGAGTAGAAGGAATCATTAAGTCATGCTGCCAAAGCAGAAACAAAGGTTTCTGTGGATTTGGGACAGAGCTGCCGGAGATTTGGGGGGAGCTGGCCTTTCGCTTGTTAGTAACCCCCTAATGACTCACAGCCCAGCAATGGCCAGCATCACGGCTCTGGGAATCAGACGCTCTGCCTTCTTAGCAAAAGCACAAAACTGCAGCTCTGTGAACACCCCAGAAGGGCTGTCCTGGCCTCCCGAAAGAATGGTCACGATTTATGGAGCACCTACTATAAACCAAATGCTCGTGTGCCCTTGTGACACATTGACCAGCTGTAATTAGTTCCATGTCTGGGTAATGAAACTGAGACTCCGAGTGCTGGAGTGGCTAACTCAGGACTACACAACCAGCAAGTGGCTGAACTGGACTGAAAAATCAGCCGGTCTAGTGGCAAAGCCGCTCCTCATGTCACTGCGCCGTTCCTCCTCTATAAAGACCACATATATTCAATGTCAAACAGCTACTGAAATTACACAGTAGACGTCCGTGTACTGAGTTGCAGTAATGTTGCCAATAACCATTAATTGAAAAAAAGTAGGGTTACACCACACCCTGCACACAATGTTCAAAACAGCTTTGTCATAATAGCCAAACACTGGAGAGGACCCAGCTGTCCTTCGCTGAGAGAATGGATAAACAACCTGGTACGTCCATGCTGTGGAATACTATTCAGCAATAAAAAGCAACAGACCGCTGGTACCTGCCACAGCTTATATGAGTGTCTAGGGAATTACGCTGAGTGACAAAATACAATTTGAAAAGGTCACATACTGTGTGATTCCATTTTTTTGTCATTTCAAAAATGGAGAATAAATTAGTGGTTGCCAGGAATTAGGGGCTGGGATGGGAGTGGCAGGAGGGAAGTGGACATGGTTAAAAAAGGATAACACGAGATCATTGTGGTGATGAATGCATGAATCTACACACATGATAAAATTACAAACCTAGTACACACACACACACACACACACACACAGGTGTGCACATACACACACACATGCTCATACACTAAGAAGTGGAAGTAAAACTAGTGAAATCTGGATAAGACCTGTGGATCCTTTCAATGACAACAACCTGGCTGTGATGTTATGTTACAATTTTACAAGATGTTAACATTAAAAGAAACTGTGAAAAGGATACACAAAATCCCCCAGTATTATTTCCTACAATTGCATGTGATCATACAATTCAAAATAAAATGCTCAATTTTAAAAAGACAACAAACATTTATTGGGTGTTTGATGTTAATAATGATTAAAAATAGTAGTAGGAAAGTATTTTAAATGTACATACAATCAAAAATGCTCTTTTAAAAATATATTAAAATATTGTTTTGCATTATGCAAGTAATACAGGATGTTTCAGAACAATTAGAAATTTTAGAAAAACAACAAAAAAAAGTCTACCATTTAACTGCCCGATAACAACTTAGTATTTTGATATACATTCTCTTAGACAATTTTCTGTACGTTTTGTACACTTTTTCTTTAAAAAATGTATTATTTAGTTCTACAATCACGTTTTTCAATTAATAAATTTTTGGCAACATCACTGCAAGTTAATACTTTTATAACTATTGTATGGTTTCAGTAGCTATTTAATATTTCTCTGGCATAAACACCTAAGAATGTAATTGCTGGGTCATATGGTAACTGTTACATGTTTAATTTTATAAGAAGCTGCCAGACTATTTTCCAGATTGGCTCTAATATTACGTTCCCACCAGCAATGTGTGAGAGTTCAGTTTCTCGACATCCTCGCCAGCATTTGGTGTTGTCACGTATTTATTTCAGTCATTCTAATAGGTATATAGTGATACATCATTGCAATTTTCAAAACCACAGAAATAATCAAATTACAATGTTCAGTGCTAGCAGAGATGAGAAAAAAATGATCTTGTCAATACAGTGCTTCCAGTCAGGTGAATTCCAGTAAATCTACTTCTTGGAATCTGCCCTACAAGGAAAGAGATTTCCCTTAGCCTCATTTCAAATTCACCAAGTCACCTTCCCATTATTCAGCATTCCAGAACAACCTGCCAGTAGCTAAGGACAGTTCAGGTCCTGAAGGTGTCGGCCTGGCCTCTTTTTTACTGCAAATGACTAAAATGAAGAGATCAGCGTCCTGGTCCATAGGTCTGCGCCCTTAGGTCAGTCCATGTGAGGCTGCCGTGGGGACAGATCTGAGCTAAGTGTACTGAGTGGTCAGGGTTCCGTGAGCCCACAAGCAGGGAGGTCAGACCCAGGACCTAGAAAACTTTTCCAGAACAATAACGGTCAGTGCAGAGACTCAGCACTGGGCCTCCCTCCAGGGGAACTCAGCAGCAAGGCAGGCATTCAGCTGACAACCTCTGCAATGGTCGTGCTAATTCACAGGCGAAGCTTCCAGGGGTAGGACATTGGTAACCATAGAGATGACCACAGTATTTACTCTGAAAACCAAAAACCAAGCAAGCAAGCAAAAAACTTCAAGAAATAAAGGCTTGGATTTTTTTTTTTAATGGAAACTCTTCTTCCTAATATCATCTCAGATTTAGTTCCTGAAAATGCGTATGATCTTGTTAGGAATAAAATTAATGACCTGAACACAGAGATTATCAGCAGGGTCAAAGTTACTTCTCCCTGAGAAAAAGCCAGAAGCCTCTCTCATTTACTTTAAGTGAGATTAAAAGAAAAGTTGAATAAGACCTTCAAAATTAATTCTCTCTTCTCTCTCTCTCTCTCTCTCTCACACACACACACACACACACATACACACGCACAAGGAGGCAGATGAAACATTAGATGATTCCCACTGGAATTAAAGTACAAATCCATGGACAATTTCTTACCTTAAGCATCAGATATATTCAACCCAAAATTGGATTTAAGAAATATAATTGTATATTTATGAATGAAGAAAGAGCCACGAGTAGGGAGAAGCAATGTCTCGTTGGTTTTCTCTCTGTTACTAGTAAAATCTGTTACTAATCCTTGGAGATTACTGAATAATTGTTTCCGAAACATTTAAAGCGAGATTCATGAGATGATAAGTTCTTTATGATCAGTGTCTAAGATTATTGCTTCTATGTCATTAAAATCAGAATACTTACTTTTAGCACTTTGAGTGTGCCAAGCACTTTTTTCCATTAAAAAAAAATCTTCGCATGCATTAATCCTTTTAATTCATATAATCCTATGTTTCAGCTATTAAAATCAGCCTTTCTGAAGAGGAATAACAATTGTTCACATAACTTGTCTCAAGTCTTACAGCCAGAAGGGGTGAAGCCAGTCAGAACCCAAATCCAGCCAGTCCCACTAATAGCCCCTGGGTCTGACTGTGCCCAGTACCTTCTAGATACTGGACACTGGCTAGATAACCATGTGCTCAATTATTCTTGATAAATATAAGTAATTGTTGTTTCTCCAGCTTCTAAAATGTCTTTCCTCTACCAAGGACATGAACATCACAGCCAATGAAGACTAGTCATCAAAGCTCAAGGAAGTAGAGGGTCTTTGAAGAGTCTGCCCCAGAACTCAGGCCCAGGGCTGCCCTGCACCTGTGTGGTGCTTCTGTACCCAGAAAGCACCCTTCTGAACTGGAAAACTGAAATGTTTATAAAATTCACCCAAAGTTCCAGCACCACGTGTGCTGGTACGAAGTTCCTGTCCCACTCTCAGGGATGCCCCAAACTCTTAATCTTGGACAAGTCTCCTTTTTCTTTTTTTTTTTTTTTAATCTTCTTCCTCTTCCCTGAGGTCCTCCGAATCCCTCCCTTAGGTCACTTGGCGACCTAAGTATATGATTCTAGTAACTGCATTTGAACTTGTAGAATGAGTTTTATCTGTTATTTTTTAGCTTTGTTGAGGTATAATTGATGAATAAAAATGATCTATTTTAAGGTATACAACTTGATGTTTTTATATATCTATATAAAATGATGTCTGTGTAAAATGATACCACAGTCAAACTGATCATCATATGTATACATGTATACATGACTTCACATAGTCATTAAAGAGTCATTTGCACCCTTTTTAAAAAATTTTTTGGATACAAAGCTTGAATTCTGCCTGCATTTAGGACAGGTTCACGAAGAAAATCACACTGAGGAGCTTTCAGCTCTTAATATAGAACCATTTCTAGACCCTGAAGGTGAAAAGAAAGAGGAAGAGAAGAGAAGAGAAGAGAAGAGAAGAGAAGAGGAGAGGAGAGGAGAGGAGAGGAGAGGAGAGAAGAGAAAAGAAGAGACGAGAAGAAATCATGGAATGAAGACCATACTTTGCCCTCAAGTGGGGTCTGACGCATGAAGGGGAAAAGCCTAAAACTTCAGAGCAGTAGTTTTACTTGCATTTTACAGAAGCAAATGCTCCCTCAATGAAAATTCTCCAAAGACTGAAAAAAATTGGAAAGAACATAAATTGTGTCTTAAGAAGTTTGATGCGTGACTTGAGGGCTTAGCAACAAACCTATCATAAAATGATTTTATATTGTCATTGTTTGAAGTCCCTCATATTAAATATGGCATCTCTAACGGTAATATAAATAAATTTGAGATTGATTTTGAATTTGAAGAAAATTGGAAGGAAATTTGGTGGAATCATTATGCTGTCAAAAATTCTTCACATCCTCAGTAATTCAGAGGCTAATTACTCTGTTCTAAGATTGTTCAGACTTTGCACTTTGCATTTTCTTGTGGCCTTTCTCTTCTAACCACCTCATTAGTGTCCTCTCTGAAGGATAGCAGGGGGATGAAAAGGACACTCTAGTCCAACTTGGTGGACAGTGAGGATGAAGCTACTGACCCCCGTGAGATTGGAGCATGGGCCAGGAGCACAGCTGCCTGTGATCAGCACAAACCCTACCTCCCCAGCTGTGATTTGACTCTCAACTAGAAACATGTAAATGGAAACACCATTCATTATAAATGCATAAGCATATGTTTTTATTAAACCATATTCCACTTTCTTTTGATAAACACATATAATATCCATGATCATTAAATATATATGTCCTATTCACAAAATCTCTACTGCTTCCTTCCTTCATCTCTCTTTTTCCTTTAGGCTACTAAGTCTTGTACTGGGTTGAATAGTGTCCTCCAGAAATTTATGTCCACCTGGAAACTGTGACTGTGACCGTTCAGAAAAAGGATATTTGCTGATGTAATCAATTTAAGATGAGTTCCTAATAGATTAAGGGTGGGCTCTGAATTCAATGATTGCTGTTCTCGTAAAGAGAAAGAGAGAAAGAGGAGTCTTCCCTAGGGGCTTTGCAGGGAGCATGACCTTGCCGACAACTTAATTTTGAACATTTAGCCTCCGTGATTGTGAATAAATTTCTGTTGTTTAAGAAACAACAGACAGTTTGTGATATTTTGTTACAGAACCCTCAGGCGATAGTGCAGACGGAGTATCTAGAGATTTTCCCGTTGACACAAGAGTCTGTGAGGTCATGAAGGTGCCATCTTCAAACCTGGGAAAGGCAAGATGCAAAGAAATAAATTGATAAAGTAGGGCTCTGCTTTTGCGCTGGATGAATGCAGCCCCCTGCGTGGGTCTGTGTTTCCACCCTTCTGAGCACTATCTTTCTATGTTTTAATTGTTGGTTAACTTGACTGTCTCCTGATCTGTAAGCTCTAAAAGGCAGTGTCAAAGTTTGATTTACACCTGCTTGTCCCAGTTCCCTGTACAGTACCTAGCACACAGTGATCGCTCAGTAAGCATCCGTGGGAAGAAGGAAGGGAGGGAGGGAACAAAGCCGAACTCTTCAAATGAAGTTGACTTATTCTTTCTATTGAACTGATTTCCAAAACTACTGATGGTGTCAGGAAAAACTGGACATTCACTGTGTTCACAGACTTACTAGTGAGTAATTCAACCTTTTATTCTAAAATAGAATTTACCATTTGTAGTAATGAGATCATTAAATTTTACATCACTTATTAAGGTCAGCATTAGAAAAACAAGACGATAACAGACCTTCAGTGTTAATGGGGACTTTAGAAATAATCGTCTCTGCCCTATTGTTGTAGAAGTGAGAAAACACAGGCCCAGAGAGATGCAGCAGCAGGACCCGTGTGTCCTCGCTCCCCGCTTTGTGTCTCTCCAACTGCACCACGCTGTCTTCCAGGGCAGGGAGGTGATGGGGACAGGCATCTTCATTGACAGGAACAGAACTTCTAATCCTTATGTCACCCCACACTGCAAAAAACTGAACCTGAACTCAAACTTCTTAAAGTGAAGATTTTCTTTTCTTTATCACTGACATTTCATCAGAATGAAAGACAACTAAATGGTATTTGTATTTGTGTCACGTGCTGGCCGTGAACTAAGGCAAGGCCAACTTCGGTCACCCAGTGTCCTCATCACAGTATGATAATATGCCATTCTCCTTTGTTTTCTAATTTATTCCTTAAAATATTGCTGAGAACCAAATGAAATACTGCCTGTGAACGCTCTGTAATTTGAAGAGCATTTTCGACGTGTTCCCGGACTATTGTTATGCAGACACTCCCCTGGTCTCCAGCCAGCCGCACCTCACACAGCCCCTCGCTGATTATAGCACACACTTCATTTTGGGGACCGATCTCTCTTTCTATGTCTTCCTTCTTACCAGTGAAAACATCCCTGGCGGTGTTCAGCTAAATGTCATGTCAAGCTGATTCATTCCTGTTGTTTTTCTAATTTAGAACAAAAATAAATGTTAGTTCACCGCGGCAGGCAAACATTCTTCTGACATATTAAAGAGACTGGCATCTCCGGCAAAGACCTGGGAGAATTTTTAAATTTACAGAAGAAGTTACTGCACAGACCACTAGATTCCATCACGGGGATTGTCAACACTGACTCCTTGAAAGAAAAATAATAATGGAATTCATTCTGCAAACAGTAACACATCCGAACTTTATTCTTTGCGTTAAAAACATCCCCAAACTTTATTAGGGGTCAGATCTATTTTGACCAGCTTGCTTTTTAGTATGCTCCAATGACGGCCTCACAAATTTCTTCTGTTTACTGATAAACAGCCATAATTTAAATAACATTGGGATTCACTTTCTAGGCATTTTATTAGCTTCTCTGAATTGATTAATGCTTCATGTAGTCTGCTTGAGGGAAAAAAATGAAAGATAGTGATTATGCTTTTGCTTTTTAATTTCAGTTTGATAACTTTACAGATTTATAGCACAGTGCCATCTGTTGGACTAAGAGTGGTTTTTCAACGGGAGTCAAACTCAAAACCATTCACTCCGTTGGCCTCAAGAGAACCACCGATTAGTTTATGAGTAGGCATGATAATTATTCAAAAGGAATATTCAATTTCAGCACAGCTTAAAGCTCCATAAAGAACATGGAACCATAGGTAGCAAAGAAATGACTACATGTATGTAGTTAAGTTACTATGCTATCATACCGAGATAACTGCTTTATCAAGGAGAGGATTGTAACAAGAGTTCCTGATTTTGGATTTTCTTACCCTTGAGAAATATGTAGTTTGATAATCAAAGCAGATGAAATCTGTGATGAGGCAGGCTCCCGATACCCCAGAAATACCAGGGAGATGCTCGCTCTCTGCTTCCTTTGAGCCATGTGATGACACCGCATGTAGACACACAGCAGTGGGTAGTCACCATCTGCTAGCGTGACTGTCTGCACGATTATACTGTGGATTTAGGAGGCCAAGGACTGTTCCTTTGCAGATCTGCGTTCCAGTATTAAGCTTGGCAGAGCATTGATTTACAGAATGTGGGGAGAATCTCATAGAAACAGTTTCCAGACCTCTCTGCCTCAGCAGCGTATTACCCTTCCTGGCTCACATGAAGGGAAGTGCCCAGGCACACAGAGTGACACATTCAAAGGGGGCGCCCCTTACAGGTCCATGTTTAATGCCATCCTAGTCTAGAAATCCTAGTTCTGATGTCGCAGCCATAGAATGAATTTTAAACATTCAGCCCACATTTTTTTTATCTCCTTTGAAAACATCACATTTTTTTTCTATTTCATACTTGCCTTAAGCATTGGCACACGGTTCGACTGCGCTGCAAGGAGGATCTCCATCTGAGAACACAGGTCCAGAGGAGAGCGTTTTCCAGATCTTCAGCTTTCATTGGTAAAAACTCTTACAATAGACTTGCCTGTAAATATCATGAATTCACAAATATCCTTTCCTCTTCTTTATAAAGGAAATTCATATGCCTTATCTGTAATAAGTTTTAATATGATAATTTGCCCTGGGATGTGAAAATTCTTGCAAACCTCTATGTTTGGGGGAGGGTGGAGTGGGGGATATAAACCTCAGTAATAGAAAAGTAATTTCATATGTTCTGAATCCAGACATGTGGTAGACTGGGGTAGAAACACTAGTAGTGTTCATGTATGTTCTTCGCCTCCTCTATCTCTTAAGCTTTTTTCAAAGAAAATACTCCTTTTGAAGGAAAGGCCCCTGAAAACAAAACAAAACAAAACCCTACAAGAAATATTTAAAATTAAAACAGTATTTTTTCATTAGTTTACACCTAAGAAATTCTTTCCAGCTATTCTTAAGATTCATCCTTTGAACCAGTTATTGTTTGAAAAGATTGCTCCTATGAGCTGACAAAGCAGAAATACTTTCATCATAAGGATTTTAATAACGTAAACAGAGTGTTTTCTGGGACTAACAAATTTGAATATTACATTGGATCATACTCAAGGATAAAGTTTCTATGTGATTATTTTCACATTCACTGTGTATTATTCAACAAAATAGTCTAAAATAGTTCATCAAATTATACCATAAAAGCTACTTCTGTTATAGCTAATTCTTATCTTACTTACTCTTAAATATGATTACTTTTCCATCTCCAAAAAATATAACGTGATAGTTGTTGGATGATTACTTTTTGATATATGCCTTTATTAAATAAATTTTTTGATAAGGTTTTATTTCACTAAGGATATATATTCCCCTATTTTCACAATTATCATGTTTTGTAATATAGGTCACTTTAACTGTGCACTGTTGATAATAGTAATTCTTGAACTCAATTCAGAGGAATTTTATAACATACAGGATCTCTGGAAATAAAACAAATATAAACACTTGCAGATACAGAGAACAAACAGGTGTTTGTCAGAAGAAAGCAGGGTAGGGGGAGGAAATAAATAGGTGAAGGAGATTAAAAAGTACAGACTTCCAGTTGCAGAATAAATGATCATGGGTATGAAATATACAGTGTGGGGAACATAGTCAATAAAAAATCCAATTAAATGGCAACAGTATATGAAGTGAAGATTATATGCTGAAAACTCAAAAACAGTCACTCAAAGATAAGAAAAAACACAGGCTCTCATAAAGTTTACCTGTGGTGGTGATAAATATTGTTCCTGTTCTAGACATGAGTTTCTCAGGTACTTTTTTGTTAAAATTTATAAAATTATAATTATGTAAGTATTGATATATGTATGAGAATAAGTGCAAATATATAAATTTACATGCATTTGTGCATTTATTTTGGAATTAAAATAGTTAAAGGAACTCACCATTTAACTGTGAACACATAACATTGTAAAATGACTCTAACTCAATAAAAAAATGTTTAAAGTGGAAAAACAACAACAACAAAAAAAAACTTAAGAATTAGAATGGTAGCAAGAACTTTCACCTTCTTACATATTCCTTTCCTAGTTCATCCACTTACCGCCTTCCTTCCCAAACACAATCAGAATCCTGAACTTTGCGTTTGACATTTATAAAAATGTAATCACGTTGTGTTCCACAAAACACAATGGTCAGAAAAGAAAAAAATGTATTCCCGATCTCTCTCTTCAAGGATTTACTCCATCTTACGTCTTGTGTACTAAATAGTTCTCTGTCCGTTGTAACCGTATTCTATTAACTTTTTCTTGTAATATAATAAAAAAGACAAAACTCAATAGCTCTGACTCAAAAGGATGGCTTGGGTCCATGCTGACTGGCAACAACATGGCCATTGCTTTTAGCATTTCCGTTTCGTTTCACATGCACTCATTTGCTGAATGATTACAGAAGCAGAAAAGATATCTAAGGAAAGATGAGTTGTTGTTAATTTATTTTAATATCTTCTCATAAAAAAGTAGCATGTATTTGTTATTTTAAACATATAAAGATAAAAATTTAATTATAATTATAATTTACTGAGAAAAATGGATAAATCCATCTCCTCTTTCCAGTCACCATTCGTATGTCTCTTTATTAGCCTCATAAACAGCTTTGACTTTAGCCTTCTGTCATTTACATTTTTAGGTAAATGTACATAAACCATTTTAAGATTCTTTAAAACGTGCTTGGGGGCAGAGGAGCAGGAGTGAGCAACAGCGCCTCAGAGACTCTAGAGCTGTAGGAACTAATATGTGTGCTGCTGCTTCTATGTTATACATGCTATTTTAAGTGCTTTAATAGTAATCGCTCATTTCACCCTGTACAAAAGCAAGCATGCTACACACTATCATCTCCTCTTCGTAGAAGGGAACAAGTTCAAGTTTCTTCCCAGGGTTAAACTGCTTGTCTCTGTGCTAGAACTAAGATTAGAATCTTTGTCTCTAAAATCTTGGCTTCTTCCAGGGTCTCAGAAGACAGAGATTCTATAAACTCTATGCTCGGATGGAAGGGGTGGCTGCCTTTCGAAAGGAGGATAGAGAGAAAGGAAAGACGTATCCGTGATCATTGCCTTATAAATTGCCTGTCAATTTTCTGAACCAAATAGTGTTATTCAGTGTGACACTAGATCCATTAAGTTGGATCATAGTGGCCTCTTCTGGTGAAAATGAGAATATCAGAAATCTTTGTTAAAAAAATCATAAATAATTATTGAGTATACATTTAAAATAAATTTTACACAATTAATTTCTACATATTTAATAATTATATTTCCTTATAAAGACTAATTCAAAACATGACAGTGTGTAGCTTCTTCTGGGAGTGTTTTCCTTATATGTCGTCAAAACGTATGATGTTATAAGGAAAGCATGTTGCTCGGGAGAAACACAAAGGTGAGTCTTATCAGTGATGCTGTATTAGGTTAAGTTTCTAATTCCTTCTGGGCCTCGATTTTTCAATATGAGAAACAAGGAAGATTGTGATAACAGAAGCAAGAGATGTCACAATCATTCTTACATTTGCTGGCCACAGTATATAAATAAATATTATGCATGTTATCAAAATGACTCTCACAACAATCCTGTGAAGTTCACAGGGTCAGGTTACAGATCCCAAATTATAAAACAGGATATTAAGGTTCACACAGATTCTGTATTTTGACTAAGTATATCTCCTAACAGTGAATCCTAGTTGTAAACCCACATGTCCTCAAAGCTGAGTGGACCTTCTGCTCCAGAACCGTATTTGTGAAGAGGGGGTGGATGGATGCCATCAGTCTCTGCACAGGAAAACCTTTGTCACCTCAAGTTTACTACAGTTGCCCTCATGATGAACTTGACCATGTCAGGGTAGAAAAATTACTCCGTCCACTGGTTTTTGAAATGTGTCTGTCTGTTGGTCCTTCATATTATTCCCACAGGTAAACAGAAGGACTAGACAAATTTCCAGCTCATGTGTCAGCTTTGTATTGGACAGGGTCCAGTCAGGGAATAGACACCACACAGGAACTTGACCAGGAAATGTTCAAAATCAAGAATTATTTTCTAATAACAAGGGATTCATTTCAAACAGTAAAGAGAACTCTAAATAACCTAGATTTCAGGAAGAATGTGGGGAACAAATAAACTTGGAAGCAAGGAGCCTTTGCCAAGTGTGGAATTTACACCTTGTTGGAGAAGTTGTGGTTAAAACTCAAAAGATGAGGGAGAAGTTCACTTGGTTGTCCTGGGCTAGAGCTGGCCCATTGTTTCTGGATCAAGGCTGGTGGACACTGGCATGCAGGAACACCCTTCCATGTTGTAGGTGGGTGGGAAGCCAGGGAATTTCAGTTGGGCGTGGCAAGCAGGAGATACCCCTCTAGGATGCAAGCAGGCCCAGTGTGGGAAGCCAGCAACTGGAGTGCCTGCAAAACTCACCGGTAACATACTTGTAAGATTCTCAGGTTCCTTATGAAGTCCATGAAGGTGTGGCCAAAATTTAATTGGAGTAAATATCATTAAATCTCCCCAGACATGTCAGTGGCTTCCATGCAGAAAGAACAAGAAGAATAAGTCAGAAGAATACCAGAATTAGGATGAGAATCCCCTTCCTTCTACAATATACCTTTACCATCTTCTACTGAAAAATTAGAATGCCATGCTAGATGCAAAGGTGGAATGCTTACAGGGTCCAGCTCAGTCATCACAGAGAAGATAATGAAGGGCATATTTGGAGCTGAAGGACAGTAAATTGATAAATGCTACAGGCTTCAACCAGAGCAGTTCACTTCTCATAGGGTTTATATGTCAGGGGACAAAAGAAGTTCTGTTTGACCCAAAAAGAGAGAGAGAGAGACATTCCACCAATTCAAAAATTGGTGTTGAAAACTACCGATGTTATTAAATCTGCTCTACTTTGCAGAATATAAAATTGAAGTTGAGAGAAGAAAAAATGGAATAACCTAGGACACAGTGTTAAAAGCAGATGCAGGATTAGAACCCGAATTTCCAAACGTTTAATCCCTAAACTGCAATTAAGGCTTTTACTATATTACATGGCCTCTCTGATCATACAGAGAAGGTAAAGATACTCTTTTCATATGTTTGTCTGGAGAGTGTTAGGCCCTGTGGATAGACTATCATATCAAATAAAAGACCAACTAAAGAAATTAGGTCACTGATGCTACAGTATGGATGATCCTTGAAAACATTTACCCAAATTGCTAAATAAGAGAAGCTAGTCATGTGCACCAAATGGATGAATGGATAAACAAGCAATGCTTGTTGCTCCTGATGCACAGACAAGTATAAGCAAATATAAAGATCCTCAATAATACTGGCAAAAAGACTGGAGAGTCTACTAATTTGGCAAGATTGAGCTAGTACAATTTGGCTATTAAGGGAAATGAGATCTTGACACACATTGCCAGGATTAGGAACATGGTGGCAACTCATGTATTACTTGTTGTCTTCTTAAGAGTCCTTCAAAACAAAAACAAACAAACAAACAAAAACAAAGCATAAATACAGGACAGAAATAGACTCACAGACAGAGAATACAGACTTGTGGTTGCCAGAGGGGTGGAGGGTGGGAAGGGATAGACTGGGATTTCAAAATTGTAGAATAGACTACACTGTATAGCACAGGGAAATATACACAAAATGTTATGATAACTCACAGAGAAAAAAATGTGACAATGAGTGTGTATATGTCCATGAATGACTTTTGAAAAATTGTGCTGAACACTGGAATTTGACACAACATTATAAAATGATTATAAATCAATAAAAAATGTAAAAAAAAACCCTGCAAAAAAAAAAAAAAAGAGTCCTTCAATGCAATCATGTGTCTGTTACAATTTAAGAAATTGAGAATTGTAAAGGTTAATAAATTGTCCAAGGTGGCCAGGCTAGTAGGTGGAGATTTCTGCACTGCAATCCAGCCTTACGAAGACCAAGTCTGTTTTAAGGAGTCCAGGGGCACTATGGGCTCTTTAATATATACGGATATTGAGATTCATGAAAATTTACTGTAGTCCCATGCCGTGGGCAACGTGTCATAAGTTCTTGCTATTACATATATCAGTAATACCCTAAGCCTTTCCCAGTGCTTCAGAACAATTAATTTTCTTAGACTCACTTATTATTGGAAAGTTCATTTTTTAACACTTAGATTTTAGTTGTTGTGATTCAAGACCCATCACTTATATTCAGTGTTCCTCCAAGTGTGACATTAAACACCCAAATTACTTGGTGTTTCCCATTTTGGAGGATCGCAAGTGTTGCTCTGACACAACAGAGTAGATGCTGACTGAATACCTTATGACACAAATAAGGAGGATTTATTTCCTGTTCACACTTCTATAAGGGAGTAGATAGCAAATGTCCATTAAACAAAAATGCATAAAACCCACCTAGGTAATATTTAGTGCAAATGTTATTTTAAAAATGGAATCTTCTTTAGCACTTTGCGAATTGCACCGTACTTCGCTTTTCCTCTTATTTTGTGAACATGTCCAGCCTGTCAGCGTAGTGGACCAGAAGGGCCACTTGGAAGTGCCCTGAAAGAAAGAGCTGTGGTTTCAATGACCCTGTTTGTGGCCTCTGCTTTCTAGAAACAACACAGTTGATCCTTCAGGAAAGATTCTTGAGTTCAATTTAACTAAGTGGAGTTGAAAAATCCATTTACAAAAATCCTTTTAAGATTAAGTTTAGCTCAATTCCTGTTTATACAAGGTAGAATTTTTATGGTTTTGGTCTAAGACAAAGTAAGACAAGTCAGCAGCCTCTAAGCTTGCTAGAAAACCTGTGCACCCTGGGTTTCCACTTTCAGCTCTAAATAATTGTACCTTCCTAAAAGAAAAGGACTTGTTTTTTTAAAATCGTGTGTGTTTATTTACTCTTTTCCTCTTGTAATCCCTTTGACCTGGCTGAAGGTGCCTCTGCCTCTGATAATGTTGACAGGGAATGTTTCCAGTTGTGCAAAGTGGAGAATAACACTTCCCATCAATAATTCCAGTTAAGTATTTCCAACACTCTGCTCTGTTTCTCAGCTGTCAGCCTTCGTGATGTCTTCTGTTATGCAACTTATGTGAAACTTCTTCACAGAACTCTTACCGGATGTCCAAACTGTCTTTCGGTGTTTTCAGCATAACTGGCAATGCCTTTTACCAAAACTCCTTATAAGCTGAGTTGCAGTTTCATACCTGTCTGCCATCCCCCTCACTAAACGGTGGATTGTTGAGTGAAAGCGTGCCTCCTTCACACAGCATCCACGGGGCCGTGTGCACAGAGTAGAGCCTTAACAGCTGTTATAAAGTATACAAAATGAACGGGCAATGTGTGCATTTGAAGAGCACTGGCATAGTTTCAGACACAGAGTGTCCTTAATACAAGCTGCTAAATGGAGCAGGCTCTTCTCATTCATGGACCTGGTTTGCTAAAAACCAGATCCAGCAGCCATGGTTCATGCACTATCCCCAGATACACTCAGGAAGCTCAAAGGCAGAAGAGAAAACTGAGGAATTACATCTAGTTAGAAACTGCATCCTTTAGTCCCTGCCTTGGCCTTTGGCGGCCCTTCATGTCTACTCTGTGGTAGAGTTGACCACCTCCTCATCCCAGTCCCTCAGCCGTCTCCTCCTGAGCTTTCCCTAAACTTGGCTGGCTGAGCACCCATCAGTCTCTGCCCTCGCCAAAGACCGGAGCTAGGCTGGGATGGATAACCAAGCCCTGAACTTAGCTGACCCAAAACAACCTTCAGTGGTTGACTCGCCGTGCAAAACGAAGAATCGTCAGTGGGGTTTAGTATAGCTTGTTTAATAATTGCCCTTCTATAGCCGTGTGGGCTGTTTTACTGGAATTCTCAGAATTCTTAGAATGAAAAGTTCTTCTTTTGGTGATAATCCTTTTTTATGCAAATTTATCCCTTACATTATCCACTTAAAAGAGTTTGTAATTGCCCTTAATAATTCTCTATGTCTCTGCATGTTCTTAATTCTCTTAAATGTTAATTTTTTTTTAATCTGTTCAAATGATATATTCAAATAAGCCTTTTTTCTCTGTATTAACCTCTGGGTGCCAAATCCTTTGATTTACTCTCTAGTGGCTCAGCATCACGTTCTCAATCCCGTAGGGGTTGACAGGAGGAAGCTTCGGACATCTCACTCACTAAACACCCTCTCACACAGCCACAAGCTGAGTGAGTGGACCCCTCTCAACATTCAGGTGATAGTGATCATTCCCCGGCACAAATCTCTAGTCCCACCTACACTCCTTGAAGTTCTATGCTATTTCCCACTGCATGTTCCCCTCCTGTAAGGCCAGCTCAGTCTACCTCACCTAAAGGGGTCCGAGAATATTCCAGGATGCTCATGAAGCTAGTCATTTGGGTAATCTGCGGCATCTGCCTTTTTCCTCTTCTTCTGAGCACAAACAGAAGAGGGAAATAGCAGATCCCACGGAAGTTGCCGCAGTGTTTGTGTCCAGCGTAAGAGCTGCTGTTGGCCTCACCAGCAGCATCCATGGTTCTGATCCCAGATGGGAAGATTCTTGCATCTGGGCAAAGCTGTTGTCACCTAGTTGTTGCAGGAAACACCAGGATGCACTCACAGCTTTCTAGATCTTTTACCTTCTATATACTTTTTCGTCACAACCCTACCTTGGAATTTAAGTACAGTTCCCTAGAGCCTGAGAAAAAAGGGACCATGTTAAGAAACAGAAAGGAAATGTTAAGAAACAGACAAGGAAATACTTCTAAATTATACATACCCTTTAAGTCAATGTACTGTCCTTGACATAAACTTGAGCACCTGGATGCACTCTCCCTTAGTCCCAGGAGGCTTCCTAAGCTTCCTCAAAACACACTGTTGGCTCTCACAACCAATCAGACCTACAAACACACCCTGCCATGCCTGAATGTAACAGTAAACCAGTAACCTGGTGATGATAAACTTAGACCTCTGGTTTTTGAAAACACCTTGATTTCCTCTTTTGCATTTGCCTAGTATGTACTTGTTCCTGGAAGCCACAGCCCTGGCTTTTGTCCTTTATTATTTCACATATAAACTGTAGCTCCCAGCCCCTCATCAGCAGCACCCCAGCATGGTGGTTTCACTGCACAGAGCAGGCAACTCAAGCTGGAGCGCACGCTTACGGTGTTATTGATCCATGGTTGGTTGCATGCGTGAATAGCTGGGAACTCCATGTTTTTAAATGAAGCCTGATCTAGGCCTGGTCACATATATTATTTACAGCAACAGGGCCTTGAGGAACAGAACATGTAGGAATATTTTCTCAGTGGCCCCTGAAGGACAACTGGAGGCCTTCATTTTTAAGATTATAATTAACCAACAAAAAGCCTAGTCTTGGGTAGATGCCAGATGTTTTTAAACCATTGGAGGCCACAAAAGGACCATAATTGTCTACTGTTATTTAGTATAATCGGTGTCATTTACTTGAATGTCAGCCCCAGAGAATATTATACATTATAGTCAAAGCTCAGAATCAATCTCACGTATCTTCCATTTCAGAGAACTATTATCTTCCCTTAAAGTAGAACATCTAATCTGGAGATTTTGACCTCTGAGATTTGGTCCCACGCTTGTAATACGATGTTTACATCCTGGGCACCTTCTACTGTAAATCTGTCCTGCAGGGAGTAGAGAGGAACAAAACATTCCGTAAAAAAAATCAATAATGTTCGACTACTCCTCTTCAAAGATGCATTCGGAATACAGTCTGAGCGCCTCTCACCTGGGCAGGCAGGAGACGGGGCGCCAGGATAACTCTCTTCAATGGGACCAAGTCAGGTCCACAACAGAAAGGGCTTGTCCAACGACAGGGCCGCAGGGACCCAGTGCTCCCCCTGATCTGAAGCACACCCCTGGTTTTCCTGAACTCCATTCCAAGTAGAGGCCAAAACAAAAATTATAAAACTCATCAGAAAATAGCTTCTCAGCTCCTCCTCCCTTTTCTCTGTCTTGCTCTTCCATTAACCATTCTAGCTGCAAGGGAATTTCAATTCCAAAAGAAAGGCCAGGATAGCTTAGAAAACCAGTGTAATGTAATGAGTGAAAACGATGTATATGACAGGGACACAGGCTGAGATACTGGACAGGAAATGAGGGTTGGTGTGCAGGTGAGGGGACTTGGTTACAAAACCACTGCCCTATCTCATCAGGCGTCCAGCATAGAAACGGCTGGGCAATAATAAGAGAAAGATGAGATAAACCATTTTGTGAGAAAACAAGGAAGCTAGTCTCCCTGTAATTATTCATAACCCTTAAAATATTTAAATACCTAAAATGCAAGAGAGTTAGCAATCACAACGAAAATAAACTTCTTACATGCACCTCCTTGTGGCCTCTTGTATAGAAATGTCAATACACCTTACTAAAAAGTTATGAAGGTAGGAAACTTCCTTCTCATTTGAAATTAAACCTGATGCAGGACAGTTTTGAATAATCACCTCTGCTCATACGTTTAGATCAGCATTCCAGCTATAAAAATGCAAGTTCACTTCCGGTTTACAGAAATGGTAAAATCAACGCTCCCTCGATAATATGAGGGCGCTAATGGTACAAAACCATGTGCAGTATTTTCACGCACCAAAATGCGATTTCAGTCTGGAAAGTTGGGCGCTCGGGTCCTGTGTTTCTGAGCGGTGGGTAGGTATGTACTGGGGGGAGGGGGAGGGGTTCTGTGCATAATTACAGTACGGAACGCTCCATACTACAGTGTGGAATAACATCAAGAATAATAATCGTACTTTTTAGACTGTACCACGTGACAGGCACTGCGGTCATCCCTGAGCATGCTTCAGTTGACCCCAAGACCCATGAAAACAGACAGACCTCTGTGCCAGCTCTAATTTTTTAGTGTAGACATTGGCAAACACTTACAGTGACAGAGCACTGATTGCAGAAAATGGTTTTGTCTGTACCCAAGACATCTCCTTGCTTCTCATCCAGAAAACTAGCTTAACATCTAAGGAAGAGTAATCAGACAAAGAGACTATGCTTCTAAAATGTGATTTCAAATCTTATCTAGCTTAATTCTTACCTGCACTATTGAGAAAGTCATCATTAACCTTCTGCCCTTCAAATATCTAATGTGGGTCATGGTACCTGCCCTGTGACTCTCACTGGTACATTTTAAAGTAGAAATGAGATGACGATTATGAAATTTCTCTGAAAATTGTAAAATACCAGAAAATGTAAATTTTTTTTTTTCCTGGATCTACAAAGCTCTCTGAATTGCTAATGCTAATGCTCTCTGGATGGCTCAACATCCAGAGCAAGTTTCTGGTGTTTATTAAAATCTGCATAATGGTGACGTATGGAAGCAAACATCCAGCAGCAGCTCAACTCGTCATCTTCTTAGTGCCTTGAAACTGCAAAGATTTTTAAAAGCATGCTCATGCAGAGCAAACACATAGAATGAGCCACATCCATCATGTCTGCTGCACAACAACCATTTATTTTCTCATGATTCTGCCATGCAGAGTGTCTTCTGGTTTCACCCGAGGTCACTCTTGCTCTGGTCATCATCTGAAGTTCAGCTGGGGCAGGGGGAGGATGCTCCCAGATGGCCGTAATCCTACGTACTTAATCTTCAGTACTTAGCTGAGATGGCTGCAGCAACTGGGGGCCTCTCTCTCCGCGTGGTCTCCCAGTGAGACAGTGGGACTTCCATACCTCATGGCACAAGACTTCAAAGGAGTGAAAATGGAAGCTGGAAGGCCTAGAAGTCACACAGTATCCCTTCTGCTTCACCCTGTGAGCCAGAGCCAGTCCAGGGCTAGATCAGATTCCGGGGGAGGGGAAGACTTCACCTCCTGATGGGAGGGAGGCAAGGTCACACTGCAAAGGAGAATGCAGGAAGTGAGGGATTATCGGGTCACCTTTGAAAGTGTCTTCCACACTAGCTTAGTTCTATGAACAAGCCATCCGTGATCTCTGCTGAAGAACCCTCCTTTCCGTGGGCAGGGCTCTCTGTGCGCTTCCAACACACACAAGAGAAGCAGAGGCATTCACACTGATTACACTCATTCTCGCTGATAAAAATTCTATTGCCTGCTATTTTGAGAAGGGATTCTGGCTCCTTTTGATTGTAAAAAAAAAAAAAAAAAAAAAAAAAGCTAGCACAGACAGAATACCACAAGGAATACTGCCTCTCCTTGGGGTAAAAAATTAAAAATTAAAAAAAAAAAGCAACAGCCCTCTAATATTAATTCACACCTTTTCTTGTCCCTCATATACCTGTTTAGCAAATAACTTTATACCATATGAACGGGTAATACACAGAGGAAAAAGTCTGAGGAGAGAAAATTATGGTTTATACATAACGGGTTAAAAATAACTTTGAAATATTCAAGTAGATAACTGGGTATTAAGATGATCTCTGATGTGTCATGCTTTTATTTAAAATTTGCCATCATTCTCAGCTGCGGGCGTAAAACATCACTGTATGTGGAACCTGCCAGCTCAGGTTGCTCCGTTCAAGGAGAAAGGTCTGATCACATGACTAACCCTTTGAGTCATTTCTTTCTCATGTGAAGGACTCTGTATTTTGCCAACAAAGAGTGCAGCAACTATGCTAATATTAAATCCATAACTTATGAGTTGGTCTGGGGCGTGCTTCCAAGTTTACTTTGCAAAGTAGATTTAACACCTAGCTATTGTTTGTAATTATGTTTGTACATATATTTGGCCCTGTCAAGAGCAAGGACTCTGACTCCTAATGTAAATGGAAGTTATGCCCTAACATGCTTCCTTAACTGTTTTTACAACATGTAAAAACATGGTGCACGGACACATGTTGTGTTTTTATGGCAGTTTAGAAATTTCGGCAATCATTTTCGGAGAATTGAAAATAAATTTCCCCGGATCTTAAAAGTGCAGTTCTACATCAAAACATATAATTTATTGGTCTACTAGTTCAGAGGTCACCAAAGTAGGACCCATGGGTCAAACCTGACCTCCTGCCTATTTTTGTAAATAAAGGTTGACTGGAATGCAGCCACACCCGTTCCCTTACGTGTTATTTGTGGACGCTACAACAGCCAAGATGTGATGGCCTGCAAAGGCTGAAACTGTATTTTCTATCTCTTTACACAAAAAGATTACCGCCCTCTAGCCTGTTGGACACTAAGCATCCTCCCATTGTGCTGACAGCGTTTGGCCAGAGTGGAGGCATGGTGATTCGCATGTCCTACAGGTATCGACCTGAGGGCATTTTAAAGGACGAACAAAAGCACAGAGAGGCTGGTGGCAAGGATAACAGCTTTATCACAATCTGAGTAAGAACTAATTTCTATTCAGAATCTCAAAATAACAGTAACTGTTCTGTGAACAAACATGTGAGGCATCAGAAGTAAAGTTATCTTATTTCACGAATTTTGCCTTAAATCTACACTGTTTATAAACTTAATTCGAAGAGTGTGCCTGCGGTCACTGCTGTAATTCTCTTCCCCAGCGAACTGAGTGGAGAGAGCCTGGAATGGCTGTCAAACCCCAGGGAAAATACATACGAACATTAAAAGGTAAAGAAGGATAAATCCTCAAAAGATACAGCTTGCAGGAGATGCTGTTCCTATCTTGCTATTAAGACATGGCTCTTTTCCTGTTATTTGCATTTTTTGCTATAATTTCAGCAATTGGTGAGGATTACTAGCAATATCTTATCAGTTAATGACAAGAACATCTGGGCCCCGTCTCCCCTGATGCATTTTAATCAGGTCATTGAAAGAAAACTCAGCAGCTGAAAGCTATCTATTTTCTTTGGGATGATTGCATAATATAATTAAAAGTATTTTATCAGCAGTCCATGGCGGAAGAGAGGAGCTCCATGCATGTGGCCTCATGGATGTGAACTGCCAGCATTTTTAACACTTGAGGAACTTGTCATATAAATCATTACCTCATACTCCAAGATGCCATTAGCTTTTTGGTGCACATGCTTGCCGGCCAGTCAGTGAAAAGACTTACAGAAAGGCTCCATCTTTCAGAATCGTAAATCCCAGGCGGTGTCACGTGCACTGAGGAACCTCACGCAATGCAAGTGTCTGTGGACAGAACCCACGCCTCTACTTACCAACTGTCAAAGTTACAGTAAGATGAAGACGCGTCTAGGAAGCATCACAGTGTGGGTACACTTCCCACGAGGGGCGTGGGGAGATTAGAAGTCCAAAGACGAGCATCCTTTTTCCAGCTGCACCAGTAGCTGCATAAACTGAGAAGTTATTTGCATTTCTGGACCCAGTTTATTCGCATGGCAAACAGGTTTATAAATTAAAATCCTAATTCACGATGTCACGTCCTATGCAGGAAGGTGCCCTTGAAGCAGTTGGATATGTGCTGCAATGAAGGATACTTGTTAGCATCTTTAAGATACTAGTTTTCTGAATGTGTAGTATGCTTGGCCTTTTGTCACTATTTTCAACTGAGGTATAATCTGTATCTATAAAACTGTACAGATCTTAAGTGTTCAGACGAATGAGTTTTGCAATTTTCTATGCTCACGGTAACCTCCAAAGGAAACATGATACAGAACTTGTCCACCATGCCAGAAATTCCCCTGAGCCCCTTTCCAAACAGTTCCAGCTTCTTGCTTCCCAATCACTTCTGATTTCTGCATCTCCTGGTCTTGGTCCTCAAATGAGCTAAGTTGTACCACATGCATTCTTTTGACCTGTTTGTTTTTGCTCTCTGCTTATTTTTTAGATTCATCCCAGTAGTTGTGTGACTCCTTCCACTAGGATTCAGTTCCATGAAGATACCATAATTTGTTTGACTATTATATTGGGGTTTTCTTGCTTTTACTTATTTTATTTTTTAATTTTAAAAAAATGTATTGAAGTATAGTCAGTTTACAATGCTGTGCCAATTTCTGGTGTACAGCATAATAGTTCAGTCATACATGTACATACATATATTTATATTGTTGACAAACAGCTGGACTGCAGTCTGGGGACGTTAGGAACATTCTTGACAAGTCTTTGGGTGCTTGTTTTATTTCTCTTGGGAAAACATCCAGGAGACAAAATGCTGGGTAGGAAGGCAGTTGCATGTCTGACTTTACAAGAAACTGCCAAAAGTTTTTCCCTAGTGCTCAATCTGTGTCACAGTTTCCATGGGGAGGTATGAGTGTCCAGTTGCAGTATCTGCTTGGTGACGTCTGCTATTGTTTGTGTTGTAGGCAAACTGGAGATATGGAATGGATACCCTCATCCAACCTTTGGCTCAGATGTCAAGACTGATGACACCATATACACACCGAAAGGTATGAAAAGGTTTATTATTGATATAATGGTAGCAGGGAGGGCAGAGCAGGCTCCAAAGTAGGTCTCTGAGTCAGAATATTTTAGTTACCTCATGTAAGTGGAATCATGCAGTATCTGTCCTTCTGTGACTGACTGATGTCACTTAGCATAACGCCCTCCAGGTTCATCCACATTGTCACAAGTGGCAGGATTTCCTTTTCTTTTAAGGCTGAGTAATATTCTGCTGTAGGTGTATTACATATTTCTTTATCCATTCATTCATTGGTGGTCATTTAGGTTGTAAACATAAATTGACTATGTGCCTAATGTTGAAATGAACATGGGGGTTCAAATATCTCAAGATCCTTTTTTTTTTTTTTTTGGTGATTGTCTTCAGATTTACTGGTACTTTCTCATTTTATGTTTGAAGTCTGTTCATTAACCCACCAGATGAGTTCTTCATTTCTGGCTTCTGATTGTCTTTTCCATTTCAAGTGTGTTTACTTTATTAATTGACGTGGATCTGCTGAAATCACTCATCTCTTTATTCATGTTGTCTTCCTTTCCCAAGCTGTTAATGTAATTATCACTGTTATTTTAAAGTCATTGTCTGATAATTCTTACATCGAGGCCATCTCCGGGCCTGTTTCTATTGACTGCTTTTTTGTCTTAATGGTGGGTTACATTTTCCAGCCCTTTGCTGTCTCCTAGTTTATAACTTTGGGCCGGAAGTTATGTATGAAAGAACAATAGAGGACGGAAGAAAATAATATTTATCCCCCAAAGCAGGAAATGTTATACACAAAAAGATATTATTACCATGTATGTGATATATTCTAATGCCCATGTCTGCCTCTCAGGCAAAGTCCTCTCACACCAAAGAGACCTCTCAGAATGTGCTTCCCAACCCCCAGGCCAGACACTGTGACAGTGGCAGCGAAGTTGAAGGCCAAATCAAACCAGTTTTTCACTTTGGGGGAATTTATTTTCCAGCCTTCTGTCTCTGTGTTCAGAGTACGATATCACTGTGATTTTTTTAAAGACTTTTTTGAGATTCTGTCTCAGGCAATTTGCTTATGATACTTTATTCATTTTTGAAAAAAAAAAGTTAATAATTGTTACCGTCACAAATTGGGACATTAAGCTTTAAGTATCATGTCCCAGTAGGTATAGAAAATCCAGGCTAAAGTCTCAGTAACTCCAAATCATGTTTCCTGTCTGTTGCAGAACACAGGTATGTTAGGGTTACACTACAAGATTGCTTCAACCTCTTTTTTTCTATCCTTTCGTATTCCTTCAAGACTATAACATTCCCCTTAAAATGGAGGCCCCTTTTTATGTACCTTTTAACGTAAATTTTATAATAATGCTTCTCTTTTCTAATTGTAGCTCTGTGAATAGAAAGCCATTGGTCTCCAGGTTCAGAGCTTTTTTTTTTTTTTTTTTTTTTCCCTTTGCTTTTTCTATTTAGGTATATCTAAGTTCTTTTATTTTACATCATCAGCACCATTCTCTGACAGTTTATGCAAGGACTCTGTTCTGCTGGGATATTCAGTAGAGATAATGTGTACGCCTGTAATCTATAATTATTAGTGAGTTTCCTCTACCACCTCCAGGATGCCATCTGGAATTGCTCTTTGTTCTCTGTCCCAAGGCAAGACATCTGCCAGTGACCTGTTTTCTCCATTCTAAGCTCCTCTTTCTCCAAAAGCACTCCGGCTCATAGAGAATTGAGCACACACATGTGCACACTCCAGCAGTGATGTTATCAGAAATAGGAAAGTTACATTTACATAAAATGCAGTTTTCAAATAGTTTATCCTCCGTCTTATTCCAGTTTACTGCTTTTCTTTCTTAAAGCATCAGTTCTTTGTAAATTGTGATAAAAATATCTAATTTGAATGCTTCATCAGGGATCGTAGCAATTCATATGGAAACTGACCTAGTTCATTCCTGTACTGTTTAATTGGGTGACAGATATTGGAATACTCATATGACCTTCAGGAGCTGGAACACCCTGTGGATACCCTGGCTAACTTATATTTTGGTTCCTTTGCTTTTTTTTTGTGGATTTCTAAACAATGTACTTGGTTTCAATGTTGTGACTAAACTGAATTAGTCTCTAGAACAAGTTGGAGAACGTTGAACATTTTTCGTTATTGTTCTGTTTTTATTTTTAGTTTTATGTTTACCGATCAAGGACCTGGCAGGGCATTTACTCAACAAAACTTTTGGGTGCATAATGTTCTGGCTTGTCACCAGGAATGTGCATTATAATCATCAGTGGAGCTTTTGATATTATAAATCCCCCCCCGAAGCCCTAGAACACGGGCTGTGCTATGTGGGGTTGAAGCCCAGGTTGAACAGGTCGTGTTCCCATGGGTAAGGATGGGTGAGGACGGCTACCCCGCGAAGCACCAGTGTCCGCTCTCTGTTCAGGGAAGGCAGCAGTGAGCGTGATCACGTCTTAGCTCGCGAGGTGCTGGCACTCTGTGCAAGGAACCGGCACATAAATGTTCACCTTACAAATAACGGGTAGCATGTCCGACTGGAGAATGCTTTCAAGAGAAAGTGATGTCTTAGCACAGTTCTGAGAAATAGGATTCATCCAGATGAAAAAAGCAAAAAGAACATTCCAGACAGAGGGAGCAGCATGGGCCAAGACCCAGAAGGGAGAGGAACCCTGAATATTCGAGGAATCTTAAGTAAAAATTGTTGATAGGAGTGGGTGATGAAAGATAGCATCGTGGAGGGTCTTGTAAACCACGTGTAGTGTTCAGATTTCATTCTTATCGCCCAGAGCTGAGTTGTAAAATGTGTAAGATATAAACCTTGTAACTAAGCAAACCTCACGTGGCTTACAAATTCTGAAGATTTGGCAAACTGCTTAAACTCTCTAATCCTCCACTTTCTAACCTCTTAAATAGGACTAAGGGTACCAACCTCTTGTGTAGGTAGAGGATGAAATGCTGTTACAAACAAGGAGCATTTCCTTCAGGACTTTTCTCCCAGCAGAAGGCCATTTGCTGTCCATTTTCTCCTTCCCCTTCATTCTCTCCCTGTGAGCTCTCGGGCCGGAGCCTTGGGGGGGCTTGGAGCCACAGCTCAGGAAAGAGTAAGGGAAGGACACAGCGACCATGAGTGTGCTGAGGCCACAGGAAGAGATGATGCAAGTATCAGTCATGCAGCCAGTGAGGCCACTGACGCTGTGCCTAAGAGAGGCGTGGAGAAAGGTGGTTCCAGGCTTGTCACGTAGTGTCCGGATGGGAGGCGCTCAAGGGCATCTCTGGGTCTCTTGGTCTTTCCTTGGATGTACCACAGCTTCACGGGGGGAAGGAAGGGGCAGCAGAGAAAAACCAATGTGTGTGTGTGTGTGTGTGTGTGTGTGTGTGTGTGTGTGTGTGTAAAACCCTTTCCCCCACAACTTTCCAGTCTATGAAGAAAGAAAATCTCTACAAGAAGGACTCAGAAGGGGGAGCTTTACATCCCACTAATCAGCCAGCTCGCCCTATCCCTAGTTTGGCTCAGGGAACTGGGATCGCACGCGTGGCTGACACTAAGCACAAAGATCAGGACTGGACGGGGGACCTCCCTTCCTTTAATGTCCTGCTGTTCACCTGATATCTGAACAAAATCAGGTTTCTGTTAGCAAGGAAGAAAATAGACCTGTCTCCCAGGAAGCTGATCCGTCACAATTAGAGCCGTAACGGAAATACGGGGGGCGGGGGGCGTCTACGTGGGAGGGTCGGCCAGGAGCAGTGCGCCAGGGGCTTAACAAGCAGGAACCAAGTCTAAGTAGGGACTCGGCAAGCACAGCCTCGCTCTGGGAAGATGGGAGAGAGACCCCAAAGTCTTCATTAACCCAGGGCAAGGAGGCCAGGAGAACTGCCCAGCACTAGGCTATCACAGAAAATATGTCTAGCAACAAAGTAGAAGAAAAGTGAAATAGGGCTGCGGAACTGACATTTAAAGAAACCCCCAGCATCCAGTGGGGTTGCAGGTTGACTACTACCCTTTTTGCTTTAAACCCGCTTGGCAGCTAATACGGGGTGGGTACCTGCCAGCGCCCTCTGCAGCCTAGAGCTGGCATTGCAAACACCTTCCCACACGTTGCCCCACATGCTAACACCGTACAAACGTCTCTAAACAGAAAAGCTTTTAAATTGAAGCCAAGAAGTATAAAAAAACCCAAAACAAAACAGACAAACAAAAAAACCCCTCAACCCTAGAGCCTCTTCGTTAAGAACAGATAATAAAAATTTTAAGATCTCCACTGACAAAAGATGCTCTCTGGCTGAGTGATATTTCACATGCTTTTCTTATTTTTCCAGACGAGTCATCCTCCTTGACTCCCTTAGTTGTGAGGAAATAGATGCACGGCGAGTAAACACTAGTGGTCTGACCCGGACACACTGTTGTAATTGTGGCAACGACAACCAGAATAGAAAAATAAAACTTTGTCACCGTCTGTTGCTTTCTTGGAACAAGGCTGGGAGTGTGTGTGTGAGAGAGAGACTGACGACCTAGTGAGCACCCACCATGTGTCAGGCTTGTGCGAGATGCATTATATACATTATCTCTCATCCTCTCCACAATCCAGTGAAACCGTTCCCATTATCCATACTTTGCAGAGGAGGAGATGCATTCAGAGAGGTTAAGAGCTTTCCATCAGCGGCATAACGGAGCATCAGATCCATGTAGGGCTGGCGTCCACATACCTTCTACCATATCCCAATTTGTGCTTGGCGCAGGCTTGGGGTTTTTAGTGATGGAATATGTGAGTGTCAGACAGATTAAGCCAGAGCAAACCACAGTGCTCCCAGCCAGACCAGCCAGGCTGGGACGCGCTGATTCTGAAGAGCCCCGCGTCTCTCTCCCATCTTCCACAGGAAAAAACACAAGAGCTCATTCTGTATCTGAGTGACGCCTACAATCTAGATCTAAAAGACATTTTCCTCAAAAAACTCCACATGGGGCTCCTGCCTCCTCTCTGTTTTCATTCTCCTTAAACCCCAATAACTACTGTACTTTGGGGACATTATATTAAATTAAAGCTGGATTAATGTGAACTTAATAAGGTGCCCAAATAATCTAATAAAATTTTTTTCCATGAGATCCATTTAGCAAAATTAGGATTTATTTAGTTATGGAACCAAAATATTTGACCTGCCATACCAGTTAGGTAAATATACTGGTATATAGTATATAGAATGGTATGTATATATTATACTATATATTATTTACTATGTTATACTATATTATATTATACTATAACATACTATATTATAATATAAAATAATACATTATTATATATTATATATAAGTACATATTATATATTATACTATTATATTATAATATAAATATATTGTATTATTATATATTATAATATTATATTATTATATATTACAGTATATTTATATTATTATATTATAAATATATTATTATATATTATACTATACTATAACATACTATACTATATAGTAAATATATACAGATATATTTGATTGAAACACTATTTCTGATCACCTAACTAGTTCAGACACATATCATCAAATGATATCAGACAATAAAAAAATTATCCTCTATTCCTTTGATCCACTAATGTGATTGCCTCAAGAGTTGAACATGTTTTTTTCTCTCAGATCAGTTCCAAAATCATGTTCTTATTTAAAAATTAATCGTTAATTCAGTAGCCTGGTCACCTGCCACCTGCTCAGAATTCAGCTCTTAAACCTCTGAAGCTGTCCTCTCAGAACCATACCAGAGAAGGCACGTTACTTTCGGTCTGTCACATTCAGATTAATCCACGTTAGAGCTCTGTTTTTATGTGATCTTCAGGACATGCTGGATTGCACTCCTCAACAACCCAAGTAACAGAGAGTGGAGACGCACTGGTCTCTTGTTTGCTTTAAGAAAATCCGTTCTGCGTTGCTTGTTCTGTGTGTGCGCATTCCCATTCTAAATTGGTTCTATTGTGATCTTTAAAAGATGTGGTAATTCCTTGGAGGTCTCAGGAGTGATAAAACTTAACCAGAATTAATTAAATACATGATTGGAAAAGGTCCACAATTGTCAGCTAGCACCAGTGCAGTTTCATCACGTGGTTTATAAAAAGCCCGTCTGCCCAGGAACATGTGCTGAGGACAGCGGCCAGCTTGACGAATGCTCTCTGATTCAGGACAGGGCAGGCCTGGGCGTTCTTCCTCCGCCCCTTTAACGGTCAGCTTTGGGGACCATCAGCAGAATCCAGGCCTGAGAGCTTCCCTTTGTAACCCACTCGTCAGCCAGACACCCCCATACCCGTCCATAGGCCCTCTAATGCTGGGCGACCCGGCCCTGCCTGTGACGTGTAGTCAGGGACCCACCTCTTGAACTTCCCTGCGTTTCACTGGTCCAGTATAATTATTATAAAACCATCACTACAGCAGGGCAGTGAGGACTACTGGGCAGGGCTGAGGATTTGAAGACACACAGATTGACTTAGGTTAGAATCCCAAAGTCAGGACGTTCTTTGGGGACTGGGCCACTCAGCCTCTCTGAGCCACCCTTTACTCACTTGTGCGGATGACTACCAGCTACCTGATGAGGAGTTTGAGAAGGCAGCTCCAATGTGCTTCCCCAAATTGCCAGATCATAAAATTCACCTGGAAAGGCTGCCCTGATTCAAGAGGATCTGGAATGTTCTCCAGGAAACTGTATGTTTTAAAAGCACATTTAGGAAACGTGAAAATAACATACAAATGTGAAACATTAAATGAATTTTTAAAATTTGTATTCCTACTTCTTCACAGAGCATTCAAAAATTATCACTATTCAAAGATGAACAGTATCTAAAAATGATGACGATTTTTCCTTTCATTCATCTGTGCTGGCTTTTGAAAAGCCCTGAACATAACTGATCTTTTTAACTCCTCTAGGGTAATTCTGGCATCTGACGTATACTCATTCTGTTGGAAACATCTAGACCATCCCCGCTTTAAGGCGACGAGCAGATTCTCTGCCGTCCTGCTTAGTACGGGCACTGCATTTTCACTCACCTGAATCTCTTTATTGATTCCCCTGAAACCAAACTCACAGGAAAGGTCAGAAATATTCACCAATCTGGAAAAGGCCACGCTTTCATCTGTCTGACTTACTCCAGACAAAGCATATATAGCTCTACTTCTTAGATACCTAATAATTATCTCTCAAGGATGACTAGTCGCTTTTGAAGTATATTTGCCCACCAAAAAAAAAAAAAAAAAAAAACCTCACTAAGGTGAAAACGTCAGCACTGGTGTAATAAAAATGCCTTCCAGCGGGAGACTCCCGGAATTTAAGGTCATAGAGTTTTAATGAAAAGGCAGCGTTTCCTTTGAACGAGTCCACGGAAGTTCCCGCCCCGTGAGTTCCCCATCTCCCAGCTCCCCCGCCACCGTGAGCGGTCAGCCCAGACCCTTGATTTAGGGTCAGGGCGTGAGGGGCCCTCCTGCCACCTTCGCAGGTGCCTTAGCAGGTTCACCCGGCCACCGCCCAGGGGACACCTGAGCCGACGGGCCTCACGCTGCCGCACCCCGATTCCTTCCGCCTTGAGTCAGCTTCCCGCACTTCTGATCCTCAGCGCTGCGGCGTGCCCCCGCGGCCGGCCGCAGGGCGTCGCTTTCACTTGTGACAAGCGCACAGCCCCCGCCCTTCTCACGGGAGAACTGCCGCCCTCGGTCCGTGTTCGGCTCCTGGGTGAGAGGCGCATCCAAACGTGAGCGCCGGGCGGCCCGGACACAGCGCTGTGCAGGCCCTGCCTTTTCAACCATCACCCCGTCTGCAAGGAAACACTTTCCAGTGTTTGCTGCTGTGAATTAAAACCGGCGATAACACATCCAATGATTGAGCTGTTTCAACCGGGCAGGGAGGATCTCAGGTTTACAACTGGCTGGATTCAGGGTTGGCCACCATGTGAAGGCTTTTTAAAATGTTAACACCTGGGTCTCTTGTTCTTCATTTATTTCTTATAACAGAGAAGTCTTTCTTATCCTCTCATTCCCCGAACACGACATGAATGAATCTTTCCGATTTCTTGGACTCACCAGATGCGCCTTCCTTTAGGGGTGTTTTCCAGAACAAAGTCTATGGCTGGTGTCTGGGGAGCTGCAGGGAAATTCTGAGAAGCATCACCAGGTGGCGCCAGAGACACATTACAAGGCCCCCTAAAGGCTACTCCCAGTAGTAGGGGGTTCATCCTCAAGCACCTGATGAGTTTGTGCTTCCTCTCGGCGTCTTCCTCCATCCAGGCTACTCCTGCAGGTCCTCCTGGGTTATCTACGCCTCATTACACCGTACCTGCTCCATCTCAGCGGGCGGAAAGAGGCTTATCTTTTACCAGCTGCAGGAGCTATTCCCCAGTAGGATAAAGGAAGGGTTCAGGCTTGCTCGCCAAGAAGCATTTATGGAGAGCCAGCTGTGTGCTTGGCTCTGTTCTGCCTCTTGGTTTAAAATCTAGCGTTTTGCTGTTGGGAAGGGATGCAGAGTTCCTCTAGCCCCCAGCATCCCCTGCCCCTGTTTAAGAGGGAGAGACACTGAGGGTCAGAGGAAAGGGTGCCTGACTAACACCATTCAGAGAGTTAATAGCGGCAATTATACTAAAGACCAGACTTCCCGATTCCAATAGCATTTCCTTCGTGGTATCTCTTGCTCAGCACTATTCCAGAGCAACCAAAGAATATAAGCCGTGTGGATACGCAGATTCAGGCCTACCTTCCAGAAGCCTTGGTAGGTGCCCCAAGATAGGTGCCAATTGATGGATGAGTAAACTGACTATTATTTCCTTTTATTCTGTTATAAAAGGGTAATTCTCTTTGATCCATCAATCCCCACATTGTGTTTTCTTTGGGGATATTTTGAATGTTAAACTCAAACCTAAATTTTAGAGTAAAAAAAATGAAGCATCCAAAATTGAAATAATGACCTCTTGGAAATCACATTTAAGTGTTTGTGTTCTTAGCAAGTTACAGACACGCCGATTATCAGAAGTGTCCCGAAGATGTTTAATTTCTACAACCTTGAAGTATTTTGAACAGCGTGATAAACCCATTACGTACGTTCATTTACTCACAAACTCCAGGACAGGTGGCTTCTGTGTGGAAAGCTCTGCTCTGGGTCTAGGGACGCAGCTGGGAACAGGTTGGCAGAGCCTCTGCCTTCACACACTTGTGTGCCGTTGGGAGGAGACAGGCAACAAACAATAACAAGAGACGTCACAGAGCTGGTCAGAAAGTGTTGAGTGCTAAGGAGAGGAAATAAAGGCAGGGAGGAGCACCGGAAGTCCTGGAAAGGGAGGCAGGGCATTCTATTCTAAACAGTTTGGCCAGGAAAGGCCTGGCAGACAGAAAGGGTCTATGCAGGAAGGGCATTCCGGGCCAAAGGAACAGCAAATGCAAACTATCCAAGGGAGGGGCATGCCTGATGTATTGGAGAAGAGCAAGGAAGTCAGTGTTTCTGGAAGGAGGTGAGCCAAAGGGGAGAGTGCCAGCAGAGGCAGCCAGAGATGATTGCATCAGCTTTTCTTCTTCTTCTTCTTTCTTTCTTTCTTTCTTTTTTTTTTTTTTTATTCCAAAATCCAGGGAGGGATTCTTTGCTTTAGTCTCAGCACTGGGTTAACCTTTTGTGAAGTAATTCATGGTTTTCCTTTTGCTACTGTGAAATAGGCATGAAATGTCCAGGTTACTATTCAAGCTGCAAGACGAGGTAACAGGGAAAAACTGTCGTCTGAGAACTGCTAAGGATTGATTAATAGCGAAATAATTTCCATCTCAGGCTGAAAATTCCACCTATCTTCTGGAGCTGACATCCAAGATTGATCACCCAAGCCAAGTTAATCATAACAAATGAAAATGTGGGGGTGCCTGTAATTAATTACTACCTAAACGAGATTCCCACTTCTGCTAAAGATAGCCCTGGAATAGATCAGCTCCTTCATCTTTCGGTTTCCTATGCTAGATTCATAATTTCATTTTCCTGCTGATTCCTCTCAGAGCCCAACATGTGTCTCACACAATGATTTTCTTCCCTCTCCTTGGTTTTATTTAAGAGTATTATATGTAAGAGGTGTGTAATTAAAGGAAATTATGAGTCTTGTGATAATGAGCTGTCCTCTGCTGGCTGTGAAGAACTGGTATTTAGAGATAATTTTGAAGTATATTATCTCTTTCCTGGATCTTATTTCCTGACCTTTCTCATAACACTGTGAATTAGGTATTTTTATCATTATTACGGTTCATGTTTTACACGTGAGGAACAGTGGTCAAGGCATTTGAAAAGCTTTTCAATCTTTCACTCCCTATCGAACTGCCCATTGTTGTAATTTGTTTGATATTTTCATGCCCAGCTTGGTCTCATTCGCTGATTTAAACCAGCGAGGAGTTCTGTGCCGGCCTCGTGGTAAAGACAACACTGGTGTCAACTGGACTGAGTCGAATTGCTCTTGGTGGGAAGCCTCCTTCTTATTACTTGTTCCCTCAGGCTCTCCCCTCAGAACTCAGCTCAGGGGCTGCTCACTCTGGGGAGACTTCCCTGGAAGTTCTTCCTTCTTCAGTATAAGGTGTCCCTCCATCCTTGATGCCACCTCTGTGCTTTACATATCAGTTGTTGTTACCAGAATTTCCAATTCAATTTATCTCAACAAATACTCACGGAGCTAAGGGATTAGTACGAGGTGTTCATCACACGCCCGCAGCTAAGATTACTCAATGGTGAGAAGCTGAAAGCTACTCCTCTAAGATTAGGACTAAGACAAGGACACCCACCCTTATCACTTTTATTCAACATAGTACTAGAAGCTCCAGCCAGAGTAATTAGGCAAGAAAAGGAAATAAAAGGAATCCAAATAGAAAAGGAAGAAGGGAAACCATCCCTACTTTCTGATGATGCTGTATTATATACAAGAAATCCCAAAGACTCCGCCGAAACAACTGTTAGAACTAATAAACAAATCCATTAAAGTTGTTTACAGTCTATACAGTTTTATATTATTCAGCCGTGAAATAGAAGGAAACCCTGCCATTTGTGACAATGTGGGCAAACCATAGGGCATGAAGTGAGAGAAGCCAGACAGAAAAATAAATACTGTATGTGCAATCTAAAAAAAAAATGTTGAGCTCATAGAAATAGAGAATAAAATGGTGGTTGTCAGGGGCCAGTGCTGGGGTATGGGAGAAATAGGAAGAAGATGGTGAAAAGGTACAAATTTTCATGCATGAGATGAATAAGGCCTGGAGACCTAACGTATAACGTGGTGAGTTGGTTGATAACATTGTATTGTATAAGTGAAAGTCAGTAAGAGAGTAGAATTTATGTTGTTCTCACAATAAAAAAAAAAATGGTCAATGGGAGAGATGATGGATGTGTTAATCTACTTAGTGATGGAATCCTTTCATAATGTGTACGTATATCAAATCCTCACGTGGTGCACTTTAAGTGTAATTACAATTTTATTCATCAAGTATACCTCAAATATATTTAAGAAAAAGACTCAGAAAAGAAAGAAAAAGGTCATTCATCATCTTAGGAACATACTAGCAGATACCAAAATCTGAAACAAAAATAAAAACAAAGCGTGTGATTAAGATGCTTTAAGAGTTCCAGAGATGGAGGTGGGGAATAGTCCCCAGAAGCAGCCAAGAGAAAGTTGGAAAAAAAAAAAACCCTGCTCTGAGGGAGCTTGTAGTCCAACACAGTAGTAACGTGTTAGTTAAACCAATTCAAGTACGTAGATGGAAGAAATAAGTGGTGAGTGCATAAAACAGACAGGGACAAATTCTGTTACAATTCAAAGGATGGGGAGATTAAATCTGGTTGTTGAGGAGGGAACAATGGAGAAAAAAGAGTATTTTGGATGAGTTCTGAAGAGAGGAAAGACCATCAGTACTCAGAGATGTCACCTGGGGCCGGGGGATGGGATGTGGGTTAGGGAAGCCGAGGTCCAGAGAATCGGAAGAACGCAAGTATGGCGATGAGATGGTTCACGTGGAGTTCGGTTATGTCACTGAAGAAGAGAACATACAGAAGGAGTCAAGTGGAAAATGCAGTTTGCAACATTATCTGGCCATGTTCCTCCTGAGTAAAGGACTATCTCTTCTAAAGTCAAGGAAGTTCTAACTGGGATTGCAGATGAATTGTGTAGAAAGACAGAGAAATGACTAGCTTTGGGGGACTGATTGGATCAAACTCCTACAGGGGGCAGCACCCCACCAGTGGGAGACATGGACCTGATTTGGGCATGTCTGCAATAGAATCCTAGTCCCACAGCTCAGTCTGTGACCCTGAGCTATGTCTCTCAGTCAGTTTCCACGTGTGTGTGATGGAAGTATTCACCGTTGCTCTACACAATTATTCACTTTCTTAAGTGCCGATCTTCATAACAATCCAGCAGAAAAAGCATCATTACTGCCAATTATACAGATGAAGTAGAGTTGTCTAGGGCACACAGTGACGAGGGGTCCCACGATTTAACCGCCTCCGTACGCCCTTGCGTGAATTCACACAAACAAAATCAAACCGGTATTCCCCAAGTTCTTTGAGCACAGCGTTACCCTTGCTTAGAAGGAACCCAAACTTGCTACCTCCCTGAGCCCCATTCCTCTCTGGAAGCGCTGTTTTCTTCATTCTACCAAGGACCTGGATTACACAGACACTCAACACGTAACTGAGGATTTGCCCTGATAGGAAACTGATATCTAACATAAAATAGATATAGAAGAGTGTCTGTGTTTAAAGTTGTATAATTACGATGTTCTGTGTTTGTAGAAGTTGTAAAAACTTTGACGTTGCAGTTGCTGAGTTGTCAAACTTCTGGAGTTGGCCACTACTTTCCACGTATGGGAATTTGTTCTTTTGCAAACTCCCTCATAGGTTTCTTATGAGCTTTAAATGGCGAGTGTTTGCAGAGTTTATAGCACCGTCTTATAACGGAGTAAGTGCCCATCAAATGTTATGATACTTCCCAGGATCAGCACCATGGTTACCACTGTGATTTTCTCCCCCTAACAACCTGGTGGAGTCCCCAGGGCAGACGTGAGTGTCCCAGGTTTACAGAAGGGGGAACAGTAGTCCTCAGCAGGGGTACGTGGCTGCATCTAACAGATCAGCAGCGTGAATTCGGCCCTCTGCTTCGTGACACAGTGGTCTTTCCTTTGCCGTCATGTCTCAGTGTATCCATGTTAGAACATTCTTCCAGTTGGGAAAAAGGTTGGCAGAAAGGACGGTGAATGAGCTGAATCATTTCAATGGACAGATTGGAAAAATATTGTTGTTCCTTTTGCGTGTTACGTTCTTGCCAGAAATCAAGTAGATGGAGTTTTTGCAGAGTAACCAGTTAGCTAAATGTGTTGGTTTCAAATAATCAGGTTTAGAGCCACACCAGTTATATGTGATGTCTGAAGAAAGAAAATCATAAAGTTCAGGCATGATGCTGAGCTCTCTGAGCTTGGCTCACTACCCAATATCTCTCATCAAAAGTAATGACTCTGAAGAGTTATAAATACCATAACCTTATATCGTGAAGCATAAATTATTACAGGAAAGGCTTTACATTTAAGTCACCTTCTCAGGATACTGGCAGTTCACTAAGATTACAAATATCCAATTCAGACGCCAATTGCCTAAAGAAAAAAAGATGTTTATATAGCAGCTGAGGGCAAATCTCCTCACTATATGCACAGTTTTATCTGCTCAGAGGTCATGCTCGCTTTACCTCCGATCTACACCTCACATCAGTCTCCAGAAGGGAAAGCAGGTTCCACAAGCAGTTTTCCAGCTTAATGAGATAAGAATCCTGATGATCAGTGCATGAATGTAAAACTGAGATAAACCAGTATCCGCTACTGATAAATATTTAACAGATGTGGTCCAAATGCCTCTGCCAGCTGGAGGAGGGAAAACGTTCTATTTCACAGTTCGGATATAATTATTGGCCACATTTCTCCAAGCAGAGACAGTGACATTGGCTCCCTCCCCAGGAGAATTTTCCTCTGATCTTGGCATTGGGACCTGCTTTTCTTTGACAGATTGCAGCAATATACCCTTCACTTGACCCACTTTATTCATTCACAAGATACGTGGAGCCAAAACCATGTATGAGAAGTAGGAAGGGGAGAGGCTGGAACAAGCTGCATTTGCATACCTGCCAAAGGGTTATGGAGCATCACATGTATCCCAGGCACCACAGAGGGTGCCTGTCTGTGTGTCAGGAGAGCATCAAAGTTGGGCTGATGGATGATCATTTGATCTAAGTAGTTCATTCAGGACTTAGAAGAACTTTTCCTCAGACCCAACAGTCACTTTTTTGGAAAGCTTCACAGACAGTCATCATTATTCCAAGTATTTTGCCCTTTTCACTCCCTAAACACAACTTGTGCAAAGAATTTTCCTAAACATCACCACCGAGACTCCTTCCAGTAATGGCTGACTCACCACCGGGACTCCCAAGCAGCTCTTGTGTAACGGGAGCAGGATGTTTTGACCATGTTCCTTGACCTGACCATTTTGACCCCAGGGATGTTTTGGTCCAAGAATGCATTCCAGAGCTTAGGTGGGTAACACGCTCCAACTAAATCCATTTCCCATTTCTACTCTTTTCCCGTGTAATCATTTTCCAAACACTGCTACCAGCATAATTTTTTTCTAAAACACTGGTCTGACCATGTCATCTCTCTGCTTAAGAACCATCAATCACTGACTTCCCATCACTGACAAAAAAGCAACACCACATTCTGATCCCACTTGACCTGCCTTTTTCCATCTTCAGCTCTTCTTGCATAATCGCCCCCTGGCCACCAAGCACATTCTGCTTGTGTCAGACGTTAATTTATGTTATTTTCCTTGCCCAAGGCCCCCACTCCAGAATTGTTTTCAAGTCTCACTCTTCCTCAATACAAAGCATCTTTCAAGACCCATGTCAAGTATCTCTGCATCCAGGAAGCATTTTCTGTCAACTCCAGGCTTTGAAGCCCCTCTGCCTCTAAACACACAGAGCATCTATTGTATGTCGGTCATTACAGACACCTCCTCACTATGGAATGTGATGTGCTTTTCTTCGTGAGTACATAGCTAGCTCACTGGTTATTGAGAATCGAGCTTATGTTTGATGTCAGTTATGTAGGTTGCAAGGGCAACATGGTTGGGAACCTGGTGCTGTATTGATGACGAGGGCAGGAGGGACCTATGAGGCTTCTCCCCTCATCGAGTACCTGTCTCAGAGCCACAGAGCCCGCCAAAGAGGACAGAAAAGCTTGTCAGATAGAGAAGGGCTTGTCAGCCGCCAAGAGGGTGCTGTTACTCTCCAGCTGGAAGCCCCAAATCCTGTACCATGTGGGTCTTCTCAGGGTGCCTGGCCCGGGCCCTGCCATGCAGCCAGAGCATGTTGGTTTGGTGTAAGGAATTCTATGGAAAGGGAAGGCCTAGCTCGGAAGACACTGCTGATGCAACAGGTATCTCCTCCACCCCCGTCCCCGTGGAATCTGCCTTTTTAAGGACCAAGTTTAATCAGATACTTCCCAGTGGAATGTGCATATGCTGAGCTCACTGACAGTTGGAGGATGAATCTGATTGTGACTCAAGCGTCAGCAGATCTGGGGTCTGGAGAGTCATTTCTTTGTTTGCTTGTTTATGATATCAACAGTTGTTTACTGCGCCCCTGCACTGTGCCCAAGGATGCCAGGGGAGGGGGACCCTATTCTTGCTCTTGAGGAGGGCCCTGTGAATGTCTCAGAGACAGAACAGCTGGCACTCGGCAAGGTCGAGGGACTGGCTGCTGGCCAAACCCGGATTGGCCTGGACTCCCGTTCAGAGTCCTGGATTCCCATCCCAGCCCCTCCCCACCCTCTGCTGTCCCACAGTCCCTGTTCGGAGAGCGACTCTGCTCCTCCCAGGTTCCTTAAATCTTGCCTGGATGGCTGGCAAGCCTGGGGTGAGGACACAGCGTGAGGGAATAGGCCCTGTTTTCTATCTGACTTGGGGGAGACAAGGAGACAACCTTTCCGAGTTGAGCGGAAACCCTGTGATTAAAGACAGTTCCTGGTCACAGAGTATCTGGAATTTTCTTTCCCCTTGGTTTGCATTTCAAAATGCTTCTTTCCGTTGGCACTCGTGCTCGGTCAGACCTCACAGTTTCCCTGGGACGTGGGCCAACTTGATTACCTCTGTTTTCCATGCTCGGAAGCGGCTCTGTAATAATGCCTTTAACCTCTGCAAAGCCAGGGAAAATGTGACAGCAAAGGCCGTATTAGTACTTGCCAGCATTCCCTGCCTGCTAGACTGTGAGGCTTTATGACACATTTACGAAGAAGAAAACGAAACTCTGTCACTTCCCAGTTGGTCTCTGCTGATCGGCTCCGAGCTCTGCGCAGCCAGCCCATCGGCCACCCCCGATAGAAACCAGACCGTCCTACCACAAAGGCCTCTGGTCCTGGTATCATCTCAGACGTGCTTTCCTGCTCTGTTTCCTAGCGCTCGTGTTTCGACCTTTAACATCCTTAAGAATGTCTCTGAGTTCTTCTATTGGATTTTCTAGCTCTTCCCAGCCACTTCGGAGCAGTGCCCTGAGAAGATCAACGTGGCTTCCATTTCTCTTTGGTCCTTGAAACCAGCATTAAAACACCCTTTGTCCCACTCTCTTTAGACTTTCCATGAGTTTCCCACCACTGTGCTCAGCCTGGGCTCCGGCTCAATTCAGCTCAGTAGATCCTAAGAGGAGAGTTTAGACAGTTATACGAGAGAGAAATGAGCTGTGTCAGACTAATGGGTTTACTGCAAAGTTCTATTTCTTCCTTTAATAGACTAAACATTTTAGCTATTTGTTTTTTTTTTATAAACGTGGTAGAGGATGCCTGGGCATTGACAGACGTATTCTCTCTTATCCCTGAGCCCACTGCTGGACAGCATTCTCCAGCCTCCATTATAGTTACATCCAATCAAACGGGACATTTCCAGCCAGTGAAAGCATAGGTGGAAGTGTCATACGCCCCCTTTTGGCCTGCTTTATAATAGCTTCCCACGAACGGCCCCTTGTTTCTTCCTCCTTTGTCCACTGGTACATTGAACTCCATTATTCTAGAGTAGAGAGGAGAAAGTAAATAGAGATACGGAGGCAGGTCCTTGAATTATCATTAGGAAGCCACCACCGGCTAGTATATTGGACTTTATGTGACTGAAAAATAAGCACCTGTAATGTTAAGCTACTGAGGAAGTGGGGGTTTTGTTTTAAAAGCGTACGCTATCCCCCCACCAACTATGACGGAAATCAGCACCTTGGTGTTGGCTTAGTGGTTGGGCTGGAAGAGTGAAGAGCTGTGTGTTACTGCGGCAAAGTGTCTGGCCCGCGGTTGCCTTCGGCCCACTTGATTTCCATGGCTCCAGAGGGAGCAGCCGGAAAAAGAACACCTGCATGTCAGATGCACTGATTTGATTTAGCACAGCATCACGAGAAAGAGAGGAGTTCGGGCAAGAATGGACTGCTGTTCAAACAGATGTCCACCACAACGGAGAAAATCCAAAGATGCAGGGTTCTACAGTGTTAGAAAGCAAGCTGCTGCCGGGTCCCAGAGAGTAACACATACAAGGGAAAGAGACTTTAGTGACTACAGGCGAGTCAGCATTCTCAGTTGAAGTAAGTGGCTCAAATCCGAGCCCACTATTCAGAAATGATGTGGTTTTTCCCAAGTATTGTTTCACCTAGCATCATGGTGTCCCCTTAAGTTGAGAAGAAGAATGGAAAGAGGTGAAAAAATAAAAAAAAAAATGTTTTTAATGAGTATTATCTCCAAGAAAGGGCAAATCACACTTACCTTGTGCGTCAGTGAATACATTTATAAATACCAAGTTTTTTTTAAAAATCTAGGCATTAAGAAATAAAATTCATTTCCAATGATATAGCCATTTTGTAAAGGTTCATTATCTTGCTAATTTTCAGGCAACTGTACTCACGTATTTGAATCTTCACTTCCCTGGGCGTCTTATTACTGTCTGAACACATGATTAATGACAACCCTAAAATAGACTGCAAATAAAAATATTATCACAATGAAATTGAGTTTTATTGGCCACTGTTCAAAAAGATAATTACATTCCGTAGGATCAAACCTCATACTCTAAATGTCATTTCCTATAAAAGTGAATTGCTGTTTTGGGCACTGGTTCTTTCCACTTTAAATATCCTAGGAACACTCTGGTTTTGAGGAGATGGGTCTCCCTGATGGAAAAGCTGTTCCTTTGTTAAGGGTCAAAGAAATAAAAGAGAACAGCCACATAGAAGATGACACAAATAACAAATCACCACTTAAAATTTTATCGTATATTTATTTATGAAGTTTTTTTTCATATCATATCTGTTACTCTTATTTTACAGAATGTGTGCACCCTGTGTACAAAAATTTGCAGTGGATACGAGGAGTCCTGTGATCTCAGGCTGCTATCAGACCAACATTCCCTCAAGCGTTGACTATTTATGGCTGTGTGACTCTAGATTTATTGTCATGTTCGCCCTCTCGTTTATCCTTAGAGCAGTTGGAGACCCAATATTCATATGAAACTGATTTGGAAATTTGTCAAAATTCAAACAGACCGTTACTGGCAGAGCTTAAGTTTGCACCAAGCTCTTTTTCACTCACTCTAAAAAAATCGATTCTTTGCACTCTGCCATGCTGCCATTCCACACTCCCATAAACACGGAAGCCACATGTCATGATTAGCAAGTCACAAGCCAAAATCTAGCATGGTAGTAATTTTTCTTTATTTGCTCTTTGTATTAACTCTTAATTACATGCAACATACGTGAATATTTTTTCCTCAACAAATTTCTCCAAACTGAGTGACTTAAAACAAGACTCATATATTTTCTAGTAGGTTTTGCAGGTCAGGGATCTGGGCGTGGCTCCGCTGAGTGGCCTCTCCCAAGGCTGCTATCAAGGTCACAGTCATCTCCAATCCAGGTTCAAGGAGGGCAGGATCTGCTTCCAAGTTCACTCGGTGGTTGTTGACAGGATGCAATTCCTTGAGGGCCATGAGTCTGAGCGCCTCAGTTCTGTGTTGGAGGTTGGACATAAACCTCCCTCAGCTCCCGGCCAGGTGGCCCTCTGCATCGGAGCCGTCCTGTGTAAAAAGCCAGGGAGGGAAGTCACGCTCCTTTATGACCTAACCTAGGTACGTCATCCCATCACTTTGCCATCCTCTCTTCATTCACAGCAAGTCAGTGTGTTCAGCCCACACTCCAGGGGAGCTGATTACAGAAGAGCGTGAGCCGCGGGAGGCCGGGGTCACTGGCTCTGTGTCGTCACAGTCTGCCCCCCACAGATACACTTGTGTCACAAAGGACGTTTTTTTAATTCAAATCGTATAATTTCTCTTAAGAGCACCTTGACTGATGGCTTCATGTGTACTTGGGAGGATTTGTTATTTATTCACTCAAAAATGTATACTTTTTGGAAGCCCTCGTGCTGGATGCTCAGAATACAGGCGTAAATTTCTCATCCTTGCCTCAGCGGGGCTTGGTTTCTGTCCAGGGCAGGAGTCAGATGTATAAGCAAGGCTGTGACGGGGTTGTAATAAAAGTAAAGCGTGTGAGGCAAGATCTTCCCATGCTGACACACCTTTGTGGTGGCATCTCCTGTTAGGCAGGTAGTAACATCATTTTATGCTTAAAATTTTTGTTGTATTCAGTCAACCAATCAACTGTTCTATTCCCTCATAGTGAAATGAGAGCATATAAGTATAATTATAAAACCATGGTATGAGTCTGGACATTTGGCACAAAAAAAAAGGGATGGTCACAGCTGCTCTGAAGAGCATTAAGAAAATGTTTTCATAGGGGAGATGGAGTTAGAGTGAAGTTTTGAAAAATCAGTTTCCCCATTAGATGGCTGGGTGTGTATAGCTGGCGATACCATTCAGCAAGGCAAGGAATCCATGAAAAGAAACAGGTTTAGATGCAGTATGAGATATTATCTTAACATTGTTTTGAGGTTCAATTGAGGAAAATATAAGCCACGCTATCAGGTTAACAAAACTGAGAGTTAGTAAAGGTTCTCGCAAAATTCCTAGAAGGAGTCAAGAAGTTGACTGCCATCTAGGTATCATAGGATGTCTTCATACACATGCACACACACGTCCTTTCCCCTGACTCTCTTAGCCACACTTTGCTGAATCAGACACTTCTACTTGTCTCACTTCTGTAGCTGTGGTTGTAACACAGTCTGGGAAATGCAGTCTTTCTTCAGCTCAGCTAGAAGGAAACCGGAACGGTGGGCACCCTTTCTCAGTATCAGTCCCATTTTAATTTTAAAATATGTTGCTTGAAGTGCCAGTGGGACACCTTTGTGGAGGTGCCTGGCGAGCACTGGGTACAGAGTCGTCCCTTGGTATCCTAAGGGGATTGGTTTCAGGAACCCTGCAGACACCGAAATCTGTGGTTGCTCAGTGTCTTCTCTAAAATGGCCCCGTACCTGCATATAACCTAAGTGCATCCTCCCATCGTCTCTAGATTACGTATAATACCTAACACAAGGTAAATACTATGTAAATAGTGGGGTTTTTTTTTTTTAATTTTCTGGATTTTTTCCCAAATATTTTGAATCTGCGGAGGGAGGCAGATACTGACTTTACTGGTTTGAAGTTGAAACTTTGGAGGGAGGCAGATACTGACTTTACTGGTTTGAAGTTCAGGGACAACATACCACCAAGGGATCTGGTGACGGATGACTCTGAAAATACATGTCACCCAAAAAAGTGTGAAAACCCAACAAAGGCTTCTCGTAACTCTCTGACATTGTATATTCATTTTAATAAGAGCCAAGAACGTTAGAAACCCTGTTTCCAAGAACCAGTTAGAGCATCTATTTCAACTGTTGTCTACTCTTTGAATTTGCCCGCTTCCTGGCTAAATTAATGAGCAATTACATTGAACTTAATATCACCTAAAACCACCTTTGTCAGACAACTCTGTGTGAAACTAGGTGAGACTTATCCAAAATTATTCTCCCTGTAACTTCCACGTATTCATTCTTTTTTCTATACTCTGAAGCCTCCAGTATATGTTGTGCCCCATTTCCTTCAGAAGTGATCAAAATTTGTAGGGAATTATTAGTATGTGAGCCCCCTCCTTGGATAACAAGGCATACTTTGAATGCTTGGCAAAAAATTCAGAAAAGAGGCAGTGAGACGCTCAGAGGGTCCCGTTTTCCAGGTGTTCGGTGGGTCCCCAGCGCTTCGAAGAGATTCATGAAGCTTGCTTACCATTAGTGCCAATTTCTCACCTCAGTCTTCTCATCTGAAGTGTTTCCTTCCCTGAACAGTAGCAGTGGACCGAGGGAAAACCTTCTGCCTCTAAATAAGTGAGCTCAGATAAAAACAGAGAGATAGATCTCAGGACTCCACACTAAGGTTGTAATTTTGGATGTTAAAATACGACAGCCGAGACCAGGGAGCACCAGCGCCTGATGTTAGCAGTAGGCACAGCAGGAAAAGGCAGCTGGAAAGGTCTAGAAAACAGATGGATATCAGAAGCCGTTTCATTAAAAGGAATTGTTTTGCAAAGGCAACTGTGTAGCACAGTAAAGCTAATGGTTTTTAATCTACTGTGCAACGTAGGGACTGTGCCAGAGCTCTCATTTGCTGGTTTTATTTCACACCTAAGAGCAAGGGGGTCGTTACTCTCCCTTTATCAGACACAAGAAGACTGAAGCTCAGACATGTCAGGTAATGTGCCCCTCCGTTCATTCACTCATTCAGTCCGTCAGTGCTCTTTATGCCCTCGCAGGGCGAAGCCCCTTTCTGGTCTGTGCTGTCGCTCAGCAGAATAACAGGACCAGGTTTGGGTTCCAATAAAGAATCCTTGGGGTGCTCTAACTTTGCTTTTTGTTTCGCTTTATTATCTCCGGGTCAGAAAATAGATTTCCCTTGTCATTGCACCAGTAAATCCCATCCAGAACATCTCTCTCAGATGGCGTCACACCTGGCTGAGCTGGGTTCTCAGCTGATCTTGCTCTGTACTCAGCTCGTGGGGGTTTGGGCGCCTCCCGTTGTCAGGCAGGTGCCTAGAAGGGAAAGTCACTGTTTTCAGCCATTTCTGCGACAGGTCCCATCCCTGTCTGGGGGATTTACCGAGTGCCAGGTGACTGACCCATTCAGACAGTTAGGATATTGTTTAGGAAATTTAGTTCACATTCCCACTCCTACTGGCTGCTTGTTTATTGACGTAAAGAGTATTATTATTTCAAGGGATCTGGAATCGAGAAACCTTGACCTGTTTCCTGTCGGTGTTTTTCATTTTACGGATGAAAGAATTTAGACTCAGAATGATGGAATGAGGAGGTGCCTTTTCCAAAAGCATAGAGGAGTTTGTAAATTAAAATGGGCCAGAACTCAGAATTATGGAATTTTGTACCCAAAGTCATCCCCCCACCCCACCTAGGACCTTTTCTTCCTTTCTGAGAGATGGCGTCCTGCAGAGCTGCTTTGCCCACAAGCAAACATCAGATCAAGTGGCCAGAATCTGGTTTACACTGGCCATTGAACGATGATCTCAGCGCTGTGTCTTAGAAACTAGAGCTCCTGGGGGTGGGTTTCAGTCCTTACTCATTTTACTAAATCGCATGGTTCCATCACCTCTTTTCTCCTGACCGAATAGGACATTAGACCACTTGGAAAATTTTTACAAATGCATATTGTATCCGTGTGTGCAGCACAAGCCCTGTTTCAGATATGTCTATGTATACACTGGCAACCTCCCCTTTTCCTCTCAGGAAGTTGGAAACAGATGTTTCAGCTAAACTAATAACTGTGCTTCTGTATTTGTGTTTGGGATTCAAAGAACTTCTACCCAGTGGGTTAAAGTCACATTCATATAATTTTCCTGATGAAGTGGGAGAACAGCATGTCTGATAAATATAAGAACACTCTTTGTCATTGGAAGTCATTCTTCATTTACTGAAAAATGCACATGAAGCTACGAGTGAGCAAGGAGCAGAGCGTCACTGGGCCCCGTCACTGTAACACGGATCTCCTGCTCTGTATCCTGAGGACTTACTGACACACTGCCTCACATTGTGCTGATGCCTTACAAGGGGTCTGTGTCTTGGCTGCATGGGAACATCCCCGTCTTCTCAGGGACCAATAAACCATGGTTTAGTCTTTATTTTTCTCATGGTTTATTCTCCAGGAACTATCCGAGTGCAGAATGCATTTTTATAGTAAGCGTGCACTAAGTATCTCTTTCTTTTCTCATCAGTGAGTATTAATTGTCTATCACAGTCTAGGCTCTCAGAAAGTAAAAATAAGAAAGCATTGGTTCCTGCCTTCAAAGAGCTCGTAGTTTCATGGACGATACACACACGAACTCAACCAACTGCCTACAAGGCAGTAAATGCTCACAGCGCCCCCTGGTGTGCACAGGGCTTCTTGGGGTCTCCCTCTTGCACCCCAGGGAGGGAGGCATGAAGAAGCCAGGGCGGTGAGCGTGGCAGGAACCTACCCGGCGCCCCGCGGCAAGTAGGCTGCGGAGCATCCTGGAACCCTGAGTCCTGGTCTCCTGCCTGGTGCTTGCTGGACCTCGTCGCCAGCCTCTGAGGTGGGGGCGCTGGGCTGGAGAGCTTGGTGTGCACCTGACCTGAGGGGTCGGAGGCCTGCAGGGGGGTTGGGGCACCAGGCTGCGGAGACCTGCTCACGTGTGTCTTCCCCGTGTCCTCAGCCTCTTCTCAGGGAGCGAGGTGGGTCTGTGAAGAACTGTGCTGTACCCACCCTCTACACCCTCACGTGGGCAATAACCCACTCCTTTCCTGGGGCTTCAGCTCAGCCTTTCTGCTTACTAGGTTTGTTTCTGGTTTTGTTTTTTTAAACAAGTCTGCCTGGGACATGGTTTTATCTCACATGATACTGCTCAAAGCCACTAAAATTGCTGTCGCTTCCTTACCGGACAGTTCTCTTGGTCACTATGTTTTCATCAAGCATCGGCACTTTGTTTGCCTGCTCATCTCTAGATCCAGCCTCCGCTTTGACCTGAAACAAGCAAATTCAGTTAGCTTGGCGATCACCGTTCAAAGCGTGCCGACGCCTTGCTCTTGAGGCTGGGAGCTGCCATTTGTCCCGACTGCTCCAATTTAAGCTTGGCCTTCTCTCTTTCTAAAATATAAAGGGGGCGTTAATTTATTCGTTTCTCCATTCATTCTGCAAACATTTATTGAGCACCTCTCTTCGTAGCAGACTTCCTGTTGGAGGTTAGAGATGTAAGTTTTAGGAGAACCCAGCCCTTGCCCAGGAAGAGCAGAATTAATATAACAGAGAGCTATGAGTGCTTTAGTCAGTAGTACAGACAGTGCTGTCAGGGCACAGAGAATTTAGCAGGAAGATGTCCCTGGAAAACCTGATTTCACAGAGGACACGGAAGCCGAGCTAACATTTTGACGACTAACAGATGAATTGGACGGATAGGGGGAGGAGGATGACTTCTCCAGGTCCAGGACATGAGAATGTGCAAAGGCACAGAAGCATGAATGTGCCAGGGGTGTTAAGAACCTGCCGTGGAGTGTGGTACTGCTGATGTGAAGGAGGCGGAGGGCACAGCAGAGTGAGAAGGGCCAAGAGCAGAAGCTAAGGGTGGGATGAGAGTTTGGAAGGAGCCTAAGCTGGTGAACCTTTATCCTGAAAGCCAGAGCATCTTGTCCTGGGGTCCATGTGCTGATGTTGGGTGTCCACACGGAACTTAAATTGTTGTATATTTTGTCTACGTATGTGCAGTTCGTGGAGGGAGGAGACAATGGAACAAAACTGTGGTGAGTTTTTCAAAGACATTCTTGACCCCAGATATTTTGAAACCATTTCTGTAGGCAACAATGTACCATTGTACATCGTTAAGATGACGAGGAAATGAAGTTCTTAACATGCAGGGAAACCATTTGCTCGCGTGTAATTAGTATGAATAAATGCAATTGTTGTTTTCATGGTGTGCAGTAAAACGCTCTTTGTGATGGACGGGAGAATTTGAAGATTTAAATTTTGGCAGCCTCTCTGTGTTTTTCAAAAATGGGTAATCTGGGAAGTCTTGAAAAAGGTATTATTTGAAAACAAAGTACTCTATTTGAAAAGACTTGCCGACCCTTTCCTATAGGATGCGTGGCATTTGAGGGGGGAAGTTTTGTCGCAAGTGCTTTGGGTCTGTGGGCCAAGCCCCTGGGTGAAACACTGAGTGGCTGACGCAGCCTGTGGCATTAGCCTCAGCGTTTCCGCATTCATAGCTT